>NC_084531.1:25608707-26286207 GCF_024500275.1 Phycodurus eques
GAATTTGTCCGCAAATAGTCGCGGATAGGTTCCACAGAAAAGAAAATGCGAGTGGGTTCATTCATGAATAATGAACCAACAATATGTTGGGCTTGACAATATAATCAAGCCATGTTGACTGTCGCTGTATTTTGTGTTCATGGCTGACTAAAGATATGCAATATGGCGCTTGAAATTGCAGCTTGCTCACGTGCATGCTAAACAAATTATTAGCATGTAGAAAGGGAGCACTGACAAGGAAAATGCACGTCTTGACACTTGGAGCTAGGAACCTGACAAACAGCTCACTTTCACCTCATAACCTTCCCAAATATCTCCACATTACTTTCAGTCTTGTTGCTCTCTCTTTGAACATTTATCTTTTCCTTGTCTTTCTATTCTGTCTGTGTACAGTGGTTAGACCTGTGGAAAGAAATGAGTGTCATGAAGCATTACACTTAAAGACAGCAAGAGCCAAGTGGGCTCTAATAAATTACTTCAGTGTCAAGGGGGGATTAGGGAGATAAATTTAATTAATTATCTTGTCCTTTTCATTAGAACGTGCCTCGTAATTTAGAAACTTGAAGGTTTGAGTCAACTCAGAGGTTTCTGAGTTAACGTCATATCTTGTAACCCTGTTTCAGTTTCAAATTTAGTTTGGTTGTATGTTATGTGGTCTAATTGTTACCATTAAAAAAGCAGAGAGGTTTTCTTTGGTTGTTTTTTTTTTCAACGGTGTATTCGCACTGTGATAAATACAAACATATGCTAGAGAAGCTGAGCCAATGAATGTGCAGTATGTGTGAAACATTATTCAACCTGTAGTCAGTGTTATAGCATCAAGTTAGCACTAAATCTAGCATTCATACAACATCTGATTAATCTGCAAATTTATACAGTAGGTGACTGCAACGCCGCAAATGCCCAATCTTCTTTATTATAACCTAATGCAATATTCAGATAAGTTTAAAGGTGTGGTTTACATATATTAGTAATACTTATTGTTGTTGTTTTTTTCTTAATTTAGATTGAAATTGTCTTTGCGTTGGTCTGTCTGAGTGGAAGCACAGAGAGATTTGAGAAGAGGCCTCTTCAAGCTACAGTAGTTTAGTATCAAACTGCCCACTGGACCCCATAAAAGAAGTGTGTCAGAGGAGGATGTTTAAAAAAAAAAACAGACATCAATCATGCAATGACCCATCCGCCCTCTGTATGAGATGGTGGAGGCTTTAAGCAGCTCCTCTGGCAACAGTGCAGTGATGTCACTGCAGCAATGACAGCCTGTATAATAACAGCAATCGCAGTGGGTTTGTTGTGTCATATTTACATCTACTGAAAATCTACTATCACAAACAAAGTGCAACAACAGTGTTGTTTTTTCACATCCATTTGGCTTTTTACGCACCTGCTGTTTATATAATGCACGTACAGTATAATGTCTGAGTAGTTGTTTCTGTAACTGATGTACGTATATTTTTTATTGCCTGTGGTTTTTTAACCATTGTTGTTTTAGCAGTTAGACGTTGTCCTTAAAGACAGAGTTTGCAGTTTAAAGAAAAAACTGTTTTTGTCATGTATTAAAACTGTCTGTACGACATGACAATTGGATATCATTAAAATGATCTTTTAAAAATTAGCCCTCTCTTGCCCCATTTTCTGCCTGTAATTTATTTTTAATTATTTATTTCCCAAGTGTTCAGACACGCAAAGAATAGCCAAACAGAGACTGTAGCGACAGACGGTGTGAACGAGGGGTGTTGTGAATCATTTGCTCAAGCACACCGCAGCCTCTCACAAAGGAGAATATTATAGCTTCTTGGCCGGATTATTTAACTCTGATCAGCAACAAAAGTTGGTGGCACAGTGATTGACTGGTTAGCATATCAGCCTCACAGTTCTGAGGACGCGGGTTGAAATCCGTCCTCGCATGTGTGGAGTTTGCATGTTCTCCCCATAACTGCGTGGGTTTTCTCCAGGTACTCCGGTTTCCTCCCACATCCTACAAGCGTGCATAGTAGGTTGATTGAAGACTCTAAATTGCCCATAGGTTTGAATATGAGTGTGAATGGTTGTTTGTTTGTATGTGCCCTGCGATTGGCTAGCGACCAGATCAAGGTGCACCCCGCCTCTTGCCCGAAGATAGCTGGGATAGGCTCCAGCACGCCCGCGACCCTAGTGAGGATAAGCGGTTCGGAAAATTGTTCCTATTAAACCATTACTTCAATTTGCAAATTTCTGAATTTAAGAGCTTTGTAATACTAATGAAATCCTGTCCAGAACAAAATAGGCTTTAACACATCAGAAAAATGACATAGCTCATTCATATATAACATGAACAGTGTGGGACCCAATAGTGACTCCTGAGGGACTCCACAGGCAATGACCAAACACATAGAGCAGCAGTTTTGTACACTTGTAGTTTAACAAATGGTTTTCTACTCCCAAGTACATAATAATCCAATTAAAAAATGTTCACCTAATACCATAAAATTATTTCTTTTCATTAGTATTTGCTCATCTGTTGTGTGTAAGTGTTTTTGAAATTGATGAATAATCAATGAGTTTGCATGTTCTCCCTGTAATTGCGTGGGTTTTCTCCCAGTGCTCCTGTTTCCTCTCACATTCTAAAAACATACATGGTAGGTTGATTGAAGACTCTAAATTGCCCATAGGTGTGCATATGAGTGTGAACCATTGTTTGTTTATATGTGCCCTGTGATTGGCTGGCGACCAGTTCTGGGTGTATCCCGCCTCTCGCCCAGTCAGCTGAGATAAGTGAGGATAAGCGGAAAGGAAAATGGATGGATGGATGGATGGATGGATAGCAACATAAGTAAAAAAGAAGGAATACGACAGCTCTCGAGACAAACCAAGGGTGAACATATATAAGCGTGGTGTACTTTACGCCAACTGCTGCATTTTTCTGGGTTCGGAAAACCCCCACTTGCAGTAAGTCACGTCACCGTTCTCACCGGGTCGTCGGTAAGTTGATCACCTCATATGCTTTTCATTGATTGTATATTCAAAAAAATACTAAATCAAACAGGTGACATTGCATGTTTGACACTAGTTCACCATGAATAAGCCATGCTAACAACCTGTCGTAATGTACCTGTGTTACTGAGCTGGGTTTCCTTTTTTTTTTAATTTTATTTTATTTTTTATTTAATTCCTCCTAACAAGAGCCCCTCACAGAAAGAAGGTTCTGGATTTAAATCAATGTGGGGCTTTTTGTGTGGCGTGTTTAGTGTATGTTGAATACCACGGTCCAAAACATGTACATTCGCTACAGTCTGTAAATTGCTTGTAGGTCTAAATGTGAGTGTCAATTCTCCAGCGTAGAGAGATATTATATTACTATGGGATATTATGGTATGAGCGGCACGGTGGTGACATGTTAGAGCGTCTGCCTCACAGTTCTGAAGACCGGGGTTCAATACCCGGCCACGCCTGTGTGGAGTTTGCATGTTCTCCTCGTGCCAGCGTGGGTTTTCTCCGGGCACTCCGGTTTCCTCCCATATCCCAAAAACATGCATGGTAGGTTAATTGAAGACTCTAAATTGCCCGTAGGTGTGAATGTAAGTGCGGATGGTTGTTTGTTTGTATGTGCCCTGCGATTGGCTGGCAACCAGTTCAGGGTTTACCCCGCCTCCTGCCCGACGATAGCTGGGATAGGCTCCAGCACTCCCGCGACCCAAGTGAGGATAAGCGGCTCAGAAAATGGATGGAAGGATGGATATTATAGTATGAAGTATGAAGTTTAAAATATGTTATCCGTTGCATCTGACCTCT
Source organism: Phycodurus eques (assembly GCF_024500275.1). Lineage (NCBI taxonomy): Eukaryota > Metazoa > Chordata > Actinopteri > Syngnathiformes > Syngnathidae > Phycodurus > Phycodurus eques. Next base: position 25,612,479 of record NC_084531.1, read on the forward strand.
CAAAGGCGATGTTGCGAGTGTCCAGCTGAGTGGTCACCACAGCGGCAGACAGTCGGGCCGCCACCTGCTCATCAGTGGGCTGCGCTCCCCCCAGCAGGCCCAAACCGGCAGCCGTACTGCCGCAGGCGCCGCCTTTGCCCCGGCCGGGCGACAGCGCTGCGAGAGACGAGACACACAGGGTCTCACAGAACACCAGCTGCCTGTCGTGGTCGACCTCAATCACCTCTGCGTTGGAGTCTGGGATGTCAGATCAGGATGCGTGGATGCCGGGAAAAGTTAGGGCAATTTAAGTGTGAAAACGGATAATAATACGTAGCTCCAAGGGTACAAATGACACGTCAGTGATTGATTTCAAGAGGGAACATGTTCACACGGGTGCAGGAAGAGTAAAGAAACAGAGTGGGAGAACATTTTGCAGAGCCTAAGACAAGTCCAGGGACAGGTCAGAAGATGAAAAATTATTTAAGATGTAAGAGGAACAAAGATAAATATAAAATGAGAACTCCAGAGCCAGGGGAGAAGAATAAGTACAGGGGGTCATGAAGTGATTCCAGCGAAGGGAGCTGGGGGACAGAGAGCATCTTAGAGGAAAAATACAGACAGTCACACTTGCATTACTTTTGGAATTTGTTTCAATTCGCACTTACATCCCGTGATTGACAAATATCAGAAAGTGCTAAAGAAACTTTGCTGATGTGTCGAAACATTAGCTTGGTTTATAAATGGTCAGACTGACATATTAGCAACTACAGTGTCCTTCTGACAAAAGGGATATGGATGATCTTCTAGAGTGCACATCGTACAATTGCAAATGTGACTGAACATTTTGACCTTGTCCCCTGAAAATGAAGCTCCGATTTCCTCTCTGCCAGGTCATCTGCTCAAATCCGGTGAGAGTTGTGTCAACACGGAGACACTGACCACTCTTCCAAACCCTGTAGGTGTCGCTGGGGCAGATACGAGACACGAGGGGCACTAAGGACGAATACAAATAGGCAAGTAGATTAGCTAGATAGATGGATAGATGGATTGATGTCCGTGACCAAAATGAAACACAGTTCACTCACCCCAGCTGGTAAACTCCCATTTCATCTCCACATAGAAGTCCTGGGCCTGCAGAGACCAAGAGAGTGCAACCATTGGTCAAGACAAAGGAGAAAGCCATTGATGAATAGAGACAGTTGGCAAGATAATGACTTTACAGATGGCCATTAACCCAAAAAGATGGAGCGTGAATAAAGAAACTGATGCCTGCCAAAGATGTTGTGACGGGCACAGAGCGCTGCTTGTGTATTATGTGCATGTGGGTAAATAATAGTACATGATGGACAGGGAAGGATGTGGGTGAGAGCAGCGGAGGAAGAACGCCGAGTGACGTTTGTGACATTTTCAAGTGTGCGCTTCAGTGCACATATAAGTGTGAGAGGTTAGTTTCTACCACATAAATGTGAAGCCACCTGGAACTGGTACCAGAGTATTTGAAGATGGCATGTGTGATGACATGAGCTGCAGCCAAATGTGCACAAGAACAATCTCATTCATTTGTTTCTTAAATAATGAGAACATTATAACAGGCTAAAGTGCATGGCAACTGAAGTATTATATTGGAACCTCCCCTGAGACTACACTTTTAACTGCCACATACTGTTAAGCCCAAAATGAGTCAGACTTGGTCATATTTTGAGTTTAGAAGGGAATTTTAAGTTGTGAATTAATGAATATCTTTTAGCTGGACATGACACAAGAAAGTGGTAAGTGACTGGACAGTGTTTGTGTGTTGTGAAGATTTGCTATTATCATTGTTTTTTTTACATTCCGACAAAATGCCCAACACTTCTTTTTACTTTTATATAAATACAGGCACATCCAGTGTTATAAATGTATTAGAATGCTCCAATGTATGCTTGTCATTTCCAGGAATCTTTAGAATGATGCGTAAGAAAGTTATTCAAATTGACCAATAAGATGACAATCATTTTCTAAATGTAAGACTGAATCAAAAGACTGCTTTCTCGTGTGTTTTCTAGCCAGCAGATACCAAATAAGTACCACAACTGAAATACCTATAGATCTAAAATCCAATTGCACAAGACAATTCAAGGATCCCTCTATTCTAAGACCGTAATGGAACGGAACCCAAATTCTGTATATCTCCCACTGAAACAACTGTTTCACTAAAACGATTGCTGCTGCAAAAGAAAAAAGAAAAAAAAACTGTTGTTAAAACAGAACTGTGTATGAATCCCAATACATTTATTTCCATTTGTCTTGCATTAGCTGAGCAAACCTGACAAAAACTAGTTTCAACAAGTGATTTGAGCAACTTGGACCATCAGCCAGAGTGCCAGCGAGGCACCCAATCTTCTGTCCATAATGTTGTTGCTTTTCTGAGATGGTATTTCAGATTCAAACCCAACTCCATTGTCAGGTATGACCAAAATATCCCTTTAGAAATCCTTACACAACCATACTGTAAACAAAGTGCGCATACTGTATCTGCAGGTCTGCTTTGTGTTAACACTGGCAAAAAGAAGAACAGTTGGCTCGTAAAGATGCCAGAAAAAGAACAGCAGATGAATTGGCAGATCATAGCAGAGAAAGAAATCTGTTCTCTGCACAGAAATCAAGAGAGTATTCATTTAGAACGTGTAAATGAAATAAGACGCAAGTGCATTTGTTTGTTCACCTGTAACAACAATTTAAAACATTAACATTACAAACACAAACAAGTAAATTCATAAATAATACACATTGGAAAAGCAGAAGAAGCTGTGCTTATTTAATCCCACCCCTTTTCCATAATCACAAATAAAATCATGTTCCACTTCCTTATGCCCTTCAGTCCTTTGTGTGGAAAAACTGAAAACGACAACAAAAAATAAAAGGTAAATGAATAACAACAATAGAAAGCAGAAGAGCTTGTCGAAAAACAAGCACTTAATGCTTAAACACCTTCCATCCTGTAGCTCTCATGAGTCATGTTTTATACATAATCTTCAATTGCTTCATGTTTGGACATTGTTTCAAGTCGTCATTTTCTTTAGAGAGTTCCATATGGTCAGCTTGCATATACATACACAAAAACGTCCTTCTGTAAGTCTCAATTTAGCTCTTTTGAAGTCAAACAATCCTCTTCAATGATATTTTCCCTCACTCTTATGAAACATGCTCTGAATATTTCCTGCTCATTGATTAGTTTTTGCACATGATTTGTGGTGTTTGATAGTGTATTTGATACATGGGTTATAATATCCTGACTGTAAAAAAAACAAACATTGCGTATGGCCCCAATAGTCAATTCTGATGATTATCCTGATATATTTATTTGTAGAATATATAGTGGTTTTAATACAGTTGTTGTGCCATATCTCTGCACAGTAGCTTAGATATGGTAAAACTAACGAGCAGTAGCGAATGTGTAGTGTTTTCCAAGACCTGTTTTGCTTCATATAATACAGTGATGGTTGTTTTATGTGAGGATTCAAAGCGAGATTATTATCATAATTATTATTATTATTTCTAGCAATTATTATTTCTAGAAATTGGTTTTCAGTTACCCTTTCAATATTCACCCCATCTATTTGAAATTTTGTACGTGAAATTTGACTGCAATTTCCATATAACATTATTGTCCTTTTGAATAGATTTAATGGTCATTTGTTCCTATTAGGACAGCACGGTGGAAGACTGGTTAGCACATCTGCCTCATAGTTCTGAGGACCGGGGTTCAAATTCCAGCCTCGCCTGTGTGGAGTTTGCATGTTCTCCCCGTGCCTGCATGGGTTTTCTCCAGGTACTGCGGTTTCCTCCCACATCCCATAAACATGCATAGTAGGTTGATTGAAGACTCTAAATTGCCAGTAGGTGTGAATGTGAGTGAATGGTTGTTTGTTTATATGTGCCCTGCGATTGGCTAGTGACCAGTTCAGGGTGTACCCCATCTCTCGCCCGAAGATTGTTGGGATAGGCTCCAGCACGCCCGCGACCCTAGTGAGGATAAGCGGTTCGGAAATTTGTTCCTATTAAACCATGACTTAAATTTGCTAATTTCTGAAGAGCTCTATAATACTAATTAAATCCTGTCCAGAACAAAATAGGCTTTAACACATCAGAAAAATGACATAGATCATTCATATATAACACGAACATTGTGGGACCCAATAGTGACTCCTGAGGGACTCCACAGGCATTGACCAAACACATAGAGCAGCAGTTTTGTAGTTTAACAAATGGTTTTCTACTCCCCAAGTACATAATAATTCCAATTCAAAAATGTTCACCTAATACCATAAAATTATTTGTTTTCATTAGTATTTGCTCATCTGTTGTGTGTAAATGTTTTTTTAGATTGATGCATAATCCTGCTGCAAACTTTTTTTTTTGGATAGCATTTGTGATGTGTTCAACAGAATCTAATATTGCCAGTGACGATCTTTTTTCTCTGAAGCCATACTGTAGATGGAATGCATGATTTTCTTTTCCATTCTGTAGATTGTGAATAAGTACTTTTGGATTTGTACAGAGGAATGACATTTGCTATTTTCAGTTTATGTAGGAAGGTACTAGGTTGTAATGATAAGTATAATATGATAATAGCTTTGCAATACCCGCAATTACCTTATTTTATTATTACAATCATGCCGAAATCATCGGAATCAGTGGACATTTTATTTTTACATTTTATAGTTGTTTCAATAATTTCCCTTTTGTTTACTGGTGAGATTCATTGGTTGTGGATTTCTTTTAATAAATGTTCCGATATAATTTGCTCCAGGATGATCACAGATTTCTCTCGCAAGATTTGATCCAACATACACAAATTGGTGATTTATGTTATGCATTGACAATAAAGTAGTAGGGAGAACACAAATTAGAGATGACACAAATCCAGAATGAGGTCAAACTGAAAGATTCTAATATTTTAGCCTCCATATTTATCTTCTTGCAAAGTAAAAAAGGGATCTTGCTTTGCAAAAAAAATATTTCTATCCTGCCCAAATTTTGAATGAAAGTGACTTTTTAGATGGAAATGACACAAGAAAGTCATGTGTCAGTCTTTGTGGTCAGAAATAGAGTTATTATTCACTCATTTTTCAAGTTACACGTAAAAATGTATATTTACACTTTTCCAATACAGGCAAAAACAGTTTTAAATGTATAGTTTGTTGCGGTGCTCTAGATTATGATGTAAACAGCATCGTTTAGATTGCGTCTACACAAAACTAGTTTAATATGTATTTATACTGTTGATGTGCTTGTACCTTGACACAATCCACAGGAATACCAAAAATAAAACTTACAAATGAAAGTGGGGTGTGAAACTCTACTAAATAATACGTAATCTCTACATGGCAGAGCATGACACCGGCAAGAGCAGGGAACAAATGCTGGCAGCCTGTCCAATAAGATATTAACATTTTCTAAAACAAAATGAGAAATTCAGAATATTTTTCATTCATATTTAACACAAGTTGTAACAGTACTCTTGTGTCTTCTGCATCCAAAATGTTAAATTCCCTTTAACTATGTGTGTACAGACTAGAGTGCGTGCTCTGCTTCCGGAAGGTTTTGTAAGCAGGCAATATACAGCTCCTAATGGTGACAATGACTTTGAGGGCAAAGGAAGCAAAACATGAAAATGCACAATAATAAAGTCAAAAAACAGGAAAGCGTGCCAGATGAACAAGCATATGTGAGTTACACAATACTTTATCCCCCTAGACTAATAAGTTATTCATGCGTTCTAAAGAACGATAGGAATACTCAATTTGCATCTGAACATAAAGATGTAAAATAAAAATCAATCTATTATTCAAAATGAAGGCATCACTGCATCAAAGTCACTTTTGATGTGCAATTGTATTTTTTTTATTTTTATTTTTAAAATTGTGTGTGCTTGTGTGAAATCCCACTTGGCGCAGTCGTTCCAGCAGGACGGGGATGCCCGCCAGTCTCTTGGCAGTCCTCTGGTAGTCACGGTAACGCAGCACAAGGCGCACCAGCTCCGGATCTCGAGTACTGACTGCCTCCTGAAGAACTGGGCAGGAGAGAGAGAGAGATAACGAGAAGGAATGACAAAGATGAGCCAATCACTCAGGTCTCATCTAAAATTGATGTGCATGAGCAATTTAAGGCGGCAGCCAGAAACTGAAGTAGGTCGAAGGAAAATCCAGTTTTATAAATTAGTACATTTTTTACCCCCATTCATCAGGTAGCCACTTTGCTACTATTCTTAACAGTTAAAATAAAGCTAGAATAAAACAGTAATGTTTCCTACCTACAAGAGCTGGAGCTTTCATTATTTCATTTCTGACATAAATTACAAAGCAGATTAAGTCACATATTTGTAGACTCCAATGAGTGATGAAAGAAGATGAAAATGTCCCTTTTTAACCACTGAATATATAGGAGAGATCTTTCAAAGACGGTAGCGTGACAATGAGCACAGTATCATGGGAGTTGCTCTCCGTCATTTTCTGTAATTTGTCTGCTGATCTCATTCAGAAATTATAATTAATTGAAATAGCATAGGATAAGGTCTACTGTCATGCTGCTTATTATTAATAATTAATCTGATATAATTAATCCATTGATGGAAATTCAGTAATAACGTTTTTATACTGTTAATTTACTTGCAGCTTTATCCTACCACAAGGGAATAACAACAATAAAACTTACACGAAGAGAGGCCTTAAATAAGGTGGAAATTATATATAATTATATATATTATTTTTTTAAATATTTTTTCAAATGTAGTCTGATACAAATTCTTTACTGCACGTCGCATGAGCATTATCCCAGTAAAACCCTTTGGGGAGCAGTTAAGAAGAGACATTTTCAGGTTTACAACATGACTATATGAACAAAAATAGCTTGTATGCGTTATCGTAAACCATATCATATGTTGTATGTTGTTGTTTTTTTTAATAGAAACAATATCTTGCTTGTGGCTTTATTTAAAACATATGCATGAGCTGTAAAAAAAAAAAAAAAACATGGCTTTTCACATCCTCTCAATACCAACAAATCAACTAATGAATCATGGATCATATTTTTTTTTTTTTTAACCCAAAGCAATTTGCAAGTGAAGAATAATCAAGTCTTCATAGGTAGAAAGACAGAATTGTAACAGAGATACAGCATCTCTGCCCAATAGAATCAATAAACTGAGCCGATTGTCATGATTTTTTTTTTTTTGACAAACCAATTGCTGACATTCATGGATAATGGACATAATGTTTTGAGCTGATGATTGGCAATTAAAGGCAAATTTCACCAAACTGGGCCTTGACTAATGCACTCAGGCCAAAATTGGGTCGGTACATTCGCCGTACATGAATTATGCTGATTTCAACGTCAAAGACCATGATGCTGCTTTGCTTAGCTTTGACTAGTCGACATCATCGACTTGTCAACCTCAACCCGACTTTTATCACATTAGCGTTGAATCTGCGTGTAGGTCTGAAACGTATCCCGGCAATAAATGAGGCTTCACTGTATACTACGTGCGGTGATTACTGTGAAAAGCGAGATTATAATTATGGGCGCAAAATACAGTATGTTCATTAACTGTAATTTTGTTTATATGTTTTGATGAAATACTACATAGCTACTGTTGCTGTGAAGTTTTTTGTTTTTTTTGTTTTCAGTAGTAGGTTTCCTCAGCTTGTCATCTTTGCGAGTAAAATCTCATGGATGCAGTGGGTCATCAACGATGTATTCTGAGGTCACGGAGTGTTTTGGGTCTCACATCATCCTTACACTCTTTCCCAGGCGATCCTTCCCAGGTTCACCAGAACCTGACTGGGTCGTGTCCCAGCAGAACCCACGGATCAACCCTCTTCAACCAAAGCCACCTTGTGGCTTTCACTGCGGATTGAAGAGCAGTCTTTGTGGCTGCTTTAGCAACACCCAACTGAGAGATTTGCGCTCGCAGAACATCCTGTCCTGCAAATCCTCTGCAGCTGACTTACTGTGTATGGGCTCTCAGAACCCGCCTCTCGAGTGAAGTCAATATATTGGGAAAATTATGTTTTTCTTTCAATCAAAGTTCGCTATAAAAACAACATTATGAATTATTGTGTTATGTGCTACTAAGAAGCACATAAATAATATTTTTTTTAAAATAAAAGGTTTTAAATGAGTATGTGCTTTTAGAAGAAATTAGTCTCCAAAAGTACAGTAGATGGAATAACACTTGAGATTTAAGCCAATTTTTGCCAAGAAAGAAAGGACCGTAATATTCCTGGCAAGTTCCTAAACACATTCCCGTCCAGTTATACATCAAGCACATCTATGAAATAAATAAAAACATACACACTCACCAGTCCAGCCGTTGCGGTTCAACTTGCTGACATCAGCTCCATGCTGCAGAAGAACTCTGGCACAGTCCAGGTGGCCCAGTGTGACAGCCAGGTGGAGAGGAGTTCGACCCCGGGGGTCCACAGACTCTAAATCAGTCTGGGTGGAGGGGGTAAAAAAAAAAAAAAAAGAAGAAGAGAGGTAAGAGGTGATAAAGAGGAAATAAAGTGATATGACATATGAGATATCAGACTATATCTGGAATAAATGCATACTAGTGTGCCTCAGGTGGGAGAGAATGTACTGCAAAATATAAAAAAGAAACATCAACATGAAGTTGACAGCAGAGAGGTGGAGAGGGAGCTGGTGACAGGTGCTAATTGAACCGTCTGCACACTAATGAGGAAGGTCGCTACAGTGCTGCGCCATCTTACTTATTTACAACTCATTTTCTTCAAAAAAAGATATATATATTGAATCACTTACTTTTTCATTGTTTTTGCAACATACAAAGGCACAAAAGGCTCAAAACTGCAGCTGAAAAAAAGCTGAGTTGCTATATTTAGCAGCATGTCAACATGACCTTATCTGCTAATGTCATCCTATTTGCAAATTTTAAACCGCATTTAAAGAGCTCTTTCAAAATCTATATTTACAACAAAAGACACGCTTGGTACAAATCAGAGTAATAAAAAAACAAAAACAAAATAAAAGAGTCTCAGTAACAAATATATCACAGAAGCAGAGCTTGAGAGAATGATTCAAGAGCGTGACAAAAACTGCAGTTTCCAAGACTGCATCATTCGAAGAGAATCTGTTTTATTTTACAAACTGTACAAATAGGTATAAGTTATAATGCTTATCCTCTAAATATTTGTATTATTGTGGAGTTTACAGTACGCACAATACATAAAGAAGCATTGAGGTATATGTATGTATTCACTACTCAGGCTTTCTACTAGACCCCCATTTAATGTGATTTATTATTCCAAGAGGATACATCACGGTTCATAAAATCATATCTGGATAGGTTTGGTGTGGTGGGACTTCACCCCGAACCTCATCAAACACCTTTGTGATAAACTACAACAGAGATTGTGAGCCAACGCTCACGATTGTTCTGGATGAATGGACCTACAGTCCCACAGGCACATTCTAAAATCTGGGCAAAAGCCATCCCAGAACAGGAGGGGACAGCTTCGTATTTTCACATTTTCATGTACTGCCACAATATTTTCGTCTGAACAGTGGATGTTGAGTGTCAGGTCTGGTTGTAAAGTTAATTCAAGAGTCTATCAACTAAATTTCCCTTGATTTACAGAAGGCAACTGGGGGGGAAAAACAGAGTCCATTTTGCTTCCACAAGCACAGGCGTAGGCATCTTCATTTATCCAATCTAAAAATATAATCTAAAAAACTACAAAATTACACTGAAATGGTAAGTACTATGCTTTTGTCAGTAAATATTATAACAGGCGAGTGTACCCGAACTACAATCTCCTGAACTAACCCTTATTCTGAATTTTAAGCAACCCTGAATCCAAACCGTTTCAAGAAAGAGACAAGTCACATTGATTGCACAGCGTCAGTAATCTTTGTTTGTTGCTGCTATCGTCAAGATCCTGACGACCGACTTGATTACGACCAACATCGTCGAAGGCTTCCTCATAGAATCTGCACACCCGATAATAAATTCGAGAGATGCTTGTTTTAGGCTTGGCTCCTTACAAAGAGCCGGTTTCGGCTCCCAAGTGGCCCGAATCGAAGATGCATGATTTACATTGTTTTATTCATTCCCATACTGAGAATGCTAAAAAAAGACTAAACTGTAAAATATTTATGTATTTGTAGAGCACTTTAGCTGTAACCAAGTGTTCTACATAACATCAAACATAAAACAAAATACATATAAATCATAATAATAAAAAAATAACGGGCTCGTTCGCGACCGATACATCACAAGACCGATATGTTTCATGACATCATCTCTCTTGGGCCATTTCACGCAATTATGATACTTTACACTGACTTTCAAGCACAAACGAAGCTACATTAGCAGCGAGTTAACGAGAAATAAACACTGTTGTGCATAATAATTTGATTTATTTATTTATTTATTTTTAAAATAATCATCTGGAGGTATTTATTTTTTTAAAGCATTCATATTATACATATTCTAACATTATATATTCTAACATTTGATGACTTGAAAATTATGCGGAAAATCTGAGCAAAATATCAATTTGCAAAATAATTTGGAATGCGGTGTATTCAGTCTGCCTGCACTAATAAATCAGTTATAGTAAATCTGTTACATAGTGAACATTTATACTGTATTGCTACCACGTAGGGTGGCAATCAATCCCCGGCCCCGCCTGTGTGGAGTTTGTATGTTCTCCCCGTGCCTGCGTGGGTTTTCTCCGGGCACTCCGGTTTCCTCCCACATCCCAAAAACATGCATTAATTGGAGACTCTAAATTGCCCGTAGGTGTGACTGTGAGTGCGAATGGTTGTTTGTTTTGTATGTCCCCTGCGATTGGCTGGCAACCAGTTCAGGGTGTACCCGGCCTCCTGCCCGATGACAGCTGGGATAGGCTCCAGCACGCCCGCGACCCTCGTGAGGAGAAGCGGCTCAGAAAATGGATGGATGGATGGATGGATGCTACCACGTATTACTGGCAAGACGGTGAATTTGTCTGATGTTTGCAATGTTTACCTGATCCATTCTTGCACATTCAATTTTCACCTTTCCCAATGAAAACTGTATTAGGGTTCATCTGCCAAATCGCTCATCGCGTATGAGACAAATCATTGTTTTTATGGTTTGTCAGCCCAATTTCTCTCTGACATGTTTTGTGACCACAAGAAAAGCTGACCCCATCAGCTCATCTGGAACATGACGTCTGGTAATTCCCCAAACGCCGTGAAGATGCCATCAGAATTCATCCTCCCATACCTCAGGAACATCACATTCCAACGACATCTGCTTGAAAATATTTTCTACTGCTTATTCAGGGGGCCCAGGAGAGCTGGAGCCTGTCCCAGATGACTTTGAGTAAGAAACACAGGGTACACCCTGGACTGGATTACCAGACAGTCACCACTTTTAGAGTAGAATTATTAATTCATGAAACGGCTCCTGTGTTGTAAGATGAATAAAGTGGCTAGTAAATGTACTTTTAATTGCTATAATGCAACATATACACACGCAATGAGAGAGGAGAAATACTCTACTACTATCAGTCATGGCTGCCACAATTGAGAAGAGAAAAGAAATGGTAAAAACGTTAAACATTAGGCAGGCAAGACATTGATGTGCCTAGAATCAAATGCAGACAAAGACAAGACAGCTGACAAAGTGAAATTCATAATGCTTTGTTTAACATAACTCGATAGAGTCTATCTATTTGCTCACTATCTATTCACTCGGCGCTTGAGAGGCCACCACGGAGACGCTGCCAGAGATCAGTCGACAGGCAAATCTAGAAGGAGAAAATGTGGATGGCATGCTGCTGCGAGTGAGGGAAAACAGAATGGCAGGAGGGGGAGCGGCAAAGTAGAGCATGCAAGCGAGGAGGGGAATGAGGGAGGCTGCGAAGTAAGCTGAAGGAAAGAACAACAACAGAGACTCCCTCGGGTGCTGATGCCCACTGGGGAATAAGCAGAAGACGTGTTGTTGCAATGCAAGACAGACGTCACTCGGCTTGTGTGTGCCGTGCGACAAAGAGCTCGATATGCAAATGAAGCCACTTTTCTATGCGGGCAAGTTGTTTTTTTTTTTTTGTTTTGTTTTTTCACATCTCTCGAAGGACACTGCAGATATCGTATGGCTGCATGAAAGTGAAGAACTGTCCAAGTCGCAGGAAGCATTGTTCAGTCCAAACTATTGTTTTCTATTGTTTAACAATGCAGCTGGATATTTATAGAAAGATTTGGAAACGTTACCATTCAAAATGGACATGTTTATTTTGCAGGGAAGTTATTTCTGGGACAATTTCAACAGAACAGACTTGACAGAAATAAAAAAACATAATAAAAAAAATACTGTATATGGTAAATCATACAACAGTGGTTCTTAAACTTTTTATACCAAGAACCACTTCAAAAAATACTTGGCACTGCAAGTATCACCACAATGACCAACATTAAAATACAGTAATGTAGTGCTCATGAAAAACATTTCAATCCTAAAAAAAACCTTTAAAACCTTATTGATTTAAATAAAATGTACATAAACGTGCAAAAAAAGATGCCCATAAATAAATGTTCCTAAACAGTTTGCACTGTACTTTAATTAGTTAAATACAACTGAACTGTATTTAACAAAAGTACTGTACTGGAAGCCGCAAAACATTTAAGGCACTATAACATTATGCACAGTTTGTACATTTTATTCAACGAAAAACTGCGTACTACTAGAGCGAGCCGGCGTACCACTTGTGGTACTATAACCACACTTTAAGAACCACTGCATAGAAGATGAAGAGCTTTGGCTTGGCTTTCGAGTTTTGCCTTTACGTGGCATTTAGGGCCTGATTTACTGAGATCCCAAATGGTGGGCGCTATATTCTGTATTGACACTAACAGATTGCAGCGACTGACTCAGACGCGCGGATGCAGGGATGAAAATATTTTTTTCCCTAGGTGATATGGCATGACTCCATCTTGTGAATGGCTCCAAGTCAGCCCTTAGGTTAGATTTATGTTTGTTTTTTTTTCTCCTGGCATTTCATAAATGTTTACATGAGCATAAAATTTCTCCCCTCCGCCACTCATTTTGCCAGCGCTACGCTGGCACTACTGTGCGCGCTGGTTTGCTGGTTTGCACCTGCACTTCCAGACGAAGGCGCAAAATCAGTCATTGCATTCTGTCTCAGGTTTGACAAATCACATTGCGCGTGCTAAATGTATTTATTTTGCTCGCAATCCTGGGTGGGCACGTACAGTCGAGTGTATCATCTTCCACACCTGTTTGCCTGAACAATCAAGTTTGCACCCGTTTTCGCACCCACAAAACTTTAAGTAAATCAGGCCCTTAGTGTCTCACAGCCAACCATTCATCCAATGTCCTCCCTTTTCAAGCACTTCTTTAATGTTGGTGATTACCAGTTTAAACCTATTTTATAGCCGTATTCCATTTCAATTACTATGGATACCAGAAAGGAGAGGTTGAGGGCTGAGCTGGAGAGACAGAAGAGGAGCCTGACGGGGGAACGAAAATGAGTGTATGCTGGGAAAAGATAAACAGAAATGTGGGAAGGCGGAGGCAGATACAGCAAGTGTAATATATGTATTACAGAAAGTGGTTTTATATAATATAAAATAGGGCGCGGGCAGCATGGTGAACTAATGGTTTGCACGTCTGCCTCACAGTCCTGTGATTCAAGATTTTGAATCTTGGCTCAAGCCATACTGTGTGAAGGTCTCCAAATGCCTACGTGGGTTTTCGCCGGGTTATCAGGCTTCTTCTCGGGTTAATTGAAGACTCTAAATAAGCGGCAGGCAAACGTTTGATCTCAACGGCCACATTGGATTTTTAAAAATGGGCAGATGGACCAGTTCTGGAGGTTGAAAAAAAAAAAAAAAAGTTAAAATGTGTTTGTAAAATACTCTGTGAAATATTTTTAATAATCAAATAATTCGCTCTAAATGTGATTATTTGTAATTGTTTTAATTGTAATTCATTACATAATTATGAAATAAAATAAACAATGTTTTAACATAGTATATATAAAGTGTTTATTTTAATATTTATTTATTTTACTCATTACAATTAATCAATTATCCTTTTTTTATGAGATAAGTGAATGGAAAATAAACAGTGAAGAAAGACATTTCATTGAAAAATTGTAGGGTAAAAAAAAAAAAAAAAATGTATAAATTAATGCAACAAATATTCCAGGACTCTTGTGAATGTCAATGCTCGACGGGCTGGATTGAAGAACAGAGTGGCCCGTGTGTAAATGTGAAAGATTGTTTATCAATATGTGCCCTGCGTTTAGCTAGTGACCAGTCCAGGGAGTACCCCGAGGTGTAGAAAATGCAAGGATGGCAGTTCTGAGGTTGTGGGTTCAAATCCAGGCTCTGGCCTTCCTGAATGTGAGTATGAATGGCTGTTTGTTTTTAGGTGCCCTGCAATTGGCTGCCGACAAGTTCAGGGTGCACCCCGCCTCTCGGCCCAATTCAGATGGGATAGGCTCCGGCACACCTGTGACCCTTGTGAGGATAAGCGGTACAGAGACTGGACGATCATATTTGGGTTTTCCAAAACAGAGGACACCTTACTTCTGAATCTCATCACTGAATCAAACCAATACAATACAATAATTTAGCTGCAAAGCAAAATTAGCCAATTTTGTCTCGGGTCTGCTTTGCGATAGCCTACTAACAGAACTTGGTTTGACTCCTCAAAAAAAAATAAAAAAAAATAAAAAATACCTTATTCAGCTGCTGAGTCCCAATGTAAATAGGTGAACTGGTGCTGTGTGTAACGATTGAAAACTAAAATATATCTTCAGAAACAAGGACAGCTAGTCAATAAAAAACTCTACTGAATGAAAGTGGCCTGTATTGTTCTTTACTATCTTTTGCTCAAAGGATGAACAAAAAAGAAAGACTGAGAGCGGAAAAGAATTATGTACAACATCAATTCAATATGAGACATATTGGAGGATTGAAACATTATTTATGTTGATGTCAGCTTTGTTGTGTCACAAATAACCACGTTCTTATTTTTAGCTAAGTTGACAGAGAGCAGAATGCTGCCACACATTCGTTGTTACCATTAAGCATTCTCTCCCTGCACCATCACTGTCAGGGTGGGAAGATATAGTGCCTTGCTCGAGGGCAAACATATGTTTGACAGGCCTACATTGAGAGATATGAATTGGTACAGCATCAAGACACATGACCACTGTATTTACAGGAAGTGAGAATGGAAGAAAATATGAAATTGTGACAGAAGTGAGCACTTATTATAAGCATTAATGTCATATCAAATTAGTTTTTCACATAAATGCACATTCCCCTGAATATTTTAATAAGTGGACCCAAGCTCTGCGATTGGCTGGCAACCAGTTCAGGGTGTACCCCGCCTCCTGCCCGATGATAGCTGGGATAGGCTTCAGCACGCCCGCGACCCTAGTGAGGAGAAGCGGCTCGGAAAATGGATGGATGGATGGGTGGACCCAAGCTGTCACCCTCCGACAAAACGAAATTGTTTAGGGTGTTCAGGAACAACCCGGGAACCACCATGGCTCCACCGTGCCATGAAATGGAAACTGCTAGAACACTAGTGTCACGGTCCACTATCAAGCAAGTTCTTATTGCCATGGACTGAGCGGGTGCTGGTTGACAATAAATGGACTACAGTACCGGGAAAAGCATTGGCCCCCTTCTCAAATTCTTATAGTTTTACATAGTTTACCTAAGATCATCAAACAAATGTAAATATCACAGAAATATAACCCAAGTGACCTTAAAATGCGTAGTAGAGATTTCATTTATTAAGGAACAGAAGTATTCAAAATGATCTGGCCCTGTGTGAAAAAGTAATTACTCCCCTTCTTAAATCATGAATTAATTGTAGGTAATTGCAATTTGGGTTAATTTTCACTGATCACACCCAATCCTGATTACCTCCGGGACCTATTCAATCAAGAAATCCCTTCGACAGAATCTGACAAAATCAAGCTTGATTAATTTCTGACTTCTCAGAAAAGCCCAGTGAGCCCGGCTCAAATTTGGGTATAAAAAAAAGGAAATTCACATTGAAATTCCTCATTACTGTTCAAAATGATCAAATGTGGAGAGTTCAGTGAAAATGAAAGAGTTGGCATCAAAGACCTTCAGGATGCTGGATGGTCTCTGAGACAAATATGATAGGTGGTCGAATACATTTGTTTAGCACTGTTCATGGGACAATCGGATCATTTTCAGTGACATGAAACATGAGTATTATCACCTATTCTTTTTCTTTATTGCAAACATCGGTAATACTTTTAGTGTTCGTATTGTTAAGGTGTTCCGTTCATTGTTTTTTCTTTTTTTTACTATATTCTTGCAATGCGGCACGGTGGACGACTGGTTAGAGCTTATGCCTCACAGTTCTGAGGACAAGGTTTCAATCCCCGGCCCCGCCTGTGTGGAGTTTGCATGTTCTCCCCATGCCTGCGTGGGTTTTCTCCGGGCACTCGGGTTTCCTCCCACATCCCAAAAACATGCATGGTAGGTTTAATTGACAACTCTAATTTGCCCGTAGGTGTGAATGTGAGTGCAAATGGTTGTTTGTTTATGTGTGCCCTGCGATTGGCTGGCAACCAGTTCAGGGTGTAACCCGCCTCCTGCCCGATGATAGCTGGAAAATTGATGGAGTAATTTGCATAGATGCTAATTTGGACTTTTATGGATTTCACAGCAGGACCAAAAAAAAAAGTAAACCAGCAACTTGATGTGGACAGCTAATTCAAGGTAAATCGATCACAGAAGGCACTTTCTTCACCAAATTTTAAGTTTAAGACAGCTGAAAAACTGGACTGTTGAAACACTTGAGAGACTAAAACATGGGATTGTCAGTTTTGACTAGACAGTTGATTGTCCTGGTTCGTTCAAGACATTCAATGCTTTTCAGGTCCATTTATCCAAACAACAACCTGAGTCTTTGACTTGACTTGGTAATTGGAGTTGTTTTGATTCAGAGAAGCAATATTTTGAACATGTTGGAACCCATTTAAGGAGGTTTGAAGTAGCTGAACATGCATTCAAAAACTGCAACTTCAGTACAAATATATACTGTATAAAACATTCTCCACATGGCCTTGAAGTCTTTAAAACGGAGGTCTTGAAAAAAATATCCTGATGCAACTGTTGTCCAGGATGAGCCACTGTTTGTTAGTGGTTGGGAGGAACCATTGAGTGAGGAACAAGAGGATTTCTCTCAGGTCATAAAGGAGAAGTTTGGTCGCCTATTTCTGAAATTAGAACGCACTTTTAACGTGTCGACCCAACGCATTGATGAAATTCTGGAGGAGTTTCAATTCATATCATGCAATGCGTCAGCTCCTGTTTTAAAGGATTGGATAGAGTCTACGCTAAGAACCCATAACTGTGACTTGGATACAGCTGTAATCTTTGATTTGGTGAAATAAAAATACTAATTATTGTATTTGAACACAACTGCTTCTTGTTTTGTATGCACAGTCATATTGCTGTAAAAAACAAAGAAGTACGAGCAAGTAGTAATAGTGAATTTGTATTTATTCATTTTTAGGTAAGATTTTAAATTTAACACAGTCATCTTAGTTATTAGTAGAAAATACTAACAAAGAGAGTAAAATTCAATGTAAATATTTAATTGATCATTGCTAGTCTATGTTACTTAAACAAATAATATGAACGTAACATTCACTTAAGAATCCTCCTTCTAAAATTTACTTAGGACTTTCTGAGCGACAAAAACTTTTTTTCAAGTCAATATCACTCCAAATTTAGATCAGGCCCCTGAAACACAAATTGTTTTACTGTACATGAATCCTGTGTTAATCATGTTGATCATGTGAAATCTCAGTTGGACCAAGCAGGGTGGCAAGGTGGAGAGAGAGAGAGACATCCATTTGTGTTGCGCTCATTGGGGACGTTAAAGTAATGGTCAATCATTTGGTCCTTTTAATAAGCTGTCATTGTTTGAATGCGCATTGCACGGCAGTTCACATGTGCTGCTTGCCACAAAACAGTGTGTCGGCGAGAGGGAGACATCTGTTCATGGACGTGTACATGAACACTTATGATGACAAGAGCACCACTTAAGGCTGCCTCACTGCGAATGTCCACCCACCATTTATTACACACCGACCTGCAGAAATGACATGCGAAAAAAAATGGAGTTGAAAAGCAACCAACACTGCATTGTGGAGAAAATAGCTTTGTAATGTACAGTATAACTGATCTCTATATGAAAGACTGATTATTCGTTTATGAGATACTCATTTTTTCCCTAATACATAATGTGAAACTGTAGCCACTAATAAGATTTAATGTTTACATTACGGTTGATTAGTCCCTGCCGTAATGATGCTGAATGCTCTTTTAGTGACTTCTTATTCTTTATAGTTAAATTCTGTCTGAGAAATTCCCTCCTCCTGTCGTCCATTTTCATCCGTCCCCCCACTCTCAGTGGTGAGCTCAGAGACTGCATTATTGATACGCATTTCTAGCTACGGCATCTGCCTCCTTCTTTCACCCCCCCCCCCCACCCTTTCCTCACTCACTGTGTTCGTGGCCCGATGCAGCTTGGCAGGTACTTAGGCCAACATCAATCTTTCATTCAAACACCACACTCACACACACACAAAGAGGTGCATATACCCACTAGGTAATTTTCCCAAAATGTTTGTGCATGGCCCATATGGGAGAAGAGAGTAGTGACAGAAAGAAGAGCACCGAAATAAGTTTTACTTTCGCCAACACAGATGCTAGACTACCATGAAACACTGATTCATGCCGCCGACTCAGACAGCAGTATGAGCACAGCAAGCGAGGGACAATAACTCAAAGAACAAAATTGAGGAAACATCACAGCCGGGATTCACTTGCAATTGGGGGCTGTGGCTTGGAGTGCTGGAAATAAAAAATATAATATACTGAAAGTCCAAGTGCAAACGCTGACCTACATTTCAGAATATTTTGTGTTTCGATGTTTCGCTGCACTTTATTCACTGTCACCCCTATTCCACACAGAAGGCAGACGCTAAAATAGAGGAAAAGAGTTCAAAAAAAGGCGGATGGACCCTGTCAAAATTATATCAGAGAGTTTCACTGATGCTTATCTGAAGGTGCTGACACCGATACAGAACATGAGGGATAGACTCTGGCACCACTGTTATCTTGCCATACCACCAAACCAACATTTATTTGACTGACAGGGAGGTGCATGTATTCATTTGACAATATTTATTATTGCTATAGATAGAGTGGAGAACTGTAATGGATCGTACTGAACAATGTTTCTGATATTTTGAGCCTATAGTTGTACACCATTGCAAACTCCAACAACAGTAATTAATATATTGTTGCATGAATGACAGTGGCAGTTAGCATTAAGCGAAATGTGCTATTGATTACTATTATATATTACTGCCTTATTACGTAAGCATATTACTTTTGACGCTGCATCATTAGAGAGTGAATGAACTGTTTACCTTGTCTCTGCGGCAACAGATCTCATAGTCATGTTGTGAATTATGTCAAATGTAAAAGTATTTCAGTTGCACTAGGGGTAAAAATAGCACTATATGTTGTTCTACAACTTGGTTTTTCTACAACTTGGCCAAAGGAGTATCAACTGAAAAACAATTGACAAAGTGTGCCATGCAGGACAGTTAACCCTTTGGGCTGTGCAGCTGAGGAATGGAAATTTACTGTATACTGTATATAGATGCAGGAATCAAAGATTAATTCCATATGAGGCATGATGTATGTCTAGTGCCTTGATTTTCACTTGCATCTTTTTAATCCACTACATCTTGTTTCAACTTTTGCCTCTTGCTTTCTTTCTTTCACCAATCGAACCTCATTTGCATTTGCTTTTATCATTTACTCTCAATCTTGAGCTTCTTCTGTCTCCTTTTGTTAAATGCTTTCCGCAACTTAACTAAATCTGACCCCAACCTTAGTAGGTTTTCTTTGTGGCTGCAATTAGGATTTGGGTTCCATTACACCAAGGAAAGTAAGAGGGCTGAGGGTGGGGTTGATCAATAGGGGAAGAAGGATGGTTGTAGTCAGTGAAGAGGAAAGGAGAGGCTGGTCACAGACAACCTCTGAACAATAATTAATGGCTCTTTTCTCTTTGGTCAACTGATAAATCTTATACTGATTTACCATTAACATCTCACAGGTTGCACCATGAGCCCTGCTTCCATTAAGTAGTCGTTTGCTTCAGTTTAGCACGCAACCCAATCTATTGCACAGGAAAATTGTAACACGTTTAAAAAGAATCAATTAACCTAACATGTATTTTCGATTACGGAAGGAAGTCTGAGTGCCTGGAAAGAAAAAAAAACCTTCCGTCTTTGCTCTTAGGGAACGATTCTATACATACTTGCACACTTTGTAAACTAAACACTCTTATCCAAAATGTGGCAACGTTGGTAAAATGTTGGTAACACAGCTATCACCATCACATCTTCCCACCTCGCTGTGGAAATGCAAGCCAGTTTACTGCTCCACACCATTCTAGGGCGAGCTAAATTGAATTAT
Organism: Phycodurus eques; assembly: GCF_024500275.1. Lineage (NCBI taxonomy): Eukaryota > Metazoa > Chordata > Actinopteri > Syngnathiformes > Syngnathidae > Phycodurus > Phycodurus eques. Next base: position 25,633,032 of record NC_084531.1, read on the forward strand.
ACTGTCACGCAGTGACATTGGGAAAAAAAACCAATTAAGAAAAACAGCGCTGAATGAGAAACTGCAAAGGAAAGAGCATGATGAGAACTTTGGGTCATTTCCCGACTTTCTCTTGAGCTAACCCATCAGTCTTTACTGTGCTTTTTAAGCCAGACAGTCTCTGCTCCGGATCAAGCCACCTCTCTCCTTATCACCATATTTGTGCCTCCTCTTCTTCATTCTTTAAATGTTGCCTGCTGTTACTTTTCCACTGCTTCTGCCAACTCGGTTATTTACACAGGAGAGCACAGCTGAAGATTCATCTCCGATAACTTTCTTTTCTCTCCTCCGCACATCCTTCAAATTGGACTGTACTCTCATATCACCTTGGTACACATCTCCAAGATCTGTTGTTAATAACATCCTCTTTCTTTCTTTTTTTTTTTAGCTAAAGCCTTTCAATGCAGCGATTTGCCACATAAATAATGTGCTTGCAGATATCCAATCATTGTAAATAAGTGAGAGTTTGATCAGACATTGGAAATGGCAATGCATTGGGTTGTAATATATGCAGCCATGCAAAAAGAACTGTATATACCGTACATTATTTTGATGTTCTTCGTCTTGTGCGCCTTTTTTTTCCGCTATTGATGCTACTAACTGTTCTGGATAACAGCTGATACGAACAAAGGCACTCAAGTTCTTATATAGTGGGGTGGGGGGCGACTCATGCGGAGCCATTTTAGCCACGCCCAGAAAAATAAAATCTAGGAAACAGAAATGGTGAAAAACGGTTTTAGGCTATAGCACCGCAATCGCATACTACATAGTTCTCAGTCTTAGCAAGTTTTCTGCAATAAGCTTCAAATAGTTATACTGGAATGTATTAACAGGCCTCAGTGTAATGCTTGTTTGACGTTTCCCTCATCTCTGAAAATGTACTACCGTAATTTCTCGTGTATAATGCGCACCGATGTATAATACGCACCCCCAAAGTTGACCTCAAAATATGGAAAACCCTTCCATGTATAATGCATTTTTACAATGTATGATTTTGCTTCTACCCATATGATGAAAACATGAAGTATTATCTGTATTTTGTTTGTTTTTTTCAAAGAATTATTCTGAAGTTAAACACTTTATTTGAACATGTAATACTTTTTTAATTTATTGCTCCTATTTTTAAATTCACAGCCCTACTTTTATTGAGTAAATTAGAAAACCCACAGTTCTGCTCATATGTTTGATTACTCGGGCAGAATTTGTAAGCTGTGTACAATTCTTTAAAGAAAACATGAAGGACCTTGCGAAACACATTTAATATTATTTTAATGGGATTCAAATTAAACGGTCGAGCATTTCAGAAAAGCATTATCATTAAACAAATCATAATCATAAAGAAATTAATGATGGTTGTTGCTCAGTCATGTTTTTAAAAAAATATATATTTCACAAATTCTGCCAGGGTACGTAAACCTATGACCAGAACTGTACATATATGCAGTCATACGTACCCCTGTCATATTGGAATGAAAGTGTAGGCTTCACCTTTTTTATAACCACTAGGTGGCATTGGCATATTAGAATGAAGGTGTACACCTTTCTCATAACCTCTAGGTGGCGGTGCCATTTTGGAATGAAAGTGTACAGCTTTTTCATAACCACTAGATGGCGACATACATTTATAAAATGTGAAGTTGTTTTTTTTTTCCATTTGCCCCTATACCTATGTATAATGCGCACTATTGACTTTTGACCATTTCTTAGGGAAGAGAATACACATTATACACGCAAAATGACAGTAGTTTCTTTAGCTAGTGTAAGCGTGTGTTTATTTACTCAACTGTGTGATGTACTAGGATTTTACACAACAATTGCAGGCAGATAGGATTATTTCCTTTTTGATTCCTTATGGTCACCTTTCATTTACACATCTTTCTGAACTGTGCGGCCAAAGTTGTTTCGACAAGTATGATCGCGCTGGTTGAACTTTGAATTATTGTTGTTGAACTTACTGGCTACATACTGTCTTTCTATGATGTCACACAGAGCAAGCACATCTAATTTCCAAAGACACTCACCAATCAACTCCACACCCGTTGTGAAAACCTTAACTAAATAAATAAGGGTGTCGAGCAGACTGTATTGAACTGTCCTACATACTGTCCTAGAAATGTGCCTAGAGTCAATAAATACTTCTTACCTTGTTTGAAAAGCAATATTTATAGATCACATGTTAGCAGAGGAACAAAAAGAAGAGAGGAACAGAGAAGGGGAAGTTTTTGTTCTACTTTACATCTACCTGTCTTCCTGCCTCATCACACCTTACTCTGATCTGACATATGATTTAGCAGGTTGACTACTGAGATTTACAATCTAAGACTGTTTTTCTCAAATTAATGTGAACTGAACAAAGACTATGCGTGTGTGCGTGTGTGTCTGTGTTTAAATGACCCATTTTCCATCACTCCTGTTTTAGTGGTGCTTTTGACATGACAAATTTTTGACCTCATATTACAGAAAATTTAAACACTCAAGAAAACGAGCTTGCCTACCAAGTAAAAAGAAATAATTACATAACACACACAAAAATTTACTCAGCTTCTTCCGCAAAAGATTTAGATCAGGGCTCATCGAAGACTACTTCACAACAGACAAAAGTTTTGTTCTTATTCATTCGTGGGTGTTTTCACGTGTGTTTTGAGTCAAAGCTTTTTGACACTGGGCAGCACATTTCTCTCCAGAATGCCTTGCTAGTCTTCAGATTTCAAAGTAACCTGCACAGATTCAAGACACGCTTTACATCTGAAAACAAAACTGTTGTGGCTAGCCAAAAAGGTTCAGATTTGTCTCATCTTTACACAGAATTCTCCCATATGACAAATTAGACAAATTCCATTTTCTTTAGTTTTATTTTATTTCAGTGACTATTGTGTTTTTGCTTTCTTTAAAGGAAGGGCACCAACAACTTCGCCTATGTGTGTAGTCTAACTTCCAAAGTAGGACAAAATCCTTTACAATATTAGTTTTTCAGCAACAAAAACTCCAAACCCAGCCTGTATCTATTATTTAAAAACACGAGTATAATATATAAGTCCAGAGTTTAAATGTACAGCAGATAAGTACACATATACAGGCAATAGGTGAAGCTGAGGGTGGATCAAAAGTTTCTGTGTCATATTTTGATGTCTAGTATGTCTAAAACTATTATCTACTGTATGTAGTATCGACCATAAGATTTAAAACGGACAACCAGCTGCACATAAGCCATTTTTGGATTAATGCAACATAAAGCCAGCAGCAACTCAATCTGTATTTATCTACACCCTTAAAAACCACAATAATTCAGCTATGTTGTTCACAGTCTACCATATACTGTAGCACCAATGCAACTAAAAAAAAAGAAACAATAAGTGTGGGTCTGCTTTTGCCTTTAAGCTCTTACATATTTCTTGTCTCCTTCATGAGCACGGTTAAATTCATATTTCTAACTTTTTATTTGATATGATGTTTACCAAAAACCAAGAAGAATTGAATATTTGTGAAATGTGCAGGTCTAGGTAAATGAATTTTGTTTTTCTCCGAATAATCGAAATGTATTAACAGCGTAAATCATTGATGGTGTCGTGGTATTTGCCTGACTTCGGTCTAGCGTGGGTTCAGTTCCCGCTCAGTGACGGAGTGAACGTAAGAGTGAATGTCTGTCTGTATATACTGTAAGCCTTGTGATTGACTAGAGAGCAGTCCATGGTGGTGGGAAAGTTTTCAGGTCCCTGGGACTCTGAACAGGATAAACGGTATTGAGAATGGATGGATGGATGATTGTGCAAGTGGTCATAATGTTGTGGCTGGTCAGTGTCAGCAAAGGTCTAATATGGGACGTATCAGGCATAGAATTTGATAGATTAACATCCGTGATAACTGAAATTTGATATGGGGATCATTTTGGGGCACTTTGCTTAGTGTTTTTGATTCAAATCGAAAGCTGTGTGTTTTTGTGCAGGTTCATGGTGCACAGAATGTGTAGGCAAGCGTGTAAATGTGTGTAGAAGTGTGGTGGTGCCTTGAGACTGGTGCATGCACTCAAAAATCTAACCTGTAGAGCATTATATAATGACACTGAAAGAAAAATACACTGTACACACGTGTGCTCTTAAATGTAAGTCACTCACACACAGCTGTAGTTTTTTTCACTCATTAGGCTTGTACTCTATGGAAGCCTACTATATTGACATTGTACTCCCACATGCTAGAGCCTCTGATTTGTGTCACCCACTCACAACTGGTGGAAAGATGAAGATCAGGTTTTGAGTTGAGGAGGGTGCAATGTTGCTGCAAACATGCATGCACACTGCATCATCATCAGCAGCAGCAGCAGCAGCAGACTATCAATAGAGCCTTCTGTCATTTGCATTTATTCAATGGCAATTTACAACTTCACATGAATGATAAAAAAAGTGTGTAGGTTTTTAATCTAATAAATGCACATCAATATTGTAAGTAGATTATAGATTTTTTTTTTAAAGATGAAAAAGATCAGAGCACAATGAAGTGATGAATAGGGTTACAAGTGCTCTATCCTCACAACAATTAGCTCCAATTATTGAGCGTCTGTTAAATGAAGTGTCCCGCGATGACACCAGCACCACCTTACAAAATCTCCACCGACTCCTAGCGCGTGCACGAAACACGCCCAAATAAAAAATAAGGCCATGCATGTGCAGAATGTGGACTAGATGTGTTTTCAAAGGCTGCTCCGGCTCTCTCACCTGCTCGTTGGCTGTCAGCTCTTTTTCCAGCTGCCGGTGCTTGTTGTGCCACACCAGATAGTGGACAGGATAGCGACTCTTCTCTGGAGTTTTCTTAGCAGAAATCATCCTCGTTCATAGTTTGCCACCTCCTCCGTCTTCACTGTGGATGGTAAGGATACTTTTATTTGATTTGATTAGATATTTTGTTTTTTGTTTTTTTTTTGTTAGTGACGCTCGCTATACAATCGAGCTAATCGTCATGTCGCTGTCGTCCGTATCGTGCAGAAGCGCGGCTCGCCCTGCGTTGCGTTAACGACAGAACCCGCTGATCACGGTTGCTTCTCTCGCCTCGCGAATTTTTTTTTTTTTTTTTTTTTTTTAGTGGGGAGCTGTTTGCATTTATGTCTTAAGCGCCCGCTTGGCCACCTCTTTCTCCCTCCCCTTGTCTACTCCGTTCCAGCAGCATAGCTCTCCTCCTCTCCCCCGGCTCCTCTCCTCCCATCCGCCCGCTGACTGAGCCGCAGAGACGAGCTGCAAGCAAATGTGCTCACACTTAGCCAATCCGCTCGGAGGGATGCTGTGATTGAACTTGTGCCTCAAAATAGGCTGCGCAAATCACGAGCAAACACTCACAACCGTGCCAAAGGAGGCAGACGGCAGACGAAGTTAGTAGACATGGAATGAGTAAAAAGCACCAAGCGGCAGAGTGTGCACGTCCTTATGGTTGAGTTTCTTTTATTATAGGCCCAATTTCTGAGTGTATTGGCAATACTACCACCATTGACTTATTCGCTGATTTATTGATGCACTGTTTCTATTTATAATCCAACCCATACTTATTTCTAAAAGCACATTAAAAAAAAGAAAATAAAATTTAAAAAAAAACAGGGTTGACCAAAGTGGTGTGCATTTCATGAAACACAGAATACAAAACAAAGTAACAATAAATGTGACAAAAACAATAACACATCATGCTATTTTTAATAAAACATCATTTTAAGAAATAAATTAATAAATCACAAAGCAGGTACTAATCATAATGCATTCATTTTCATACCGCTATTCCTGTTGAGGGTCACAAGGAGTGGCAGCCTATTCCAGGTTGACTTTGGGTGAAATGTTGACTAAAAACCAGACTGGATGCGACATGTAGAGACACAAGCATTCACACCGTCACCTACTGGGAACTAAACCCACACATGGAAGTCAGGTGACTTAACCGTTACGATAACGCTATCTGCAGAACAAATTAGTGGTTAGCATGTGTGTCTCTCATTCAACAGGTTCTGAATTTGAATTCTGCATTCTGCACGTTCTCCTCGTGCCTGCATAGGTTTTCTCTGCATCCTCTTGCTTTTTACAGTCCCAAAAATGAATTAGGTTGTCCATATGTGTGAATGTGAGTGGTTGTTCGTCAATTAGAATCAGAATCTGAATTTGAATCTTTGTTGTCATCATACAATGGATTAGAAAATGTGTATGCTGTTCCCTTGGAGTCAACAGCAGTGAACCGGTCTCAGTATGCCACAGTGCGTATGGGATCAAGACCACCTGACCCGAGCCTCATACGCCCCGACTGCGGCAATATATGCGCTTCCCTGTTTGAGATTCATAGTCATGTACAGTGGGCATGGTCGCCAGCACCGATAAGCACTACCAACTTCTACACATCATACCGGAAGCTTCATCATCTTCGATTACAATGGAAATGCTTCAGAAGAAGAAGCCCTGCGACTGACATTAGAGCGCGCTAGGGCGCTGCCCTACTGCTCAGATGAGTCATCTTGCATAAATTAAACAATGAAAATGGCATATTAACTCATTCACTGCCAGCCTTCCCAGTTAACATGGATATTTGACTTCTAAAGCCGTCAATGGCAGTGAATGTATTCAAATAAGTGCGTTTTAAGGTATATGTATTTTTAGATGAGAAGGCTAAATGGTTTTATGAGTAAAATGTTTCGTTTAACTGGGTTATCTCATTTTAAGACACAACTGACCGGTTTTATCAATTCACTTGCATGTATCCACAGACACACACCCTTAGGACACTTTCACAGGGTATGGGGTCACGCACTTACTGCGACAAATAACTCATGAATATGCAAATCGCTTGTGTATCCCCTCACTTATACTCTCGTCCTGTAGACTTTTATAATTCACATAATTAATGCCACCAAACTTCAGTTGTACAGTCGGGTACACGAACCTTGTCCTGCATGCTTCTTCTCCTGTCCTTGTCCTGTTCTAGCTTGTTCTGTCCTTCCCTCACATGGTCTAGCACTACAGCCCCATGCAACACTCCTATTTAATTGTTGTAGATAATGTAATGATTTACCTCTCCCATCCTGTTTACAATTAGTGCTTTGTCTTTTGTCTTTGTTTCTCTCTCTCTCTTCTAGAAGCTTTGTTCTGTTCGACTGATCAAGTCTGATTCTCAATAAACCTCAATTATAATACCACAGCGGAAGCTTAAAAACTCCACTGTGACACAGTAAAACTGTTTCGGCATAAAAGGGATACCAATTTTCCATTCTGCTTGACCTAACAGGACAAAAAAAAAAAAAAAAAAAAGGAATTCACCTTATAACCATAGAGTACACACATCACATCTAGTTATTCCTGATTGCCTTTCTCTGGAAGTCTAAAAAAAAAAAGTCTCAATGTAATCCATAAAAGGAACTGTGAGCTATGGGGGATAGGGGATCATCACCAACCTTTTTGGACACTTCATAACTTCTTTGTTTGCCACCACTATGCATTATTGACTTTCTGTCCATGATCTTGCCTTTAATCCTTGTACTGCAAAAAAAATTAAAAAATCAATATTTTGTGACTGAAACATAACAAGGTCTCCTTGGCTGATTTTGAATCCATTGGGAAATTGTGGCACTGATGTGTGTGTGCCCTTTGAAGAGCATAAACAAAAAAAAACGTAAATATTTTTGATGCACTATGGCATTAACATGAATGATTGACTGTCTCAAAAGACAGCTACTGTTGTTGACAAATCTATATCGCCTATAGACATACACAGCACAGTACAGTAAAGCCTTAAGGAAAGAGCCTAACTTCAGGACAACAGTCACCTGTTAAATAGGATGACAATCCTTATCTATTTTGCCCCTTCAAATGACCATCTAGTAATACGTATTTAATATTGAATGAGGCAATTTAGAAAAAAGGGTCAGTTGTACTTTTCTGGTTGCTCTTCAGTGGTGGAAAGTAACACATACTTGAATAGATTCTTCAAGTACTGAAGGTACTACACTCAACTTTTTACTTTTACTTAACCTTAACCTATTTATTGTGTGTTACAATATACTATATTTATAATTTCATATGGGCGGCACGGTGGCCGACTGGTTAGAGCGTCAGCCTCACAGTTCTGAGGACCCGGGTTCAATCCCCAGCCCCGACTGTGTGGAGTTTGCATGTTCTCCCCGTGCCTGCGTGGGTTTTCTCCGGGCACTCCGGTTTCCTCCCACATCCCAAAAACATGCATGAATTGGAGACTCTAAATTGCCCGTAGGCATGACTGTGAGTGCGAATGGTTGTCTGTTTGTATGTGCCCTGCGATTGGCTGGCAACCAGTTCAGGGTGTACCCCGCCTCCTGCCCGATGACAGCTGGGATGGGCTCCAGCGCGCCCGCGACCCGAGTGAGGATAAGCGGCTCAGAAAATGGATGGATGGATGGATAATTTCATATGTACCTGAGGCTAGAAAACAAAGTGTGGCTGACCCTGATGCAGTCCCACGTCCACCTTAAATTCGTTCGTCACACCTACAGCACACCTCACCGCTGTTCTGCTGCCCTCGTACATGTCCTGTATTATTCTAACATACTTCCAGACTTCCGCATGCAGTACCACAGTTCCTCTCTGTGTACTCTGTCATAGGCTTTCTCTAGATCTACAAAGACACAATGTAGCTCCTTCTGACCTTCTCTGTACTTTTCCATCAACATCCTCAAGGCAAATAGTGCATCTGTGGTACTCTTTCTAGGCATGAAACCATATTGTTGCTCGCAAATGCTCACTTCTGTCCTGAGTCTAGCCTCCACTACTCTTTCCCATAACTTCATTGTGTGGCTCATCAACTTTATTCCTTGATAGTTGCCACAGCTCTGCACATCACCTTTGTTCCTAAAAATGGGCACCAGTACACTTTTCCTCCATTCCTCAGGCATCTTCTCACGCACTAGAATTCTATTGAACAAGCTGGTCCAAAACTCCACAGCCACCTCTCCTAGATGCTTCCTTACCTCCACAGGAATGTCATCAGGACCAACTGCCTTTCCATTTTTCATCCTCTTTAATGCCTTTCTAACTTCCCCCTTACTAATCATTGCCACTTCCTGGTCCACCACACTTGCCTCTTCTACTCTCCCTTCTCTCTCATTTTCCTCATTCATCAACTCCTCGAAGTATTCTTTCCATCTAGCTAACACACTGCTGGCACCAGTCAACATATTTCCATCTCTATCCTTAATCACCCTAACCTGCTGCACATCCTTTCCATCTTTATCCCTCTGTCTGGCCAGCCTGTATAGATCCTTTTCTCCTTCTTTAGTGTCCAACCTGACATACATGTCATCATATGCCTCTTGTTTGGTCTTTGCCAAATGTATTCCTTTCGCCTCTCATCGGTCCTCTCAGTGTCCCACTTCTTCTTTGCTAACCTTTTTCCTTGTATGATTTCCTGTACTGTGAGGTTCCACCACCAAGTCTCCTTGCCTCCTTTCCTGCCAGAAGATACACCAAGTACTCTCCTGCCTGCCTCTCTGATCACCTTGGCTGTAGTGGTCCAGTCTTCTGGAAGCTCCTCCCGTCCACCGAGAGCCTGTCTCACCTCTTCCCGAAAAGCTGCACAACACTCGTCCTGTCTCAGCTTCCACCACATGGTTCTCTTCTCTGCCTTTGTCTTCCTAATCTTCCTCCCCACCACCAGAGTCATCTTACACACCACCATCCTATGCTGTCTAGCCACACACACAAAAAAAGAATAATTGAAGCACTTCAAAATGCGGATGTTATTGACAGCAAGAATTAATTTTTGCTTTTGTATCTTTTTTATTTATATACATTTCAGAGTTTGGGGCTTCTACTTAAAGAAAGTGGAAAATAGAAATTTACAAATTGCTTATTCTGTGATTTCTAGTAGTACAGTATTTAGTTTTCCAAAAGGATGTCAACTTTCAAAGAAAAAAATAAATAAAAATGTAACTCGCGGAGTATAAACGCAGGGGTGTTGGATGTGTGTCTGGTTGAGGGCTGCCGTCTCCCGGCGAGTTGCTGCCAGTGCAGCTTCACACACACGAAAACTGCGGAAAGCGCACAGTACAATATAGCCACGTTATGTTCATACATACGCGATATAGAATCAATATACAATAACACAAAGTGAACTTCACCAATGCGAGGAAGGAATGAACCAAGGGAACGTACGGGGAATTTCATGCGTCAGGCGCCGGCCGGGAAAAGCTGTCACGCCAGCCGGCTTCCGGGGATTGAGAGGGTCCGCATCGGCAGACGGGTGACGGCAGACGTCGGTCTTGTGGATCGGGGTGGGGGGTGGAAAGGGCGAAGGAGCACATCATCCCCGACATCCACCTCTCGATTTCAGACACTTCCGATATGTCAAGAAAGCTACAGCGGATGGAGATCTGCGCCGACTGCAGTGCGCCAGGTAGGGAATCCGAACACACGGAAAACGGTTGCCCGGTTCATAACGTCAGGAGAGCGGCACGTCGGGACCAAACGGGCCGAGGTTGGGCGCTGGGTCTGCGGATGGCCAGAGCAGGAAAACGTCCAGTGCTGCGATGCGTCGTTTGGGCCTAGCATGTTGAGCGAAAATAGGCGTGAATGTACGCGAGATATCGTTAGCTCACCATTGTTGCACCTTAGAAGATAGACTTGTGTGTTTATTTGGCAAGGTCGTATTGCGCTGTGGAAGGTTTTACATCGCTTTTGAGCAGAAGAGGTATTTTTTTGTGAGCCTTTACTCTAGCATAGCTGAGCTAGGAAATTGGCGAATTTCACTGTTTGTGCTACCCTTTTTTTAAAAAAATAAATAAATTAAATAAATAAATAAATAATACCATGTGTGCACGTTGAATAAATGTAAAAGTTTTTATTCCACCTTGTTATGAATTTATTTAGTATCTTGACTACTTGCCTGTCGTGTTTTGAAGTCGTTTTATGGCCATAGTTGCCAATTTAGCTAACGCACAAGCCAAGCTCGCCAGCAAACTTTGGCTAAATGACAAGTTTTTCCCAAGATGTAACAGTTTATGCCTCAACTGTCAATTACTTGTAGCAGTATTTATTAAAAAAAAAAAAAAAAATCAATCACGTAATTATCATCACTCAATAAAAAATATTTTTATGTTTGATTTACATCACATTGAACGTCTTTCTTTAAACGATCAAGTGGTGAATGCTTTATTTTCCACAATTTTTGCATTGTTACAATACAACAATCAACTTGAAGTAATGCGTGTAACTCCTGTACGCCAATGACAATATTTACATTCTTTGCCCTTGCCCGATATGTCTGAGGGGGGGGGGGGGTTAAAAAAAACAAAACAGCTGCTACATTAATTTGCATTTCAATGTCTTTAATGAATCATGACTGCTCAATGCTCAATGCTCACGTTTATTTCGGACTCGGGCTCATAATTGTTGGTGCTTGTGTGTGTTGCCTGCACTCATTCATGTGTACATGCATTACAGCAGCTGCTCTTTTCCTGCTGATGTCGCTGATGCGGTGCATGTGTATTCAAAGCTGTCAAAATAGCTTTCTGGCCGTACTGCTCAGTGCATTCTGGCTACACCTTGCAATTACCCCCACCCCTCCCAATACTTACCTCAGCATCTTGCTGCACTCCATCTCAAAAAACTAAGCAGCACTTTTGAAAATCTGTTAAATGAATGAAATAGTGACAAAATTATATGTCATGCTCATTTACAAAACCTTAGTGTGAAATATGTTTCTCTTGCTAAAACACTCGTTCCTTTTAAAGAGTATTCCTTTTCAGCTTGTGTGTCCCGCTCTTAGAAGGACGTGCACACAAAAACTGTTTTTGTTTGGCAAAATACTGAGCGAGCCAGTGATGACAGGCCACTAGCCAGCTTTGTTGCATTTCTGCACAAGATAACTAACTGATGGAGACTGTCAGTCAATGCACAGGCGGATTTACTGTTACACCATGACAATGTGCAAAGTTTTTATCAAACTTGTACATTTCTATTGAGTGCAGATGCAGTCACAGTAGAAACTGTTGGATTGGTAGTGCGTTTCTTGTCATTGTTTATAATGTTAGATGTCTCCCGTTTGTGATATTGCTGCCCTGTGTTTGCCCCTAGTTAAAATTCAGTAGTTCAGGAATAAACATGACTAGATAACAACCAAATAATGGAGCATGTCATCAAGTACTTTATGACATAAACAGTGCCACTTCAAACTAAGTAATAAAGATTTAATTACAGTAAATATTTCAATGGAAATCCCTTTTAGGCCATGAATATAAAACAACCAAATGATTAACAGTATTTTTCTTGTGCCATGTCACGACGTGTTATGCTGCTGTGCAGACCAGTTTATTGTGGACTCTTTGTCACTTGAAAATCTTATAACTAAGGATATTGGCCTGTAAATATAAAACATTCAAATGAAAAAAGAATGTTGATAACTGACTAGACTGACTTGATAACATATTCTTATGCCGCCCTGTAAACTAGTTCATTTTGTGCTGTTTGTAACCTCGAAATCGCATAGATTGTGAGTCTTGGGATTATCGTAAACCTGTGTACTGTGGAACCTCAAGTTGTACGCAGTGCTTTCTGTGACAGTGGTCAATTGCTGATGGGAAAAACTTCCCTTGCAGTTAGTTATTTTAGGCAACAATGCACCGAAACAATTATTACGCTACGTTATGCTAGGCAGAAGTATTTGGACACTGCACTGGGGTCCTTATTTCACTACTACTTCCAGTGGTAAGTAGCTTCTCTTCTTACATTCTTCTTCTTCGCTTACCAACATCAGAAAAAAGTATTGCAATAAGCCAAAGGAAAAAGCAAAACACACAGACACAGTCACAATAACACCGTTAATCCTTTGATACTTTGGTAACTGAAATAGGGTCAAGTGAGGTAAGATGGCAGCTCGCAGTCATGCATTAAGACAGTTTCGAAGTTCAAATGTTGTATGACATTTTAAGACCCTCCCCCAAAATACTGTATTTGGTCAAAATCATAATTTACAGTCTTCAAGGTGCTTTAGAATCAGAAGTGCCACTGTATATTTGACAGTCTGAATATACTGTATATAATTGCACTGTGCTGTATGTATTTGTCCATAAATTGTTGGAGCAAACGAGATGACATTGATATGAATTGTGTAACTAGGGGTTTTTAAATTAATGATTTATGACCCATTTCACGACCCATTATGTCATGACACGCACAGTCAACATTTTGCTTCCAATATTTTATATTTTGTAGTATGCCAAGGTTGTGAGAGACAAATAAATAATAGCTTTAGCCTGAGTTTTTGTTATTGTTTTTTAATCATTAAGTACAGTGCATAGGTTTTTAGTACTACTGTTCCAAACTATGCTATAGCTCTTTTAAACCCATTTTTGCTACTGTTGCTACAGGCACTAAGAGAATTTCATCAAATGATGGACTATTTTAGTCTCACTAATACACGGCACCCAGGCGTTTTTATCCCAGCTTGCACGTGACATATGATCGTGGATGTGTGTTTGTGCATGCTGGCATGTTTAGACATTACATGCTTTGTGTTCACACGGGAAGGCTAGTGAGAGCATAACATGACCTAGACTGAATGACTGCTCTGCCACATCTCTAGTTTTGCATTTTACTTCATTCTTACCATGTCATTTTCCCTGCTCTGATTTGATATGTGATGGGTAGGTTAACTTGGGGGGGGGAACTGAATAAATGATATCACAATTAAACATTATAGTGTTGTGTTACTTACACTGTATTGTGGGGGGTGGGAATTAGATTGTGTCCATCTTTATTTACTAAGTGTGCACTTCCTTCATCTTCACATCAGTACATCTTCCACCTGTACTACGTGGGAGAAAATACTATTTTCAAGCATTATCTTCCTTGTTATGGCGACTCGTTGTGTAGCGGAACGACTCAGGTGAAGGTTTCGTGTTTGAGGCTGGGACCCTGCGACCATGTCGAAGTGTTCTTGAGCATGATACTAAACCCGCTGTTGCTCCTGATGCTGCATCATCAGTAGGTTAATGAGGAGACTGTGTCAAAGCGCTTTGAGTTCCTCGAAGGTCCAGAACTGTTATAAGCCCAGTTACCATACAGTTCCTGAAGTCTGGACACTTTGGCAAAACTACATATTTTCAAACATTTTACTGAATTGGAATACTATATTAACAAATAACGTCTTCAATATGATTTCATGGATAGAAAACATTTTGTACAGTACATTATTCAGTGGAACTCAACAAAATTTGTTTTGGCATGCTGTTCATCCATTTGTTAAAATTTAGATTATATTTTTTTAATTGAAATTGATAGGCATGATCTGTTCCTGTTCACTTTCTTAAACGCGTAACAACAGTCCAGGCAATTAACTTTCTCAATTTGAACTTCCTTAAGTGTTATATTTTATATAAGTGTAAAAAGATGTTTCTGTGGTTGCACAGAAAATTTTTTTACATTACACACTTTCTCTCTGAGCTTTTGTGAGTTTCATAGAAATAAGTAGCATAGAATTGTGTCTACCTTTCGGGGTTTATTTTCCCTCGAATTGTGGTCCCATTCTGAAGGGTGGGACTCAAGGGTGTTCGAACTTTAGAGGTTTCCACTTGAATTCACTTGAGTTTAACATCTGAACAGGGTAGCAGTCCATGTCTTCATGGGCAGAGATGACACGAAAGTGTCCTGTTTTGGGGAAGTAAAGGTCAGATCAGATCCACAAGTTCTGTAGATGGCCTGGGATCGGTTGGCGACCAGTTTAGGGTGTACCCCGCCTTTCTCTCACAGTCAGCATGGATAGGGCTCTAGCTAACCTGCTACCCTTGTGAGAATAAGCAGTACAAAAAGTGGATGGATCTATCGGCTCTAGATGGCTGCTTGTAAAGAAGAACTTACCACTTGTTAAACCATTTTTACGTTGTTGAACGATTTCATTGTCACATAAAACGTGTACAAATCCCATATAACTATGCATATGTTGTTGTTTTACAGACCCGGGCTGGACCAGTATCAACAGAGGGGTACTGATCTGCGATGAATGCTGTTCAGTCCACCGCAGTTTAGGCCGCCATATCTCCATAGTAAAGCACCTGAGGCACAGCGGATGGCCACCTGCACTCATGCAGGTAGGACTGGAAATAATGTACCTACTACCAAAGTTGGCCGGTATCACCTGTTATTGGCTGGGGAAAAAAAAAAGTAGATACTATGTGATCTGTAACACTGAGATAATGGCCATTATGGAGACAGGTCTCTGTGTTGACGCTAGTACTGCAAGTGGAATCCTGCAAGCCTTTAGAAAGAACAGTCGGAAACATACTGATGACAGCTTTGTATAGGAAATTTCTTGGAAAATTCTTCAACTTTGCAACAGCAGTAATAAAAGTTAACTGTTTGTTGTGTTCGCTAGCCTGGCCTCGAGCTAACGAGCTAGCCTGCGGGTTAATGAGCTAGTGAGCTAAGGAGCTAAACAGCTCGCTCCACATCGGCGAAGTCCTTTAAAACGTCAATGGCTCCCTACGAAGTTGTTGTGTGTGTTAGTTCACAATTAACACAAACACGGGAACGTTAACTGTTTATTAAGCATAACCTCAGAGGCACACGTTATT
Organism: Phycodurus eques; assembly: GCF_024500275.1. Classification (NCBI taxonomy): domain Eukaryota; kingdom Metazoa; phylum Chordata; class Actinopteri; order Syngnathiformes; family Syngnathidae; genus Phycodurus; species Phycodurus eques. Next base: position 25,648,624 of record NC_084531.1, read on the forward strand.
CAGCCTGTAGCTGACTACAGCGAATGTCAACGTATAGTTGATTGACAGGTGAAGGGCTCGTCTTCAGCGTACCCAACCACACAGTAGCCGGTTGTACTTTTTTTGTTATTGCGATTGAAATCATTTTGATTAAAGATCTCTGGTCAACTGTTTACATGTGACATGATCTATTCCGATCGGGTGTATACATGATGTGCACTACATTTAATTGGAAAAGCCGTGAGACATGCGCACGTCGTCGTGAACATCACGCCATTTATCAGGATGGAGGTCCGTCGTCTATTCCGCACAGTAGTTGGGATTGTTTTTATACGTTTATTTAAAAAAAAGAAAAAGAAAACACGCTTGATAAAACAACTTAGAAGTAGTTCAAAACAAGATCTCGGGCGTTATTTTTCATGCTTTCAGAGGCATTTAAAAACAATATCATTTATTATGATAGTTTTTGGGAAAATATATCATCTTAGAGAAATTTATATCGTGACAGGCCTACTGTTAGGTAAAGTGACGGCTCAAAATTATCCATCGGTGTAAATAGTTGTCTGTCTTAGGGCTGCACAATTAATTGACTTTTAATCGTGATCGTGATTTTGGCTGCCACGAATAAATGAGCCTGATCCTCTGGAATTATTTATTTATGTATTTATTGCTTTTAAAATACAGACACTGCTGCATATGACAAGTGCTTCCTTTGTAGAAGTGCCCGCAATATGTACAGCCAGGGGGCGAGCATATGGTTAAGGCTTCATTAAGGGCCGTCACCACTTCGTGGCCAACTTCAAAGTAAAAGCACGTTGTCGGAGAGGGGGCGTGTCACGGTCAGACACTATTAACAATCGTTGTAGCAGCTTCCTTGACTTCAACTTTTCAGCTTGACTTAAACTTTTCATTGAAAAAACGCCGGGAGTAAATAGAGAACTGAACTTGTGAATTTCCTATCAAGTATGTCAGTCTGTTACGTGACTGATGCTGTATTTTCATCAATGAGGTCACAGATAACATACATTTTTTTTGCATCGCAGTTGCTCCCAACATGGAGGTATTGCTATGGTGGGTCGGTTCGCTTCCGTCATTAAGCTCTGTAGCGGTCAAGGCGGAAACAGCGCTGATTCACTGCCCTGCTTTTGTATTTGTTCAGATGGTTCAAACTTTGGCCGGCAATGGGGCCAACTCCATATGGGAACACAGTCTTCTGGATCCCGCTCAGGTACAGAGCGGCCGAAGGAAACCCAACCCACAGGACAAAGTCCAGTAAGCGTACTCACTCACTACCTAAAGTACTATTGTAATGTAATCTCACAAGACATTCATTCAATACTTTTCATTTACCACAGAGTCAAAATTACAAGATGACACAATTTCCTTTACTTGGACTGACTTTGTGTTTTTAGTTTATCGTTGGTAAATACCTTTGAAGTTTATATTATTCTACAATACCTCCCTGTACAGTCCCACAAAGTCTGAGTTCATCAGAGCCAAATACCAGATGCTGGCCTTTGTGCACAAGCTACCCTGTCGCGACGATGATGGCGTAACTACCAAGGACCTCAGCAAGGTGAGTGCACAACTGAGGATCCTTGAGTCATCATCCTAGCATAATCATAAAAATTGGACTCAGCCGTACTGTAGAATTACATATGTAAGCATGGAGGATGTTGAATTAACAGATGTCAGTGGGAGATCCCGCACCTAAAAAATGTCTGCATAGACACTTCTGCACACATGCAGACTGGCTTATTAAAAGCCCCGTAGTACAACGCAAATTGAATGACGAAGCAGAATGCAATAATGACCTGCGTTGCAGCGGAGCTTCACTGGGCCAATAAGACGGATGTGCCTGTTTCTAGAGCTCAGCCTCATGTTTAATCTCTCCCTCCTGTGTCTTTTTTTTTGTGTCTCCCCCTGGATTCCTCTGACTTTCATTGTTTTCCTATCAGCAACTTCACTCAAGTGTGCGAACAGGAAGTTTAGAGACGTGTCTTCGGCTGCTGTCCCTCGGCGCTCAGGCCAACTTCTTCCACCCAGTATGCAAATGACACACGGGACTTGCTAAACCCACTCCGCTCTACTTTAGACTTGCCTCGACACTCTTCTGTCTCCCTGACCTCCCCAGGAGAAGGGCACTACTCCTCTCCATGTGGCAGCCAAGGCGGGGCAGATTTTACAAGCGGAACTACTAGTGGTATACGGCGCCGACCCCGGAGCGCCTGACATCAATGGACGCACACCCATGGATTACGCCAGGTAAAGCCCAGTAGAACAAAAAAAAAATAACACCCAGTCTGCTTGTGTATCCAATATCACTGTGCAATGTATTCCAGAAGTAATTTAGTCCCATTGCGTGTTTTAGGCAGGCGGGCCACATAGAGTTAGCGGAGCGACTGGTTGAATGTCAATATGAGTTGACGGACAGGTTGGCCTTCTACCTGTGTGGCCGACGCCCAGGTAAGCCATTGCGTGAACTGCCAGTTGCTTCAGAAAAGTGACGAGTAGTTGTACAATTTTATTGTGTTTTACCCTTCAGATCACAAGAATGGTCATTATATCATCCCTCAAATGGCAGACAGGTATGGACCATAGACTTTGCTTTGTACGCGGTCCCTAGTAATGCATGACAAATATTATTAAGTGGTGATAGGATTAATGCAATTTGATACATCTTAGTACTGTGACCAGAGGGTGCCATCACAATATATTTGAACACACCTTTAAACACTGATAAAATGCTTCACCCATTCCAGGTAAAATTTAGATACTTGGTGTTTTAGATTTTAGATCAACAGGAGGGTTGAGTTAATGGCTCAAAATTGTCACATAAATAAATCAACAATTCTCAGTGCTGCTAAAGGATGCTGAATAATTTGCAGCTAAATATAAATGTAAAATATACAGCTCAAGAATATTGCAAAATCATTTTGTTACCAAAAAGACCTTTACTGTTGGACCTGCATCTCACTTCACTCGATCTGGTGACTGGTACCCGTGGATAAGAACATGTTAAGCTGGTTCTCTACCCTTCTTTCTGTCTCTTTCTTCCCTTTTGCTCACTCTTTTTCTGTTCTCTCCATTTTGCTTCGCTTGGTGGAGCCAGAGCTCGTCCTAAGTGCCCGACACAGAGGTATCTTTACTTTCTTGTTCCACTTTTCCCCCCCAAAAAATTCTCTCTTCATTTTAAACACTGTTTCTGCAACCCTCTCTGTTGTGCGTTTCCCTGTTGTACAAAGAGCACTTACAGATGGAAGAAAATGTTTAAGATTTAATGTCTTACCACCAGCAAAAGAAGTAGTAGATTAACACTGGTTAATTCATAAAGTAGCAACAGCTAGGCAACTTTTGGCTGCCCAGCTGTAGCCTTCACCACCTCGGTTTCATCTTCCCTCAGAGAGGGTAAAACCATCCAAATCCAAACGTGCTTGCTATGTCTGTCTCCCCACTTATCCATCTCACCATGTTGTCCACCATGTTCAACACTCTCCTTCCCACTGTCTCCTCCGCTGTGTATTAGCGGTTCATTTTCCTATTGTGTTTTTTGTTTTTTTGGTTTTTTTCAGTCTGGACCTCTCAGAACTGGCCAAGGCGGCAAAGAAGAAGCTGCAAGCGGTAATTTATTTATTTATTTATTTTTAATTATTTTTTTTTTTGCGGCTACCGTAGTTCAAAGCGATGTTCAGTCATCAGTCATATTTATTAAAAAATAAATACAATTCACAAATTCTGCCAGAGTATGTAAACTTTTGAGTACAACTGTACATATATGATTGGAATTAAAGTGTAGTCTACACCTTTTTTTATAACCGCTAGGTGGCGGTGGCATAATAGAATGTAAGTGTACACCTTTCTCATAACCTCTGGGTGGCGGTGGCTTTTTCGAATGAAAGTATACAGATTTTTTAGAACCACTAAATGGTGGCATACATTTATAAAATGTTAAAGGTTTTTTTCCATTTGCCCCTATACCCATGTATAATGCGCACTATAGATTTTTGACAATTTTTTTGGGGGCGGGAGGAAATTCCGGTATGTCAAAGAATTAGGATTTTTGAGGGGCTCTCATGGGCCAGTTACAAAGAGTAGAACAGCATGGATGGATACTTTATTTATTTTGATATATATTGGACTTTAAATCATAACTGTAGGCCCTAGTTTAAAATTTTCTTCACTACCAAATGTTTCAACAATAAGTGCTTTTAACTCAATGTAATGTCAAAGAAAATAAACTGTCATATAGCTTCCAGACAGTTGGAACATAGGGTACTGTTCCAAGTATCCATCCATCCATTTTCTGAGCCGCTTATCCTCACTAGGGTCGCGGGCGTGCTGGAGCCTATCCCAGCTGTCATCAGTAGCCCGCACACCCTGAACTGGTTGCCAGCCAATCACAGGGCACATACAAACAGACAACCATTCGCACTCACATGCACACCTACGGGCAATTTAGAGTCTCCAATTTATGCATGTTTTTGGGATGTGGGAGAAAACCGGAGTGCCCGGAGAAAACCCACGCAGGCACGGGGAGAACATGCAAACTCCACACAGTCGGGGCCGGGGATTGAACCCGGGTCTGTTCCAAGTATTTTCAACAAAATATTCTCTATAACAGTTAAACAGTAGTGTTTTAAACGCTTGGTACTGTAAGTTCAATAAATGAAATAGACATGCGGCGTTGAGAAATGTTTCATCAAAATCCGAAGGACTCCCAACGTGTGGGACACCTGGTGCTATGTTGGTGACTCCTTTAATAATGAAATTGGCCACTTAATATAAAGTAATAGAAGTCAGTCTAACCACAAATAAAATCAAAGTCTTTCTAATGCTCAGTCTCCATTGTCTAATGACATTGTCTTACAGTATGTGTGATGATTTTGCTTGTGCAATGCCAGACGCGAGTGCAACATTTCACACGCACAGACCATGGACAATTAAACAAACAAACAAAAAAACATAAATTAAAATTAAACATAATGCATCTTGAAATGAAAGGGTTGAAATTCACACTCTCACACACACACACACACACCGTGGATCTAGGAAAATATATGTATAAAAATATCTGCGTTAAACGAAAAATACAAAAATGTCAATACTTTGCAAATATTGATGACTCTTTCTGGTTCTTGCTTAAGTTGTTATTTAATTTGAATGTGTTAAATGTATATGTTTATGTATATGTGCATATATATTTGTATGCTTGCCTGACAGCTTAATAATCGTCTGTTTGAGGAGCTTGCAATGGATGTCTACGATGAAGTGGATCGCAGAGAAAATGATGCGGGTGAGCCACGTCGCTCTTTGAGGAAGAAATAAAGTAACTCTCATCTGTTGACCTTTTTACCAAGTAGATGTTTGAATTTGAATGGTCTTCAAGATTGTTAACAGGAATTGATTCAAGAAAAGAAACACACACACACACACACAGAGGGGGAAAAAAATGTTCATAGACACTGAAAATCAGAAACTGAGTTTGTAGCGAAGGAAACATGTTTCGGAGTGAGGGAGGAGAGACGGAGAAGGAGGAGGAGAGACGGTGGGTAATTGCCTCACAAATTCATAAGTTTCTCCTCCACGTCCTTCTTTCCCCCTCTCTCGCTTGAGTCAAATTTGCTTCTTTACTGTTGCATCGGAGGTAAGTGGCAAGGACACACAACCACAGACACACACGGGGAGTTCTCAGAACACAATTGTGCATGTTGCCAAATCTGTTTTTGCAGTACATAGCTGTGCGGGAGGATTTTGGCTGCGTACGATACATCCAAGAGCTTGTTACTAAACCACACACATTTATTTTTGGTCCTCATCCTTGTGTCTCCAGTGTGGCTTACTACACAGAACCACAGTACTCTGGTTACGGAACGAAGTGCTGTGCCCTTCTTACCAGTCAATCCTGAGTACTCTGCCACGCGAAACCAGGTAAACCAACACATATGCACATTTTTACTGAATGCATGAGAAAAAAAATAAAACAGATGAAAAAGATAATTGTAGTCTGGGAGTGTGTCGTTTCTTTTTTAAGAAACAGATGTGATAAAGGGTGGCTTTCTCCCCGTCTTGTGCGCACACTCTGTAAAGAACAAATCTTTCATGTCTTCTCACGTAGCATATCTTGATCTGTGTCACTTGTAAGTGTAAACATGAACCTTTTCAAACAGAAAGTTAAAAAGAAACCCATCAGCACATCTGTGCTATGTTTACACGTTCATCCCGGCATGAGATGTTCACCGCTTTCATAATACGACACTACTCTAGCATAATCGTTCTAGTTTAACTTGAGAGTAAACGTTTTCATTTTATTTTAAATTCATGTCTTTGCTCATATTTGTTTGTGTGTCTGCTCTCAAATGATTGTGTGGGTTCCAAATGTTCAGGATGACTGTATTTTTCCACAGCACATGGTCGTTGACCACAGTAGTATCACTGGCAGTGAACCACAAGCTTTTAGCTGGATTTTTATGTTGTAAGATTAATGAGAGCCGATACATTTGAACTGACTTTTAGTTCAGAGTGACAAATTTTTTTTTTGAAAATGCTTACGTTGTATGTTCCATTTTCTCTCTTTCTTCCGCAGGGCCGTCAGAAACTTGCACGTTTCAATGCTCGAGAGTTTGCCACGCTCATCATTGACATCCTGAGTGATGCCAAAAGGAGACAGCAGGGGAAAGGTCTCAGCAGTCCAACTGGTGAGGAAGTGATGGGAGGGTTGCACAGCCAAAGATTAGATTAGATTAGATTAGAGAGTTTTTAATATAACATTTTAGAATTATGACGTTAAAGCAATGACAGAACAGATCTTAATTCTATATAGTACAATATACATCTAATTTAACAACGCATAAAGTTGCTTTTACGAAACCAGAAATGTAATAAATTAGTTTTGTCAATGAAGAATACAGCTGGGTTTAGTGTAACAATAACATAAAACAAATCTTTATTTTATTATTATTTATTTAATTTTTTTTGTCTGTCATTTCTGTCAAAAAGAATAAATCAAGTTATCATGACAACTAAGGATACTTGCTCCACATTTATTAACTGGTTGGGGAGGAGTCATGCAGATGTAGATAAAATGAGTACTACCAAATAGATAAATGATGTTAATTAATATATACAGTATGCCATTGAGTTATTACAGGCCAATGTCACATAAAATGTATCTACTTTTTGTACACTTCATAGCATAGAAAGGATTATATTTCTTGACTAATATTGGGATATTGGGAGCATAATGTAATTTATATAGTGATCTAGTACATATCACTGTTGGTACATATCAATGTTTTTTTGTTTGTTTGTTTATTTTTTCAGGAAGCTATGCTATTGGTCAGTCCGTACGTGGTGTTTCTATTATAAATTTTTTTAACAAATTACTGAACAATCTAAAGTGTTGAACATGGCTTACTGTCTTTGACATTGCAATGTTGATGGCTCAACAAACATGCCATTTTAAAAATTATTATTTAGTATTTTTTTTTGCCACCCTTCATCAGAGCTGTCACTGCTACCTGTCGTGAGTGGACTCGGTCGGGTCAGGGAACTTATTTTGAAGGTTGCCCGACCCGATCAAATGTTTTTAGACCATCCGACACACCAGGAAGCAGTGACAGCTCTGACAAAGGCTGGAGTCACAGCCGAAACTGTCAACAAGGTAAGAGATTTTCTCTTCACCAGAGAAAAAAATAAAATAAAATAAAAAAATTAAAAAAAACTGATGTTTTCCCTCACAGATCCATTGGACCTGGGATTTGATGATGACCAGCATGACTATGATAGTGTAGCCTCTGATGAAGACACAGACAGCGAGCTGACCACCCAAAATAACAACAACACACAACGCAACAATCGTGCGAAGGTACCCCACTGGAACACAATTCCCACTTAAAATATCAAGAATAAGCCAATAGGCTGATTCATGGATTCTTCTGTGACTGCATGTCCCAGCATGCTACACACGGTGTGGCCTCGCTGAGCGCTGCCACATTGCTACTGAGTGACATCACCAGCCACATTTGGGGTCCTGTCAGAGAGGCATTGTTTATACACACAGAGAGAGAGAGGAAGGGGGAAAAACTGACTGAGTGGTACAGTGCAGTAATGCAGTAGGAATGAAAAATCGTTTTAGAGCAGCAGATTCATTTCAAAATCTTTATTTATTTATTTTTAAATGTCTCCACTTTGAATGTGCACATTCATTAGTATACTGTATGCAACATTTCATGTAAGGATGATGCTAAATGATACTGTATTCAGTAAATGGAGTTGACTTTAGTTAGGCGCTAAGTTCATTTGTTTGAACTCATACCGACTATTCATGAACGGGTTTTTGAAAGATATTCGTTTTGGTCCACTTTTAGGGAGTGCTGTGGAACCGAGTTAAGCATGTTCTAAGGTCACAGGAAGCGGGGGTGGATCTTTCATGGGGAGCAAGAACCAAAGCTCTTCTGTGTGTTGGGTCAGCTGCAGCTCTGCCCTTCAGGCAGCTGTACAGCTCTTCCTTTTTGCACATTGAGAAGCTCTTTTTTTTTAGCCGTCAAGACCCTGCAAAGTAAATGCAGAGATTTGTCTCTAAATTCATTATATATTTGAAGGTGATTGCTGGAAACGTGGGAAAAGACTTACAGTGCCGTGAAAAAGTATTTGCCGCCGCCTCAAATCCTTTTTTGTTTTGTTTTTATTTTTGTTTTGTTTTTGGGGCATAGTTTAATGTTGAATGTTTAAGGTTGAAGGTCATAAATTTTTTTTTAAAAAGTCCAGCTTGACAGCCAGCATCTGGGCCCAGGACTTTCGGCTGGTGTGACTGCTGTTTAGTGCCTCGTTGTCTACTATAAGTGCATGCAATTAATGCAGAGACTGGCAAAGACTGAGGAGGGGGGGAAAAATTTATTTCTAAGTTGACAGCCAAGCGCCTAGACAGAGGCCTCAGGCTGGCGTGGCCGCTTTAGAACGCCTCGTTGTCGTGATGTGGAAAAGCCCCACGACGACCAAGCCACCAGAGGCTTTAGGCAGATTTTTCATGGCACAAACATGTCGGGATGTGTAGCAAAAAAAGATGCTAAACGAAGTACCATTTTTTCCAGGTCGTAGCCGTGGTATTTGATTGACACTTTAATCTGGACACGCCCACAGCGTTTGAGAGCAGAGAGGGCGATTTTTCATGATTTTGAATGGTCATTTTATTTACTTGATCCTTTTTTTTTTTTTTTTTTTTTTTTAAACATCATCCACAATTTGGCAGGGTTGTTGACAACACTCTTATCTGTGCCGTGTCAAATTTAGGAGACTTATCATATTTAATTTCACATTACAGGGACTTTAAGCTCCCAAGTTACCCGTGTTTGGGTTAGGGTTAGGGCCCCAAAAATCGCATACATTAAATATGCACTTATTTGAAATGAAGCATGTATTATACGAGTGAGATACAGTAAACACTAAAGAAATGTGCTGATCCACATTAGCTTTGTAGCTTAATGACCATGCCTCTCTTTCTTTCTGTCCTTCCACCTCCTGTCAAATCAGAGTATGGACTCGTCTGATTTGTCGGATGGGCCCATCACTCTGCAGGAGTACCTGGAGGTCAAGAAAGCCCTGGCCTCCTCGGAAGCCAAGGTGCAGCAGCTGATGAAGGTCAACAACAACCTCAGTGACGAACTCAGGCGGCTTCAGAACGAGGTAGGATTTAGAAAGAGACCGTGAATGTAAAGTATATTTCGGAACGTAAGGAATACAGTCAAGGAAATTGAATATTTCATTAGTGTGGCTTGTGACTGTGTTAATGTAAAAGATAAGTCCTCATAAAAGAAGTGATTGAAATGATAATGATCAATTCTGACTGGACGGTAGGCTAAAGTTGTGACAATTTGTTCCATATGCAATTTCCTGCATAATGTCAACAGGTGAGTTATTGTGTGTAATGTCGGAGCTTAAGCAACTGTCCTAAGGCACTTTTCGTGCTATTCCACATTTTACTTACTAGAAGTCACATAGTCATGTTTGCTTCGCTTGGTTTCTTTTAGTTATGTTTTTAATTTGCTTATTTTATTATCTGTGGGGTGGCACGGTGGCCGACTGGTTAGAGCGTCAGCCTCACAGTTCTGAGGACCTGGGTTCAATCCCCGGCCCCCCCCCTGTGTGGAGTTTGCATGTTCTCCCCGTGCCTGCGTGGGTTTTCTCCGAGCACTCCGTTTTCCTCCCACATCCCAAAAACATGCATTAATTGGAGACTCTAAATTGCCCGTAGGCATGACTGTGAGTGCGAATGGTTGTTTGTTTCTATGTGCCCTGCGATTGGCTGGCAACCAGTTCAGGGTGTACCCCGCCTCCTGCCCGATGACAGCTGGGATAGGCTCCAGCACGCCCGCGACCCTAGTGAGGAGAAGTGGCTCAGAAAATGGATGGATGGATGATCTGTGGCTACATATTCATTGTATTCATCTGTGTTTGCTTGACTAACATATTGAACAAATAAAAAGGCAGTCGCTGACTGTAATTTGTTCACAATTGTCCAGTAGGGCTGAACGATTTAGAAAGTAATTCTTTTATATATCAAGCTTGCGATTTAATGTGCAATAATGTTTTTCAAGGTCCTCTTCTCATGTATTTTTCAACAAACACAAGCAATGAATTAATCTGTATTATAATAAACAATATCATACTTATTTTACATAATTTGTTTGGACTTATATGTTAATATGAATATGAATTCCCATGGCTTCTCGTGTATAATACACTCTCGAGTATAATACACACCACCAAAATCAGGAATTTCCTTCCACCTATTTATATATATATATTTTTTTTAAAATGTGCTGGTATCCATGCTGAAAAAACGTATTCTCCATATTTTATTAGGTTTTTCAAATAAATGTACTGCGCCGTGTGCACGCGCTGACTTTTGCATCGCTTCCTCACCATGCGTTACGGTAACACGCCAGCAACGAGCTGCTTGGGCCAACTTCAAAATAAAAGCCGGACAAATAATACATAGAGATCAATGCTTTGGATTTAAAATAATGAAACAAAATACTCTCTCCGTTATATGACAACGAGTCCACCACTGAGAGAAAGAACACTGTGCCAGGATTGCATCCAGGAAGGTTCTGTGGTTGCATTGTATAATAAAGCTAGTTTTAAACCTCCATATATTCCTGCCATTGACCATAGTAAATGCACACACAATGTTAAAAAAAATGGGAATATATTTGTGGATCTGAAAAACACGTGTAAATTGCGGATATACTTGTAGAAATAATTTTTGAGACAAATATCTCCCCATAGACATTGATATTTAATAGTCATTCGTGCACACTCCCAGCTAATGTCACTGACCTTGAGAAATTAATTTTTTGGGAGATCTCCATCCCTCCCCAACTCCTAGTCCCTGTCACATCATTTAACTTGTCAGTGTAACGTGTCATTACCGCACATCCGTCCCACCCCACTACTAATATCAGTTACTACTTTGCATCCCTCTACTGTGCCTGTGCTTACGGTTGTTTGTCTTGACGATTCAGTTGACGCCCCCCCCCCTTCCCTTCAACCTCCCCATTTACCTCCTCCTATCCTCTGGTCCCTCCCTCCTGTTATGTAGATCTCACGGATGCAGACAGAGAACAGCGCGCTGCGGGGCGGCCAGCATGCTGGGGGGCCAGTGGGCCACGGGGTCGGAGGCCCAGGTGGAGGAGGAGGAACCGTCTGGCTGGGTGGGCGAGTAGTAATTGGTGGGGGTCTGACCGTATTGGGGAAAGGAGTCGATCCCTCGGGGCTCACGGTGCCCTCCTCAGCCACCTCTCAGTCCCACCCCCATCGGCGAGACCGCCAGGCCTTCTCCATGTATGAGCCCGGTGCTGCCCCCAAACCCACGGCCCACGGTCCCCCAGCCCTGGACTCCCTGGCAGCCCGCCTGCAGCCCCTCAACACACCCAGCGTAAGTTAGAACTCTCCCTTCCTTCTGGAGGCCCTAATTGGCTCTCCTTGGCCTGATTGATGGGTGGTAGTCTCACCATTTCTCTTTGAATCATTCTCTTTCTGCACTTCCGCTCCTCATCAGTCTCTCTCAGAGATGCACCACTGTGCAATTCCCATTCAGCTACTGAACCGTTGCACTGAAGTGCCGACATCATTAGACCCTGTAATGTACTCTACCTTTTAGTCAAATGATGGGGAAATTGCAATAAGTGCTATCTGAATGAGAAAGATGGACAGAAGAGGAAATGTTGTCTCTGTTTTTTCTGGTGCCTAGTAACACCAGTGATGCTCTTTCCTTCTCAGAATCAGAATCATCTTAATTTTGCCAAGTATGTCCAAAAAGCCCACAAGGAATTTGTCTCCGGTAGTTGGAGCCGCTCTAGTACCACAACAATTAATTGACAGAGAACACTTTTGAGGCATAAAGACATTGAGGAAAAACAGTCGGTGAGCAATGAAGGGTTGCTAGTCATCTGGTAATGCTGGTACAAATTTTTTTTTTTTTTTTTTTGACAATTGTTCAAAAACATGCAGTCCTCTCTCCTGCACACATTTGCATTCACATTTTCAGCTCTTTTCTCCTCCTGAGCGTTTTTAATTCACAGCTGCTTACCATTACAATGTCCAAAACACACTAATATGGATTGATTTTCCACAACATTATGATGACTCTCACGTGCATACTATTTCAGATATTCTGCCTTTACAAACATAGTCATGCTCAGTTTTGATGGTAACAATATGTTGGTTTTTATGATTGTAGTTTGCAGTGGTATAGAACTGTACTGCATCATACTCAGTGTAGTTCCTAAAATGACAGACAAACCATGAACTAAGACCTCTATTTCTGACGCACGTGATGATTCGCTGATGTGTCAAATGGCCGCAGTTTAGCGCAAACTACTGGCGAGGAGGACTAGTCAGATTTTTATGCCTTAAGTATCGTGGTTGGTATCAGCAGCTGTCGCGTGAACCCGATACCTTGAAATAAGACCGGTATCGATACTTGCCCATCCCTAGTTTCCGCAATTAGTTACATGGGCGAATAAAACAACAAATTAACAAACAGCTCTACAACGTTCTACACCAATTTAAACTACAACCCCTGATTCCAAAACATTGTTTAATTAGACCTTTTTTGATTGGGAAAATGTAACATCATCTTTTTAGAGGCAGAATATTTGACACGGCTGTGTTAACGTATACATTGTTTTAGGTTGTGGTAGTCACGTGGTGGTCGGTCCGCGTATGTGCTGTACACAAGCAGCCATTTTATAGACCGGTTCCGTCAGATCATCCCGCATCAATCAATGCTCACCCTGTCGTCATATGTCTTCGCAAACGACTTACCTTGTTTGTCTTTCTGTCTGCCTCCTCACCTGTCTATCTCACGCTCACTGCCGTGCAGCCGTGCATCCTCTGGATGTAAGCATTCTGTCTGTCATTGTTTGGTTTGCCATTCATCGTCACACTGTGCTTGACCTCCGCTTACTATGTATGCGCTGTACCACTGGGGAACATCAGTGTCGTGTCGTCGTCAGTTTTTAGACCGTCTGTGTCGTACTGTAAATAACTTTGCACCTTTTAGTGTTGTTGATAGTGTTGGCTAGTTAGAAGAGTTAACCTTAGAGGGCCTATTGTGTTGTTTACAGCAAGCAAACCGGCTCTTGCTGACACTTCATCTTTTTTCTGCTTTCTTCACACCCCCTCCATCAATATCAATTTCCTTCCGTTTCTACTAATCTTCTACCCATTATTTTGTCCATTGCTGTCATTCCATCCCTCTCTTCCTATATCCATCCCTATGCTCCCCTCTGTCCACAGGTAAGGAAGGGTAGTACGGGTGGTTTAACTTCATACGGAGGCCAACATCTGTCTGGATCTTCAGAGATGGGCCGATACATGGTGAGTTCTTACAGTTTGCGTATGATGATAACAAGCTGCGGGAACATGGGTGAAGAAGGACGACGGGAATAACGAATTAATTTCCATTTCACTTTTATCGTAATACGTCACCAGTGTTGTCTGACCTGCATGCATTTCCTCAGATAATGAATTGGTGTGCTTTGAAATTTCAAGCTTATTTTAACACACAAAACTAATGATCTATAGGTAAAAGTTTAAACCTTCCCCCCGTTCACAGGAAATAGGGACTGAACCCTGCCACGAATTGTTAGAAAATGCATTTAATTGAATCCCCCGAAAAAGTTGAGAATTACCTATATGAACTCATTCACTGCTGCGGACGTTTAAATTTGTTCACTGGAATTCTTTGTATTTATTGTATGTAATTGGAATAATGAAAGCACCAGTAGGTGGCAGTGTTGCATCATTTTGGCAGAGATAAAGGTTAGATGGTGAATCTCGACTTGTCACGTCCATTATGACAGCGAAATGCCAAAATGTAGAAAATATGACAAGTTTAGGCACCAGACACTTGAACAGAGTATATATATGTAGGGTATTTACAGAAAATGTCTCATGATAAGTAGTTGAAAGTGTGTGACACACTCTTGAGAAAAGATGACCCATGAATGGCAAATGCCATGAAAAAGCAAAAAAAAGCACTGGTGTTCACCTCCAGTCGTGGGGTGAGTCAGCGTCATTTCAAAGATCTGATAACATTAGCCTTAAAAGGAAATGGCTTGCAGATCATTTTATTTAAAAAACAAAAAGCAACAGAAGTCAGCTTATACTGTACATGCACATAATAAATTCTACTACTGACTGACTAAAGTGCTCCTCCGCAACGTACAAAGATGCTAGTCTTTCAGTCGAGATGTATCACTTCAACATACCATGAGACTGATTACCGCTTTCCTATTAGCCAGGACTTTGCCTTCATGTTGTGGCCTATTCGAGCATTATTGGAAGAGCACAAAAATGGGAATCTTATCTTGGGTTTTCACGAAACAAAAACTCATGAATGATGTAGGTTAATTTGTGAAAAGCGAACCGTGAATAGGCGTAGGTTCACTGTAGTTGTTTTTCTATCCTTCCCCAGAAAGCTAATATAGATTTCCGTCATTCAAAATCTTTATCCTATAATGCAGGGGTGTCAAACTCATTTTTATCGCGGGCCACATCGCAGTTATGATTTCCCTCAGAGGGCTGTTATGACTGTGAACCCATATAAATGAATTATCACCTCATACAATTACATATACACAACAAATTGATGCATAACTAGTAGCCTTTAGAAACATGTTTTTCCAACTTATATTAAAAACATGTTACAAGGGGGATTGGCAAGAAAAAAATGCTTGCAATTTGTAAACGTTATTACAAGTGAAGACAATTTGCAATTTTAATATTTTCGCAGGAAAACATTAAGTCGACGGACATGATTTGCTTTCGAGGGCCACATAAAATGATGCGGCAGGCCGGATCTGGCCCCCGGGCCACCAGTTTGGCACCAGTGTTATAATGTATCCGAAATGTGAAAAATTGGAATATATATACTAACCCTTATTCAATTGCATTTATTTGTCAGGAAAGCAACCACAGTGGCGATTACCAAGCAATTCTTACCTTGTTCAGTAATTTGATACATTTAGTTTACATGTTGGAATATTGTGAATGTTCAAAGAAGCTCCATCTGCAAAAAGAGCTTGTTTGCAGTATTGATCCTCATTGACTCTGAATGAGTGATGAGAGCTCAAGGTTTAATGAGGTGAATTATCATGACACGGGTTTGTGTCCCTCCCCAGATTCCCAAATCGGACAAGCATGGTAGTGGTACCGACAGCGACTACGACAACACGCAAACGTACGACCCCTCGATAAGGTCAGACTCACTGCATGTCACAGAAAATATGCACGGGTACGCCAACAATCGTGCATGTTAGGTACATTGAAGACTCCAAATTGCACACTGAGGACAAGCAGTATGGAAAAGTAGACGGATGCTGATGAGCGTGTATTTTCAGCGTGGGCCGCAGCAGCGAGGAGGAGGGAGGCGGCGTTGAGATGGGCGATCCAGACCCGACCTTGCCGTGCACGGAGGACGTCATACTTAAGACTGAGCAGGTGACCAAGAACATCCAGGAGCTTCTCAGGGCAGCTCAGGAGTTCAAACATGACAGGTGAGAAGCCAACACCCCACAACTTGCACTACGATGCGTATAATTTGGTATATATATGACAAAATAAAGCCTCGTACTTTCAACACGTTTATTCGTATACATTTGTTTTGTAATTGAGTCAGTGCTCTATTTGAAATATAAAATGCATATTAGAAACAAAGAACTGCACCCTATGCTGGGTCATGATGACCTGTTACCATTGCGGCATTTTTTTATTTTATTTTTTTAAACCAGATATTCAGCTACAGTCTGGTGGCATTTTTATAGTTTTTAACATTCCGCACAAGCTGACAATAGTCAAAATAGATATGTGGTCGAAGTGCCAGAGACCTGTTGTTCTAATTGTATTGTGACATTTAAACCTAATCATTCTCCTCAGCTTTGTACCGTGTTCTGAGAAGATCCACTCTGCTGTCACCGAAATGGCCTCGCTGTTTCCCAAAGTAAGTTTCCCGACACTCTCCTCGTTTCTGTGTTTCTTCTTTGCCTGCTGTCTTTGCAGTGGGAATAACAGAGTAACGCACTATGCGGTGTTAACACCGTGTTTTACCAATGATTACAGCGAGTTGTTGTTTTTTTGAAAGGTGATATGTTAGTTGCACATGTAAATGAAAACACTGATTCATAATATTGTTTAGTTTGCACTCATTGTTTGTTAATTATGAAATTTTAGATTGCTCGTCTGATTTTCAACGATATAATAATCAATAAATGTGCGTACTAGTACTTATTTGCACTCAAACAATTGGAAAAATCCGGAATGGTCATTATTTACAGTTTATGAGGTCATGAATATACTCGTCTGGCCCAGATGAAATTGAACTGTAGTAACTGAACTAAAAATGAGTTTGACATCCCTGCTTCTACTCAATGAAAAGCTTTGGTTGCCTTCATGTCTGTTTTTAGCGCCCGGCCCTGGATGCAGTCCACTGTTCGCTCCGCCTGTTGGCCTCCAGCGCCTCGCGCTTACAGGTGGAGTGCCGCAAGGCGGCGCCTTCGGAGCCCGGCGCTCCCTCGGTGGACTACCAGCTCCTCACTCAGCAGGTCATCCAGTGCGCCTACGACATAGCCAAGGCTGCCAAGCAGTTGGTCACCATCACCACTCGTGAGAAGAAGCAGTAGTACGCGGCAAGCTGCTGAGAGAAGCGGGGAGGAGGAGGACTGGGCAAAGAAGAACGGGAAGAAGAAGTCCAAGGTGATCCTGTCATTAGGTGGCGGGGGGAGGAGTGAGCAAGGGAGCAGCGGGGGAAGAAAAGTTTGGACAATGCATGGAAAGGAATCCCATGGAAACATTAACGATTAAATGAGCACAGAGAGGGAACGGGTGGAGGAACGCAATGGAAACTACAAGTTGCAGAATCCGACGTGTAAGATAAAAGGCTGGAAGTGGGATGCAAACAAGGAAGCATCATGGTGCTGATCGTGCAGTGAAACGCATCCTGACACGCTACCACTTTATTTATTCTCCCACCCCCGTCGTCGTCATCCCCCCTTCAGCCCGATCACCTGAACCAACATCAACTGTGACGGCCAGTCTTTCGCTCGCCTGTGCCACGCTCCTCTCCTTCTCTGGTTTGCTCCTGCAAGGGCCTTCCAGCGTTGTCTTGTGGAGCTCCTTCACAGCATGTTCTGGCATGTTTCTTTCTTCGGATCCCTTTGAACGGGCAGATTTGGGATGGGTGTACATCTCTAAGACTTACAAAAATGCTTACACTGGAATAATTGTGATGTATTGTTTTGTTTTTTGTATTGATATTTTTACTGACGCGTTTTGTTATGTTTGTCGTCGTCTCACTTATGATTCTCATTTAGTGGCGCAGGGAGACATTGTTCAACTTCTTACTGGGATTTAGCTTAGTAAACAACCTGTCCTGAGCAGTTCTCGAGCACTCTTTTGGAGTTTTTGACAATTGCTCCTTGAAAGACACACTCAACGGCCGAGGGGTTTATCAGGTGCCAAAGTGTTTGGATTGAACGGTCAGACCAAAAACCCCTTGGTCTTGTCTTATGACAGGACATGGATCACAATGTTTTAATGAAACCTCAATTGTTAATGTTTGATTTTGTTTTTTTTTTCCTCAACATTTTTTTTTATTTTAATTTCTCTTACAATTTGCCTCATTTTACTGCTCCAGTGGAATCATCTCACAATTAGCCATTGTCGATTGTTGCATTTCCGATATCCAGAACACTATTACGAGATCTTTTTTTGCTTCATATATCGCTGGCGTTGAGCGGAAGCCTCCCATAATCCAAATTTTGTCACAGATTTATACTATTGGTCGGTCCACATCTAGGTCTGTTATTTTTACAAATGAATGACCAATCTAAAGTCTTGAAAATGCCTGCAAATGTTAATGGCTCAACAAACAGTGGTCAGTTCATTTGTAATTGATTTAGCTTTCTAATTATTTTAGCTGCCTGCTGAGCACAGTGAAGCCCCGTCTTTAAATTATTCCTAATTCTGCGTTGATGTGGTCTGCTGATTCGGCCCGCCAAAATACAATCTGTGAACAGAGACAGCATTGTAAACACAGAAAGCTGGCCTCGCACAGGTGACAGAGGTGGTTGAACCGTGGCCAGAGTGCCAGCCTGCTAGTTTGTTTGTCCCCCCCCATTTGACCTTGCCAAGTCCCATCCAGCACTTGAGATGGACCACTTTCAGCACTTCAAATTGTTTAAATTGGTAGTTTTGTTTTTCTCACGTCTATCTGTCGCATGCCTCCGCCGGTGAGGGCTGATTGTTTGCCATGCCCTAAAAAGACTTGCAATGTATCATTGCTTGATATTGAATGCCTTTGCACAAGATCATCTCCCGTTTTGACTGGCTGCAATGTTGTTCTGACTGCTGCAACAACAGAAATACTTCCATCGACAAAGCTTCTCCCATCAATTGAGTTTTAGACTAGAGCCATATCTATAAATATGAACATATATATTTTCATGCTACTATATTTTATATTAAGCAACATGTTTGGGTTGTATCTGTGAGATATTTATGTTCATTCGTTGGCCCAAGTGGGCTTCAGGCTGTGAGAGTTATTCACCAAGCATCGGGTTCAGTTTGGGCTAGTTGAGTGTGCTGCCGCGGTGGCAGGAAAGCGATGGATCTCGCAGGTGGCTTGTGCTTTTGCACTATTTGTCCCAAATCCCAACGGGAGGAAGTCACATCTACATCGTGTCATGCCCTCTGCTCAAGGTCATAGTTCAAGTGCGGTAGGCGCTGGCATATGTGCAGTGTGGTGGAATAGGAAAAGGTGTGAAGCATACTGGGCTCAGCACTACAAGTCATCTCAATTTTTATTTTTATTTTTATTTTGGGGGGGGGGGGGGCAAAAACTGCACATGGCACCTCTCAGCCCCTTGCTTCGTGGACACCAAGTCTGAATGTTTCTGTCCCATCATGCCCAGCACACTTTTATTTCTCCATCTGCACCCACTTATAAGAATCTAAACACCCTCCCAATAGTCATCGGCTGGACCAAGCAAGCCTTCCGTCAAGCCAGCGATTTATTTGAGCCGACCCCGATCCTTAACCACTGGCCGTGCGTTGTTGTATTGTGTTGCGTTGCTGTCCTTGTGCATCACCTCACGGGCCTACATTTTGGGAGAAGGGTGACTGGAGCCTTGTCTTTTAACAGAAAACACTAAAAAAATTGTATAAACGTAGAGACTGAGAACAATGACTTAAAAAGGTCAGTCGTAATGGAAACTCATAAGCTGTACATTTGTAATAAAATAATAAAACAAGTTAATTGTCAACTGTTTGGCTGGTTTCTTTTCAAATATTGTGCAACCGTCTCAGCTGTCAGCATAGAAATACAACCCATTACTATTTACAAATAGAAAACAGGAAATGGGCACATGATCAAATTTGTCGGCATTTATTTTTACTGCAAATAACCAGTCAAAATGTATTTCGCCTAATTATACAAATTACTAATATGTTCAGTAATTTAAAAAAATCACACATATTTCAAGCCAAAAACATTTAGTGGTTTCAAAAAATTTATCTGGGGAGATTATCTCAGATTTAACATTCACAAATACTCAATGGGGAAATGCATACAATAATTGTAGCTGAGTGAGTTTTTTCTTTTTGGATGCATACTTCCCATGTTACTCCACATTTCACGAAGTTTCAGGACATTTTTTCTGAATTTATACTTCTGTTCAGTCAAGTTATATGCATAATCATTTCCCATTGTCTGTACTTAATGCACACGAGCAGCATTACTTAAAACGAAAGTTAAAAATATAACCGGTTCTATGAATCCCAAATGACCGCCAGAAGGCAGTGCTGAAACC
This sequence comes from Phycodurus eques, assembly GCF_024500275.1. NCBI lineage: Eukaryota > Metazoa > Chordata > Actinopteri > Syngnathiformes > Syngnathidae > Phycodurus > Phycodurus eques. Next base: position 25,668,972 of record NC_084531.1, read on the forward strand.
ACTGAATGGCTTATCATGAGGAATCCCAGATACGAACCTTACTGAGAAGTTTCTGAAGACACAAAAACAGGCTCTGTAAATGGGGAACTGGTAACATTGACATTGTAGAATCTGGAAAATGTGCCAGGCAGCTGCACATACAGTATATCCTCCAGATGTCCCAACAATCCCGGTAGTGTGGCACCCCCACACAGCAGCTGATAAAAAGGGCATCCGCGATCCAGTGAGTCAAACACTGCTTGGAGAGAGCAGAGCCCCCGTTATAGCTCCCATGACAAATAAAAAGCTGTGCAGACAAATGAACGCCAGCAGTAACTTCAACATAAAATCTCATACTTTTGGATTGCATTCTCAAACTTTGCACACGCTAAGGGGATAATATTCAGTGCTTTCGGCAATGCCCTCTGCCGGTCACAAGGAATGAAATAAAACGCGCAAACTAGACTTTCATAAGTAAAAATACAAAACCAGTATGACTCAGCAAAAATGTCTGTTTGTAAAAGAAATAATACTTACATAATTGCTGCACAAATGTATTCAAAGCCAATGCAATTTAAAAACCTTAAAAAATTCAGACTGCTGTAGTTGTGCTGTTTAAAAAAAAAAAAAAGATACCCCAATTAGTTTTTCTTTACTGTGGAATTTACAAGCTGTCCCTTTTGGTAATGAGGCTGTGCCCCGATCTGCCTGTGCACACCACAGTTACACTTCTAAAAAGGTTCAAATGTACAAGGTGATTCCTTCATTTGTCTACATGTATTCATCCGAACTTGAGGAGCTGGGCAGGAGGGCACACTCTTGTCTTCGGCCTCTCTTCCGCCGCCTCTTTGCAATTTGCAGCCTTCTGTGGATAACGTCTAGAAGACAAAATCACGATGAGTACTAGTAGCATGCAGACGTCAACTCGTGTGGAGTTTTGCCTCACTAGTATACCAATGTTGTTCTACCAGTGTGTAGAAATGTCATACAGTAGTGGAAGACAGTGGTGCAGTTATTCTCAAAGTGTGGTGCACAGGCTTCCTTGAGCGGTATGCGAAAGAATCACTGAACTAAGTACAAATAAAATAAAATCCATTTAACAGATGAATTACAGTCAAACTTATTAGAATGAATGAAAATATCAGCCTATGCCAGGAAATTGAAGAGGGACACATATTATTGTCAAGGCCTGACAAAATATTAAATACACTTTTTGAGGGGAAAACAAACTTTGCCTTGATTTTGATGAACACCTGGGCCTGCTACACTACTGTATTTTAATGTTAGTCATTAACGTGTTACTTGATGCTTTCAGCATCTTTTATGTGGTACTTGGGTTAAAATGTTTGAGAACCACTGCAGTCGTAGAAAAAAAAATATTACTAGTAAGACAGTCACAGGGTACTAGTGCACGCTAGACATTCTACGAGTGCGCTGAACTGTCTTAAAAGAGTAAATGAGTACGGCTCTTAAACTGGATATCGAATGAATGCTCAAACAGCTTTCCATAGGGAAAATTAGAAGAAATACGATGTTCACTGTATACGTGAATATCAATACCAGTTACATATACAATACAATATCCTCACCAGGGTTGCGGGCGTGCTGGAGCCTATCCCAGCTATCTTCGGGCGAGTGGCGGGGCACACCCTGAACCGGTCGCCAGCCAATCGCAGGGCCCATATAAACAAACAACCATTCGCACACACATTCACACCTACGGGCAATTTAGAGTCTCCAATCAACCTACCATGCAAGTTTTTGGGATGCGGGAGGAAACCGGAGTGCCCGGAGAAAACCCACGCAGGCACGGGGAGAACATGCAAACCCCACACAGGCGGGACCGGGATTTGAACCCCGGTCCTCAGAACTGTGACGTAGATGTGCTAACCAGTCGGCCACCGTGCCGTCAAATAAACTTCTGAAAATGAAAAACCTGAGGCCTTCTATGCGTACCGAGCTACCAACCTGCCACGCTGTCGTAGTCTTGCTGCGGGTCGTGCCAGTACAGACTGGGCATGGTCCTCCAGTGGCGGTACAGGCGCGTGTGCAGCACAGACAGCGTGAGGAGAACCAGCAGGAAGCCCAGCGCCGCCGCGGCCCACCACGCCTCGTTGGACCTGGCGGTCCTCGGCGGGCCGCCGATCACGGGCGTGGCTCGGCCCTCGGGGTCCTTGACACAGTCGCGCCGTCGTGAAGGCGTGCAGCTGTCACAGTCATCTGTGCTGGCCGTGTCACTTACCGGCTCTGGGCGGGAGTGTTTTGCGGGCGGCGACTCATCTCGCTCTTTTAATGAGTGAAAGTCACCATCTTGCGCCAACTCTCTTTCTCTCACATCTACGACTTCATTTTCCAGCGTTTGTTCAAGCGCAGTGGAGCTGTGCTTAGAAGACTGCTCCGCTGTTGCACTTTTATCTTTAAGTGTATCAGTCTCAGGAACCTGAGGGAGTAGCATCCTCTGTGCAGGCCCTGATATATTAGACCCTGGAATGGTTTTCCTTTTTGGGTTCTTCAAAACACTGGACTCCTGAAATGTTCCGTTTGCTTTCACGGCATCCTGTTTCGGCGGAACAGCGGCCCTTTCCTGTCTGTGCTTCGATTTCCCTGGCAGTTCTTGACCATTTCTGTTCTTCAGGGGGGAACCTTTCTCCGTCTCTATCGCGCCTTTCGGCCACGACGAGATGATCTCCTCGCAGCATTGCCTCACTGACTCCTGTGGATTTGGATAAATCAAAATACATCATTAACACTAACATCATCCTTTAAAAAAAAAAAAAAAGAAAAAGTACAAAGTCAAACCTTCTGTTCTGCGCAGCGTCCCGCCCTACGCTCTGCTGCCCGGGTCAACAGGAAGTTGTACTTTCCACTGATGTGATTGCTGGAGGTCGTCTTGCTATGTAGCCAATCACAAACGTCGGAAGAGGCCGCAGTGGAAAGCTCCAACGTTCTGCCCCAAGACACCAAAGCTACTGGCTGAACGCAGACATGGTTGCAAATATTCACACCAACAAATGAAAATAGCGAATGTCAGGATTTCAGCAGATAACACCAAGGAATGGTCCCGTCGCCCCTACCCCCCCCCCCCCAAAAAAAATTGCTAATAATAATAGCTGTGTGGTGACTGTGGTATCAGTCAGTGAGGTGTTCCGTAACCATGGATTTGTTGAGGTGCGGGTGAGGAGTGACGATGTAGTCGCATAGACATGAGCGGGCCAGGATGGACACAAGAGGACGCTCGCTGAAGGCTGCGCAGGGATGGTAGAGGAATATCGCAGCTCCGTGCTGGTAAACACACAACAAACACAAATATATGAGACAAAATACAACACTCGATATTAACATGATAAGAGTGTCAAAAAACAAACAAACAAACAAACAAAAACAACAAATGTAATCTGTCAGAGCAAGAACTATTTGTTTTGAATGATAGCGTGAGGCGGTCAATGTGCTCGTTGTATGTTAGTCAAGATGCTTGAGGTCACTTGTTTGCACATCACAGAAGAAAACTGCTGCAACCCAACAACAGTGTCCTACTTTTCACGCATACAACGAACACACTTTTTCTGCCCGGAAGCCGCTCGAGGTTGGGACTCACATGCAGGTTATGAAGCCACCGTTGAGGAGGACAGTACAAGTACTCGCCGCTCTGTGCCCTGACTGGCCTGAACGCACCGCTGCAACACACACAGTACATACACAGTCAAACAATGGGACAAACGACTTCACTTTAATCGTACATTCTGCACGAATGCTGAGAAATGCTTTAGTTCGAGTTTCGCGAACTCAATATTTTATTATTATTTTTTTTTTTTTTTAAACGAAGGGTAATACATCGTAACATCAGTAATGCAGTACTTTAAATCTGTCAAACAGTTAACTCTGATGTAAATGCATTAAAACAAGTGGTACATAATGACACAATGTTTCTCTGCACAGTTGTACCTGTTGGGGATGCTGTGACGGTAGGAGATGGGCTCATTCATGCAGACCTGCCTGGCGGGCTGTTAAAAGAAAAGCGGTCACATATCACCGTCCTGTTGAGTTCATTTCTCAGGAAAAAAGTAACATGTTCCTAGGTCAGTTTGACAGGGGAATTTTTAACTATCCAAAATTGCCAGAAATTTAAAAAATAAAAATTGCCTGAAAATGTTCTCATTATCAACTCCATTACTAACGAATTGCAAAGGAATTTCAAAATGAAACTACAACTCCACTTTTTTATTTAAATTGGATTTTAAAGGGGACCATTTGACCCGCAACGTAACAGGAAGGGGAAGTACATTTGTTATTCAATACAGCCAGTGAGCCCTCACCCACACTATTATCACGTGGGCGGTCTCGGTCTGGGACATTAATTAGATAACCGTGATGGGTTTTTTTTTTGGAGCCGAGGCAAAAACTACAGATTAAGTCACTTTTGAGGGGCAAAATTAAGGCTTTGGATTCATGATGCATGGATTTAAAACGCACTATTCTTGACTTTCGGAAGCAGCCGTGTCACATTGCAGCACCAAAGTTCATGGAATATTGACCGCACCCTGACCTTTTGGTACTGCAATCACTCGACTTAATGACGGCAGCATGTTGGTGAGACACTGTGCTTGTTTTCGTGTTTACTCACCTCGGGATCATACACTGTGTCAACACTGGGGAGCCTCTGTGAAGAGCAAAGAACGAACAATTGCTAAACAGCTGAGACAGCACCATGATCCACAATCTGGACTTTCTCATGCTGCGCCTCGCGCAAACTAAAGGAGTCAGATGGATACACTGTTAGCTACATTAAGAATACATGCACAATCATCCATTCATTTTTTTTTTTTTTACATTGTGTCAGATGGAGCCTATCTCAACTGACTGTGGCAAAGAGGCGCAGTTGCCATGGTTACCAGGCAATGCGTTTTTACGCGACTGCTAATGACTAGGGAAGTCACGGTACGGTGTGCTCTGCACACGCAGGACAGTACGCCCTTATAGACCGCGCTTTTTCGGTTTTGCAATTCACGTTGCATTGACACTGTGTGTTGTTGTCGCATTCTGATTCTGGTGCTTGCTGGACACACGACAGTCAAGCGATTCGAAAAGGTAACGCCAGTGAAAGCACTCACGTGAAACCCATTTACGGTCTCGAAACCAATCAGATAGTGAAAGGCGGGGACCCTCCGCCTGATTGGCTTTTGCGAGTTTAATTTTTTTTTAAGATATTTTGTTTATTGTTCATTGTTGATCAATGTTCATTATTCTTAGTGTTAGACTTAAAAGTGAATTGTTCTTAAAAAAGATGTACTTGCATTATTATGCGCTTTCGTGGCATAAAAACCATCAATGATACAATCGTTTGTCGTGATAGTTTAATAGGGAAACTATATCGCCCTAAATAAAACTGCTATCATGACAGGTGTGAACATATATAATAATATACTGAGCGAGCGCAAGAACAATGGATAACACACAAATATTGTACCAACAGTTTTGAAAAAACTAAAAATTGAGTAACAACTGTAGTAAAAATCTGTAATATAACGGGACCGCCAAGCAAGAACCGTGATATAGCGGAGGATTACTGCATCTGTATTCCGTGACGATAAGTTGCAGGGACTCATTGTTCCCGGCTTGGGACTCATTGTTTCCATGACATGTGCATCCCGGGACACACACAGTCTCAAGTCTAAAATGATCTATCTATGCTTACCTATCAAGCATTCAAAGTTACAGATCTTAAATCGAATCACATCCGATGATGCCGGTATACAATATCGTAATATCTGAACTCTTGAGTTTGGGCCTTTAGGGGTGGGTGCGGTGATTGGCGGTTGTGAACGTAATCGAAGTTTAAGCTTGAATGTTGGCTGAAGTCAGGGAGTCTGCGTGTGACGTGCTTTGGGCGTCAGTTTCGGAGTGATAAAGCGACCGGATTGGACCACATCCGAGCGCGTGACAAGATGTAACCAGTGAGTGTGGATGGTGATGATGATGAGAGCTCCCGTAGCCATGGTTACCTGAGTGGAGTCTAACCTAGCAGGAACAGGACAGCCCCAGTGGACACCATCTGTGGGTAGGTCCCATTCCACATGAAACTATACAACACACAAAATGACCAGTTAATTAGAACGATATGTCGTAGTCATGCAGAACAATAAGCATCACTGTTGGAAAAACAACAACAACAACAACAGCTCACCTTTCCATTGTCACAGTGTGGCCTCAGATACTCCGAGACGGTGTACCGACAGAAACTGAGCCACAGTGCGGCCAGCACGGCAACGGTGTGGCTCGGCATGCTAGCCACTCATTCAGGTGGGACAAACTTCAGCCCCATGGAGTCACCGGCTGCTGCAGAAACGAGAGGACAAATGACACTCAAAAACACATGTTCCCACAACACAGCTGCGGCTGCAATAAATAATGCTGAGTCGGGTTTCTCCGTTTCAGACGGACGGCGACATTTTCGACTTTGTGACACAAACGAAGGGAAGTCTGTATTTCAAACTGATGTCGACAACGAGCGCTGACAAACAACGTTAACAAGGAAAGTATTTTTATACTTCCAAAATGAAATACTAATTTCGTCCATTTTTTTTTTTTTTTTTAATCAGTAAGATACATTTCCTCTATTTTTTTCTAATTAAATCTCAATACTATATGGTACACGTGTATATAAAGAATTCAACCAAACCCCTGTTTTGTAATTAACATATATTCTTCTTTATTCTGAAAATCTATTTACAATTCCGGAACCTCAGTTGTTTCACTTGACTACATTCGTCGAGTTGCCCGCTCAAGTACGGAAGCCGGAAGGACACAATCTTGATATTGTACCGTATACAAGGGGTGCACGACCACTCCTGTATAAAGTTTTAATATGAAAAAAAAAAACAGCTTTATTAAATCACAATCAGAATAGCATAATAATCCACATCCACACTATGTCAATAAATTAGATGCTCAATATGCCGGGCTTTAGCGGTTACACATTCCTATAACAGTATATTTTCTATATTCTAGCACACTTGCAGAGGCCTTTTTTTTGTGTGCGTGTGTCATTTTCATGGCGTGCTTCGCTTATAGTCATACGTCATCAACAGTGCGTAGTTTTCTTGAATATATTACATCTTTGACAACGCCCCAAAAGAAGAAGTCAATTGTGGGCTACTACAATTGTTGCAAGACTCGAAACATCCACCACGATGACTCATAACGTCAGTTTGTGCTTGAAGTTGACACACTGACGTTTGAGACAACACTAATGCACAACTCAAGAGTTATGTTGTGCTAGCGTAGTAAGTTAATATCACAAATTGTATTGTTTTGTCGATTTAACAAGCATCATTTCCTGTTTCGGACTGCTTGCCCCAACAGGTAATGGAGCAAGCATTACCTGTTGGCACAGGTAAACGTTTTAACAGTTTTCAAAATAAAGGCACCTACATACTATTGCATGTGTAAAACGCATACCATTCATATTTTCAATGTATCTAAATTAGCATAGTCATGGACATACACAGGTTGGTCTGGTGTGTATTGACCGTCTTGATATTTTTGTTCCAATAATTGGTTACTTTTTGTTTTATTTTGAAATTTCTCCTTGCTGTGCCCAACTTCACACATACGTCAAGACCCAGCCCTATCATTCATGTCACGAGCGACACTCACCTGAGTTGTTCAAGCTGGACTGAGGGTGTGTTTGGGAGAGGAGAAGGGTGGACATAAATGGAGTTCCCTCTCACTAAAGGTTAGCTGATTCAATTGAGATATTTTTCATCTATAAATATTTTAGCTCATAGTTACACGATTACGCAACAACTTTTTTTTTTTTTTTTAATGAGTCAGTGACTAGTTCAGGAGTAGTATTGCCGTTTTATTGCAGAGTTACACAGGACATTGGGCGTTTCTTGCTTCCGTTGTGAGGGGTGGGGCAGTAGAAATTAGTTTCATAGTGCAATAATGTCATTCTTGAGGTTTATTACAAATTGCACGCGGCGGTTTCTCACTTTCCAGGGACCAATTTGTCGATTGTAGCTTTAAACGGCTGTGTTGTGCATGTCGATTCAAAAACGGCACTCAATTAATGAATTGTAAGAATGTTCAATCGAATGGGTGAACTGTTTGCAGCAATTCTACTTGTGGACAGTTGGAAAATGTTAATTCCATCGTTCAACCGAATTTGGTGCTGATGTGATATGACCTGCTGTGTGTACCACAGCTCCTGGTGGAGCTGCAAGTTCAGAGGAGCCGGCAGTCATCCCTCCTGGTCGTTTGGGGTCTCTCACTGAGGAAACAGAGCCCGTAGAATTACAGAAGTATGATGACGATGACAGGAGTCACCCGACAGAAAGCGCAGATCGCCAAGTGAGTATTCATGCGGAGGACTGACTGTGGCTAATTATACAGTATCTGCTCTTTTTTGCTATTGGGCAACATTGGTGACAAAGTCCGTAACTTTGCGTCATCAGGCACCGTACTCATATGACAGTTCTTCATCGTCCTCGGACACCGAGGATGAGCGCAAGAGGGAAAAGAAGAAGAAACTGAAGAAAAAGAAGAAGAAAAAGAAAGTATGTCTCTTAAGAACATCCTTACGTCCACCAAGGTTACATTTTCAAAGGCATTCTTAGTAGAATTACGCCTGAACTACTCGACTGATTTCGACCAAATTTTTGTGGAGGCGTGGCACAAGGAGTAACCCATTCAATTTCCAAGGCCTTTATTTGTAATGATTAATACCTGCATCTCAATACAAATAAAAGAAAAATGTAAAATAAATAAATAGGTCTGTTGTGATGTAGGTGAGGTGAGCTTGAAAATATATTGCTGCTAACAGTTGCTGAAGATGTTACATGTTTGCATGTAAGTAGTCTTTGTAAGAAGAAATAGAACAGATATGTAATCTTGACCTTGCCTTTAAAATGAGAATCTATTTTACGAGACAGCAACTTCAGTGTTTTATAGCTTTTCAGGTTGTGCCCTACCCAGGATGAGCTAAATACACTCCTGGCCTGCCCTAAACTGGTCAGGCTTGTGATTAATGTGTTTGTAGAAAACAGAGCAATTGCACTTTGTGACGGGTACAATAGGCTGTCCGCATAGCTGTAATGGGCGGACGTGTGCCTGTTTGTGTGTTTGCCAAATGCTTCAAGAGCCCTTCCCTTTTTACACTTGGCAGCAACGACAATGATCTCACTTACGTTGTCAAAAGCCCAAACAAATAAACCTGTTCCTTTGTTTACAGCATGCAAGGTTGCGTTAAAAAACAATGTCTCCCTTTCTACAGGATTCCAGTTCCTCTTCTTCCTCTTCCTCCTCCTCTTCATCCTCTTCCAGCAGCTCATCAGACAGCGATAGTGAGGTACGATGGTTTTCGTGTTCAAATATTGCTTCAGCACGTCTGCCGCTCGACGTTGTCGCCACACGTTGTTCAGAAGCACACAGTTCCCCCTCCAGCCAAGCCAGCAACAACATCTTTGCAGAAACTCTTTTCCAATCATCTGCTGTGTGCACAGCTCTCAGCTTATGCATAAGAAATCCAAACTGACGCATATTGGAGATGAGTGCAAGTGAGTGTACGTCGGCTCATTCAACAGTAACGAGTTAACTATTCGTACTAAGCTCGCGCTCCACATGTCTCTGGAAGCCATATTTTCTGTAAGAGTATTAAAGGAGCAATTTTCTTTTTTTTTTTTTTTTTTTTTTTTTTTTTTACAGTTAAAAACTTTGTGTACACCTTTGTCATTTAAAAAAAAAAAAAAAAAAGTTGGGAATCTCTTAAGGCAATTTTCACCCCCCGCCCCCCAAAAAAGTGAAGATGACATTTTTCACCTCAGGCCAGAAAGGTAGTACTACCTCAAAAGTTTGGATTGCTTCGATTTGTGAAGCATTAAAGTATGAGAAACTAGGCAGAAGCGCTAATGTCCTGCATCTGCATGCAGGAGCTATCTGATAGAAGGGAAGGCAGCCACACACCCTTTGGGAATGTATGAAACAGACAAGTCGGAACAATGAACTGCTTTTTTTTTTTTTTTTTTTTTTTTTTTAACCACCCCAGAACGAACACAATAAGTGCTCATTCACATGCTTACGTACTTTATCATGCGTTCAATTGGAATGCATATATATATATATATATATATATATATATATATATATATGTTTTTTGTTTTTTTTCATGTGAAAAATGTCAATAATTTAACCTTTATGATCCAGGAGGTAACACCCGACTGTGATGTTATCATGGCAGGTGAAGCAAAGACAATAATGACAAGTTAAACCAGTTGTTAATCTGTAATGAAGCAATTATTGAAATATTTGAAAATTCCACACTTCAACACCAGATAAGGTGGGTGGGGGAAATGCGTGACTTTTTTTGTATGCATACTTGAACTGTGTGCGCGCGAAGGGAATGTTCAGTGCTTTCCGCATCGTCTTCTGGGGGTCAGCAGGGATGAAATAGACACAGCATTATAATGCATTGTTATCTTGAAGGATGACAAGAAAAAGAAGAAGAAGACAAAGAAGAAAAAGGAGGAGAAGAAGAAAATGGTGAATGAGTACATGTGGGACAGGTTGATCATAGCACCGACTGGTAGGTGAACTGATTTCAAACTTCCAGTTTGTTCACATGTTCAATCGTTCCAGTTGCAATGGTCTGGCAGCAATTTGTGGGAATCATTTGCCTCCAAAGTCAAATGAATGAACATTAAATGATCATCATCAGCGGTGATATCTTTTCTATTTAACTTAACTGGTCGTATTGATTTTGTTTTTTTCGTATTGATTTATTTATTCAGATGAAGAAAAGGAACTTCCTGGGGACTTGGAGTTAAAGCGGGTGAGAGAGATAAATAAAGTTTTTTTTTTTTTTTTTTTAAATAAAAGCGCTAATTTTGGTTTGGAATCACGGTGAATGTTTACGTTCCATAACTAGTCCTCTGGATCTACTTTTAAGAGAATCATAAATATCCACCATCCCATAAGATTGGCCCGTTTCTTCCCGCTTGTTCCAGGATTTCAGATCATCCGATGACGGCAATGACAAGAAAGAGAAACAGAAGGATGAGAAGAAAAAGAACAAGGTACATTACATGGGTGCACAATGTAGATCAATATAAAAAATGTAGTATACCGTTGAATCAAAAAAAAAAAAAAAAGTATTTTATCGAAACAACTTTTCCACTCTCGCTTCTCAGGGTTCCTCTTCATCTGACAGCTCAGACAGGGACAAAAAGAAGAAAAAGAAGAAAGACAAGAAGAAGAAAAAGAAGAAAGACCAGAAAAAGGTATGTCAAATGAGGTAGTTTTTTGGAGGTGGGGGGGGGGACATTCATAAATGATGAAGTCAAGAAAAAATAAAACATGTTGACATCAATTTGTATCTACTTTTACTTAACAGGATTCCTCATCTTCTTCATCAGACAGTTCTTCCACTGATAGTGAAGATGAGAAGAAAAAGAAGAAGAAAAAGAAGAAGAAGAAGAAAAAGAAGAAAAAGAAGAAGGTAGTGTGATTTAAGATATCTATCCATCCATCCATCTATGTGCCTAACTCGAGTTGCGGGCGTGCTGGAGTGCCGGAGCCTATCCCAGCTGACACTGGGCGAGAGGCGGGGTACACCCTGGACTGGTCGCCAGCCAATCGCAGGGGACATATAGACAAGCGACCATTCGCACTCGCATTCACACCTACGGACAATTTGGAGACTTCTGGTTTAGAATATGCTACTGTAAATTAATACAGAAAAGTGGATCTCTCTTAGTTTGACCTGCCAGAAATAATAAAAACACGGGGTTCATTGTTAAATTTCTTCTCCTGTCACAGGACTCCAGCTCCTCCTCCTCCTCCTCCTCCTCCTCCTCCTCCTCCTCTTCTTCCTCTTCGTCCTCCTCTTCTGACAGCGATGATGACAAGAAAAAGAAGAAGAAAAAGGATCAAAAGAAAAAGAAAGACAAGAAAAAGGTACATTGATTTTGGTTTTTCTTACAGTATGTATGAAAAATGTAATGCCAAATTTGAAATATTCTCATTTGGATAAGCTCCGAATTGAATTCCATCATATCTGCTTATAAAATCACTTATTATTGTATAGTATTGATGCAGTGCTTATTTTCATGACAAAATGTCTTGTTTCAAGTGAAAAAATAAATAAAATAAAATCTGCCAGTGGAACAAGTATGAACTGACTGGATAAGATTCTTAAAATAAGATCTGAAAACCAGTCTTTTGGTTTTGCTGAAACTTCAGGAAAAAAAAGGTGAAAATTCTCTTAAAATAAATACGGTAAGCTGTTTTCACTCGAAATAAGGAACTTCCCACAAGTATAAGGTAAACTCAAGATCAATACACCGATATAGAAGAATCGAAGAAAACTTATGATTGTTATTCACAGGATGAAGAGCACGACTCTCGTTCACCGGCTGGTGAGTGTCCCCCACTTTTTTGATACTTCCATTTTTAACATTTTTTTTTTTTATTGACGTTAATATTGTGGTTCTCAGCAGGAGTTAATGTTGCAGAGAAAAGTACTGTTGGAGACACAGCAAAAGATATTTACGACAAGGTGACACACTCGCATGAACATGTACAGTATGTCACCCACTTAAACAGTAGATAAACTTGCTGTTTTCTTTGTGTGTTTTTTGTGTGCGTGTGTGTGTGTGTTTTTTTAAATAGTATAAAGCAGCAGAAGATCCATCTCTGACCTACTTACCAGGTGGTAAGTGTGAATTTCAGCACATCAAGTCATTAATTAATTCGTAAAAAGTAATTCGAACTCTTGGGAGCAGAGGAGGGGCACCTGAGCGATGATGAGGGAGAGGGAAGGGATGAGAAGGAGATGAAGAAGAAAAAGAAGCTGAAGAAGAAGAAGAAGAAGGTGGAAAAGGTGATTGTAGTGTGTGCATGGAGATGAAACGAGCTCAATAATCACACATCAATCGAGCCTTGTACTAATTTTTTTTTTTTTTTTTTAATAGGATTCTGGTTCATCTTCAGACAGTGATGATGACGAAAAAGACAAGAAAAAGAAAAAGAAGAAGAAGAAGAAGGTATACAATGGACCGCTGCATACTCGCAGTTCGGCACCCGTGTGCGTGTGTGTGTGTGTGCGTGTGTAATAATTATTACTATTATAATGGGTGTCAATTATTAAAACAGGAGACAACGGTCACAGTCGTAGGTGCACCTGATTATTATTATCTTTGTAAATGCTGTTTTTTTTTTTTTTTTTTCCCATGCAGCTCTTGTTTTGATACAAGTGTGTGATTATTGCATTTAAAATTTGCACGTTTGTACGGAATGAGTAAAATATTCCAACATGTAATGGAATGGGATTGTTGCTATCAATGAATCATGTGTTTCATGTTTAGGATTCCAGCAGCTCCTCCTCCTCCTCCTCCTCCTCTTCTGACAGTGACGATAAGAAGAAAAAGAAGAAGAAGAAGAAGAAGAAGAAGAAGAAGAAAAAGAAGGTGTGTTTTCCTTCTTTATTGTGGGTTGGTTTATTCTACTGATTTTATACTTTTAACTGTATTAACAGGATTCCAGTTCTTCCTCCTCCTCCTCCTCTTCTGACAGTGACGATGAGAAGAAAAAGAAAAAGAAAAAGAAGAAGAAGAAGAAGAAGAAAAAGAAGGTGTGTTTTCCTTCTTTATTGTGGGTTGGTTTATTCTACTGATTTTATACTTTTAACTGTATTAACAGGATTCCAGTTCTTCCTCCTCCTCCTCTTCTGACAGTGACGATGAGAAGAAAAAGAAAAAGAAAAAGAAGAAGAAGAAGAAAAGGAAGGTGTGTTTTCCTTCTTTATTGTGGGTTGGTTTATTCTACTGATTTTATACTTTTAACTGTATTAACAGGATTCCAGTTCTTCCTCCTCCTCCTCCTCCTCCTCTTCTGACAGTGACGATGAGAAGAAAAAGAAAAAGAAAAAGAAGAAGAAGAAGAAAAAGGTGTTTTCCTTCTTTATTGTGGGTTGGTTTATTATACTGATTTTGTTACTTTTAACTGTATTAACAGGATTCCAGTTCTTCTTCCTCCTCCTCCTCCTCTGACAGTGATGATGACAAAAAGAAAAAGAAGAAAAAGAAGAAGAAGGTAAATAAACATGTACAGAATTGTATAACTGGAGTCCCCCGAATGCACCAGCAATTGTTTTTTAATACATATTTACAGGTTTTAATCATTCTGTTGATTTCTGATGTGTTGTCATTAGAAGGCCAGCTCTTCTGATGACAGCTCTTCCTCCTCCTCATCCTCTTCTGATAGTGACAGTGACAAGGTGAGATGACGCAATCTTCACTATTCCATTGCTATTTTTTTCTGAACTCAAATCACAAATCGTTTCTTTAGAAAAAAAAGAAGAAGAAGGATAAAAAGATGAAAAAGAAGAAGAAGAAGAAGGTGAGCCAACACATGAAAGCGTGACTTGAAAAAATGTCATTCATAGCCAGATGAGTACAATAATCCAGACGTAAAAGCGGTATAATGGAAGCCAATAATGTCTTGCCCATTTTCATAAAAAGACGCACTAAATTAGCTGCACCTGCGCTAATGAGATCCAATTTGAGAGCGCTCTCAAAACTTAAGTCTTCATTTATGCTTTTGATGCAGCCCTAGTATGCATATACCTCATTACATGGCTGGTAAACAATAATGACACTATATGACTTTCTTACTGTGCAGGATTCTTCCTCATCCAGTGATTCTTCTAGTGATGATGGCAAAAGGAAGAAAAGGAAGAAAAAGGACAAGAAGAAAAAGAAGGACAAGAAGAAGAAGAAGAAGAAGACGAAGGACAAGAAGAAGAAAAAGGTTGGTTCTCTAGGTGTCGTGGTTCCCTCGCCTGGCCCACTCAGTCACAGTGTGAACGGTTAGTCTGATTGGCTGGCAGCCATTTCCACGGGTGGTCTCGCCAGGAGAATTGGTGCAGAAAATGGATGGCAGGATAATTCAGTGGGATTGCATGTTTTTTCCCCCCTTTCTTTTACAAACTTTGGCATGCTTCGTGTATGCTCAGGATTCAAGTTCCAGTTCCTCAAGTTCCAGTTCTTCAAGTTCCAGTGACAGTGACAAGGAAAACAAAAAAGCCAAGAAAGACGAGAAGAAAAAGGAGAAGGTAAGTCATGGAATGGCAGCACGATCATCTCTCTGTGCTGTGTATCTTTCTGTAAGCGAGGCTGAGGAAGAAATTGTAGCCGTTGGCCAACCTCCTTCCTGCAGATGGCCTCATTATTATTGGTACTGAGTCCCTCCGCCGCTGTGTCGTCCACAAACATTATGATGTGGTTAAGCGCCATAGGCTAGAACTCAGGCATGGGCTAGCGGCGCAAAGTGCAGAAATGACTTATCACTACTTTTCCCCCCAGGCCGTCATCATTTCTTCTTCCTCTTCACCGCAGAAAGGTCCCGGCGCTGAGCTAAGCGGCGATCCACAAACGCAGGTGTCGGATCCGGGTGCGAGCGGATACTCGGCATTGAGCAGAAGCTCCGGTATCAACTTTCCACTGCTTCCCTCCAAACCTGTTGTGAACCTGGATCCTCCGATCCCTCCGGCTCCCTCACTCTCCACAATTGGCGGTGGAGATCGCGCACCCGTTCGCAGGCCCTTAAGCCCCATGGAGTCATTGATGGGGGGTACATTTCGGTACAGGGACCCGGGGACCCGTTCCACCTCACACCTCAGCTCTAGTAGTCTATACCGAGGCCACAGGTCTTACCAGTGATCAGATGTCAAAACTGTTCACAGATGTTACATGTTCATCACACGAGGGGAAGTTGACGTGCGCTCCGATGACAAATCACTCTGTGACAGTGCGATATGATGTCTAATGACATCGAATTAAAGGAAATCTTGTGTTGTCATTGTGGTGCAGAGAAAAAAAAAAAAAGGTGATTTATTTTTATTTTTTTTAATATATATATAAAAAAATATGTATACCGGTATTTAGATCACATGAAATAATTCAATGTTTGCTTCAGGTAATAAAACAACAAGGTTGTATTTTGTGTACGCTTGTATTTTGTGGGACGGCTGCTGAGTCCCGGAGGCTCCAACGTGCACTACGGTTTGGCCGGAGCAATTCTGCCACATTCTGATGGGGTAGCTCGTGTTCCGATTAAGGTCTGACACGTTTTTCATGTACAATAACGCCTCGTTTATTGTGGGGGCTAAATTCCAGAAACTCCCCGAAATAATTGAAACCCACGAAGTAGCGACCAAATATTTGTTACATAAGTGTCAGTTTCATGAATGCAATTCGATGCCAATATGATATAATACTTGCCCGTATTTTATTTGTCCACTCGTGGTCGCCCTCAGTTCACAAGCGCGTGCTTATCAAAGTTAGTTTTTCAGCACAGTACTCTAGTTGTATAAAATCAAGCTAAACCTTGTTCCTTTCCTGCATTTGTTCCTGTAGATATTGTTATGAGTGTGTGCCTTAATTAGCAAGTCGTCGGGGCTAAGGTTGATAAGGTTTCATAAAACCCAGACTGTGTCTTGTGCCTTACAACGTGGCTTTCCGGTCATCTTCTTTGTATCCTCAAGCAATTTGATAAGTTACCAAATGTATGAGTTACTCTGTAATGTGTCTTTTTCGGCTAAGAATATAGACAAACCATTCACTAGCCTTCAATTAACCAATACATATTTTGGAATGTGGGAAGAAGACTGAGTACCCAGAGAAAAGCCCACACGAGCTTGAGGAAAACATGCAAACATCACAGGGGAAGACTGGAGTTAAGATTTGAACCCAGAACCTCTAACAATAGGAAGACCTGCTAACTGCTTGTCTGACGTGCTAGCCAGTAGTCCCGTGTACATCTCCCTGTATGATTTGAAATACAGTAATTGAATGACCCTAAGCCCACGTGTGGGCAAACCTGTGCTCAAGGGCCAATTTTGATTTTTAAATCAGACCGATGAGCCACATTTTTAGAGATGATGTTAAAATTAAATGCGGTTTTTTTTTCATAATACAAATACTTATTCATTTCGATTTTTTTTTCCTAATTTAAATATATTTTAAACCAATTATTTTAAGGGACATAAAAATGGCATTTATTAAAAAAATATACTGATTTGTCATTTTTATTTCCAATAAATAAATGAATTCAATTAGATAAAGGACTAAAAATGAATAAATACATTTTGAATAAGTGAAAAAAATGCTGCCAATTTAATAAACTCTTGATGGGCCTGATTAAACAAAGGAGTGGGTTGCGTGCTTTGCCCACCATTAAGCAAAAGTCACAGAGGATATCAATGTATTGCCTAACGATGCTGCTTTAAAGTACTACATTTGTTTTCACACCATGATTCTGTTCAACCAAATATATATATGCACGCCGGCACGGTGGACGACTTGTTAGCACATCTGCCTCACAGTTCTGGCGACCGGGGTTCAAATCCCGGCCCCGCCTGTGTGGAGTTTGCATGTTCTCCCCGTGCCTGCGTGGGTTTTCACCGGGCACTCCGGTTTCCTCCCACATCCCAAAAACATGCAGGAATTGGAGACTCTAAATTGCCCGTAGGTGTGAATTTGAGTGCGAATGGTTGTTTGATTCGATGTGCCCTGCGATTGGCGGTGGGTGCAAATGAAAATCATGAGGTCAAAGGAACTGCCTGAAGAGCTCAGAGACAAATGTTGACCATAAAAAGACAATGACCCGAAAATAGAATCCCGAAGAAGTGGCTTCAGAACAACTCCGTGACTGTTCTTGATTGGCCCAGCCAGAGCCCTGACTTAAACCCAATTGAGCATCTGTGGAAAGACATTTAAAGGCCTGCCCACCAACGTTCACCATCCAACCTGATAGAACTGGAGAGGATCTGCAATGAGGAATGGCAGATGATCCCCAAATCCAGGTGTGACATTTCTGTCGGGCCAATGACACATACTCGTGCACTCGCTGTATCTGTTGTTGACCAATACCGGCCACTCGTGTGCCTGAGCAGCATCTGCCTCACTTGCACACTGACTGAGGAGTATCTGCAACATTTGCACAATCAACATTGTCCCAGATTATCACGCTACTAATCACTTGAAACTGCATACACTCCTTGAAGGCTCGGCGCCCTTTGCACAACGGCCATTGCGCCGGACTATCGCTATATTAGTCATTCAAACTGCTCGAAGTGCGAGAGGACTCTGCATCTTTTTGCACAGTTGTCGAAAAAAATTAAATAAAACAAAATGTAATATTGTACCGCCATCGGCAGATAACTAGCAACCGTTTATTGCTCAGTGACTATTTTTCTCAATGTCTTTATGTCTCAAAAGTGTTCTCTGTCAATTGACTGTCTGTCGGTGTACTAGAGCGGCTCCAACTATATATATTAGTCCCACGTGTTTGCAGTGAACATTTGGAACACTGTTTGTGGCCAAATGATTAAAAGCTGGTCATTCCGGTTGCGGCTGAGCACTACCCGGAGGCCTGGCTGGGGGTGCGGCCAGGTCGGGTCACGTGATTTCAGGTGCGGTTGCTTTATTGACGTTTCTCCAATCTCTCCACTTCCGTCCCTCCAGTTACGCTGTCGGTGTGGTCGTCGTTTGCACTAGCACAGAGGCACGATGTCTTTCAATCTTTCTTCAGGTAAAGATTTGAGATTTAAGATTTGCGTTGTAGAAACGCTTAGTCTGCCTATTACGTAATGCAACGTTGCGCCTGTCACGTAAAGCTCGCAGCGTAAACGGAGTGGCGTTTATCTCGACGTACTGACTTTATTCTTTGTTTTTACAGCATTGGGCGATGGCGAGGAAAAAATGACGAAGGAAGAAGCACAAACCAATGACATCAGCTGGCCTTGGAGTAAGAAATCTGCCGATAAGGTAGTTTATATTCAGATGAAATTAAAACGAGATCACACTTAACAGTGTTTTCAAATAACTGAAACAGTTGATAGAACAGGTCTATTTCTTTATTTATAAAGTTTGTTTCTGCCTCAGCTGTGCTCCACTTCACCACTCTGGACATTGATAAACTGCAGAACACAAACATATAATGAAAGACTTTTAATGACCAAAACATCTGAAATGTATGACGTCACATTTGCATGTTTGTAGAGTGGCAGCAAGGACAAATCCGACAGCAAGCAGAAGTCAACGGACGGAAAGAAGAAAAGTGACCATAAGGATGGGAAGAAAAAAGATGGTAAGAAAAAGGAACATAAGGACGGGAACAGGTCGGACACCTCCACCTCCTCCTCTTCCTCCAGCAGCAGCAGCAGCAGCAGCGATGAGGTGAGTTTTCTTTTTTTTTTTGTTGTTGTTGCAAAAACACAAACAAATGCTGCTTAACACTCGCAAGATAGCTGTCACGCCTTGTTTTAATTGTCGTCTACCTGCTGTGGCAGCGCAGCAGGTCTTACCAGCTGTGGCACTCCGAGCTACGCCCTTCTCTTGCTATCTCCGTTCCGGAAGCGCGTTCGAATTCTGCAGCCTTTCTCACAGTCCAAGTCCGGGTCATTCCCCGCGACTCGACGTTTGTGTGAGCATGATACAACAGGGCGAGGGGAAACAAACGGGTCACGTTGCGTAACCTTGCCTTCCCTCCTCGCTTAGGCCTGCAAAGCAAAAGTCACTGCTCCAAATGGAAAAAAAAAACATTTTTTTTGGGGGGGCTTCATAGGGGCCACTGCTGTCGTCAGAACCTTTAATTCATAACATATATGAGCTCTTCTTCCGGTAAGCATTGTCATTTTTTTTGTCATTCCAGAACTGATGCTTCCCGAAGGACAAATCTGGTGTGCCGGCAGTGTGTATGTATGTGTGTATGCAACTTCACTTTATCCTGTCGCCAGTAGCTTGCTGGTCTGGTGTAAACCAAGCTTTGATTTCAGGGCAGTTAATTCATTATCTGACAGCAGACAACATACCTGAAAGTAATGTGTTTTTACCACAAGGTGGCACTGTTTCCTTTTATTTTATTTTTAAACAAAATTGTTTTGGTGTCAATCAAAAGTCTCGTATTCATTCTAATTGGTAGCTCATCAGATATTTGCGTGTATGAAATCAAATAATTTGTGAAAATAAAATGAAATGCAATAGATTTTTGGCCAGTTTTTAATGGCTGATTGATGTTTTGGTTCTTTTAAAAAAATAAATCAGCAAACCTTAGAAATGATAAAAGCTTCAAAGTAAACAAGTCGTTTTTTTTGGGGGGGGGGGGGGGGTTGCTCTCAGTTTCACAAAAGTTGTTGACCTCTAATTCAGTCTTAAATAAATCTAACATGCATGTTTGTGGAATGTGGGAGGATGAAGCAGTACCCGGGGGGCACAAGCACAATAAGAATGTGCAAACTGCACAGGATTCAAACCCCCAAACTCAAAACTGTTGGGCAGAAGTACTGACCACTCATCTATCTACCTTGGAGCAAATATTAATGAATGATATAAAATATGCTGATTAAAGTGGTTATCAGATAACTGGAAAGAACCAACAGTAGAATCATCATTATGGGTCAATATGTTTAAAAAAAAGTGAAGATTCCGTCTGAATTGCTTTGCACAAAGAAACTATTATCGCAGATCCTGATTGATTTACGATATTTTTTTAAGCTAGTGATTAAGCAATTTAAATTGCCAGATTTTGCAACCTAAATAATATTTCATTAAGGGATGTAAGACTTCAAATTTGTTCATTATGATGTGAAAACAAAATCGATTATGAACAGCCCCCATCCCCTTTCCCCCTCCCACACACACACACACACACACACAACAGAAATACTGAATTGTGACATTTCGCAACATTGAATGTTTTATTTGTCATCAGGCCTCCATCTTCATTTTACACTGCAATTACATAAAAACACCCACTGCAACATGTGATATAGACCGAAATATTAGAAAAACGTCTCAGAAAGACTCAATCAAAGATATATTTTAAAAAAAAAACATTAAATCAATAATTGATGGTACAAAACAGCATTATTTTAAAAGTGAGCATTATTGTGTATGTAAGGGTGGGACTTTTGGACAGAGAGAGCTATGAGGATAGAAAGCGACTGCTAGTGAGTGTAAATTCTGTACGAAGCAAAAACAGGAGTGTCACTCCTTTTCATCGCAGGCCAGGCTGTTTTGTTTGCCCTCGCATATGACTGAAACCACATAAATCTGCTTTTATTAATTCCATAACTTCCCCTGCATTTGGTTCTCACTTTGAGCGACAAATCGCTAGATGACTTGTTTAAAAAGCAGAGGTCCGTGAAAATCGAAGATTGTTTTTTTTTTCTAAGGATTTTGGAAACAATGCGTATGTCTGATAACAAATGGTATAATATAAAAGTGACTGTCTTTTGCATTTAGTAAGAGATGAAAAAGTAGATGCGTGCAAAGGGCTCACATAATTTCCAGAATTTGGTAGGCTGCATAAAATGATGTGTTGGGTCGGATCTGGCCCCCAGTCCTTGAGTTTGATACCGGTGGTATAAAGGATAAATTATCTAGATACAATCTATTCTATTCTATTCCTCAGTAAATGTAAAGTCGTTTCCAAAATATGGGTCCATCTATGGATTTACCACAAGGGGGACGCAAGTACTTTTTCCTCCCTTGCTGGCGTCAACGGTCTCCCAGCAACAGTCCCACTCAAGTCCTTTTCCAATCGTCCGCCACAGTGGCTCGTCAAGTGCACAGAAAGATTCTAACAGTGACAGGGAAGTGGAACATATTTCAAACAAACGTACAAGGCAAAAAACAAAAAAGGTTGGCGCTGTTAAGGATAATGTGAATATAGAGTGACCAGATAAAACATAGTCACTTTTAAAGTATTTTATGGAAGGTCATAGCAAAGCATCCTCTTGATTACGTCACATTTCCCGAACCGACAATGTATAGTCCTTTTATTTTGAATGTCACAAACCGGAAGCTGGGAGCCTTTCCGGTTAACTTTACCAGCTGGTCCACTGAGCCGCTGCAGATGAAGCGAGGCAGCATGGAGCGCCACAGGACGCGCTGGAGAGTCTCACCGAGGCGGCCGCCGAACGCTCACTTTGGGACTTGTTTCTAAGTCGCCTTCAGACCTACGCGGGGAGCTGCGGCTCGGTCCAACTCTCACTTTATCCACCGACTGTGCGTAAGCTGACGGCGTGGCGCAACAATTTCAACAGAAGGGGAAAAAAACAACAACCACTAAAAACAACAACAACAACAAAACGGACCGGGAGGTGAACCGGGACCGGACATGAATTGGAGGTCCTTTTGGACCACACGTCTGAACGTTTCACTTTGTTTCGGGATAACAAAGTGGCCGCTGGTGTGCGCTGCCTAAAGAATAAGAAACAATCAAATAAAACAAGACACCCACTTGTTCCATGTCATATGCCATCACAAGGACGAGTTTTGTCGAAGGAAACTGAGAACGGCTCGGAACAATGGTCAAGTTTCACAACTCGGACCTATGGATAGCCTGGTTGCTCATTTTCTGCATGGAGGGTGAGTCAACGTGACAACTTTATGGAATAATAATAATAGTTTTGTATCATGCCACGTTACATATATATTAAAAAAAAACAAACAAAAAACGTGGAATTGTGACATTGGGCGCGTGCCACACACATTTGATCCCGCTCCATCCCCCTTAATACTTACCATAGCCGGGCAGTCAAATCCCCACATTTCCACCAATCTAAAGCACCCATTTCAAATGCATTTTCTTCTTCTTCTGCAGCATGCTGCAGATGCATGCATGCATCTCCGTCCACGGCACTTTTGACTGTGCACGTTTGATCCCATGCAAGCGAGAGCTCTGTATCTCTGGAACTCTTGGAAATACAGGACGTCTCTCTCATTCTCAAGCCCACGCAACTGTTGCAGATACACATTAAGTGGGCGAGTCTGTGTGTGTTTTGAAATAGACACTAAAAGTAGTAATGCGCGCTGTTAACCAGTCTGTGTGTGTGTGTGTGATTTACCAGTACTTCACTCGCACAGGTGCTGTTGCGTTAAAGCATGCAGTCAGGCATGAAGTGGACTTGATTACGTCATATAGACACTTCTAACCTTTGAATTCGATTCTAACTGTTTTTTAAAAATGATTTTATTGTTTTTTTTTTTTGAAAGACGAGATAGCCAATGATGCAGTATCAAACTACACGGCTTTAAAAAGGGAAAAATAAAATAAAATAAAACCTAGTTACTGTAAATCAGGGCGCTTAAACGTGCTTAAAATGACATAAATACAATCATATTGAGAACGAGCCCGAAGTCAGCTGGCATAGGCTCCACTTTCCTGCCACCCTGCACAAAAAAAAAACGGATGGCTAGAAATAAGAGTCAAAACTGTGCAGGTAATATTTTAACGTTCATAAATGGAGTACAAGTGTAAAAAGAAGTTAAGCACAGTTATCATAAAATGTGAAGACAATGAAACACAAATGTTTAATGTAAACTGCTTTTTTTTTTTTTTTTGCATCTTTATTTTTATATATATATATATATTTTTTTTTTTGACAATTCCAAATCATACATCTTCAGATTTATGATTATGTATAGAACAGAGGTCACTAACTGACGGACTGCGGTCCGGATCCGGACCCAGAAGCTGTCCCCGTGCGGACCCAGTCCGACGGCCCAAAAAGAGAAAGATCCAAAGATTCAAAAGCTATTTTCAGCGGCGCGGACATTGTAGCCTTTACGGCAGCGGTTTAGTGCACGGTGAAAGCTGCAGACCAATTACATGCGAGTTAAGCCGTCCGACGTGACCTTACTCAACCAATCAAAACGGCATTTCAGCTGGTAAACACTGACTTGACAGCGAAGACAAGACACAGACGGACACCAAGCAACGAAGCAGAGAGCGAGAGCGAGAAACACTACTACGCTGCAGGAAGTTGATAAAAAGCTTAACGGAGAGAAAATACAGAACAAATGGCGCTCCCGACAAATGAAAATGTAACGGCCAGAGTCATTTCTGTTTATACTTCCCACTGGGAACAACTATTGAAAGTGCAAATGCGAAGGGCCGTTATGTAACAAAACATGCAGGCTTTGAACAAACATAGCCACTTAAAATCTGAAGTGAGATGACAGAAAATCCTGGCAGGACCAGCGAGAGCACAATTCTATCACTGAGCAAAAAAAAAAAAAAAAAAAAAAAAAAAAAAATGGGGAGTTGAATATAAGAGGGCAATGAAAGAGAAACTCTAGAACGCTTTCATTTTTAAGAGGAGTTAAATCCAAATGTGTAAAATTGGTTGAGATGCTAAGTAGAAAAAGGGAAACTGAAATGTTTTCTTTATTTTTAATCAAGTTAATTAAGCGCTGTATTTGAAGGCAAAATAATTAGATTTTTCATTTACTTGCTCTTATTCTCAAATGCGGTCTTAGTTTTACTGAGTAAACAAGAGCACATGACAACAGTTTTCCTCATAAATTTGAGAACCCTGGCAGATATATATATTTTTAAAGCAAACACGAGGGATCATTCAAAATACATTCATTTTTAATCAGATTCAAAATAAACTATAAGGCATTTCAGAAATGCACAATCATTGAACAAAACATAGAAATGTTCAGCCATCAGTCATATTTAAAAAAAGAAATAAAAATGTTTAAATCAGAAATTCCGCCAGAATATATACATTTATGAGCACAACAGTAGCTATCAGCAGTCATACATATGCTCATTTCTGACTTACTTGACAATAAAAACATGCCAAAAGGTTTTCGAATTGTACTGACTTAATTTGATTTGGCTGAGGTACTGATTACATGGAGACGTAGCAGCTGTGTGTATCACAAGAAATAGTGAGACAAGATGATCTTCGTAACTTTGCGAACTGGACCGCTTTAAATTCATTTATTTTATTTTTTTCCTCTGCAGTCGGACGGCGCGTAGTCAGTTTTGCTCGCACACACAGACACGCAATCAGACGCCTACGCACACGCACGTGTCGTAAGCTTGTTAGGTTGGTTCAGTCTGGGCTACTGTGCAACAAAATGCTTCAGATGAAGAAGAAAAGAAAAAAAACACTACACCGATGCCATTTTCCCCCCTTGCAGTCCAACCCGTGTTGGAATGCCACTTTCAAGGCCGCTGAGTGGAAATCGGCACAAACTGTTTGAGGGACGGGCTCCCCCTTTTCATCGCTCTTTTTGTGTCTCAGTGGGGAGTCCCATGTGTGTCTATAAATATATACCCAGATATTGATTGCAGTTGCTTGTTTTGGCTGTGTGCACTGTACTGACATCAACGCTTCACATGTCCCAATTTATCCGTAGATTGATCGTCTGATTATGTCAGCAGACACCGGAGAGTTTGTTGGGGTATTTTGTGACCTTTACTTCAAATTAGTGACGACTAGGTGTTGGCACTGCACCACAAAATCCAGCGAAAGGTGCTGTTTTTTCTTTCTTTCTAACGTACTTTATCCACGTTTTGATTCAGACCAGTGGATTAACAAACCTGGCCTTGAGTTTGACCCCTGTGGTCTAAACCTCTAAATTAGACCACCCTTGCGGTTCTAAATCTGGAATTTCATCTCGCTTGTTTTGTTCAGAAAGTAAAATTTGACAAATATGTGATATTTTTGGCCTTCTCAAGGGAAGTTTCCAGCCTTTCCAATCCCAAAAACAGTGGAGGCTCTATGCTCTTAAACTGATTGGTTCAGCTACTGTCACAATGAACCACTCATGGCGATATCAGCACAGGCGCTGCTCTGTGTGTGTGCCCAGATTTAATGTTTCACCCAGAACAACGCTCAAGGGCTGTGGGCAGAACCAACATTTGGCTTCAATCAATTGAGCACATTGAATTAAGGTGGAGTTGGTGGCTACTTCTATTCTAAATCCCACGGAAGATTGGACATATATAATATTCCCGACATGACTTTGTCTGTCTGTTTATACAACAACTCGGGGGTGTTTGCGAAGCTCTTTGACATCCGGCGCGTGCAAGCTGGCATCAAGCTGAATTTGCACTTTCTTTGTGAACTTTATAACCTTTCAAAGTTTGAAAAGACATCTCTGCCTGGTCAATTTTCATCAATCTGTCATTCAAACGAAGCAGGGATACTAAATACTTCTGTAGACATCCAACTGGCAGTGATTCAACTTCCTGCACTTTACATTACATACATTTCCACTTGACACCTTGCCATTTTGTTGTGCTCACACGTGTGATTTGGCTCTCTGGTGCGCAACAAAGCAGAAGATTTTAAATGGTGCTTAAAAAGCATATGGAGATTAACGTGACTGCGCAACGTTGTTGACGTGTTGTGCGACAACATGTAAACTGTCCAAAAAAAATATTGATCTCCACAGAATTACAGAGATGTCATAAAGAAAACAATCTGTTAAGTGTTGTTTTGTTGTCATGCGGTATATGGTGAGTGTACATACTTTTAAGTTCATTAAAACAACGCTCCATATCAGTATTGGACTATGATTAGATTATCCTTAGTGTGGACGGTTGATACCTAATGTAAGACTTATTCCGATAGTTCGGAACCGATACCAGAGTTCAATATCGGATCGCTCTGATATCACCACCTAAAAATACCATACAGTAAATCTCTAATCGAGCAATACCATAAAGGCCGTTGTAGTGGAGCAACATCAATTGAGACTAGTCAAGACTGTTAAGAGTACAACGTTTGAAATGTAAACTTTTGAAGTGTAAGTTAGAAATGAGACCGGGCGATTCCGAGCTTCGGGGAGTGACAAGCTGCACACCCATTCTTACATCATCCCCGTTTCTGTGGAAGAAACAAAACAAGATGCATTCTTCCAAAGCTTCCAGCTTCAGCCGCTCTCGTTGAGCTAAGTTCATGTGATAAATAAATCCTCTCCGTGTCAGTTTTATCTGATAAGCGGCATTTTTCCGCTGCTCTTTCCGCCTGCTGCTAAAAAGGAGCAGCTGGAACATGAGTGTTGGACAGATGGAACTTTCCACCTCGATTATTTTTCTCACTAAAAATAGACACTCAAAAAATTAAAAGACCGCTGGGACCGTTGGCAAAGTGCATGTTCGTGCGTGCGCATACGTATGTTTTGAGCGACAGAGGCGTGGAGGACTTCAGACGACGTGGTCCTCAGATGACGGCGGCAGCAGCCGTCCCGGGAGTGTGAATGAATAAATGATAGGCAGATATTTGGAGGAGGGAAAGCGCAGCAGTCGCTCCGTCCGACAGCCTCTTAAGCACACATTAAACCGGGCCCTAAAGGCTGCTCGGCAGTTGGGCGAGCATCTGGGGCAAACATCTGACGCGGTCGCTGGGGTTTGGGCGTTTGAGGTTTTGACTCGGTTCTACCTTTTGTGCAGTGCGTCACGTGAGCAAATCACGAGCATGCAGGTAAATCTAGTTTGAATGAGATCTGATTATTAAATTGGCTGTAGTTTATATTCATGGTTAGGGAGAACAGGCCAATCTAAGCACTATGTTTTGACACAGATTCTGTTTTGCTGTGTGGCAAGAACCAGCAAGCAGCAACATCATCACTCTTACACTCAAGTATAAAAACGAGGATTTCTGCAATCCTGCGAAAAACGATTTGCATTCAGATGAGATAATGTCTTAGATTGATGCTGCTTATCAGTTGAGGGTGCACGTGTGTGTGTGTGTGTGTGTGCGTGTGTGTGCGTGCGTGCGTGCACGGGTGTGCGCTCTGGTCTCATAAATATTTAGAGGCCTCTCGCTTATGTCGTTCACACCTTGCTGGTTCTGAAGCTTTGACAGGATCTTTGCAGATGGGACCTTAACATCACATCAGTAACTCAAGGGACATTTCGGCATGTGCACTTTTAAGGTGGGTTACGTGTTGAGTGTGTTGAGATGATTTAAAAGAATTTTGCTTTTAAGTCTTTACTGTATGGTACGAAAGCAAACCAAATGTTTCTTTTATTTATGAATTTATTTATTTTTTGTCCTGGTCGGATGTTAGGTCAAGCAGAAAGGAGGATCTGTATCCCTTTTATGCCGGAACAGTTTTACTGTGCCAGAGTGGCGATTTTAAGCTGCCATGGCGGTTCTTTGTATTCTGATGGATATTTATTGAAACTTTAAGTCGGACAGAACAACGTTCTAAAGGGGAGTGACGGAAAAAAACAAAAGGGAGAGACAGTAAAAACATAACTAAATAATATAAGAGGAGAAGACAACAAAAGACAGGACACTAGCTTTAAGAAAGATGAGGAAAGTCAATCATTATAAGCATAGTACGATGGCACATTAGATTTGAGTCTTGTGCTACACACTGTGAAGGAAGGACAGGACAGTATAGGACAAGACTGGACAGGACAAGGACCGGAGGGGACTCATGTAGGACAGAGGTAGTGGACCTGGCTATACAGCTGAAGTGTGATGGGAGTGGCTAGGTAAATTCTAAACATCTATAGAAACAGAGTGCAAATGAGGAAACCCAGGACATTTGCATACTTATGAGTTATTTATCGTAATGAGTAAGTGGCCCCACACCAAGCTAATAAGTCCCACGGGTGTGTATCAGCTGACACGGGCAAGTGAATTGACAACGTCTCTTCATGCACAATAACCTTCAGAAGTGTCCTGTGATTACTGCAACCACCCCACCCACACGAGAAGCGGGGTCGGGCCCAGGAGCCCACCCGAGAGCGGCCCGGTGGACGGGACAACACCCACACCGAGGGACCCAGGGCGGTCCACCGGCTCGACCGAAGCGCTCCAAAACCGGCCACCCGGAGGAGGTCGCAGGGGCCCAATGCCACCCCTCCCCAGCCAATCACCAACACCGCCCCACGTGCCTCGCCGCTGCCCCCCCCCCCCCCCCCCCCAGGAGAGCGAGACGTCCCCCACCAACCCGCAGGGCCTGCCAATGCAACCAGTCCCTGCCCAGCCAGCGGGCGAGACAGTGTCCTCCGTTTGGTGGAAGGGAGGGGTCCGCCCTCCGCCCTCATTTCGTTTCGAGAGTGAGAATTCCTCTGTTCTGTCTATTGAGTCAAGTGTGATGAACTGTATGGCTCGACAAGCTTCCACATTGACTGTTGTCTCCTTTTTCTTGGCGGGCATATTATTTTTATCCGTGCAAACCTGACTGACTATATTCACACTATATATGCAGATATACATGTCAATTGACTTCCTGAATCCTCCGCCCCTACCATTTATTTATGTATGCGTGATGTACTGCAGCACACAGTCAGTTTCTGCCAGTCGATTTCTGGTATAACTAATAATAGTTGCAGTGTTTTTCATTGTAAGCCTTTATGAGCTCAGATCAATGGTGAAGGAAATGCTTCTGTGCACACATTAATCCCACAAGTGTGTGCTAACAGATCGTCTGTGTCCCTCAGTCCTCATATATTCCCCGCGATAAGTAAATTAATGTTGATCCCAAAGGATCACGACGTCCCTGGACTGTATTGACTGGTTCCAGTGGTTGGTTGAGTGGCTAGTATGATGCTCTTCCAATGCGCTATTAAATTCTTCCTTATAGGACAAAGTGATAACTATTAAAGTGAATTGGTGAATTTAAAAAAAATAAATAAATAAATAAAAATAGAAGAAAAAGATTATTTTGAAAGACAAGGCACTGTGGAACTAAATGCTGTTTTTGTGAAAGCATTATTCTTAATTTTGAACCATCATACTCAAATGTTGTGTTATCAATTGATTTGAAAATAGCTTGCATAATAAGCACAATACTGCCAGTTTTGCCACATCCAAACACCGGCAAATAATAAGCAAAGAAAATAAATGGGAAATAATAATAAACTAACCCATGGCAATCCTAACCAAATGGTGAGACAATAGTTGTATGATTCCTCTTTCCAGCTGCATGTTTTATGGTGCAAAGCTGACTTTGCATTGAAGAAATTGCTGTGCTGGTCCAATTGAATGATGGTTCACCTGTACCATGAATATACGTACGTTCATCAGGGAGTAGATGTTCGGTGACAACAGGTTTCATGTTTCTAAACAGCGGAGCATATGCTGTATATTTGGTATTTCAAACTCTATTCCATAGATTGCTGCAGCCCTGCATCACTAATTTGAAATGGATTTTTCATTGATCGACACAATGACAAGATGACCTCATGGCGCTTGATGAATAACGAAGATCCTGTGACCTCCACACCACAGCAACGTGTCATCATGGGCAGTTAATACAATATCATATATATATATATATATATAAAGTATAATTATTTTGTAAAGATGTTTCCCACAGATGTATACATGTACTGTACAACTTCAGTGTTAGCATTGCTTTTGGTAAATACTGTATAGGCCTTTCGTAAAAATACAAGTGGAAATTAAATATTAAAATATTTCTTTTTTTTTTTTTTTTTTTCATTGTAAAAGATGGCAAGATTCATAAAAGAAACATAAGCTGCCGGAGTCCCGATCAGTCAGACTGGCATGAAACCTGTCATCTCCGCTGTACAACATCCGCATTATGTCAAATTGATTCTATTTGTGAACGGACCAGGCCATTGTCTGGAGAATTTGCAGCCCGCGAGTGGTATTCTTGATGACGTCTCGATAATTTGACTCACGTGGAAGTGTTCAATATGAGCATCCCGGGGAGAAGAAAGAGTTATAGATAGAAACCTGCACACCAATACATTCACAAGCTTTTTGCTTACAATCAAACTATCGATGCCACTTTTGAAACGATGGAGTCGAGGTGAGTGAATTCAATCAAAAGGATCTGCCGGGTGTTCTGACTCTCTCTTATGCACGGTTCAAATACAGATGACAGCAAAAAGCACATTGTCTAAAATAACAGACGTCAAACTGTCCTGCATTACGATGGCCTGGGGTGAGCTTTCACCCCCACGTCGGGAAGAGAATCATGACTGTTGCATTGTCCGTTTTCTCCTTTTTGCAAAATAAATTAACCTCTTTAACCTGAAGTTTGGCGTGTAGGGAAAGTGTAGTTTACCTTCACAATGTTTTCTTTATTACTGAATGGGCAAAATGTGGATGACAAGTACCCGTGCAGACCACTGCATTGACTAACTTCAGAAAAGGCAGAAATATTTACATTAGTGTCACAAAATGATGGTTGAAAATCCTTTTGCCGTTCGGAATTCTTTTGTTGACACTTATTTTTGGGAAGGGGGAATTTTTGGACAAAGCTCATATTGGATTTTATTAGCTTATGCACGTGTAGCTAATTCGGTGTTCAGTAAATGGATGCAATCTTTAATGTTTTATTTGTCCCAACAAAATTAGTTTCTAACATTTGTCAACAAAGCTACACTACACTTGGTAACTCTGCAATCATGAATAATTGAGTTCTGCAGGAGTTATTTAAAAAAAAAAGATGAAAAATAACACAGATTATGCAGTCATTTTCCATTCTTTAGGGTGCCGCACCCACATTCCCCATGAGTGCAACACACCTGACAACTACTATGACTATTACTACTAATAATAACAATACATTGGTTTTATGTAGAACTTTTCTAGATATCCAAAGAAACAATTTAAAACCGAAATTGCTTGATGGAATGTTTTTAGCGTGTTCAATGTTCAATGTTCAAGTCAAAGAATGGCATAGTGGCCCTTGCAACCGTTGATTCTTTTGCAGGTATGCGGGCCTCAGCGGTTGGAAAGTTTGGACACACCTTACTAAACTAATAGTAATAATGTGTTGTATGCATTTTGCCACACTCTCCTCCAAGTGTGCTTCTTCCCAGGATTGGTCCCTGCAGGGCAGTTTGGGCTGCAGCTCAGGGTACTTCCATTATAAGTTGCTTAATGCGTCGCACCCATGAGTCCTCTTCCTTAGTGGCGTTTTTAGGTCTTTATCTCAAGTGTCATTTGACTTCCCCTTTCTCTCTTCTGTGTCTATATTTGTCTTAGGTTTATCATTTTTGTGCCCTCTACACTTTCAATTTGTCACTTTGTCTTTCTTTCTACACATTCCAAATTACTATCTCTGCCATTTTATCGCCTATTGTCCCTTAAATTCACTCGTCACAATAATTTTCCAAGGATGAGTGATGGGACTGAAAAGTGTTTGCCGTTAGTTCTTATCAAATGTGATTCGTGTCACTAGCCTTGAAGAAATGGTGCAGTGAGGTTTACTTTAAGAGGAGGATAGGTGAGATCCCCATCTGTGTGTTATAACAGTGGACTTCGAAGTGGGATAACATCTTACTAAGAATAAGCAAAAATAGACCCACTGAAAAACACTACTGTACAATTTGCATTACAGTCCTTCACCCACGCAACATGCAGAAAATGTGGTTGCACATTTGTGTTTCGGACATGGAAGGGCTAAAAATACGTCACAGAATGCAAAGTTCATTTAATTACTTTGAATATCTGCTGATTTGTGATTAACCTTTCGCAGTGACCGAACTCACAAATTGTTCTCTTGAACTTTAACAACCATTTGCTGAAAAAAACGATTGCCGCCGATCCGTGTATATATATATATTTTTTTTACTCTTTCTGTAACACCCTAAGATGCTGCCCAAAATCCCTGCCCCTTCTAAGTCGCCATGTTGGCAGAGGAGAAGCGAGCGTTGGCCATCAGCTGATGGCGGGCTGCTTGGACACCAATCAGCCGCTTGTTGGAAACTTCTTGTAGCGAGCCGACAGGCAGGCGAGGCTCCTTGTGGGGGTTTACCACGGAGAAATCAGGGAGGTACACTTCTGAAGCTGATGCATAGAAGGGTCCGGATCACTACCGGCAGTGGTGGAGGTGAACAGCTGATCAGCTGGCGATTGGTAGCTGCTCGACAGCAAGTGCCCAAATAAATAGACCTTGTTTACGATACATTATGTGCATAAAAAAATGAGAGTGCTGTATCAGTGAGTCAAAAAGTTCTGTTTGCTGATGAGGTGAGGAGCAATATGTAACACTGCACTGGTACTCAAGAACCCCTTTTATTCAACTCAGTGTTTTCACACACAAAAACAAAAAAAACAGATGGTAATCTTAAAAAATGTTAAGCCTTATAACTGGTCATGAGAATCAACGCCGCTGGGTGAGCAACACGTGCATGCTCAAATCCTTTTCAAACTGAGCTTCAACATCTTAATCGTTATTTTTTGCCCCATCCATTTTCAATAGTGTTGGTGTGTGCCTTGGACTGGTCGCCAGTCTTTCGCATGGCACATTTTGACAAAAAAACATTCACATTCACAGTCACACCTGTAGATAATTCAGTCTGTAATGTTTTTCGAATTTCGGAGAAAGCTGCTGAAGCTGTCTTTTTGTAAGATAAGTTCAGGGAACGTATTTACAGGTCATGATTTCACAAAATTGCCCATGTTTTTTTTTTCAACAAATGTTGTCCTTTGTCTACTTATTAATGTGTTTAATGTACAAAAGGGGTAGGAATTTCATAGGGAATGATATGCTCTTGTGGCCCTTTTTAAAGTTCTGAGTCACCAATACTCTCCAACTTTGATCTTATCTCTGGTGACTATAATGACAGAGTTAAATTTAAAACACATTGAAATTAGTAATCCAAATCTCAGATTCCTTTCCGAATGAATGGACAAAGATGCAAATGCACACTAAAAAGAATGTCTCAAAGAATGGAATCTATGATAGCTGCATAGTGGCAAATGTTCCGCAATGTATATTTCCTGTATGCCTCATTGCCAGGTGGCCAGTACTGTTGTTCAAATAGTATTGAAATTATCCATGACATATAGGATAGAATTGTATCAAAACATAAACGTAGACTCATGGTCCCGTTACCTCAGTGGACAACTGTGGCGTTAAAGCCAAGAGACAGGAAGTGATCATTATAATGATCCTGGTAAAAGTCGACTCCGGAACCTGCGATCTTCTTAAAGAGGGCTGTATTTGATGCTTCGCACAGGTTTTCTGTATTTTAACAAGAATGTTTTAATGTGGTTACAAAAGTGAAAATGCACAGTATTGTATATGCGTTTGTTTGTTAGTTTATAGGCTACTCTCTGGATCATGGACGACCACAAACAGTTATGCACTACTACTATATTAGGATTTTAAGGGGTGGATGTTTCCACGAGGCCCGCCGCACACCGAGCGATGTTGCCGAACGCAACTGAGCTGGACGATCATGAAAAATATAGCCAGCGACTCTCACTCACACACCAGATGATTGACCCGAACACACAGATAACCAACTCTCCGCAGCAGAAAAACTGCAACCCTTGGTGTTCTGATCAAGAAAAGTTTTGAGACGCCACATGTATGTTTTTATGGAACCGGAAACAACATGGCGCGATTGTCAAGGTAAAAGCAAATTGCCCTGGCCTCTGCATATATATTATAATAATGCAAATACGACTCTCCATGCTTTGCTTTTTAGACCCAGGTACAAATGAAATTTTAATATACTAATTAACACTTCCTTGGCATATGCGCTTCGTTGGCATATGGTCAGCCTTCTACAACAATGAATAACATTAATATTATTTATATCTATTATTATTATCCTTAATGTATTTATAACACATTATCTAAG
The DNA here is from genome assembly GCF_024500275.1 of Phycodurus eques. Taxonomy (NCBI): domain Eukaryota; kingdom Metazoa; phylum Chordata; class Actinopteri; order Syngnathiformes; family Syngnathidae; genus Phycodurus; species Phycodurus eques. Next base: position 25,703,343 of record NC_084531.1, read on the forward strand.
AAAAATGATATCTTTACCATTGTACGTGCAAGTGCATGAGCACGCGTACACGAACACACACACACACACAGATATGCAAATACATGCATCAGTGCACATTTTTACAATGTCAAACAATCCATTTACTGTAGCTATCGTCTATTCAATTGGGGTAATTACCCAGAGACTATTAAGTTGTTACTGTCTGTATCATCACAACTGTAATTATGGCCAAGCATGTGCAATTCCACTTGGCTCTCACTTCCATTGGAATGTGATGACGCAAAGCGTGCCGAGGATGATAAAGCATGGTGGTGTATAGAATATTGATTGACAGAAAGTATGAGCGTGGAGAGAGGATAAAGAAGGATGGGGAGTGTTCTCACGGGGGCCTGTAAGACTCTTATAAACATATCTCATAATCAATGGCACAACATCAGACGATCCATCTTTTCTGGCCTGTAAACGGTTGACATTTTCCTTTTATCAAAGCTGTGAGATGAAACAGTGTTTTAATGATGACATGCGATGATCAATGACGCCACTGTACTCGGGAGGAGGCTTCTTTATTAACACGGGCCTTTGTCCCGTTTCAGAGCAATTTCTTTGTGTTTACGAGATGATATGGGAATGAATGGGTCTCTGATGGCCAGAGTAGAACACGTTCCTTCTATTGTCCCCATGATTGTAACGCAGAATTGTTGTGGGGCAGTGGGAAACAGGAACAGATTTGAAGTGAATGTAAAAAAAGTCTCTATTGTGACAGACGTGAGGATCCTGTGGGGTCCTATATACAACACATTGCTTTCTGGTGAGAATAGTAGGAATGTCATTTGTGCGCCACCAACGTGTCCGCAGTGCATTTTCTTTATCCCATGTCTTGTTTTTTTTCTATGATGCCGTGTTTTTGTTTGTGAGATCATGTTGACAATATATGTTGGTCTTTAGATAGGAAGTTGACAGGCTGCATTTAAATGTTAAAAAAAAATAGCGTTTTTTTGGTTGTTGTTTTTCTTTTTTTTTTATAGAGGAAGAGATTAAGTGGGATTCACCAGACTACATGTTGGAAGGTAAATGTCAAGTAAACCACATAGGATGGTTTCATCTTCATTGTTGGGGTGAGTGGAATGATGTGGGAGACCAGAAAGCTTGGCAATCTGAAGATGATGCAGTTAAACAGGGGTGAAATTTGGTTGGACACAAGCAAACATGTGGAAAACATAAACATTCACTGGTTATCTTTTGAGTGTCTCTGTATTCCCAAAAGCTCTACATCTGGCATTTGGCGTAGCTTAACGTCGTCCAAGCTTAAGCCATTCAACACTTATACACAATCTTCCGCTCTCTCTTCACAGGGGAGGGGGCTTTTAGCAGCAGAATAGTTGCTTTACTGTTTTCCCATATAATTTCCTCTTCCCAATTACATAAATATAAATCAAAATAATGGATCTTTGCACTTAATTTGCACTGCATTTCGACCCCCTGCCCGGTGGTGACTCAGGTGGATATGAGAATAAATAGAATCCCTCGTTTATGACATCAGTTGAAATTCACATGTGCCTCTTAAATCTCAAATGGGGTTTTATGTTAGTTAGAGAAATCACTCTAAATGGTTATTCAGTCAGCGATGTAAAGGAGAAACAATCTTCTCCTTTTGCCTTTTGTCACACTTTTATTTCATTTCTTCTTCTCGCCAGCTGTGTTTTTACCCTGTCGATCTGTTGCCAACCTGCCCGCTTCCCCCTCTGCTCTCTAAAGTGAATCTCATACACTCATTCTTTCACCCCGATTTCTCTCTGTGACTAATGCATTGCCTTGTTTTATTTTCTCTTTTATCGAGAAAAGGACTCCATTCTCTGCCTGAAAGCTTTGTGGGGTCCTAAATGCTAAATGGCATTCTGTCTCTGCCAGGCGCCTGCTTAGTGCTGGTCTCCTTGGTGATGAGACCGATCAGGCGGTTCTGTACCAGACAGCGAGCAGTCTGTGTTTGTGGGTGTGTGCAATTCAGTTACTGTATGGTAGATTTGTGTGCGTGCGTGTGCGTGTGACTTTTATATAGATATTCATATATTTTAGGTAGGACAAGGTGTTATGCTGGTCATGTTTTCATGGCTCATTAGCATTTGAATGTATTATGTTTCCCGTCAGCAGGTCCCTGCCAAACAAGCAAGGCCTTGTTCTCTCCGCCAGGGACTTGAGCGGGTAGCAACGGCCGGGGCCCAACGTGGTATTGCTCTACGTTGGCATAATTCATCTCAGCAACCACTGCTGTTGGCCTCTGAAGAATTCTGTCCATCTGTGCTGGCATAATCAACAAGAATCAGATTCTCAGGAATGGAAATGGGAAACTTCACAATAGGGGTGGGCGATATACAGTATATCACCTTCGATATTATCGCGAACGTTGCTTTCACGATGTGCGATTTTACATTATCGAGTATTCGTACGGTCTCCAAAAGAAAATAACCAAACAGGTCCATGGACGACATAAGAGGGAAAGGAGGAAGTGCATAAAGTCCTCATTTGCCAAATCAGCGGGCATGATTCAGTCACGTGACTCAAAATAAACTCTCGCTCTCGAACTAGTGGCTAGCTAGTGGTAGTAGCCGAGCAATCTTTTCAGCAGTTTAGCAGTGTAACAAGTGGGTGATTTGAAACAATGGCCCGCAATGGAACGCATGTAGTCTATAGTTTTTTTTGTTGGCACTGTAAAAATAGTAAACAAGAGCTATTGTTTTGAAACAATGTGTCTATCAATAAAAGTTCTGGAAAGCAAGTAGAGATTGACATCTTTTTTTATTATTATTATTATTTTTAGGATATTGTGAAATTATCGTTAGCGTAAAATAAAAAAAAATAAAAAAAATCAAGATATTTTTATTTGCCCATATCGCCCACCCCTACATCACTACATTTGATTATTACTCGTTATACAGCAGATTAATAGAAGTACAACATCCTCAGAAATGCAAATGTCCTAGTTCATAGGAGACACCTTCAGATTGTGTTAAAAGGGGAGTTTGCGGTGTTAAAACTGCTAGCAAGGTATGAACGTAGCCTCAGGTCACTAATCCCTCCCCCCTTGAAACTCCAACCAAAGCCACACCCCTCACTCATGTGCACAAGCGCGATTCTCGTTCTAAATAGTCACCAGGGAGCGCATGTCCAGCTTCGACAAAATAGCAATACTAAGCTAGCATTAGCGCTGTAAACTACCTGACGTCAGGCACAACTGCTACATTGGTAGCATGACTAATTCGTGATGGACTCTTACTAGAGCACTAAATGGTATCATCATCTTCTTGTTGCTCAAGTGTTTTGCAGAATTTGATGACATTGCTTCTGTAATTTATTGCTTTAAAGTATGAGGAATGATGCTGTATTTTGTAGCTGGACATATTTGCTGTTGTAGATATTTATAGTGATGATTACGTCTGTCGGTGGTGCATAAATAGAGTCTAGGATAATCAAAAATATTTACTGTTGGCTAATAATAATGTTTTATATTCTTCCTTTGAGACTGCAGTCTGGTGACGGTTCTCAGAATCAGAATCATCTTTATTAGCCAAGTATGTCCAAAACACACAAGGAATTTGTCTCCGGTAGTTAAAGCCGCTCTAGTACAACAGACAGTCAATTTACAGAACACTTTGGAGACATAAAGACATTGACAAAAAACAATTGTGCAAAAAGATGCAGAGTCCTCCAGCACTTAGAGCAGTTGGAATGACTAATATTGCAATAGTCCAGTGCAATGACCATTGTGCAAAGGGCGCTGAGACTTCAAGGAGTGTATGCGGTTTAAAGTGACGAGTAGTGCGATCATCTGGGACAATGTTGGTTGTGCAAATGTTACAGATACTCCTCAATCAGTGTGCAAATGGAGCAGATGCTACTCTGGCATGAGTGGCCAGTATATGCAAATAGTGCAGCATGGCGAGACAACTACAGTGAGTGCACGAGTAATACATAATTGGCCCCACAGAAATGTGACAACGAACTCAAGTCAAAAAATTGTCAGCTTGTTGCAATGGAATTATAGGTTATGTGTTTAAGAAGTTGATCGCAAGAGGGAAGAAGCTATTGGAATGTCTACTAGTTCGAGTTTGCATTGATCGGTAGCGCCTACCTGAGGGAAGGAGCTGGAAGAGCTGGTGACCGGGGTGGGGAGGGTCCGAAAGGATTTTGCACGCCCTTGTCTTAGTTCTGGCAGCGTGCAAGTCCTCAAGCAGTTTTGATTGTCCGTTGCAGTCGGAGTTTGTCCTTTTTTGTAGGAGCACCAAACCAGACTGCGATGGAAGAGCACAGGACTGATTCGATGACCGCTGTGTAGAACTGTCTCAGCAGCTCTGGTGGCAGGCCGTGCTTTCTTAGAAGCCGCAGGAAGTACATCCTCTTCTGGGCCTTTTTGAGGACAGAGTTGATGTTGGTCGCCCACTTCAGGCCCTGAGAGATTGTAATTCCCAGGAACTTGAAGGTCTCGACGGTTGACACAAGGTAGCTGGACAACGTGAGGGGCAGCTGTGGCGAAGGATGCCTCCTGAAGTCCACGATCATCTCTACAGTCTTCAGCATGTTCAGCTCCAGGTTGTGTCGGCCGCACCACAGCTCCAGCCGCTCCGCTTCCTGTCGATATGCAGACTCGTCACCGTCCTTGATGAGGCCGATGACAGTGGTGTCATCTGCAAATTTCAGAAGTTTGACAGTCGGGTGCGCTGAGGTGCAGTCGTTCGTGTAGAGGGAGAAGAGCAGCGGAGAGAGGACACAACCTTGGGGCGCCCCAGTGCTGATGCTGCGTGAGGATGAGGTGGCCTCCCCCAGCCTGACCTGCTGTGTCCTGCCCGTCAGGAAGCTGTAAATCCACTGGCAGATGGCAGGTGAGACGCTGAGCTGGAGAAGATTGGTTGGAAGGAGTTCAGAGATGATGGTGTTGAACGCTGAGCTGAAGTCCACGAACAGGATCCTCGCGTAGGTCCTTGCACTGTCGAGGTGTTCCAGGATGAAGTGCAGTCCCATGTTGACTGATCATCCACAGACCTGTTCGCTTGGTAGGCAAACTGCAGGGGGTCCAGCAGGGGACCTGTGACACTCTTGAGGTGGTCCAGCACAAGACGTTCAAAGGACTTCATGACCACAGATGTCAAAGCGACAGGCCTGTAGTCATTCAGACCCGAGATTGCAGGTTTCTTGGGGACTGGAATGATGGTGGAGCGTTTGAAACAGGATGGAACTTCGCACATTTCCAAAGATCTATTGAAGATCTGAGTGAAGACTGGAGCGAGCTCGTCCGCGCAGACTTTGAGGCAGGATGGGGACACATGGTCCGGCCCTGCCGCTTTGTTAATCTTCTGTTGTTTGAAGATGCGTCTCACATCCTGTTCATGGATGGTTAACGCAGAAGTCAGAGGTGTGGTTGTGGTCGCGGGTGCGGCCGGGTGGGTGTGTGGTGTGAAACTGTCCTTTTCACCTGGACTTTAACCTGGACTATAAAACTACATTGAGTCATAACATAAAGTATTTATTTCAAAGTACTGTTCACTGGCATTTCTGTAGGAACATTGAACTGTAGCCGGTTTTACATGCAGACTTTTTTTGAAGATCTATGGTCAATTGTTTAAATGTGACATAATTTATTCCGATCTGGTGTAAAAACATCTCTGTTGCAGACCAACTCTGGTAGGAAGCTGCCATGGTTTTAAGTGCGTACACAATGACCATACTGAGCATTTACATCATGATAGAGCCCAGCCCGACACCACTCCCGATTCACGGTTTACATGACAAAAGTTTACGTCTGATCGGTTTGGCAAGAAGGGATGTTCCACCACTATGAATCCGGATCAAATTCCATTCAGTTTTGGCTCATTTATTCCGATTGTAGTGTTTACATGCAGCTCGGTTTGGAGTTCTAACCTAATTTTAATCAGAATACCAGGCTCCATATAAACCCGGCTAATGAGTCAGAGGCAACAAAATGATACAATAATGTTGACCATCCTGGAGGCTCATTCTTTCTACATTTCAAGTCAAGTCAAGGCTATTTGTATTGCCCTTAATCACAATCAACATTTGGATCCAATCAAAGCCATGATCAGTGTGTAACATACAGTCGACCAAGGGTGTCAAATTCAAATTCACGGTGAGCCAAAATTAAAAATTGGGTCAACGTCACGGGACAAACTCAATATTTAATGAAAAATCACTGTGATGTGCATGTTTCCCTTCTCTGCAGAAATGTAGCGTTCAAGTTGATCATATGACAACAAACTTAAATTTTGCTGAAACACTGAATCTGGAATAAACAAACTTTAATATTATAAACACGAGAAATCAAATATGCGATAAAAGACGTCAGTGGTATTTGTTTGTTGTTTGGTATTTAAATAGAAAACATGAATTCTTCTGTCTCTCTCTCTTCTATTTATCTCCAACTACCTTCTTTTTTATGTAAATCTTTATTCAAAGGCCAACAACAAAACAACCCCCAAAAAATAAGAACGTCCTTCAATAAAAATCCAAACTTCAAACTATTAACAGTCCCTGCCTAGGAGTTGATAAAGGGCATTAGAAAAACAAAACATTAATTCAATTATGTTACATACTTTGTTACAGCCGCGTTGCTCCGCACACGACAAACAGGTCCGTCTTTTACTTTAGTGAACAGATAATCTGCCTCCCACCTGTCTTGGACGTGAACTGTTTTCCATCTTTCGTTTGGCCATTTTTGGGAAGGGGAAGTGTAAATTTCCTCGAGGAGACTGGTAGCATAGTTGATAACGACTGCAACAGAAAGGGAAGGGGCGCTCGCCGGTCTAGACTCATGGGCCAACACACTAGCAAAGCATTCTGGGATTTGTAATATTAGTGGCGCATGTGCTATATACTGGCGGACCAACTCTAATACACATTTGATATGGTCTTGCGGGCCAAATATAATTACATTGTGGGCCAAATTTGGCCCCCTGGCCTGAGTTTGACATATATGCAGTAGACTATTAAAACACTCATCAACATAACACGATACAATAAAGATCATGTTGTCCAAAGGTGATCTAAAGACTAACTCACAACTTATCCAAAAAGGGAGCGCTCTCAGATGTACCGACTACAGTCCCAGTTAGCCTTCGCCCTTATCATCATGTCAAAACATTCTATTTTACAAGCTCCCTACATCAGAGTTGGTTCTCCAAATGCTCTCAAGCTATTGATCTAGGTGACCGAGACTAAAACTTCAATACACAGCTAATGTGGTAGAGGTCAGCCATGTGCCTTATCTCACTGGGACCAATTTAGATGCCTTATGTGCTGCGCTGTAGGCTGTGTTTTAAGCGTGTGTGTGTGAGTTGATGCATAGACGTTTAGGTATGTTTGCTTGCATTGATATACTGTACAAATGCAGCACGTATAAATAAGCATCCTGTCCTGCATCGTGTAAGACCATATGTGAGTCAAAAATCCGCTAATGGTAGTATACCAATTAATAGTGGGTCCCCTTTAGAAATCAGTGATACAACCATTCGCACTCACATTCACACCTACGGGCAATTTAGAGTTGTCAATTAACCTACCATGCATGTTTTTGGGATGTGGGAGAAAACCGGAGTGCCCGGAGAAAACCCACGCAGGCACGGGGAGAACATGCAAACTCCACACAGGCGGGGCCAGGGATTGAACCCCTGTCCTCAGAACTATGAGGCCGACGCTCTAACCAGTCGGCCACCGTGATACATATCATAAGGAATAAAACACTATAAGCCTGCGGTGAGGTGTTTTGATCGTTCTTTTTATAGATGCAATCCTTCCCGTATGGCTCAGCAAAGTGCTCGTTGATAAGAAGAAATCCAGTCAAACCGGGGGTGCATCTTTTTAGTCTGGGTCTCAGTGAAGAACCTGGGCTTGTTGTTTGGTCCTCATCCATTTCTTAATAAATTTTCTAAACAGAGCTAATAGAACAGACAAAAGAGAGGAATACATGAATAATACCAGTTCAGGGTTTACCCCACCTCTCTCGCCCGGAATCAGCTGGGATCGGCTCCAGCACCGCAGCGAGCCTACTGACGATAAGCGGTATAGATAATGGATGTATAATAATATAAAAAAATAATTACACTCATTGGTACCACTGGTAACCAAATATTACAAATGAGTAATCTACAGTGCAGGTGTACTTGTCGTTGGGGCCTGTGAATTTACCATTAATTTTTCCTAAATCCTGTCATCGTATACAGTAGCATAACATCAAAATAAGCACCACATGAATACAAAAATTACAAAAACATATTTGAAGTATGCATCTTAAAAGATGCGTCATTAGCTTCTGCCTTGTCTAGCTTTAAAATGTAAAATGACCACATGATAAAAGCACGTTTATCCACCAGTCAGTGTTGCGGTTGCCTCTCATCGTGCCAGACTGAGCCACTCAAACAGCTCTTAGTTCCTTCACACTGATTCCAATTAAAGCATGACTTGTGATTAAAAGGGCAGCAGTCTGCTTGTTAATGCACATGCCATGTCTGAGTTTGTGCACTAATAAAGGGAGAATCATTGACGGTGTGCTTGTGAATGTTGTGTCGAATTATGTTTGTTGGATTTTGCTTCATTATGTTAGCCTTTTTTGTGGCCATGTGCGGATTATCCTCGCTGCAGATAAGTGTGTTTGTGTGTGCTCGTGTGATTTCATTATTTTGGCTTACTGGACATCAGGGTCAGTCACACACGAGGTTAATTGACCTCAGGAGACAATTCTCAGTTGCGATAATGTATGCCTGCCTTTTATATAATTATTTACCATTTGATTTAGATATGACATTCATTAGCATTGTGTAATGGCTCATTAATTTGTTAGTAAGACGTTTAAACACATAATTGCCACGGTTTCAACAAAAACTTCCAATATTAAAACATTAAGCATCTTAAGACGCCTTTTAAATAAGATTGTAAAACACTGACCACCTTCCTAGAATATTCAAAAAATATTAAGAATCTCATTTACAAAAATAAACTTTGAATGATCACATATTCAATAGTATCCCCTTGACATTTATATTCAGGGTTTTGCTCCTGAGCAGTACATTTGTTTATTTAGGTGGAGGTTAATGTTATATGAGCAATATTAAAAGGTCTGATCATCAAAGATTAAAAGTCTTTGTGCTGTAAACTAGGCTAGGACCCATGAGGATTGCAAGCTGTAATGTAAAACAAAGAAATCATTCTCCATTAAAGAAAACACATTTTAACACTAAAGTCACTACTGTAGCCTGCCTGGTAATAAGTTGTCGTTCCAATGACAGGAAGAGCGAATGATGAAAAATGATCACTGTAATAAAGTAATGAGGGGCTTGTGTTTGCGTTCTTTATTTGTTTTGGTAATTCTCAAGGACACGTTATGTGCACGTGTGTGTGTGCGTGAGTGTGTGTGTGTTTGGATGTTACATCCACCTGAGTCGGCACACAGTCTCACTCAGAGCCATTCACGCCTAAACAATCACACAAACTTCTAATGAAGCCTCTACGAAACAAACAACTTGATTAAGACTCAAGAGAGTTTGAGAATCAGGTGTGACCACCGTGGGTCATGAAACCATGTGTGAACGCATGCCAACAATGTGCTTATAACATTGCAGTGCAATTTGTTTTAAGAAACAGTCCGCCTCCTGAGGGAGTGTAATCCTTTGGCATGTTCCATCTCTAACTTTGCAAGCTCACTACCCAGTGATTGTCCTTTTGTTGAAAAGTGTAGCTTTGCCTCTGGGAAGAACATTTGTTATCCTTGAAGCGGCATTTCTTCTACTTCCACTGAGCCGTTTGTCTTTTGAAGCAAAACAAAACACAGGCAGCGCTGTGAGCTGTGAGGCAGAAAGAAACTAAACCAAACTGTATCATAAACTAAAAAAAAAAACAGTTTAAGTGCACTCGGTTATACTGAATGTCCGTAGAATTATGTACTAAGTGATCAACAAAGGAAAATTCTGTCTATTAGTTGCCTGTGAATATTCTAATTCATGCATGTCATTTCATTCTCAGGGCATTGAATCGTTTGCAACTCGACTGTTCTGTTTGTTTTAGAAGACGTTTCGCCTCTCATCCGAGCAGGCCTTATCGGTTCATACAACAAGGCTGATATTCTGACGCACGAGCCAGTGTTTGTGTGAGAGACTCAGCCGTTTATGCTCCAATTTAGAGGCATGTCTCGCACAACGTATGGAATCATTCTTTTGGAATGCGAAAAAGGGGGACAGCCATTAAGTCGTCTGGCCAGGAGGCCATTGTCTGTCGTTGGGTGGAAACTCCCTCATTGATATTCCATTCAATTTTAAAGTGGTCGGGGAGTTACATAACGGTCAAGGAGGCCATGCTGTTTGTTGGAGGCAGAATTATTGAGTTTCTTTGGAATGGATGAAAGGACGGCATTGTACAGTAAGTGGGAGGTAGGTGTCGTAAGCCCCCTTCTCCGTTAAGTGATGGTTTTTCCACCTTTGTCTATATGGCCTCTCTCACCCCTCTTTCAAACCATATGTCTTCCCTGTCCAAAATAGACAAGACATTTTTGTCCTCAAAAGAGTGCTGTTTCTCTTGGAGGCGCAGGTAGACAGTTGAGTCTTGACCGGAGATGTTTGCCCGTCTGTGTTGTGCCATGCGTCTGCTCAGTGGTTGCTTGGTTTCCCCAATGTATCTATCTCTGCATTCCTCACTGCACTTGACTGCATACACCAGATTGTGTTTCTGCGGATGTGGTGTCCGGTCTTTGGGGTGTACCAGCCTTTGTCTCAGGGTGTTACTGGGTTTGAAGTGTACCGGAATGTTGTGTTGATGGAAAATCCTTCCGAGTTTCTCAGACATACCCGATAGATACGGAATGACAATATTGTTGCATCTGTCACTCTTTTCTGTCTCATCCATCTTGCTCCTTGCCCTTCTGGAATTGGATGCGCTTTTCACAAATGACCAGCTGGGGTAACCCTCCCTCACGTGTCTGTGCTCTTTCTGTTTGGCCTGTGGACTGGTCAGAATGTTATCAGCTCTGTGTTGTAGGGTACTGATAACGCCCAGTTTGTGTTCCAGAGGGTGGTGTGAATCAAAAACTAAGTATTGGTCAATGTGTGGGGGTTTTCTGTAAACTCCAACATGGAGGCCCCTGTCGTCTCCTTTGTGGACATCATAGCCCAAAAAAGGCAACTTAATTGTCTTTGTCATCCTCATGTGTGAACTTGATGTTACTGTCCACTGAGTTAATGTGCTCGGTGAAGACTTGCACTTCTTGGCTTTTGATTTTTAACTGTGTCATCAACATATCTGTACCAATGACTTGAGTTGTTCCCTTAAAGGAGTTCAGCGCTCTCATTTTAAGTTGTTGGCCACATACTTAGCAATGTTATAGGTAACAGAGTTGATGCTGCTGTCAATGGGTCTGAGAGCTGCTCCTCCTTTGTGTATGTTTGTCTTCTGTGGGGCGGCACGGTGGATGACTGGTTAGAGTGTCAACCTCACAGTTCTGAGGACCGGGGTTCAATCCCCGGCCCCGCCTGTGTGGAGTTTGCATGTTCTCCCCGTGCCGGCGTGTGTTTTCTCCGGGCACTCCGGTTTCCTCCCACATCCCAAAAACATGCATTCATTGGAGACTCTAAAATTGCCCGTAGGTGTGACTGTGAGTGTGAATGGTTGTTTGTGCCCTGCGATTGGCTGGCAACCAGTTCAGGGTGTACCCCCCCTCCTGCCCGATGATAGCCGGGACCCTAGTGAGGAGAAGCGGCTCAGAAAATGGATGGATGGGTCTTCTGTCGATATAGCCGGCAATAAAGTCCAGACTTCTATTAGCCCATTGCAGTGGGACAATTAACAGAACCAGGTTTACAAACCCATCAACCAATTAAGATAAGAAGAAGGCTATGAAAGCATACAGAGAAGTGGACTCTGTCCGCTTCCAAAGGAAGCCGAGTGCACGTTGGTCCGCTTCAGCATTATTAGTCCACACAAGGCTAGATTTATACTGCAGGTCCAAGTGCACAATTATTTTATCTGTCAATTATCTGTCTATCAACCAGTACATTTCAAGTGACACATATCCAATATGTCCCTCCACAATAATCCATTGGCTGCCATTGGCAATGATTTTCCTTATTTAGAGCTCAATACTTACTGCTCATGTTGTATTTTGTGCTTACCTGTGTTGGTTGGGGAGAAGGGGATATGAAGATGTTTTTTATTTTGACGCCGTCACGCTCGTGTATCCAATCTGTCAGTTTATGATACACTTGCATTGATAGATTGCCGATACGTATCGTATTTTCATCCAGATTAGGACGAGGTCTGATTCTGAGTTGAAGAGTACCAATTCCATGCGTTCTTGCTCTTTATACTTCCATGATGCATATCTTGTTGTGCCAATTGAAAGCAAGAAATCAAACTCGTGTCACTTTGTAAACCTATTTTTCTTTTTTTAAAGGTACTGTATATACGGAATGTTACCCCTTAAGTTAAATTCAATTTAGTCTACCGTTAATATGTGATTTTATTTATTATTCTTGATTTAGTTTTAAATGTAAATCCAACAGTCACCCGCTTGTTTCCTAAGGGGAATATGCGGTTACTGGCTCACCAGTTATTTAATAACATTGCTGGGGAGGGACATATAATGTGTTTGTAGCTTTTGGATTGCTTTAGCTGTCTGTTTGTTGTTCTCAAATATAATATAATGTATAAGATGTATTTTTAGTCCTTATTTGGTTTTTCTGGATTTTTCTTCTTTGAATAATTACATGTTTCCATTTATATCTGTTCTCTTACAGTGGATTAATGCCTGGTACTTTGCAGGTATTTGGTTGGTATGCACAGAGGCAGATGTAGGGAAGTGAGCACAAACATGACAGACAAAGAACAACTGATATGTGGCAGAAAGAAAGGTCAAAACACAGCTTGGAGAATTGCAAGGTTGTTTGCGACGTCAAATAATGATGCATGGCTTTCACCATATTTTTCCACCTGGTGGTTGGTGGTGGGGTGGGTGTTGTTTTGGGGGATGAAAAGGTGTGGGGCTTTATAGGAGTAGGTGTAGCTACATTTATTTGCTGTCTTGGTCGCCATGGAAACTGACATGAGGGAATGCCAGGAGCTTGGCAGTTGCAACCAATTTGAGTGCGGTTAATGGGTCCAAATTTTCTGTAAAGTGCTTCTGAGGCTAGATTATACCCAACCTGGATATTGGGGTTGACTTTTCACGTAACCAGCCTGTTTTACAGAAACAGAAAGCATATGAATGGCACCCCCAAAGGAAAAGAAATAGCACGTTGCTCACTACACGAATAAATGTTTATTTGAGTTTTTTTTGTACCTGGTTGACACTTACTCAATGAACTTCAGGACCAGTCATCATTTGAAAAGGGATGTGGGCATTCCGATGTGAGGACAGATGTACAGTAATGAACCATCACCGCCATTGTTGATTTCACCCTTGTTCCCGCTAATTTCTCCTGCTCACTTATGTTTGCCACAGTTTACATTTTTTTTCTTCATTTGTGCTGTAAACATTTTTGAAGAGCACTATATTAACTCATTACGTTTTAAATTGGCAACGTTTTTAAATGTGGCGCATGCCCTGTTTTCCTTCCGTTCCTCTCCCATGAGCCTTTGCTCCAGCTGCCAGCTGGCAGACCTTTTTAAATTGAGGTCAGGTCGGGCATCAATGCTTAACCACTGGAGAAACGATCGCTCCTCTCTGTTTCTTACTGTAGAACACTCGGGTCGTTCGTAGCAGGTAGTGTGAGGAGTCGGCCAGTGATGGCAGCATGAACAGCAGGATCAGCCATGCAAAGCGTCTGCCGCACCCCTCTGCCCCTTCACCACTCAGCTAGAAAATATGGAGGATGATTACTCTGCTGCGGCTTCTCCGTGACCTGTGATTTGTGAAGGGAATCCATTGAATTGACATTTAAACCAATGTTCAATGAGCCATCACTTGTGTCTGATAATGTCTATTGCAAATGACTACAGTGAGTTAAACAAGCGCAGCACTGTAGCTGAGTGGCTTGTATGTGTGCCTCACAGTTCTGAGGTTTGGGGTGTGAGTCTTGGTGTTGGCCTTCCTCTGTGGAGTTTACCTGTTCTCTCCTTTCGCCGGCTTCCTCCCACATTCTAAAGCCATGCATGTAGAGATGCAACCATTCATCAATAAATCGACAACTAATCGATTATCAAATTAATTGATAACTATTTGGACAATGGAGTCATTGTTTAGAGACATTGTTTAACTTAAAATCACATAAATATTCAGAATTTCCGCTACTCAACAGCAAATATTAGGGACGTCCCGATCCAACTTTTTCACTTCCAATCTGATACCGACATTGCAGCCTTAAGTTTTGGTCGATACCAATATCGGTCCGATCCACTTAGAAAAGGCTTGATCAAATGCTATTTCTCAAACAGAGAACAATAATCAGCAGCAGCAGGTATGAGAAAAATGAACCCATTTATTGGTTACTTAAAGTAACTGCTGTGCACGTCTTGACCTCTGAGGGGCAGTGTGGTTTACCCAATGAGATACACACATGCAAGTAACCAAGAAAGTAGAAGTCACGATCAAATATTGTGATTATAACTTGTTTTTTGCTGAATTTGAAGAATACATGCCATTGAGTATTGTTATCAGAATCAGAATCATCTTTATTTGCCAAGTATGTCCAAAACACACAAGGAATTTGTCTCCGGTAGTTGGAGCCGCTCTAGTACAACAACAGACAATTTACAGAACACTTTGGAGACATAAAGACATTGACAAAAAAACAATTGTGCAAAAAGATGCAGAGTCCTCTAGCACTTAGAGCAGTTCGAATGACTAATATTGCAATAGTCTGGTGCAATGACCATTGTGCAAAGGGCGCTGAGACTTCAAGGAGTGTATGCGGTTTAAAGTGACGAGTATTGCGATCATCTGGAACAATGATGGTTGTGCAAATGTTACAGATACTCCTCAATCAGTGTGCAAATGGAGCAGATGCTACTCTGGCATGAGTGGCCAGTATATGCAAATACTACAGCATGGTGAGACAACTACAGTGAGTGCACGAGTAATACATAATTGGCCCCACAGAAATGTTACAACGAACTCAAGTCAAAAAATTGCCAGCTTGTTGTAATGGAATTATAGGTTAGGTGTTTAAGAAGTAGATCGCAAGAGGGAAGAAGCTGTTGGAATGTCTACTAGTTTTAGTTTGCATTGATCGGTAGCGCCTACCTGAGGGAAGGAGCTGGAAGAGCTGGTGACCGGGGCGCGGAGGGTCAGAGAGGATTTTGCACGCCCTTGTCTTAGTTCTGGCAGCGTGGAAGTCCTCAATGGTGGGTAGGAGGGTACTGACATTCCTTTCAGCAGTTTTGATTGTCCGTTGCAGTCGGAGTTTGTCCTTTTTTGTAGCAGCACCAAACCAGACTGTGATGGAAGAACACAGGACTGATTCGATGACTGCTGTGCAGAACTGTCTAAGCAGCTCCGGTGGCAGGCCGTGCTTTCTCAGAAGCCGCAGGAAGTATATCCTCTGCTGGGCCTTTTTGAGGACGGAGTTGATGTTGGTCGCCCACTTCAGGTCCTGAGAGATTGTAATTCCCAGGAACTTGAAGGTCTCGACGGTTGACACAAGGCAGCTGGACAACGTGAGGGGCAGCTGTGGCAAAGGATGCCTCCTGAAGTCCACGATCATCTCTACGGTCTTGAGCGTGTTCAGCTCCAGGTTGTGTCGGCCGCACCACAGCTCCAGCCGCTCCGCTTCCTGTCGATATGCAGACTCGTCACCGTCCTTGATGAGGCTGATGACAGTGGTGTCATCTGCAAACTTCAGGAGTTTGACAGTCGCGTTCGCTGAGGTGCAGTCGTTCGTGTAGAGAGAGAAGAGCAGCGGAGAGAGGACACAACCTTGGGGCGCCCCAGTGCTGATGCTGCGTGTGGATGAGGTGGCCTCCCCCAGCCTGACCTGCTGTGTCCTGCCCGTCAGAAAGCTGTAAATCCACTGGCAGTTGGCAGGTGAGACGCTGAGCTGGAGAAGCTTGGTTGAAAGGAGTTCAGGGATGATGGTGTTGAACGCTGAGCTGAAGTCCACGAACAGGATCCTCGCGTAGGTCCCTGCACTGTCGAGGTGTTCTAGGATGAAGTGCAGTCCCATGTTGACTGCATCATCCGCAGACCTGTTCGCTTGGTAGGCAAACTGCAGGGGGTCCAGCAGGGGACCTGTGACACTCTTGAGGTGGTCCAGCACGAGACGTTCAAAGGACTTCATGACCACAGATGTCAAAGCGACAGGCCTGTAGTCATTCAGACCCAAGATTGCAGGTTTCTTGGGGACTGGAATGATGGTGGAGCGTTTGAAACAGGATGGAACTTCGCACATTTCCAAAGATCTGTTGAAGATCTGAGTGAAGACTGGAGCGAGCTGGTCCGCGCAGACTCTGAGGCAGGATGGGGACACATGGTCCGGGCCTGCCGCTTTGTTAATCTTCTGTTGTTTGAAGATGCGTCTCACATCCTGTTCATGGATGGTTAACGCAGAAGTCAGAGGTGTGGTTGTGGTCGCGGGTGCGGCCGGGTGGGTGTGTGGAGTGAAACTGTCCTTTTCAAATCTGCAGTAGAAGGTATTCAAGTCGTTGGCTAGTGTGCTATTGTTCTCACCTTGGGGGGATCGTCGCTTGTAATTAGTCAGCGATTGGAATGCATGCCAGACTGATTTAGAGTCGTTTGCGCTAAACTGTTTTTCCAACTTTGCTGCATAGATCCTCTTTGCAATATTAATTTCTTTAGTCAGCTGGTTTATAGCTCGATTATACAGGGCCCTGTCCCCGCTCTGATATGCGTCCTCCTTAGCTTGGCGAAGCTGCTTAAGTTTAGCAGTGAACCACGGCTTGTTGTTGTTGAATGTGCGACATGATTTTGTTGGTACACAAACCTCTTCACAGAAACTGATATAGGATGTGACAGTGTCCGTATATTCATCCAGGCTGCCAGCTGAATTTTCAAAGACACTCCAGTCTGTGCACTTTGAACTTTGAAGTTCCATCTTGGCTTCATTGGGCCACTTTTTGACTGTTTTCACTGTAGGCTTCGCACATTTAAGTTCTTGCCTGTACGTCGGTATTAAGTGAATGAAGCAGTGATCAGACGAGCCCAGGGCTGCACGAGGTATAGCACGGTATGCGTTTTTTACCGTAGTGTAGCAGTGGTCTAAAGTATTATTTTCCCTGGTAGGACGGTCGATGTGCTGCTTGTATTCAGGGAGTTCGTGGTTGAGTTTAGCTTTGTTAAAGTCCCCGAGAATAATGAGGGGTGAGTCCGGGTGTTTTTTTTTCAATTTCGTTGACTTGTTCGGCGAGCGTTAGCAATGCGGCCTTCGTGTTAGCTTGAGGCGTAATATAGACTCCAACCAGTATGAACGATGCAAACTCACGTGGCGAGTAGAATGGTTTACAGTTTAAGAATAGCGACTCCAAATGCGGGCTGCAGTGTGTGCTGAGCACCGTGAGGTCCGTACACCATTTTTCGTTGATATGGAGGCATATCCTGCCGCCCTTTGTTTTATATTGCCTGTTTGTGTTTATACAGCATTTATGTACCAATATTCATTATTTTGAAAGAGCTGTGCTGATAGTCACTGATGGTGTAGTGGTACACTCACCTGACTTTCGTGCAGGCAGCGTGGGTTCAGTTCCCACTCAGTGACGGTGTGAATGTGAGTGCGAATGGTTGTCCGTGTCTATATGTGCCCTGCGACTGACTGGCGACCAGTTCAGGGTGTAGTCGGCCTTTCGCCCGAACTCAGCTGGGATAGGCTTCAGTGTCCCGTGACCCTAAGCAGGATAAGTGGTGGAAATGGATGGAGATGTGCTGCGAATTCAATGTTAATTTTCGTTAGCTCGTCAGTAGTATTTTTTATTCGCTAGCTTTGAGCTAGCGAGTTTTGTGAACAAAAACAAAGAGAAATATTCAATAGGTGTAATTCTTTTGTTATGTCTGTTTGGTTTTACAGTGTACTTCAACTGGAGTATCAATAAACGACTTTAAGCAAGCATCATTCACTCTTACTCCTTGCTACTATGTTAGCACTTTAGCAACCTGTTGTTGTGACCACGTGGGCTCTTGGGGTCTCAATGCCATCCGGGCGCTGCTGGATGAAAATGCTGGAGCGGAGTGGGAATGGGTAGCTGGTATAAGAGTGGTAGAATCTGAGATTTTAGATCCAGTCCGATCCGTTTCTTGTTTTTTTACTGACATCGGACCGGATAGCAACAGGACACTCCGAGTAAATATTAGCAGATTTCTGCAGTCGTCCATGAAAAAAGACTGATTATCTTTGTCCATCCATCCATCCATTTTCTGAGCTGCTTCTCCTCACTAGGGTCGCGGGCGTGCTGGAGCCTATCCCAGCTGTCATCGGGCAGGAGGCGGGGTACACCCGAACTGGTTGCCAGCCAATCGCAGGGCACATACAAACAAACAACCATTCGCACTCACAGTCACACCTACGGGCAATTTAGAGTCTCCAATTAATGCATGTTTTTGGGATGTGGGAGGAAACCAGAGTGCCCGGAGAAAACCCACGCAGGCACAGGGAGAAGATGCAAACTCCACACAGGCGGGGCCGGGGATTGAACCCGGGTCCTCAGAACTGTGAGGCTGACGCTCTAACCAGTCGGCCACCGTGCCGCCTGATTATCTTTGTGTTGATTCAAAATAAGACTTTTGCAAACATCTGATTTTACTTTGGAAAACAATGATCAACATTTGAGCTGATTTTCCACCATGGCACAGAACAATTTTTAAAAAATCTGATTCATCGATTCATCGGGGGGAAAAATAGACAGATTAATCGATTAAAATCAATTATATAAATAACCGTTAGTTACAGCCCTTTTATGCAAGTTTGGTTAAAGTTCATAAATTGGACATACGTGCCAAGCGATTGGCAGGTGACCAGCCCAGGCTGTACCCTGGCTCTTGGGATTGGCTCCAGCTCACTGGTGACCCTAATGAGGATATGCAATATAGAAACTGGATTGATGAATAGTTAAATGAGTACTGGTTAATTATCCCTGTATGAAGAATAGGCATGATTCTGCCCCATTATCCATTTTAATGCCCGAGCAATGCCTTGCTTTCCCAGGGCTAACTGAAATACCTGTATAGACGGCTAGAAACACACACGCTTTTGAATAAAATGTATCTTTATTGCGGCCAGCATCCACATACAGAAAAGTAAATACAAGACACCCACTTTCTCAGTTGTTGTTGGTTGTTAGCGTGTTGTTTTGAGTGATGCGTACAAGCGTTGTGCAGTTTCCAATTTTTTAAAGTAAGACCTCCAAATATAAATGTGACCCTGACTACAACAATGTATTTAATATAAGCATACCAGGAACTGCATATTAAGTA
The DNA here is from genome assembly GCF_024500275.1 of Phycodurus eques. NCBI lineage: Eukaryota > Metazoa > Chordata > Actinopteri > Syngnathiformes > Syngnathidae > Phycodurus > Phycodurus eques. Next base: position 25,722,727 of record NC_084531.1, read on the forward strand.
ATATAATTTTCCAATAACCTCCGATATCTGGTCTATGTACACTGCTGTCAGACACATTGGTGTATCCAAATGTTGCTTGCTGCCAATTTTAAAGACAGCTGCATTAATGATGATATTGACAACCTGACGGGCACAAATCAATGGTTGTACATCCAGCTACTATCTGATTTCATTAAAAAAAAGAGCGAGAGAGAGAGTTATTTTTATTTAGGGACTTGCTTGAGGGTGAAAGCATCTGTTTTGTATACAAAAAGTTGTGGTGAATTGCAGCCAGAGTATACTGATGGTCGAAATATAAACTGGCCAGGGAAATTCGATTTATACCTACAATAGTACAATTGCTGGATAGGCATTCATGCGCAGTAATTACTCTCTGCTGATTGCCAGCGAAGGATTGGATTAACTGTCCTTTGTCAGGACAGATAACTTGTCGATATCTTATACACACACGCAATTGTTTCCATCACTTGAGAGGACATTACTCTGACTCGCTCATGGAAAGTCATTCTAAACATTAGCATAATACATTACTTAATAATGCATCTAAGTTAACCTGGTAGAAAGGTTGACATCGAATGAATGGTAATGTACATACATGCTGGTTACTAACGATGACTTTAATCTTAATGTTAAACCCTCATCCTAAAATGTGATTATTTTCCGCGTATTCAGTGTACTTGCTTTTTATTGCCAGAAACGGTCTGATTCTATAAACATTCCTGAGCACAACTCAAACAACGGCACTCGGGCCTGAATAATGAACAATTAAAAGCAACACAACCCAAAATAAAATAAAATAGTGGTGACATGACTCAACAGGCAACTACGGAAGTGCAATGGTAAAGGATGCTGACAGTATCCAAGTATGCATGAGTTCTGCGGGGCAGCAGCTCACGTTGTTGATAGCTCTTTAATTTTCTGCAACATTCAACTGTGCCGTTGGCTCATGTTAATTTATATGCACATACAGTATTCACTCACTGGTCTGCACCCCGTATTGCATGCTGAGAGGTTGTTCCAATTTTGTTTCCCTTCCGTAATTAAAATGATCAAAATACTAATACACTACTTCACCCATAATAATGACAGTAGTAATAAATACTAAATTAATTCATCTCACACTATATTTTATCCTCTCATTTTACAGGTTCAAGGTTTGACATGCTCACTGGAAAAGGTAAAACACACACCGCACGCAGACACACACACACACACACACACACAGTTTGATAGAACACCACAGTGTTCCATTGTTTAGTTTTCTGCTTTTGCATTTCGTCATTATGGTAATACTGAACCTGCAGCTCATTTTGTGGCAGATTGAAGCTACTGGTTTTTATGTCTGCGGCCTTTCCTCCGTAGTATTTTAGTCCAGAATAATCCCGACCATCTGCTGTCCCTTTTTACTACATTTAGTACGTGCTCTGTAACTCCTTCTATCATGTACTGTTTATTTTCTCATCCAGTTCCTCTTTTGGGATGCATACTTTTCTCTTGATATACTATGGCCCTCCACTTTATACAACTCAATCTCAATCTGACATCTTTCTTGTCCTTCCTTCTCTTCTACTCCTCTCCATTTATAAAACCCTTGTTGTTTACATTCCGGGTGTCACTACACACTTTGCTTCTCTGCACATCCCTTTTATGCATCCTCCACGCAAACATTTTCCGCAGCATGTCAAATCCTAATCTTTGTTTCAAACACAAACGACACAAACTTTATCCACTGGGAAAATCCTTTCGTACACATTAGTAAGCGTGTAGGCTCCACATTATTCCCAGAAAAAATACTTATCAGGAGTGAGTTGCACCATCGGGATCCTGCTGAACGGAACTTTACCGTCACACAGTTCTTCTTGCATTTTGTGAATTTGTAATGTCCTTCCCAAAAAACTATATTGAAAAGTATTATTGGGTCAAGTAAGCAACGTGCTTGTATGTTTTATATATATATATATATATATATATATATATATATATATATATATATATATAGGATTTTCACAGGACAGAACAACTCATGCAAATAAAATGCACTGTGTAATTTAAATGTATTCCCTGCAACAGTAGTGCAATAGAACATTAAACATAAAACTCAGAAATGTGGACCACAATGCTCTGACCAACCTCCAAAAATCTGTAAAAATATAATATAGAGTATCCATCCATCCATTTTCTGAGCCGCTTCTCCTCACTGGGGTCGCGGGCGTGCTGGAGCCTATCCCAGCTATCATCGGGCAGGAGGCGGGGTACACCCTGAACTGGTTGCCAGCCAATCGCAGGGCACATACAAACAAACACCCGTTCGCACTAACATTCACACCGACGGGCAATTTAGAGTTTTCAATTAACCTACCATGCATGTTTTGGGGATGTGGGAGGAAACCAGAGTGCCCGGAGAAAACCCACGCAGGCACGGGGAGAACATGCAAACTCCACACAGGCGGGGCCAGGGATTGAACCCCTGTCCTCAGAACTGTGCGTCAGACGCTCTAACCAGTCGTCCACCGTACCGCCTAATATAGAGTATATTACATAAATAGTATGATTGCTGTTGTACATTTATTATCAAATCTGAGTCTGTGAGCATGTGTAAAACATAAAAAGCTATGAAAAAAAAGACATTTAGCTAGAATTTAGCAAGGCAAATGTTAGGTGTATATCAAATGACACGCCAACTATCACATACAACAGAGTACATGAAATACGGGACATCCACTGTGCGACTATATAATGATGACCAAAATACAGACAGCAATGACGTCATCATCTCCATGACGTCAGCCGTGTTTGGCACACAACTGGATTAACAATGAACGAATGGATAAGTGAGTGTGAAAAGAAGTCAGCCAGAAACAGACTGACGAAACACGGTGGTGCCTGTGTTTATTGGGTATTTGATAAAGCAGGAGACTTCATACAGATACTGATAATACCCAGAGATTGTCATGTTTTGGCTGATATGCTAATGAAATAACAAAACCAGGCAACGTGCACAGAACTGCAGCCTTCGTTTCCCTGTCCTGTGACTCATATCTTCCCATGATTGCCAGCTGTTCAATTTCTGCTTAAACTGCAGGTCTCTGCTGGTCTGAATTGCCGTTAATAGGTACCTTTTGCCATTTGCCTCAAGAGTCCCACTTTGCTGCGATGTCATTACTTTGCAGCTTCTTCAGTCCATGGCTGCTGCAGTGGTTTTCAGAGATTAAAGATTTTGAGCGTAACGATGTAATGTCTGTCAATGATGTAATATGAGGCATAATCTGCTTTACTATTGAAAATGTTCATAATTGAATTGCTGAATAGACAGCTCAGGCTACTCAGCTTAAAAATGTAGTCCGCAGTCGATGGATGATGAAGAGGATCTTGCCGCTAAAGAGTCTATTAACACCCCTTTAATGGGAGTTCATGTACTGTATGAGCTGAGGACAATAGATGGGTGGCGCAGGAAGGGGATGAGAAGGCGCAATCATCGTGAGATTGTTCTTCTTTTTCATGAGGACAATACAAAAGAAAGGAATCAAAAATAGACGCTTGTGAAAATAGATTGAGTTGAGATTGAAATGAGCGAACTGCCAATGAAATCCAACTTTTAGTGTAAGATTGCTGCAGTGCTGTGCGAAGGGGGGGAGGGGGGGGCTTGGGTGGGGGCATCATTACACTGCTTCCAGATGTAATGATTACACCTCATAACCGATACTGCTGGATTTGCGCAGTGGCAACACAAACTAGTGGTCGTAGAAAGGTTTAGCGATGTTCCGCTGAGCTGCGGTAGAGGATTCCACTGGTTTCGATGCCCTGTTTAGTCCTAGTTTGGCAAAACTATCGTGAGCCAAAGCAGCCACAGCAGACGTGGGCTCCGCCATCTTACCTGTCCCGTCCCGTCCCGCTGACTGTCCATAACAAATATAACCTGCTGCTGAGAGATTTTTTATTGGATGAGCGAGTCGGGGGCTTGGAGCAAAGCCAGTGAGCGCGTGAGCGCGTGAGCGCGCGCGCGCGCGTGTGTGTGTGTGTGTAATTTCAGTCTACACAACAACCTTCCGTATTCTGGAAGATTGGTTGAGTGGACAGCTAGTTTGATGGGTTTGTTTTTTTGCCGCGTTTACAGCAGCGTTTGTTGTCTCAGTTAAGATGTAGAGTACAATCATACATACTGTAGACAATATTTTGCCACCCCAAAAAAAATTGTTTTTGGATGCGTTACAGAAAATGGTGAATAGGCGAGTCTTTCCGCAAATACCTGAACATAGAATCCCAAAAACAAATCCTTGATTAACTTGCTAAATTGTCCATGTGTGAATGGTTGTTTGTCTCTATGTGGCCTGCAATTGACTGGCAACCAGTCCGTGGTGTACCCTGCCTCTCGTCCAAAGTCAGCTGAGCTCTGGTTTACGTGCGACCCTAATGAGGACAAGCAGTATAGAAAATGGCTCAATAGATGGACAGTATTCTCTTGTGCATGTGTGTGCCTGTTTTGCTTCCAGTTTGTTTGTCATTAGTGTCAGCCCCACCCATTTCGCCCCATATTACCCTCAACATTCGTGTGTTGCGTTTGAGAATAGCATCCTGCTGAAAACTCAATAGTATGACACACACACACGCACACACTGCTTCCCCAATTTGTTGACGCACCTACTTTCAAAGCTAGAAAGGCCCACTATAGCGAAATTTTGCACCTTTTTATATTAGATCCCCAATGCGCTTGTTCTGAGGGGGCAGTCCTGTCTCATGCAAATGAGCCACTGCTCACTCCGCCTCCCTCCATAGCTAAGGCAGTCTTGCTTCCATGACGACCAGAAGCGGCTCTAGGGACTATCGACAAGGCGAAGTCTAGTACTGGATAGTGTGTGCATAAAAAAACAAACGGCCATAAGATTTTCACTGGTGGAGGAAGCACTTCATCACTAATATGCCAAATTAAAAGTCAATTAGTGTGCAATGAAAAAGTCAATTTCTGTAATATGTATCCCCTTTATGATTTGTGCAATATTTACTGTTACACTGCAATTGACTGTTGACCAGTCCAGAGTGTACCCCGCCTCTCACCCAAAATTGCCTACGACCCTCTCTAATTCTGGACAAGCGCAAATGTTTGATTAATTCTCTGTTTGTTTGCGCAGCATAATCTTTTGCTGAATTCTGTTTAAAATGATACATTGCCAAATCACCAGCAGTGATTGCCATTGCAATGAATTAACCCTTAATTTCTGGATATATGGACAAAAAACTCCCATGCACACAGTTGATAATTTTGTAGAAATCTGTGATATGGCAGTTGTCCTAATATTTTCTTTCGGATAGTTTATATGCGAAAGGTGCTGGTTTTAACAAAGACACAGCTTGCACCCTCATTGATCACATAGCTATTTATTTTAGAAATGATCCAGGCATCTGTTGTTCCTCGTCTCATGTAGTTTATCTGTGTACTACTTTGGGACATCAGTCCAATCACTGCTGTTGAGATTTTCTTGGTGGTTCAGAGGATCCTTATTAATGGCAGATACCTCAGAAAAATATTCCATTTTAAAGCGAGCACCACCACCACCAAAGCCTTCAATATCATGGTGGTGAATAATTGACTTTTGAGGTGAGGTCCTTTTTGATGTTATATGCATCTGCTTGCGTGCCGCATAAACTGCTCTGCTCACTCAAGAAGAACTCATTACTCAGTGTGGCATCTATCTTGTTTCTAATTTTTTTTTTATTTTTTTTTAGGTGAAGGCCACTGTATATATTTTATTTACACCACTGTGAATTATTCAGAGAAAGTGTTTCGAGATGGAGCGCGCTAGCTAACTGTCTACCAGCTGTGAATGGTTGAGTTATTCTAATGATCCTGCTCACCCCTGTGTATACATTAGTGCGTGCCTGCAGGCTTGGCTTTTTGGACAGAGAGATTGAAGGTCCACTTGCAGCGGTTGCTCGGACTTGTAAAGGAGTTGAATATTTTTTTCCTTTCTCTCATCCAACCCACTCGACACCCTGTCTCATTCGGCCGTCTCTTGATCCAGTCACTTCTTCATCTCTGCTTTGAGCGGACCACGAGAACTTTATCAAAAGCATTTCCACAGGAAGCCTCGACCTTTCCCACTGAAGGTTTTCCTGTGTGAATGAAAAAGAGCACTGGTATTTGTATCAAGCTGATCCCTGAGGATGTTCAAAACAATGTCCCCTTAAGAAATGTGTCACTTGAGGCACAATTGATGATGTTGTTGAGAATTTATTTATTTATTTATTTTTTAGCTATGTATGAAGGGATTGAGTTGAAATCTTCTGTGTTGGGAGTGTTGGATCATTTAGTTCTCTTCTTTTACCACCTACCTTGTTCTTTGAGACGTGGGAACCAAAACTATTCCACCTGGATTTTGGCCAGCTGAACCGGGCCTCAAGAAACAGCAGTTGCACATGCTTCCTCTCTCTCTCTCTCTCTCTCTCTCTCCCTCTCTCTCTCTCTCTCACACACACACACACACACACTATTCTCCTCTCACCATGCCTTCAAGATCCCCCTCCTTACTTCCTCTGATCTCAACATCAATCCCTCATCCCTCAGAGCAAAAACGAGGGGAAGGGAGATGACAAAAATGAAATGACAGATTACCTGCTATATATAGAGTGGGTCTTATGCCGCTTCCCTTATTCATCTTCTCCCATTGCCCCCAAGACATTGGATACACCTTTTCGGTTTGCGACTGGTGATGGAAATAGACCCCCTCGCTCTCATCGCAGAACAAAATTCAACGACCTGGTTTTGTAAATGGAACGGGATATCACGATGGTTTCGCAGACTTGTCGATAGCTGCAAAAAATGTTGATTGTCTTTTAGTACTAAATAAAGAATCTCAATCGGGAGATATAATTGGTTTATTTTTGAATCGCTACAAAGAGATGGATTACCACAATCCATGGTGAAATATCCTTTTTTTCCCCCCACCTGTCCATTTGTCTGCTAAGTGTTCATAGCGCTCAATTGCAGCGCTATGACACGATCCAAAAGTATGACACTTGTAAAGTCTATTCTGTTGGAAATCATCACTGCAGTTACAGTTAAATCAAACATTTAGAAAGTATCGTAACTGATTGTTCATTGCTTTACTTTGATGTAGTCACACATAACTTATAACCAATAAATAATACAATAAATGTCATTGTCTGACATTGAACAAAGAAGAGAGACAGCAACTGTATTTTCCATCAAATATCTTCTTGATAATTCAATTATGCTCATTGATTTTATGCCTTTTGGGAGTTGAAGAGAGAGATTAGTATTAGTTTTAGCTTTATGCTTAGAATTTGTATGGCAAGTAGGAACAGTGCATATTGAAAATGATCTACCGCTTCCATTTTGCTTCCATCAAACAAAATGGAACACCAATTTACACATGAAAAAACCCTCAACTTTTCCCAATTATTATTTCCCCCCCTTCTATTTTTTACATGTGTGCCTGCATACAGTGTATTTTTTCATTTTTCCATTAAATGCAAAAAAAAATGTGTGTGCACGGGCAGGGAGAGAAAAATTGAAGCCATGAAGTCATTCCTTTCATGCTGAGAGGAGAAGGAGAGTTCGGTTAGCAGAGTTGACATTCCACTTAATTTGATTCATTACTGCGTGAAGTTGCTATATTGTTGCCACATACAGGAACTGGGCCAAATGTAGATTCTGATGGCGGACGCATGAAAGCCAAGACGGAGCCCCGATCTGTCACTATATTTGTATACCAATTATAAAAACATGTTTTTCTAGGTTCAGTCAGATGTCATACATCATGGTCTCCTTATGAGACCATTGAATCTACCTTGTGTATCTTGTGTTCTACCACACTGTCAATGTGTTCTACCATTGACAGTCAATCCCATCCGAAGATTGTCAGTACCTTGTACTTCTGACGTGTAATGACAAAGTTGAATTTAACTAGCACATAGCTCCAATGTATATTTTTAACTTTTGTAGGGCCAGATGAACAAAATAGGTACTCCCAAAGATAAGCCATCACAGTATACTGTATATTGATGACCATGCTGTGCATTTGTCAAAAAAGTAATGTTAACCGTCAAACACATAGGGTTGGTTATTGTGATTCATTGATGCGGGATTGTGGAAAATCTTTCTTAAATTACACTGGTCAACAACAAATTAGATTTTTTTGTTTAAGCTGGTTTAGAACAATTTTGATGTGATGAATCCAAATATCACATTGTTTTTGCAAAATCAGGTCAACTTTTTGAATTATGAAGCGTAAAATACGACAAGGGAGACCCCGGACTGTTGAAAAGCTGAAGGTGTACATCAAGCAGGACTGGGAAAGAATTCAACCTACACAGCTTCAACAATTAGTGTCCTCAGTTCCCAAACGTTTATTAAATGTTGTTAAAAGAAAAGGTGATATAACACAGTGGTAAACATGACCCTGTCCCAGCTTTTTGGGAACGTGTTGCAGCCATAAAATTCTAAGGTAAGGATTATTTGCTAAAAACAATAAGGTTTATCAGTTTGAACATTAAATAGCTTGTCTTTGTAGTGTCTTCAATTAAATATAGGTTGAACATGATTTGCAAATCATTGTATTCTGTTTTTATTTATGTTTAACACAACGTCCCAACTTCCTTAGAATTGGGGTTGTACAAAAAGAAAATGTTTTTGTAACCCATTGTTGTCAACTCTCCAGTATACTGTTCCGTTATGTTTTAATAGCTTATCGACAGCTACGTCAGATAAATGTTTTGGGAACGTGAAACAAACAACCAAACCTTTTTCATCAACAGTAGCTGCTGTAGTGTGAGCTTTCTCCCCGCACCAATGTACCAAAAAAGACATTTTTGACCCTAATTTGTGCTTATCCACTTTCCATCCACAGTCAGTATGTTCACTGGGTAATGGAAGAAAAGAGCAACATTATGTAGCTGTTGTATTCCTGACATATGAGCATGCTCAAGAGACAATCTGTTTGTGTGCCTTGCTGTTGAGTCGCTCATACAGCATGCATACACTTCAGACATCTGCTCAATGACTCAACAGGTTTGCCCACTACGAGTTGGCAAGTTATTCAATGTTGTAGTTCCAACTGATGATTCGAGCTACAGTCTGCTGGTTTGTTGTTTATATTAACAAGAGGAAGTAACCTAGGTGTTTCTATACCTAGCACCTATCTATAAATTAAAGCCAACAGTCTTTATTAAATGACTGCCAACTTTGTTTTAAAGATCTTGTCGGCATCATCGGGTATCAGCTTCATCCTTCACAAATCTAATTTAGGAGTCATAAAAATCAACAAAAATGTTTTTATATTCTGTATGTGACGTTTATAGGCAAAAATGCACAGCATATTAATGTATGTCAAATATGGCGAAAATTGGGAAAACCAGTTCTGTAAATCACATCGTCTTTTTTTTAGCGTAATTTTTATGCATTAACTTTCCTTTGTTGAGCTTTCTGAGGTGCACTGTCACGATATGATATCTTTATGAAACTTTCAGAAAGATAGTTTCCTTGGGAACAACCCTTATTGTATCCCTACAAGGATCTAGTTCTAAAACAAACGGTCTTTAAGCCCGACTTCTGAGGATGTTTTGAGCATTCTAGGAAATGTTCCTGAATAATGCAACACGGACTGCTCGTGGCAAGGTTTGTGACTACAATATGGCGATACCGATGCTCTTTATTATGCCAAGCCTCACTCCAATTATTCAATGACTGGAGGGAGCTTGTCCTGTAAGGAATTACACTACATATCCATTTATGTAAGATTTAATTTACATGAACCACTTTTCTCTGGACTTTCCCAATGATTTTGACAAAAACATATACATAAACAAACACATATAACAAATAACAAATTATACGGGCAACTACTGTAAGTTCTGCGGAAGATTGAAATGGAAATGATGCAGTTGTAATTTTTTGGGTGGAATATTACTGGAAAATCTCAGCAGCGCTTGTGGAATACAGCAAATTTAATACAGTTCTGGACAGGAACAATCAGATCTCAAGAAGAGAAAACAGCCAGGAGCCTTTGCGTGGACCTAAAAGCTACCACTGCTTTCTTAGATTTGTCACAAGTGATTGTAAAATGAGTCATTCACCAACCTCTTCTTCAAACCACCCTGGTTTCCTCTGCTATTAATCATCATCTTGCCACAAGCAACTGGGTGCAGCACAAGGTGACACTCCACACCACAACCATCACCGCTGCAGGTTAGAAATGAAAGCGTGGGGGGGGGGGGGGGTTGATGGAGGCCAGGAGGGAGGGTAGGCTGAAGAAAAAAGCAGGAGTCAAGGCCAGTAGATTGGGAACAGGAAGGCAGCAGGGAAGTGAGAGTGAGCATATCCATCTACAGGACTGTCACAGCGGGTGGGAAATCCTAGAGGTGAGGTTTCAGGCTTGTAGAAATGGTGCTCACGCTTGTGTGAAACCTAGACAGGTTCCCAGTTTACAAGCTAAGGCCTGGTCTGGAAATTCTTTACAAAAAACTCTGTACCTATTGTTGCTAAGCTACCGACAGGAGAACTTGTCTGACACTTTAAGATACAGTACCTCTTTGTCCTCAGGGGATATGACATGGGCTCCTTGAGTTCAGTCTGTGGGAATTTTCCTTCCAATAGCCGAGGTCTCGAAGAAGGCAATAGCTGACATGCGCACACCACTGTCTCACGCACACAACCTCCTTTGTTATATGCTCGTGAAGTGAGATTTAAATGAGGCATTATCAAGCAGTCAAGTGTGGCTCTGGTCTAGAGTGTCTGTGTACAAAAGCACCTACAGTACTCACTACCGTATGTGCATGTCCAGTGTAATGAGCGCATTGGTTTCTCCGGGTTTAATTGTGAGCCCCTCAAGCGTGAAGCGTCAGTGCAACACCATAAAGCGGGTCTACCCCTTTTACTGTATGTTGTCTTGGGGAAGACAATAAAAGCCCTGTTTTTTTTTTTTCATTTTCCTTTGTTTGCAATGGAGACTAGCCAGAGACATCGTAAACTTGGTGAGATTCTCCCCTGTGACATACAATATACTATGAATACAATAATACCAATGTTTTACAATGCCCTCATCGATCTATAGATTTTTTAATTTATTTTTTTAAGACGTACTGAGCTTGTTCGCGAGGCAGCAGAATATGAATTTAACCGATGCTGTAACGGGTCCATTTACAGTATTTTATACAAAATGATATAGACTTTTTTTTATTATTATTTTATTTTTCTAAACGATGGCCTGCTCAAGTTTAATGGCCCATGTGTATTGGTATAGAGGAACCACTACCTTCATCATACTTCCACTCCAATGTGTCTGTGTTGCTTGCATCATTGTTGCAAATGATACAAGTCATTTTGTGACTTGTGCGAGCGCCACAAAGAAAGGTCGAACAGCAGTGAAGTCATTTTATTTTCTGGTTCACGGAAGAGAAGCAGAGGAGGGCCAAGCCAGCCATCTATGAGGTCTCTGTGTTAACGACTTGTTCAGTATTATGGGAAAAGCGCAGCGTGGGGCAGGGGGGGTAAAAGAGACAATGCATGCAATTCGGCCGCTGCCTTCACTTCCTTTATACACACCAGTAATGGCAAGTGGATGCTGTGTGGTGAAGGCCAGTTTTGTTTGACAAACTATTTATATGCAAGGTAATTGTAAAAGCGGGCGGTATTTGATTCGATTCCTTGACGTCAATTTATATGCATGGGTTTGTTGCAAAGACTGATGGGTCACTGTTTCATTCCTTTTCACCTTATGACATAAATATTTCACTTGTGAGTTTATTCTACATTCTATACCTTTATATCAACTTAATGTACTCCATATTACATCGCGGGTCATTTTATTCATTATGTTTGTTTTAATAATGAAAAACTATAAACTGATTGGCAGTTTTAAATTGTTAAGATGATCCTGTTGGAATCAATGATTAAGAGGATTTAAACCACATCGTCTGAGAGCTCCAAATGGCTTTCTGCAAATGTCTGGATGGAGATGGATGTTTTATTTTTGAAGAAGAAAATGTTTTTAAGAGGCAAAAGAACTGCTATTACCTTCGCCCTCCGGTGTTACTCTGCCATAGTCCAAGACAGACGGCGTGTGAGCGGCCATTTTCTGATGTCAAACGCAGATGGCCTGTGCCATGCTAAATTAACGCCATTATTTGGAAGTAGAAATTTGCAACAATCTGCTCGTAAAAGAGCAAAACCAAAATCTTTTGCAAAGTGTTTTTTTTTTTTTTTTTCGTTTTGTGATGAATGTGGGCAGAGCTGCTTGTGCGTTATCTGTTTTTTTTTCTCTCACTTGGTGATATGTGTGTTATGACAGGATGCGAATAACAAGTGGATGTTTGATAACGAGGGCAACTGTGGATCATGGAGCGATAGATGGATTGATAGATGTGGTGAATAAAAGGAGGCTGGAGGCTTTTGTTTTTATCAGTGGCTGGTTAGTGCCAGCTAAATACACCGGTTTCCACCTCCTATCCAATAAAGAGTGAGCCCTCATCTAGCCTCCGATTAAAACTGAATACAGTAACTTAGGTGAATAATATAAAGAAAAGGTTTGGAGCTCACAGAGGCTAATTTCTGCCACATCGTTTGTTTTTCGTTGCATGTTTTCTTGGTTACAGGGCGGTCAGTTGCGTACTGTAAGCATATTTGGCAGCAGATGAAGTGTGGCAACTGCACGCATCGCATCGATAGGTATATCCATGTATGCACTGTCCACGGCTTAACTGTCATAATTTCATGTCACACTCACGAGTTGTTTTATTTATTGTATTTGTTTCTCCCTCACTGCCCCTCCTCCGCCCACTTTTATCACACCTTCTGTACAACTGCGTCAGCTCATGCTAAAAATCGCTTTTCTTTAAACAACACCTAACAGGAGGGTTGATGATCAGACATATCAGACTTGTCTGGAGATTGGCCATGCTTGTATTGAATGTTCTTGGATCAAGTCCAATTACCCAGAATACATCAAAAATAAAAAGATAATCTGAAATCTCAGGTTTTGTTTGCACCCTGTGGTAGAATTAGCACTTGCGATTGTGAGTTGTCATCACTTTGTAACTAATTCCACAGCTAACAGATGCTCGAGCCTATTTGCGAGTCCATGTTGGTCTTCTAACTTGTTAATATTGTGCGAGGTTTGCTGTCAAACTCAAGGGAGGTTTGTCTTTTTTTTGTCTTTGTGTACTGGAGCTTCAGTTTCAAATTCCCTGAATGCATATTATTCATTGATGCTGTAGTAAAAACAGAGGCGGGTAAATTACCCCAAATTACTTTAAAATGATTACTTTAGTGACACAAAATGAGTCCTTCAAATACAGTAAGTATTTGAAGGACTCTGGCTCCTTTGCATGTGGTGTGAGTATAAGTTGTTCTGTAGTGCAGCTTTTTATCCTGGACACTTGGATAATGGACTGCTGGCAGTGTTTGCAGGTTGTGACCTATCCCAGCTGTTTTGAGTCTCTGGCATGTCGTGTGTAAAGAGCCTGAAGGTGAACGCCTGTGCGTTTGGAGACCTGGCTGCTGTGCCTCGGTATGCGTACAGTGCGATGCTGAGGCTGTGGCGGGTCACTCGGCACATCGATCTGCTCACATCACGGCTGATCAACTCTCCACCTCTGCCCGCGCTCGCCGTATGCTACCCGCTGAGCGCAACTCAACATGCTCTGCCCTGGCTCGGCCTCATTGAGATGCCAAGGGTTTCCCCTTATTTGTCCAAAATCTTAAATAATGTAATATATTGTTGAACATTTTAATCTTTAAATGGAACAAAATAATACGTTTGGGGTTAGGGTTAGGGGTTATACTCTGACATTGCTCCTTGCATGACTGCGTTTGATTTTCTTTGTGTTCTGTCCAGCAAAATACAGAGTGTAAGTAATTGTAAGTAAATGTACGCAGGATAGATACACAACTCGTACTCTGTCTTAACTCCCCTATTAGGACATTGCATTTGACTGTATAATTACTTGGAAGACACCTCAAGATGCAGATGCTATTTCCAGACAGCAGCTGTGGCATCTGAGTGGTTATTTTGAGTTTTACCCACCAGGGCAGGTAATATAAACCGATTTAGTTTATGTGTGAGGGAGATTTGCGTGAAAGAAAAAGAGAAGGTGCGAGAGACTTCTTTGACCCCGCTGAAAGTGAGTAGGAGATCAAGTAGCCGGTGCCGCTAACTGAAGGGGCTATTCCGAGAAACGGTGCAGAGTTTCATCTTTGTCAACTTTAAATGCCAAGCTCAGGCCTGCTCTGTGTATCTTTCAAAGACTCTGTTCTAAATCCGAACCGACCTCCCAGAAGCTTTCTACATGCCTCTGGATTCATGTGTCTTAAATGCGTCATCTCACTTTGAGTTCCGTCTTACCAAAGATGAGGTGGATGGCACATATGTGAAAAAAGCACTGTAGACTGACCTGCTCAATATTGGGTGTAAACGCATATTAAGAGATACAATATGTGATCTGGGCAGTATTCATTCTACAACACGGTGGATCCTTGAAAGTCGTATGCCCCTGAAGTTCGTAATTCAGAATTCAACCAAAGATTCCTGGAAAAATACTCAATGTGCACAAAATCCAATGGTTGAATCGCTGTTTTTCGCTGCTTTATTGAATGATTTTTGCGAGAGATCCAGTTTTGATGACACTTCATCTCCGATCAGGAGATTGTGCTTTTGCTATGTTTCAAGGTGGTTTCTTCTTTTAGTCTTAACACGAATTCTCCTCATAGTCATTGGATACAGCTTAGGTATGGAACCTGTATTTAGCATCTTATAACTTAATAGTTGTCCATTACCTGATATATTAAAACAGGCTTTCCATTCTATCATTCATAGGCTCAATCTTCAATATTTGAATCTAAACACATCCAGTGTGATTTGTTCTCATCCTTAGGGCTTAACTCAACGTACACTGTAGATAATCAAATCAATACAATTTCACAGTGTTTTCACTAATGAACCAAATATGTTTAATAAAGACCCCTTTTAATATGCATAATATTCCCACCAGAGGACAGGCTCCTCATGAGTATGCTGAAGAAATCAACGAGCAAAAATAATTTGTCTTTCCCAGTGATCACCAAGCTCGTTAATCAGCTTAGAGTGAACTGTGAATACATAAATGGATTTCTTACCAGTCCAGCAGCCGCACAACATGACACGTATTACATGACATGTCATTACCAGAAGAATCTATGAGTCTGCTCTTAAAACCTAACGCACTATAATTCATAACCTTCTTCCAGCGTTATCATGCCAACGCCTGAGCATAATTGAACACAATCACATCATGGAGGACTGTAATAAATCAGTGGTGTTAGTGTTAACAAGCAGTCAATAGCACAGTTTCATGAAGACGGCTTTACGGTACATGATGTGATATGATTAAGTGTATATGAATACCAACTGCAAAAAATCTAATAAAAAAAAAAAGTGTGCTCCCTTTCTCTCTGCCTTTCTCTTACCAGTGTGCTTTTTGACAGAAATGTAATAATTAAGTCATTTGTTGCGATTTCAATGCACTTTTTTTCGCATGGGCCATGATTGAAGTGAAAGATGGAAATGGATGAAAAAGAAAGGTGATGACCTAACGAAACAGTCATTTGCCCCTGCAGATACACTTCATCACATCACTTTAAAACCTAAAGTATATAAGTGTAAAAAGTTAACCTCTGTGAAACATAAAAACACATTCATCGCTTTGAATGGGAGTCTGTTACTTGACAGAACTTCTGGTTCATAGTTTTTTTCTGTTCTCACACTCTTCTGCCCTTAACGCCTGTTGAGGGTACTTGTTGAGGGCCCAATGAAAAACCGTAATGCGCCGGTATAACCTTTTGATGCTCACTGAACTGATGTCCCGAAATGTACGCTGAGGTCTTGTGCTATATGCTGACAATTCATGCATGAAACAAATTATGACATCATGAATTACATATGTCCATTATCAGTAATGTATTACAAAAAGTCAAAGGGAAAAAAAATAAACACAAGAAACTAGAGAAACCGAGCTAGTCAATCTTTCAAAGTCTGTTACAATGTCACGGGGTAAAGATTATCTGAAACTTTTAGCATGTGTGAACTATACACAACGCAACGTGCGCCGGAGCACAAATGGTGTCGTATCATGATTTTTGTGCAAGCGCAAGGCTCGCCAGTGTGACATCCCGGTCCGCGCCAAGATGGGCGTACTGACGTAACAAGGGCGTGTCCTTTGACACCGCGTTTGACAATTTGGTGAGTCTAACATTTGGCGCAAGGTAGACAGCTGTGAATTTGACAGGGGTGCAGACAGACCAATATATATATTTCATTTATCAATATGTGAACAGCGTGCATCGAACCCTCTGAATCATTGTATAAATCAATTCATTGAACGTACTATTAATTATTAAATATAAATCAGTGAACTCTGCGGACATATTTAAGTCGCCAGCTTTTTTTCACCAGCTCTTTCTGTATTTAATAAGGGTACCTACCAGCTAACGTTCAGTGCTTCCGGTCACGCATGATGACTGAGTCATCTTCTGCATAGAGAAATGACACCATGCAAGACTATTGACGTTACTTTGAAAGGGGTTGAAAGAAACCGCTTCGATTAGACAGGATTGATGAGACCAGCGCAGACGTCCCATTTTTTTAAATCCACAAAATTACCAAAACTGGTTCTAGCCCGCCTCCTCGTAGAGTTACGCCAAGCGGAGCGCTGGATTCCCGCTGTCACGAAAATAGAGCCCTTTGTCTTCAATGCTAATGTTAACACGACATCAGAAGTGTCTGGACGGAGTCAACAACTTTTACATCAGTAAAGTAGGCGATCAGGTGTTGCCACGACAACGACAGAGGCACTATATTTGCTGTTAGAAACCGTCGTACAAAATTAAAATACACATGTAAATAATTGTGAAGTTGTATTAATGACCTCCTACTCCAAACTGTATGTTTCTTGCACTGCACTACATCCTCAGTGAACACATTTAGGCAATTTTTCAGATGCTTCTTAATGGTTTTCACATGGGTTGGACCTCATTTTCTGTGCATGTGTCCATATTTTGTGTGCGTGTGTGTATTTTAAGCCGGTGCTGTGTATTTAACTCGGTGAGGTAGCAGACGTCATGCTTATCACGTCACTACCAATTAAGCCCCTCCTTACTGAAGCGCCTTTAAGTGTGATATTTCACAGGCTCTGGTGTGAAATCTCGAGGATTGAATTGGAAATTACATCAGCTTTATATTCAGAAACAGCATGAATCGAGCTCGTATCTTTTGTCTTTTCAACCATCTTGCAGTCACTCATCTAATGAACGGCCAATCATTTTAGTGCGCGAGGGCCATACACAACTTAGAGCGATAACAGTATGCATACAAATTTTTACTGCCATAGATGCAGCACTGCGTGTATATTGCTATGTTTCGGTAAATAGAAAACAGCTACCTGTTTTTCTGTCTTTCAGTCTGTTGATGATGAAACTAACACCTGCTCCAGTGTCATCAGTATATAATTACATGGAAACTTAACCTTAAGCATGTATGCTTGGAATGTCTAAGTGTTTATCTCTAGGCAGAACTCTAATAGCTCCTTACTTAGCATGTGTTATCCTAGGTCTTTGTGGTTCTTGTGGGGAGCTATCATGGGATGTGTTGGAAGCGCTGTATCAATTAAACCTCCGTACTGGGTTGAAAATGATCCCCGGTTTGAGGCTGAATCACAACCTCTCATGGGGTACATATGGGAAAGGGAGTGTGTAAGTTGTGGCGCGATAACTGCAAAGAGAGAGATTGCAGTGGATATAGTATTGAATGACTGTTAACATCTTGCTCTTGTTGCTGATGAATACATCTCCAGCTATGTGTTTTGTTTGGTCCATTCAGCAGCTTGAATGTTGAAAAGCATAGCGTTGTCGAATGAGTCTGCATCATGTGCTGATCATCCCCCTGCCTCTCCCCAGAACAAATGTCTTCTTTCAGAGGACATGGAATTAGCTTAAAGGATCGACTTTGCCAACAAGATGGTCTAAGTACCAACCGACTTTCTACATCAGCACAACACGATCCAGTACAGGCAGGCGCATTTTAAAAATCATGATTTTTACAACTTTTGTCCGATATTGTTAGAAAGGTACCAATGCGTTTATTATTGAGGTAATATTTTTTTAGAGGGGAACAATTTCATACTGCATCGTTAGAAATCATACATTTCTCGGTCAAAATGGGGAAAAAAAACTTCAATTCACTTTGTCGTCAATCACTTCGCTAAACTGTCAAATTTGTTTTCAGAATTAAGTTATTGTCTTCCCTAAACACAATTAACAGGACATTTTGAAGCCACAAGAATATCATTACAAGAATCAAAGGTACACATTTGGCCAACTTTGTTGAAAAATAAAAGGCTTCACTGCCTCCCCTACACGCTTCAAACGTGAGCATGATTAAAACAGCAGCGTTATAATATCACTTCCCCCTCACCACTTCCACTGCTCCCTTTTATCTCCACTGTAGCTTCTTCTTCTTTGTTCGAATGAGGGGAAAAAAGACTGCACCACCCCAAGCAGAATATCAGAGAACTGCTTGATACTAATTGGTATTCTAAACTTACGCGTGCACTCCTGAGGCAAAACCTTTTCTATTAAACGATAGAGGATAACCCCCCAAAAACTTTTCTTGTCGATCTAAGCAAATTTCCCAAATCACCATCAAATAGGGTGAGGAGTTCCTTGAGCTCAAGCTCTGGTGGTTTGAACAATATTCTGGAGAGTTTTGGGCAAGCCCTTTTCTTTTGCCAGTCCATATGAAGAATATTTAATGAGTTTGGTGGTAAAGAAACTGAAAGACCTGACCGCAAATTAATCAAATACGTGTTTGTGTTACCCCAAACCAATGCAAGATTCCCACAGACACGATCCAAACTCTGTATTTTCTTCCATTTCACTCGCTGTAGGTGTAATTCCTGTATGCTGTGCACCGATTATGATGCCTGACATTTTGATGTGAAGCGTCTTGGATTGAGCTAGCTGTTAAAAATCCTTGCTGCTCTTTATCAACACATCAAATGCTGCGAGGGGTTTATAATCCCTATGATACCTTTCCTAGTCCTCCCTATGTTCTCTTGCTGATTTTTTTCTTATTCCTTAATGGCTCCATCGCTTGCCTCATTTCCTTCGCCGGTTCCAAAACTAACAGTCTTTCTAGGACTATCCCCAAGACAAGACAAGATGTGGGTATGAGTTTTAACCAAGGTCACCCATTCATTACCCGCCCGTGACAGTTCTGTGGTACAGATGTGGGTCACAGCTCGTACAGTGCAGCAATTCTCTGATTTTATGTTTTTTTTCTCGCCCTGACCTTCTTCTAAAGGGCTTCAGGAGGAGGTGCATTCATTGTGATAGATGGGTGGGGGCGGGGGGTGTTCTCATTTACTGTACTTATACCATGTCACCATTTCTTCTGCGACGTTTCAATGAAATTTCAGTTTAAGTCCTGCTACACACGCGCATTAAGTGCTTGAAGGAATGATTTTTCATTGATTCTGCGCCTTGTGGAGGCCCGTTAAATTGATCCACCAGCAGTGCACCTCACTGCTTGATTTCCTCTGTGTCACCGCTACCTTTCACATGGCACTAATTTACACGGAAAAGGGCCACGTATGAAAACAGATTGGTTCTCGTTTTTTTTTTTTGTTAAGGTACGTAGACCACAAAGTAATGATGACTTCATTAGGCACAGTCCCCACATGGGACTAATGCGAATAAAAAACGACTGTACTGAGGCGCAGGGGTTACACATTTGTACCATTTACAACACTTCAGATCTTAATGATCTCATATTGTACCAAAGATTCCCATTGGACAGACTAAAGCAGAATGGAGCATTTCACCAGAGATCTCTTAATTCTTCTTCTATTGCGACAATGAATGGTGATAATGATTGCTCTAACATTCTGCCCTGGTTTAATTCCATTGTCTCACAAGCCATGCACATACCTTACAATACCAAGTAGAGACAGTCTTGCCATTTCAAGCTCGAGTATTTCCCATTAATGAACTCCTTTTGTATTCTCCTTCAAAGCACTATGTCTTATCAGTCTTTTTTTTAAATGAACACAGCAACTCCTCACTATCATTCATCCCTGTCCCTTAATAATAAAATCATATTAATACAAGTTTATGCAAATATTTCCATCAAGAGACCCACATTTTCCTCAATGTATTAAATCTCAGATTGCTTATCAAATTAACTCGCAGTGGCTGCCAGTGATTTTGTGAACCATCAGGAGAAGAGAGATACGTTTGAACATCCTATTATAGATCCATCCATCCATCCATTTTCTGAGCCGCTTCTCCTCACAAGGGTCGCGGGCGTGCTGGAGCCTATCCCAGCTGTCATCGGGCAGGAGGCGGGGTACACCCTGAACTGCTTGCCAGCCAATCGCAGGCCACATACAAAACAAACAACCACTCACACTCACAGTCACACCTACGGGCAATTTAGAGTCTCCAATTAATGCATGTTTTTGGGATGTGGGAGGAAACCGGAGTGCCCGGAGAAAACCCACGCAGGCACGGGGAGAACATGCAAACTGACGCTCTAACCAGTCGGCCACCGTGCCGCCCCTATTATAGATGTGGCATTTAAAAGTTATACAGTACATTCCTCTGTATTGTAAAAATGGTAATCTCTCGTTCCACGAGGCATTTTTCTGCTCCATTCGGTATGAGAGTGCAGCGGCGTGGTTGATCCGTCTGAGAGATTGGAAGCCCTTCATATATCGTTAAACACATGAAGACATGAATCATTCATAATGCGAGCTTCTCGGAATGATGGGTGCCTCATCTCACAACCCTCACTCAATCGCTGTCACCAGCTCCGTTTTCACATCTGTATTCACACAATACTGGAGGACGACCTAATTTTCCTCCAGTTTACCAATAGTCATGTATTGCCAAGAACTGCTACTCCCCCTCAGCTGGAATGGCATATAAATTCAAATGAATGTTTTTTTTTTGTTTTTTTTTAACAAAGCTCAAACACTCTCGAAATCTTCTGCTAGGTTAGAGTAAAACTAATTATGCATACGACTGAAAATAACACTGACGGACAATGTTTGGTAGACAACCAAGATGTGGTTATGTACGGGAAAAAATATTTGTTTGGTGCCCCGACTATGAAAGTGTCTCTAATGTCTTCCAGGTCAGCCAGTCAGTCTTGTGGAATACAGGAGTATTTTGTTTGTTTGTTTGTTTGTTTGTTTGTTTGTTTGCTTGCATTATGTATGCTGTTTGTGAAATGGCATGGAGAGTGTTGTTCAGAGATTTGTAAACAGGCTCGTCTGTGAGACAGACAAAAATAAAAACCCAACGACATCTCTGACTGAAATTGAATCTTTTATAGTCATTTAGGGAAATCCTCAGGAGGTTTTCAGAGTAAAAGTGCTGAAAGCTGCCATACGAGATCATTTTTGTCTCATACGCAGCTCGAACTGAAGGAAACTGTTACTGCAAAAAGCATGTTGACTTACTTTGCCACATAAGAGAGAACATGAACTCATGGTCCCCTTTGCATACATATACAATACAACATACAGTACATTCAATACAATTCATTTGAAGTAAAATATAGTCCAATTCATAAAATAAATATAACTATTTCCCCCACGATTAATACCTCTTGCACATTTCATGGCTGCTTACTTTGGATTTATTTTTTTTTTTTTTTAAATTAACCTTTGTTTATACTGTTGTATTGTTATTGTATTGCTGAAAAATAAAGCCATATTTTGCAATTGGATGATATGAATCATCTTTAAGTCTTGATACAGTTCCATACCAGTCCACTGTGCAAACTACAAATGAAGGAAAAGATGACAATCATATGAAATTATCCTTCCCCCAAAGATCAGTAAAAGAACTCTATCATACTCTTTCCAGATCTGACCCCTTGCCTGAAAATAACCGTTTTGTTATCATGTAATTGAGATTACACATACAATATGCACTGTATATATACAGTATTTACAGGTAGCCGTAATTTGAACTCGTGTTTTCTGTTGCCTGAACATATCAATTTACGTCTCGTCAATAGTTCAAATCCATGAAACGGTGTTACCAAGTGACTGGTCTCTCACGCATGCTCAACATTTCTATTAATTAGTTTAAATTATGTACAATGTTGAGGTCACAAAAGGTTCACAGAGAGCTGGGTGCGAAAGTCCTGTATAGGACAATCGACACAAGTGAAATAACCTTTTGGAGCCGAACCGTTTGCGCTGCAATGCGCCTGTGCTTGTTTTGACATTATGGAGTCAGTCGTGTGGGGGAACATTTGTTGTCACTTGTTCTGTTGAAGTTTGAATGCCCACTGAACTTGAAATTGCACACCTCCGTAGCCACGCAATGCATGAGGATTAAAGCTCATTCGCATATGTGTGGCATTACGCCATCATCTAAATCTGTGTGTGAAACGCTGGCTTGAGCATGTGTGTTTGTGTATGCGTATTCTCCCGCATGGCCCAGGTGGCATGAGGAAGCATCGCTTCCAGCTTCCAGCGTGAACACACAAGCAAACTCCGGTGGTTGACTGCACGTTTCTGCCTATGATTAGATTACGTAAGAAAACACTGCACAGCTCTAATAGTTGGTAAACCCAGATTACGCAGGATTATCATCCCTTTGGCCCCGCCTCTGTTGTGTCCATGTGTGTTTCTGTTTGTGTGTGCGCCGGTGAGAGTGCATGATAGAGGATGAAATGGGAAGAGGCCGGGGCAAAGGAGTGACGTGTGTGTGTGTGTGTGTGTGTGTGTGGGTGTGGTGGGTGGTTGAATGATGCCACAAACACCAGAGCCAGATGGGACAGAACCCCTAAGCAGCTTAGAGTCACAGTAATCATGCAGGCTAAGTTGCCATCAATGGTGTATGTGCATATTTGCGTGTGCTTTTCTCCATGTTTATAGTTTCTCGAACATTAGAACAGCGCGCACACAAATGCACGTTTCGAAAAAGCCAGCAAGAGCAGAGTGAATAAAATACGGCGTGAACGTTCTAATGCGCAGCAAAAACTTTAGAAGCGACGATGAAGCTGGAACAGGCGACGTGCAGTCAATGAGTTGCACATAAACACAAACAATGCGAGGGAAATTGATATCCCAAATCAATAGAATTCACTCAATTGCAATCGGTTTCAAATTTCTGAATGCCATTGAGCAGAAACGGTGAAGAAAAAAATAATAATAGATGCTCAGCATATTACTCAGAAGTAATGGGAGAGCGTTCAAATTGATGTATTAGACATAGGCAGGAAACACACTTCAAAGCATTTCTACTATGTGTGTGTGTGATTTGTGTGCGCGCGTGCATGCGTGCATGTCAGAAATACGCTCTAAAACATAAGAAGAAAAAAATGGAAAGACAAAACTGTAAAACCCATGAGAGGCTCGCATGAATACATTTACCTACATGAATATTCAATAATTGTGCTGCAGCACAAAGGGAAGTAATCACTGATTTATTTATTCGTGTTTTTGACATGCTTCGCAATTATACCACCGCAGGCCAACTGTTCAGTTTCCCACCTCCTCTGCCCTAAAGCTGTGCGGCATTGATAGAGATGCCACTGGTTGACTCTAACGCCCTAATATTGATTTGGAGGGATCAATCGTAACAATCAGGGATCAATGAGTGACTGCAAAATGATATGCTGCCTGTGGGCAAATTGCTCACCAACACCATCCTCTGTATTATTAGGAACACATCTCCATGCCAAATAGTAGAATTTTTTTGCGGAAACTCTGACATCCTAAATTCCCACTTCACCTAAATTTCACTCGCCTCATTTCTTGCCATCTCCAGAGAAGAAGGCGATGACATCTCGCCAAACTCTCTGCTCATTTAACATGCAGCTTCACTTTTGATGGGATTCATTTCCATGTAAATGACCCAGTGACGGTGGGAGACACTTTTACTGGCCGAAGCAGCAGCAATTTCTAAAACTCAAAATAAAAATACTCACCGTGCTGGCCTTGAAGTGGTCCCGCGTTCACAGGGAAGGAGCGCGGCGGGGAAAATACAACAAGCCACCGAAGTCATTAGCAGCTGTAGCTACTAAAGTAATGAAATTACGTGGTCACTCGTCCAACAGATCAATATGTGCTTTGATTCTTATTTACTCATTTTAAATGTCCGCTAAGGGATCATTTGTTAGGGTGGCATTAATGGAAGTAGTGGGGAAAAAACAAAAACAACTGCCTGGAGAATGTCGATCGAAGAAATCTGAAACACTGACTGTGGCAAAACAAGTATTCTTCAGAGATTAATGTTGTGGATAAGAGAGGGCTCAGACCTTCAATTCCGAGAAACAGGAAACTAGTTTATTGCTTTCGCATTATTCTTCCTTATCAGTGCTCTTCAGTGAGAATTATGAAGCCATTAAACCGGAAGCGTATTCATTTTTAATGAGAGGATGGCAGCCGAGGTCAAATCATTGCATCTCACTACAGTTTACTTTGCCTTAAAACTTTCAGGGATTATCGGTCTCTGGTTTTGCCAGTCCACTGACATCTGATCTCACATTGCTGATTTGATCGAGGTCAAAGTTCACAGCACCTTTTTTTGTCAAGCTCAATTAGTCTAACTCGTAAAACATGGGGATTATTTTAAAGAAGGAAAAACAGTGATTTCAAAGGAAAGTCAACATTACAATATCGATTTCCACCTCTGTACTTGTGAGTAAAGGAAATCTTATTCAAACTTCCAAAGATTGTCTTTGACACAGGCATGGCACTAGAACTTCAGGTGTAGGGTTAAACAGCATATGAACATATTTATGTGTTTTGTCTCTAAAACTTTAAAACTTAATTATTTATTTATTTATTTATTTTTAGGGGGGGATCACTTTGCTAGAAATAAATATGGTTATCTATGCCCATTTTTTTTATTTTTTTTTTACTTTCACAAAAGTTAGATTTGAGTCATTTCAACGTTGCTTGATTGTGTCATACACAATCATTTCCAGAAATGGTATTGATTCCTTTTTATCTTTTTTTATTTATGTATTTATTTTTAAACTGACTTACTTGCTGCTTTAGTTTTTATGTTTGCTGCAAAGTCAGAAATATTTTTTTTTTAATATAAATTCATTTCCTATGCCTGAGTGAATTTCAGATGTTCTGAAGAGTGGTCAACAATTAAATTCTAGCCTTTTTTTTTTGCTCATGATTTTTTCCAGTATACAATCGCACATCGCCACCATTGATTTCCAGAAGTTACCCAACGAGAGCCATCTTGTCTTTTCACGCCTAACGTCATTCAGTATATTATTTTGAAATGAAGACCTCACTTTTCAGTCTTGCATTCCACTTATTTTACTCTTTGTCCATCAAATTTCACACGAAAGCCTCTGAATTGACAGCCGTCATCTCCTCTTCGAAGCCCATCTCTTCCAGTGTCATAACATGAGTGTTTATATGTCAGAATCGACAGATAGATGTTTTACATACTGTATATGTCCCGCACCTTTTGACGTCGCTTCCACTGGTTTATTTGGAAAGCTTTTTGGAATTATTTTGCGCTCACTCTCCCCCCTTCAAAACAAGAATTGAATGCCTCCACATAATCATGTGACGAATGCGTGACGAAAGCCGTGAATAGCTCAGCTGATTATTGGGGCGGTGGGGGTGCATACTGTAGTAAGATGTGAGAATAGGATGGCGTGCGCACATTTGCCGCCAGACACTCAGGAGTGACGGGCTACTGCATCTGGTTTGTTGCTCAAGTAATTCTCTATTTTGCGTTTGATGTCAACAAGTTGAGCCTCCAACATTATAAACCCGCTTCGACGGATGCTAAGCTCCATTGATAATACCACGGTCTTGCTGTCCAGCTCATATGGATTTTCCATCCCAAAGAGGCTATAGTACAGGAGGCAAGGAGCGACAAAGCTGGAGAGAGTGCACACGGATCATAGGGGATCATGTAACATCGGTTCCATATCTACACACTGATGAGATCGACATCGGGCTTTGGAACGTATGAGAGTTCTGCTGAGAGGGTTGAAAGAATTATGGGTAGTTTAATCTCAGATCCAGCCGGAACGCCCTTTTTTTGTTACATTTTGCAGGAAGCACTACAATACAAGAACCAGTATTATATTGTACCAGATGAAATTCTTTGTTTTACTGTTCTCAGTTCGTTTGTTGATTTGTTGATTTTGTTTTTCCCCCTTACTGTTTGAGCACCACACAAGGTTTTATGTGCACTGTTTTTAAATTACATATTTGTACATTTACCAAAACCATCACTTTTCAGGAAACCAAACCCCAAAAAAAAAATGGCACGTTTGTTGAGCCTTTAACATTGCATCGTCAAAGGGAGCAAGCCATTTTCAACACTTTAGATTGGTCAATAATTAAAAAAAAAAAAAAATGTACAGACCCACATGGGGACAGACCAATAGTATCAAATTATGAAAAAAAATATGAAATTGACCAAATTTGGACATAGGAAGTTTCTGCCTAACAGTGAAAATATATTTTTTACCTTTAACCAGGTAAAATCAAATCTCTTTTGTAGTGGTGACCTGGTCAAGAAGGCAGCAAGTTAAACATCAAGTCCAAGTCAATCACATACAACAAAATTAGATGCAATCATCAAATGAGTGTGAATGCATATATTATAAACAACACATAAAAACATTTAAAATGAAAACGTACAGAATATAACAAGAGCAGTTAGTGGTACAGATCGCTGCTATCTTTAGTTTGGAACTAGCTAGCGAGATGAAGGAATGAAGTTTTGAGTTTAGTTTGAAGGTCATTCCAGGACCACGGTCTGTAGTTTTGCATGTTAATGCTGCTATTCTTCTGCACTACATTCTATAATGTGAAAGAACAAGTCAACCCAATTTTATAAGTGTTGTATTCCCTGGACATTAAATGCCAAACAGCAAAAACAAGAAATAACTGTATTGTGAGTTACGGAATATGTCCAGAAAAAGATTTCGTACAAAGAGAAAAAAAAAAAAAAAAAAGTAACTGTTGTACAAATGAGAAAGTCAGACAATGCCCATATCTAGCAAGAAACTCTGCAGTGAATTAGTTAAAACAGGAGTATAATCCAGAAGGAGGAACTAATTCTACAAATGGATTCGGGATGATGCTCCATTGTAGTCATCTGTTTTTATAAATACAAAAAATAACAACATTAGTAATAATACATTTTATTTACATTGGTTCCACTAATTTAAGTCACTGTACCTTGCCAAGTAAGTTTGCATTTTATCGGCCAACGAAGTTAGTCTTAATCGTTTTGTCTAATTAGATGGTTACTTTACACATTCCTGGCATTTGCACTTACATAGACACGCTGATCCCCAGACTCGGCTCAGAGCCTGCCAGTCACACACCGAGCAGTCTCGGGGGACTCGCGCACGCGCGCACACACACACACACACACACACACACACACACACACACAGAAGACAATCGATGTGGCTCGTGTTTGTCGAGCAACGTATTCCCCTCCCACGCGCGAGCGTGCACCCCCACCATCCGCACCATCGAGTCTCTGACCAGTGCCTGGAAAGTCCCAGGACAGTTGATACACTGAAGGTATCGATTCCTCCATATAAACGTGGTGTCTGTGAAAACCCTCGGGTAGCAGGAGGGAAGAAAGACTGCATGTCAAGTGTAGTTTAATAAGGAACAAGCAATCAAGGAGATCAGAGACGAAAAAGAAGACACGATGCGCAGTGCCTCTGATGATACTCAAAAAAGATACATGTCAAAGTTGAGCAAGGCCCGAATTTCCATCTATGCTCCCGCCATTGAAATGTTAACAAGCAAAATGAGTTGCTCGGTGTCAAACTTGTTGAGCTTGTGTGTGATTAGGGAGATTCAAACTGCCGTGTGATGGAGATGTTACAACTCTATAATGAAGAATAAAATAAAATAAAAATAAATAGCAGTCGGAAAGACGTTGATTTTCTTGTCCTACATTCCTCTCAATTTATACTTGTCATTCATAAATGCTAATGCTAGAAATAGTTTTCTAGTCATATGATGGCAGTGTATAACTGCTGTCTGGCCTGAACGAATGCAGACAGGTTTTATTCTTCAGTGCAAACTTTTTTTTTTCATGACAATATGAGGCATATAATAAGAGAATGAATGAACAATACTCAATTATAATTTGTTGAGACGCACCTGCATATTGTTATACTTGCATAGGGCTATAGTGAAACGTACCTAAAAAGTGTACATGACAAAGTTTTTTTTCCAACGAATAAAACTACCGGTAGTGCTAAAACGCTTGACTGAAACCCACTACTGCCTTTTTATTTATTTATTTATGAAGATATATTTTTTCATGCTTCCTGTTTGAATATGTCACAAAATAATTTTATTGTACTGTACAAGTCCAAGCCAAGTCTCAGGTCATTTAGTTTTTGTCAAGTTAAGTCGGAAGTCATCAAAAGTGGCTCACGGGTCAATTTAAGTACAAGTTGACTCCAGTCCCCATCTCTGGTATTTTGGTATGAAAACTTATTTGTTTTCTTGTAGTACAAGTGAGTGTGCTGCACAAATGTGTTGTCACTGCAGTTTTTGGGGGGCATCCCTGTGGGCATGTGTGGGATGTAGCTCTACTCATGTCCCTGCAAAAAAAAAAAAATATAATAATTAAATTAAACACTGGGACGTGCGCTCATCCAAGGTAAAAACACAGCAGGTGAGCTATTATGTAATAATCGGCCTGGCCTCTGTGCGACGCGGACGGGAAAAGTGCTGTTGTGTCGGGGTGTTTTCAAAATTCGTCTGTTTGGAGAGGAGGTGCCGCTTTCTTCGAACGGGGCAGCACGTGTGTCTCCTCAGTCGTCAGCTGTTAGCCTCTTTTTGCTTTCCTTGCCTCGTGCGTCTCTCACACGCCTCACATGCACGTTCATTTCCTGTTTTCATTGTAAACGCTCTCTTTTGTGGAAGGGAAGGAGGAGGCGCGTTTGCCAGCCATATGGCAGTGCCAGAGGCGTCCGGAACAGATGTGCTTGGCATTGGAGCGCTGCTCCATCAAGCGCATGCCGACACACACACCCACACCCACACTCCCACACATGAAAATACACACAGACTCACACCCACTTACAGCATATACAAACACTAAATGACCACCAAAATAGAGACATGCAACTACTTGTAATCAAGTCCCATCACACTGAAAAATTCAACAGAGTAGATTTAGATTGAATTAAAATTGTGATTTCTGATCAAAAAAGAAATAAAGAAAAAAAATCCTACCATGTGAGTGCAGTGACAAGCTGATTAGCGAACAAGTCGTCAGCTTGCCGCTTGCATTTTTTTGCAGCCTGGGAAAAACCTCCACATTGCCTTTGGAACACTGACTCAGCATTTATGCATTGTTTTTTTTTTTTTTTTTTTAAAGCATTTTTTGCTGACCTGTATAAAAATGATGGAGGTGGCTATATGTGCTACACAACAGCAAAGTTTGTCTTTCATTGCTTCTGAATGAAACAGAATGTAAATTTCACAAGAGTGCAGAATGAAAAATCCACCGTGTTCCCCGGGTATGCTGAGCCAGCGTTTGACCTCCGCCAAGCGTTGCAAAGCAGAATTAGTCAGAAAGCGTCACCATGTTGGACAATACCTCAAATGTTTTGCTTCAACGCAACACAGCAAGAAAAGACGATAATTTAGATAAGCACTTTTCAGATGTATTCTCAGTCGTTAGCACATGTGACAACAATCTCTCGTCTTCCTTAAATGACTGGCCTGTGGGGTGTGTGTGTGTGTGTGTGTTGCTCTTAACAGCCTCCCTGACTAGATTTCCTATGGTCTTTTTTATCAATTTTGGAGGGACGTCCAGTTCTTGGTAATGTCCCCATTGGGCCATATTTTCCCCACTTGATGTCTGTCTTTTCTGAGTTCCATGTCATATTTAATGTATTGTATTATTCTTTGGTACCCTTCTCCTATCTGATATCTTTGAACAAAGAGATCCCGCTGATACGGCGGAAGCTCTCGGCCGACCGACCATGGCTTGTGCTGTAAGATGATAAGGAAAAATGTCAGGAAAAGTCTACTAGAACATCTGAACTTTATTGGGGGTCATCAGAGGCACTTTAAATAGTGGCAGGTGTGTGCTGACTCCCATTTAAGTTTAAAATTTAAATGGTGAATTCTGAACACAGTCACATCTGCAGTCATAAGAGGGTGTGCACACTTATGCAACCACATTATCTCTGTTGTGTAGTTTTACTTTCCTTCTCTATATGATTTTAAAGATATTCAAATGAGTTATAAAAGTTATGTCACATTTATGGTGGAAAAAAATAAATTGTCATTTTTTTATATCATGAAAACCTAGCATTTTGAACCATCCATCCATCCATCCATTGTCCGAGCGACTTCTCCTGACTAGGGTCGCGGGCGTGCTGGAGCCTATCCCAGCTATCATCGGGCAGGAGGCGGGGTACACCCTGAACTGGTTGCCAGCCAATCGCAGGGCACATACAAACAAACAAACAAACAACCATTCGCACTCACATTCACACCTACGGGCAATTTAGAGTCTCCAATTCATGCATGTTTTTGCGATGTGGGAGGAAACCGGACTGTCCGGAGAAAACCCACGCAGGCACGGGGAGAACATGCAAACTCCACACAGGCGAGGCCGGGGATTGAACCCCGGTCCTCAGAACTGTAAGGCTGACGCTCTAAACAGTCGTCCACCGTGCTGCCGCATTTTGAACCATATAATAATAATATTAATAATAAGAATAAGAATACATTTGTTCTGTAGAGTGATTTTAAAGTGTACTCAAAGACACTTTACAAACAGTAAAATACAAAGATAAAAAATATATATATATATAAAACAAAAAAATAAATAAAACATGACCGATTTCCACATTCAAAGCTATTTGGAAAAGGTGTGTCTTTAGGGTTGATTTAAAGGCTGAGAGATCAGGGAGTCACATAGGAGTTTTGGGAGCTATATATTATATATTTGGCTACAAATAATTTTGTTGCAATAGCTGCATCAAGCCTGTGATTCACTGACATCGTTAAACCTTTGCATCCAAGTCAATCTCCAGACTCGCAGCCATAGAACATGCATTTTACCTGCTCAACAGAAGACTGAAGGGAGTAACCCCCCAAAAACAACACAAAGCATGGAAAAGTAAGTAATAAGAATTACGTCTTTGGGTATCATCTTTATTTATACGGTAACTACAAGCAAAGGATTTGTAACTAAATACTGAGTCTTATTCACTTTAGTCTAATCTGTTCCAAATACTTGTTGACCTAAAAATGTGGTGGGCTATTTAAATACAAGTTGTGGACCAGCTCCAGCTGTAAATAATATTCATATTCATCAAAGCCCAAATGTTTTCAGTCTAATGCAAAGACAAAGTAACCGACATCACATGTCCAATACTTTTGGACGGGAGTGTGAAGAGCAATCACAGTTCACCCAGATTTTCAATGCATTATTAAGCATGAGTAATGGATTACAAAAAAATGTCATATGAAAAGATGACTGATGCTTTGGATGTAGTGGAGGAGACAACAAACAGTGATTTTTGTATTTTTTTTTAATAGGATTAAAATGGCTTTTGTAGGTAATCAATTTTGTGTGCTTGATCTCCTCAGTTGATAACATACATCACTTGGCTGGTCGACGATCATGATAGCTCGCGT
Source organism: Phycodurus eques (assembly GCF_024500275.1). Classification (NCBI taxonomy): domain Eukaryota; kingdom Metazoa; phylum Chordata; class Actinopteri; order Syngnathiformes; family Syngnathidae; genus Phycodurus; species Phycodurus eques. The sequence goes on from NC_084531.1 coordinate 25,754,416, forward strand.
CAGCAATGAGCAGCTTGCAAACCTTTGTGTCACCATGGCCCAAAAAAAAGTTTGGTGAAAAAGTGTGTGCGTGTGTGTGTCTGTGTGTGTGTGTGTGTATGTGTGTGAGAATGTGAATGTGAGAGTGTGACAGCTGGTAAAGGGAAGTCACTGACTTCTCAGTCATTTCAAATAGAGTTTGACAAGATAGATCATGCATACAGTGAATAAATGTTATTAGTCTTCTGGAAAGGGATGTCAGATGGCAGGCCCGAAAAGCAGTCTCGATTGACAAACAGATGCACACAAAAAAAAGGAAACACCAAAAGGTCTACGGATGTCAGAGAAGCTGAAATTAAAAGTACTGGCCAAGGTTCCATCTTGTGCACACACTATTAAGCATTCCTGTCTGACTGAATGGCATCCTGCTGTCCTTCAGACACAAACTGTCCAGGCATATTGTTTCGGTCAGCACTTTGTCGTCCTGATTTCTGTGGACAGATGGCTTGTTAACGCGTATGAGATGCTAATATCCGTCTTTGATCGGTTTTCTTTATGCCAATTTAATAGCTAATTTGGTCCAAATTAGCTATTAACAAATGCTGTTTTTGTTCATTCTTCCAACTAGTTAACAGATTTAGAGCGAATACATTTCACTCCCCATTATTTCCACCAAAACATCACCTGGCAATGCAACAGTTTTCCAGAACTCCATCCATCAGGTCCATTCAAAGTAGCAGAGCATTCATCATTCATCAAGAGGTTCTTGGGACTCCAGAGACACCAGCAGCTTCAACTACCTGCTTGCTGCTCATCAGTGGCTTTTTAACAACTACAAAAGGGGCTTTCCCACGGCAGGAAGCTTTGCAGGCATTTCCCTAGCTACCCTGGTAACTAGAGTTACCCCTGTGTCCCCACCGAAAGAAAACTACCAGGGTACGGAAGGTTCCCCCTGGATTATTTCGTTCCTCCTGGCGACTAGGGTCTTTCCCGAGCTACCAGGAACTCTTTGAGGGGGCGGGGTGTGCTGACGAACGCTGATTGGTTGACAGCCCACTGTCGGCGCTTGATTTTTCATTCACAGAGCCATTATGCGGGGTTACGCAAGGCTCTAAATACATTGAATAGCAAAACATTGAATCACCGAACGAGCGCCGCGGTGGCGGACCTCACGGCGGCAGACTTCGTCACAAGCTTACAAAGTGTACAATGTGATATAGTAACAAGTTAAATATTACATTACATCATATCACATGAATAAAAGGTCCATAAAAGGCATGTGAGGGGATTCTCTAAAGATGGAGAACCTGCATGAACATGGAGAAAATGTAATCGCCAGAATGCCAAGACATTGAAAAAACTTGTCTTTTTGAATTAATAAATACTGTATATAGATAGGCGGCACTGTAGACGACTGGTTAGCGCGTCTGCCTCACAGTTCTGATGACCGGGGTTCAATCCCCGACCCCGCCTGTGTGGAGTTTGCATGTTCTCCCCGTGCCTGCGTGGGTTTTCTCCGGGCAATCCGGTTTCCTCCCACATCCCAAAAACATGCATGGTAGGTTAATTGAAGACTCTAAAATTGCCCGTAGGTGTGAGTGTGAGTGCAAATGGTTGTTTGTTTATATGTGCCCTGCGATTGGCTGGCGGCCAGTTCAGGGTGTACCCCGCCTCTTGCCCGAACATTGCTGAGATAGGCTCCAGCACGCCCGCGACCCTCGTGAGGATAAGCGGAAGGGAAGATGAATGAATGAATGAACTTTGTAAGGATTCCCGCTCATGTCCCTTAAGCTACCCTGAACTAATAAGTGTGATGGAAATACAAACCACATGGGCCACAGGAACCTTTTGCTACCAGGAACTCAAAGTTCCTGGTCTGGTTGGTGGAAAGCTCCCTGCAGAAAGTCCACAAAGGAGGGCCGGGCCAAGATTTAAACCCGGGACCTCTTGAATGTAAGGCAGGCATGCCTGCTCAAAAGTTAATTTTAAATGAATCCAACATGCATTTAACAAATAAATAAATAACATGGTGTAAAGTTGCTGTGACCTTTTGCCTTGTTTTTATGTGTACGAAGCTGTCATACCCATTGAATTATATGGTAAGTGATTTGTAAGAGGAAGAATGATTCGAAAGCAGGTATACAAACAAAAAAAATCAAGCTAATTTGGCTTTGGAAATATAATATCAAATGAAAAGCAATTAGAGTTTCAGCTGTGTTCTTCAGAAAAAAAAAAGATTCATCTAACTAACAATGCATCTGGAGAGCACACAACTCCAGCAAACACTGTGTACTGTACTCAGCCTGGATTCAGAACAATTATTGGACATGTGAAGTGCAGGCACTGCAAGCCTCGGGCCTACGATCCGAGGCGACTGTTACTTTTTCGACTGAAAGTCCCACGTGAAATCAGGCAATCACAGCAGTGCGGATGTGACGCACGAGACTAATGTAACAAAAAAAAGCATTGCTTGCAGCCAAATTATTTAAACAATCTGTGAGAAACCAACCACATCCCTATCTTAATATTTCGTGGTTCACCATCATTTCAGTTTGATGAGGAACAAGAAACATCGTGTTTTATGTTAAACCATTAGCACAAAAACGAATCAATTTAAACCAGTTTCAAATTCAAAGTGTCCAGTATAATATGCCATGGCCACTCCCCCACCTTTGTTCTCATAATTCACTTTTTAGCTTCGTTTGAGCTGAGCTATTGTTCAAAGAGGTGAGCCGCACAGGGATTCAAAGACAAAATAAATCGTTACAAGCCTTCATTCCTATTGGATCGAATCACCTGCTGAAGCCCTGCTGCTTCCCAGGGTTAGATCTTTGCCAATATTTGGGATAGGGATGTACTTCAAATTGTTGCTTTCATTAAATTGATAATAAAATTAATAAACTCTACTGTACAGGTAGAGAGAGAGGACCAAAGGACATGAATATACAAACAAACTCAAGAGTGTTGAAATACAGTCAATACAGATTTACAAGACAATTAGTACAGGCCGGGCAGACAAGATTACCTCAGGCTAAATGATGGTTCCAGGAATAGGCACACCAGCATTATCTGCGTGCTCTGGCTACAGGCTTAGACTGCATTTAGGTTAACCTGTTCGTGCAGACAGTGTGAGAGAGTGTCAGGATTTGTCTTTAACCTGGAGACACTACAGAAACTTCAGCGGTTAAGGACAGTGAGACTGTACACTCACAACACAACGTGAGGTAGTTGGTCCCTAAAAAGCTACATGTATGTGTCCAGGATGTACTGTAAAAGTGTCAATGCTACAATAGCAGAATGGTATTATGTTGCTTGTGACAAGCCATTGTAAATTAACATGGTAATGATGTAATGTTGTGGGTTCACTACTGAGAACTACCAGCACACTAACATAAATACTCCTCTTACAGTATCAGTCAAATTTCAGTATGATTATATGACTGTCTTGATTTTGTAAATGTACCTTAATTTGTGGTTAATCTATCAGGACTTTATTACATTAATTCAATTTACAATGAATCTCCAGCTCAAACGGAAAAGCAGGGTGATGATACTTAACCTTTGTTTTATTTAAGATGTACCGAAAAACCAAGTGGACAAGAGTAGATTGCTCTTTTGGGCTTCATTGGGAGAAGCAGGGGCATGTCACCCAGTGAAAAGGGACTTCAGGATTACAGCTGCCAAAGACCAAAACCGAGCTTCTTGCCAGTCATGTCATCTTGCTGGCAGATCAGTATGCTTGCCAGGAAGTTAGATTTATATGCAGACATTGTGACAGCTTCGCCAAACATCCACTTTGCCAGGAAATGGAATTACTACACACTAAGGCGTTATATGAGGTAGCTGGTGGAGTCGTTTGGGGAAATTCAGGTCTTGTTTCTCAGATGCCGTTTTTGTAAAGCAGCATGTTGTTTTTTTTATGATGTTCGTAATCTGAGTTAGCATGTGAACTGTGTTTAGATTAGGGCTGGCTATTTGTGATTAGTGTACACTACTGAAGCTGGTACTTTGTTTTTAGACATTGATTGTGTGTGCGTACGCGTGTGTGTGTGCCTGTTAGTTAAGTTCGGGTATACATGTGCTGAGCCATCTGTTCACTGCTTTATCAGTAGTCTTCCAGGGCTGAAGCTTATCTGTGCACGAGAGTAGTGCTGGCCTACTTTAACCTTCTGCTCACTCCCTTTACCTAGTCAAGCACAATAGTTTAATGTTAATCACTGGTCGCCAGTTTTCTTTCATTTGTAGTAGTAAATGATACCGTGGAGATATACTAATGCCATTATTGTTTGTCTTACCAAACACTGTGCAGACTGTTTTGCAAAGTTTGCAAGTTTTTGACTGAGGGGGTTGTTCATGCATACCTAATCAATCTAAAGTGGTCAGCTGTAGCTGTCTTAAACAGGCCCTCTTAAGTCTCATGAGGAGGAAGTCTGAATGCGCTAATTCTCATGTGATGGGATGTGACCAAACACCACATGTAAAGTCGTAAAAGACTATCTCTTAAAGATACACGTTAAATTATTATTAAATTATCAAAGATTGATTATTTGTATTACCGTAATTTCTCGTGTATAATGCACATTTTTTTCCCCCAAAAAACATTTTCAAAAGTCAATCGTGCGCATTATACATGGATATAGGGGCAAATGGAAAAAAACTTTAACATTTTATAAATGTATGCCACCATTTAGTGGTTATAAAAAAGATGTACAGTTTCATTCCCAAATGCCACTGCCACCTAGAGGTTATGAGAAAGGTGTAACACTTTCATTCTAATATGTCACCGCCACCTAGCGGTTATAAAAAAAAAGGTGTAGCTTACACTTTCATTCCAATATGACAGGGGTATGTATGACTGCATATATGTACAGTTGTGCTCGAACGTTTACATACCCTGGCAGAATTTGTGAAATATTGTTTTTTCTTTTTTTAATATGACTGATGACTGAACCTCAACCATCATTAATTTCTTTATGGTTATGTTTTGTTTAATGATAATGCTTTTCTGAAATGCTTGACTGTTTAATTTGAATCCAATTAAAATAAAAATTAAATGTGTTTTGCCTGGTCCTTCATGTTTTCTTTAAAGAATTGTACCCATTTTACAAATTCTGCCTCGGTAGTCAAATATATGAGCACAACTGTGTGTTTTCTAATTTACTAAATAAAAGTAGGGCTCTGAATGTCAAAATAAGAGCAAGTAAAAATTTTCAAATAAAGTGCTTAACTTCAGAATAATTCTTGGAAAAAACTAACAAAATACAGTTCATACTTCATGTTTTGATCATATGGGTACAAGCAAAATCATGCATTGTAAAAATGCATTGTACATAGGTAGAATGGTTTTCCATTAATTTTGAGGTCAACTTTGGGGGTGCGTATTATACATGGGTGCGCATTATACATGATAAATTACGGTAAATCCTTTCTTGTAAGAGTGGCAAAGCCCTTCAAAGTAACTTGTATAGAGACACTTCAGGTGCCCAAACCTTCAAGTGCCTCGAGGTTGAGACAAATTACCACACTAAGCTCCTTCATCTTAATGTACGATTTTTCATTGTATACTGTGGGAGAATACTGTATGAAAGCTAGTCAAATGAGTCCTGTTAGGCGGTTGGGTATGTGGCTAATAGGTCAACTAGGATGGGCGGGGCAGCGGGGATGAGAGGAAGGATGTGCAAGAGATTTGTAAAGCCCTGGCGATGGCCAAATGTTTGGCGGGCAGGCTGAGGAGTGTGACGTGCAACACCAGGAGATCAGTGGAAAGCAAAGAAATGGATGTAAATAGACAAAGTCATGTGAGCAAATCATTGGAAGACACTTTGCTGACATCATAGTTTGGGTTTGGGGGGAACAATCCTCAAATCCCTCATGCAATGAGAATAGAGTTCTACAGATAAAAAGAGACCATTTCCAAATCCTAGGTTGTAACTTTGGGACAGTCATTGCCTTTCATATAACAATTTTAAAATATGCAGCACGTTATCTTCACATATAATCTCTGATTTGATGAAGGTTCATACAAGTGGGTATTCATTTCGTGACAGTTGTGACGTACTGAAACGTGTGTTCAGGGCATAAAAGCATTTGCATCTATGTGAAGTAGGAATGAGAACGTTTTTGTGCTCTCATACTCATAATGATTTATAAACAGGCTGTTCCGCAACATTTGTTCGATTATTTTTTTCTGTTGTAACAATTTGTCTTGCAAGATCCTTGTTTCTTGGGGTGTAGTAATACGTAGGTAACTGGCACTTGGCTGGCATCCGGTCAGTTAGAATAGACTCACCCATTACCGTAATAATGATTAGAACTGTAGAAAATTGATGGATAGGCGATATTTCAAACCTAATATTTGACATTAGACCTTTTCACTATCACATCAGACGTACTTCAGGTTGACAATTGCTCAGGTGGCATCACTAATAACCAAACCAATATATGTCATTTGACCAAGCCAGAGTGATTAAAAAAAAAACAACAAACAACAGGGAAATGGTTTGAATGATGATTTTAACCTTTCTATCTATCACTGTAGTTTGAATGTCTGAAATGTCAGTCAAAAAGATGGTATGAGGTAAATTGCTCAAAAGGGAGACAGAGTGCCAGGCGTAATTTACATTTGAACAAGCAAGTTGATTCAAAATGTACACGGTGGAAATTCAGACATAGTCAACATGATTATTGAAGTACCCTGGTGCCTATATTGTTTACAAACCTTATGACATGGTCTATTAGCAGTGGTTTTACAGTTTTTATTTTGCTGCATTATTGATCAAATTAAATACTTTTTATTCACCTTTTTTATTTTTTTGATTGACCAACACTTCAATGTTACAAACAGATGTGTTCGTCTGTGGGCTTGAAACACAATGAGAAATTAAGAAGAAAAAAGAAACTCACATGCATGCTTTCATTCACATTTTGCGTTCGTGTCATTTTCTTACACACTGCCATAAACCAGTTGTGCATTGCACATAATTCACATTACTATTTAGTAGGACATTTTATGAGAAATTAAGTTCTCAATGGCATCATGATGCATTATTATAACTGGAAAGTTGAGTATCACTGTGTGTATGCTTATACATCCACAACAATGTCCTACTATAAAAAGTAGAAACACACTGCAAGAAAAGCACAGATGCATATGACATACCTAAATAGATTTTTTTTCCCCATGAAAAAAAAACTACAAAACTAAACTAAAAATGTATATATTTTCTGTAAATTCTCCCTGCCAAACTATAATGCTGCACAAAGAATTAGTTTGGAATGGGAAAGGGACTCTTTTATCTTTAAAGCCTCTGGGCATGTGCCCACGTGACTCTGTATACAGTCTGTAAAGCGTAATTTCATATAACACAACAGAATACAGTATATCAGAACAGCAGTGTGATATATGCTATATACTATCATCCACCCAAGTTAGTTCCGAAAATGGTATAAATTAGGTAAAGACTAGCCGAGGAAGGAAAAGCGAGGTAGCATGTGACCTATTTTTCCGTCAACAAGCTTTGAGTTAAGCGATGAATTGCCATCAAGCAGCTGGGTACACAAATATACCACCTGAGTTTCACGCAGATTTCGTTTGCTCGCCTGTTGGTTTGCATGATGTATTACATCATAGGCACTGACAGCAACACAAATACAACTCCCCATGAACCACCAGGGACAGAGACTGTTGTTTGTGCGCCGCCACAGGTGTAGAGAACAAATACTGGTTGTAAACATATTGTATATACATTTGCCCGATGACGTTCAGTGATTTCACTCTACAAAGACACGAAAGTAATTTGCCATTTCAGTCCAACAATTTTAAAAGAGCACAGATTAAACTTGAAACGGGATCGGCGTGGCCAACTGTTACCCCTCGAGCAGGAGATAAATGCGTTTTTACGCTCGATCTCTCATTGCTCCCAGACTCTTTTCCCTCCCACGTCCGTGGAGGTCTCACGCTCACACCAAGAAATGCAGTTGGAAAAAGGATGGTTATCATGCATGAAAATGGACAACTGTGAGCTTTCTAATTAGTTTTTTGGATTGTGCTGTAACTCTAGTGGAAGATGAATGATGACCTTCACAAGAATGTGACAAGTTGGTCACTCGCATATTCACAAAAGTGGTTACGAGTAGCTTTCAGAAAGTTCTTATGTTCACTGATACGCCTTGTACTTTCCTAAACGCCCTGCCAACCCGCTGCCTCCCACCACTGTGAACGAGCCCAGTGTAGGTCAGAGTGTGTTTGACAGCCGACAGCATCGGGTGCATCAGATCTCTTTGAAACCGAAATAAATTATATAACATCAGAATAAAAACTGTAAGAACAAAACAACAGTATGCAAATAAGTAGATGGGCAGTGATTGTGTGTGTTTGTGTGTGGAGGGATAATAAAGGTGAATTAAAGATTTGTAAGTATATAATGTGTTGGAATCTCAATATGTTCTGTATTCCATCATGGATTTTACCATACCTTGAATTTGATAAACTTTACACCGATTTTATCGGCCTTATCGGTATCGGCCGATAATTATCACTTTATGCTGATCAGGGCGGCACGGTGGACGACTGGTTAGAGCGTCAGCCTCACAGTTCTGAGGACCCGGGTTCAATCCCCAGCCCCGCCTGTGTGGAGTTTGCATGTTCTCCCCGTGCCTGCGTGGGTTTTCTCCGGGCACTCCGCTTTCCTCCCACATCCCAAAAACATGCATTAATTGGAGACTCTAAAATTGCCCGTAGGTGTGACTGTGAGTGCGAGTGGTTGTTTGTTTGTATGTGGCCTGCGATTGGCTGGCAAACAGTTCAGGGTGTACCCCGCCTCCTGCCCGATGACAGCTGGGATAGGCTCCAGCACGCCCGCGACCCGAGTGAGGAGAAGTGGCTCGTAAATGGATGGATGGATGCTGATCAGCTGATTGGCTTTAATGTCATAATTCGCAGAGCCGATCAATGACGTCATTGATCGGCTCCGCAAAAGACATTTACTCCGCGTCGCCGTCGTGCACAGTATATTTGAATCCAAAAGCTAGTTTATTTTTAGCCTTGTCGCGTGTCTTTTGGCGTTGTACTGTAAATATCTGACGGCCAATAAAGTTATTTAAAAAAAAAAAAAAAAAAACTTGTCGGCGGTTTGGAACAGACAACACGTCTGAGACAGACAACGCGTAATGCCCGGATCAGACTACAAGACAAATTTGATTGCACTGTGTCAGACTACTGTAATAAAATCTTGTATTTCGATAGCACCACATCACGTTTTTTCCGATCATTGGGCTTCATCGTGTCAACGCAAATGCGACCGGATAGACTCGTTACCATCGTGTTAAGTCTGTCACGATGCCTCACTGGCATAAATACATGAACAAAGATACATTATTTACTGTAAATATATTTTTTTAGCAATTAAGTACATAAGTATATACAGTAAATGAACAGGTCATTTAAATACACACATTCCTCCATCATGTGATCGGATCGGTGATTGCTTATCGTTTTTTTAAACTCGCTGATCGGTGATCGGCCCCAAAAATCCTGATCGTGTAAAGCCTAGAATTTGAACCTTATACAAATACAGCATACAGTAATCCCGCGCTGTATTACACTGCACTTAATTGTGGATTCTGTGCTTCACATTTGTTGTTGTTGTTGTGATCAGTGTAGTTATTCAATTGCAAATGTTGGCACACTTGAACATTATTGACTATTTAATTGTAATGTGGCAGAAATGATTCACTGAAGGTGAAATGGGCTCTTTTAAAAAAGAAAGCTTTTTGAGCAATTTCAACTCACACATTTTATATATCAGCAAGAGACAAATTCCTTGTGTATTTTTGACATACTTGACAAATAAAGATGATTCTGATTCTGAACGTGACTGGAATACCACTGTTTAACACACAAGCCACAGTCAGGGTTTCATCAAATAAATTCACAAATTCACCCACCTAGTCCGACATATAGCTAATGCACACGCTTATAACAATATAGACAGGAACAAATGCAAGTAAAGAGCAATGTTTAGCTTGATTTTTTTTTTTATTAAACAAACAAGGGCTGTTGCGGTGCCTGCAGTGATGGTTTCAATTTCCCTGGAAACACACATTTTCTCTTCTGTCTTCAACTAAGTTCAACCTATGTGTTTCACAAATGTTTTGCATAAAAATGTACAAGTCATCAATCTTATTAAGGCATTTAATGTCTGCTGTCCACGTCTGATGCTTAATTTTGATTTTAATGGTCATAGATGTATAACTGGCCGTTTACATGAGACAGACTGAAATCAGATAACTGGTGCGCTGCCCCCCAGAGAATGCTGCCTGCCCATATCGCCCATTTCAGAAACTTGATTGAAGAAACATTGAGTATTGCAAGTGCTCTATCAAAGGCTCAGTATTTCCTGTAATCACCATTACGAATTAAACAAAAAGAGATACGATGAGTTAAGTATAGTTCAGCAAGTTTACAAACTTATCCAAACTTGACAGACCAAATTTTTGACATTTTAAAAATGTATGAACATCCTACAATCAGTCAGGAGCTTTCAATCGCTCCTTCTCGCAACTACAAGTTTGGAAATAAATCGATTTAATTCAACCAGCATATGCCAAGTTTTAGATCATTTGAATTTGAATATTATCATTTAGTTATCGCCACTATAAAATGCCTACAATGGGCCAGTGAACCACCCCTGATCAAAGTTGAAAACTAATTAATTGACTGATGTTTTTTTGTTTTTGTTTTTCTCGGACCAAACACCAAAACAAACCAAAGACTTTACGACATTCTGTGATAGTGGTTATTTATTGAGAAAGAGTAGAAGAACTGGCAGCCTTAAGAAGCAGCATGCACAATCATGAGGCAATGCCAAGTAATACTGTAGTCAAGGTCTCTGTCATCCTTGCTGAGTCTTGCGTCCCCAAAAGGCTACCAAAAGGTCACAGGTGGCACACTTACTATTAGTTTGTTGCAGTGTAAAACTGTATCTCATCATGCTGCACATGGTTCGGTTCCTTTATTGAAGTACATGTGAACGGCAAAATGTTCGAGACCATGCACCACACCACTGCAAACATGGAACAGAGACATAAGCTTAAGCAAGACCACGATCCCATTATCCCATAGTTTTCGTCATAACTTCCAGGCATTAGTGATAAGAACTGCCTACGGCAGCCATCTCACAACACTGGGAGCAGTCAGGTTTCTGGGCCCTGTGGCTACCTCGCCAACCTTTTGCCCGTGGATGACCACTCCAGATTTGATGCCCAAGACTGTCTGTACCTCTCTACAGACAGTGTTGTGTGAAAGTATTTCGTGCACTCTTGAGACATTTGATAGTTTGCAAAATTTTAAATCATCCTCCGTTGTCAAACCAAATTCCTCACACTCGTTAAGATTCTCTGTATATTGTGGAAGTTGTGTCATGGAACCATTAATGTGTATGTGTATATATACCAAAACGTATGCGTATGTTTTCTTACTTTTGTGTTGTTGTTTTTCTGCTTCTCTGTGTGGGCTGTTGGGCTACCTTACCCAGAGCACAGGTTTTCTAAATCCTATGTTGTCAAATGAGCCCTACAGCTATTGTGAGCTTCAGCGACTGCTGCCTTGGGGGCAGGCTTTGTACCGAAAGATGCTCTTTCGTTGTCCTTTCTTTTTTTTCTTTCTTGCTGTGTTCCTTGCATTCAATATGACATAATGGCAACTCATTACCTGTAATGAGGACATTGTTTGTTGCCTTACCATATGCACATTGATTGGTATAAAGGAGTCTCAGCGGGGCTGACATTTGATTGGAGTATCTTGAAGTAAAAAAGCTTGAATAATTTACACGTGTTGTCATGACTATTTCAATGATGAGTGGCTTAGCCGACCTCCCTTGTGTCAACAATGACTCTATTGAACATGTCATGTCTCTTTCAATAAAAAGGAAGCGTGGGAAGGCCAGCAGGTTGCAGCCAGACCAAGAAAGCAACAGGCAGTAAAAGGAAACTTTCGGCTGCAAAATGCCATGTACTTTGTGAGCTAGACAAAACACAAATGAGCCAAGATCCATATTTAGTGGTCAGTGCTTGCTCATTTGGCTTGATTTCTGCATGCTAATAGCAAGATCAGCATCGGACATCGTCGCGAACAAAGAGGATTACCAGGACATGATCAATTAGCTGTAATTCTATCAGAGGCATCATCCCCCTCACAATCTTTCGATAAGATGAAGTCATTGAGGGTTTAGGACATGGTTTGTGGGGGGAGATGTAACTTAGTTTAGGCTGTAATTTCTTTAGCCGAACTAGAAATAGTCTGTGCATGTACATATTTGTCTTGGTGAGTCTGTTATATCCGGCAGCTGCGTCCAGATGAGCAAACCAGCGCCGTAGCGTCTTGCTTAGTAAGGGGAAACATTTGTTTCACAAACCACAAGCTTTTTGATACCTCACCCCAATAACAATTCCCACTTATGTTAATTTCCGTCATGGTTGCGATGTATTCATTTTACTGTGTGTGTGCGCGTGTGTGCGCATGTGTGGGTTTGTGTGTGTGTGCGCGTACGTGATAAAAACATTTTTAAAGAGAAGCTTTGTTTAGAAATCATGTTTGTTTGTCTGTAAAGATGCAAAGACAGTTGAATGCAAAAGGAAAAGAGCATTGGGCAACAACAAAAAATATAGTATACTCACAAGCATAAGAAGGTAAAGCTGCTATTTACTACTCATCCATGAACAACCGTTTATAAACAAGAATTCTTCCCCATTCAAGGTCCAAGATGATGTTACCTTTTAGGTGATGATTCTTTGGGAAGTTACGATTATACTGGCGAAACCTCCATTCTGCTGCACTATATACAAATGTGCTGTGTAATACTGTTAATGTAATGTTTTCATTCCATAATACCAAGTGGACAAGTACCGACACAATTCAGATATGTGTCAAATAGTCTTCGATATAATAATAAAATAATGCTGGGTTGACACTGAAATATTAGATAGATAGATAGATAGATAGATAGATAGATAGATAGATAGATAGATAGATAGATAGATAGATAGATAGATAGATAGATAGATAGATAGATAGATAGATAGATAGATAGATAGATAGATAGATAGATAGATAGTTAGACAGACCGCTTTGACGGTATCCATTGAAACTGAACTTTACTATCTTTGACAATGTTTTTGAGACAACTATTGTAAAGTATATAATTTGATTATTCAGATATTCTGTACTGATTGATTTTTTTTGGGGGGGGGAAAGTGACAAAAAACAACAAAGCAGACAAGATTAAACAAATATAAATGAAAATAAATTTCAATTATACATATTCGAAAAGGACTACAAAGAATTAAAGCCGATTTACTCCTGTCCTTATCTCTACCTCCTTATAATCCCATATAACTATTGCTTAATACAACATCAATATAGTACTCTGGTAATATAATAATTGAGAAATATTAACATACATCCATATTCCTATTTATATGAATACAATAATACAAATGATTGTATCAGACATATAACTATAGTTATTGTCCCACATAATAATCTTGATAGATATTTATACTGTATTGCTACTACTTAGTGTTGTACCTTGCAAAAGTATCTATCATTTTTTGTGTATGAAGTCGCTGATCAGTTTGTGCCTCCCCCTGCAGTGAGCGTACAGGCACTGGATGTGATGGTGTCACAGAGCAGCATCCAGGTAGCCCGAGGCCAAGCAGCCGTCCTGCCTTGCTCCTTCACCACCAGCGCTGCGCTCAACAACCTCAACATCATCTGGATGGTGATCCCGCTCTCCAATGCCAACCAGCCAGAACAGGTGCACGCACTTACTGTTCACACAACTCGCTCACCCGTCGTAAGGCTGCGCTCAACGCCGTAGCTTTTAAGGGAAATTAAAAAAAAAAAAATAATAATAATAATAAACAGCGAATTACAGGAATGATGCAGAGTACACATAGTCCACCTGCTTGGGGAATAGTTGAGATTATTCTAACTCACTTTCCAATGTAACCTCACTGCATATGCCTCTTGTGGATGGCTGCTTTCACCAAGACATCTTTGCAGTCAAAACAGGTACATATGATTATATTGTTGCTTTTGTAACAAGGTGTGTTCAGATAGAGCCTGAAGAGCATTTCCAAGAGTAGACGTACAGTATGTAGTGCACACTCACCAGACACTTTTAGGACCACCGCTCAATTTAATAACATTGGTTTCAAAGATACATCAAACTTTACTGCTGTACTGAAGAGAGAATTGAATAGCATCACACAGAGATTTCGCTTTAATACATTGTATCGCTTATTAGAGGCAGTTCTCCATTGAACTGCAGGTGTGCCAGGCGTAGTATTCATAGTGGAGTCATTTAGACTCACTTATGAAGTTCTAAATTCTTACTTGTGCGACAAATACACAGTTTTTGGCAAGAATGGCCAGTTCTTATTTGTAATTATTTTCATCGTGTTATGCTATATTTATGGCGACTAGTAAAAATGAGATCACATGAACGCAATAAAAAAAATGCCCAGGAGTAAAATAATTTCTTTTAGACATTGACTACCATTCGCACGCAACAAATCACCCCTCAAATTCAATAAAAGTAAACAATTAGTACAGGCAGATGCAAAGTCTAAACTAGTGGCAAAAGATACACGCCACGCAAAAAGAAGTTTGCACTCACAAAGCATGTGATGCATGTGTTAATTCCTTAAAGGTCCTGCAGGCAAAAATATAATCTTGTTATCATGCACAGATTTAAATGTATACCACAATTATTACACTTTTTTTCCAGTGAAAACCTGAAAGGACCAGTCACTATTTGGAGGAGAATTGCTGTTCCGATCTCGTCAAAGTAGCATTTTTATCCTATCGGGTTTTCTATTCTTTCTTTCTGTTAATATATTTTTTAAAAATTAATATATTAAAAAAAGAGAGTATGTTTCAAAAGTACATCTTTCCTCGATCAGACTTCACTGATAGTAATATAGTATAATATTGGATCCCAAGATCTGATTGGCTCATAATGAAAAAAATAAATTCTTATTACAAAGGATTTGCCTCGATAAGTTATTCATGTATTAACTTAACTTCGTACTATAAACATGGAAAATTGAACTTGTAAGTAATAATGTTCTTAAATGCTATTCATGAAAAAAATCTGTCGCCATATGCTTTATATGAGCCTTGTGACAAATGCGCACCCACCATCCATGCAAAGCTTAAACGTGGACTTTTTTATTAAAACCAAATTTGTGCAGACAGAAAATCTCTTTTGGTGCATCTGAACGCACCTTGGGGATAACTTATAAACAAGTTGTAGCTATTAGGTTTTAATAGATGTAGTGGTAGTGGGTGTGTCCTTGCTTTTGAAAAGTCTGTCAAGTAAAGTTAATTGTTGGCTCATTTCACAGAAACAGACTAAAACAGAAGAATAATTTGGTCTTTAACTGTGTTGTTTGTGGTGTTAGTTTAAATTCCTGCGCTTCCTTCCAGTAGAGTCACACCTAAAGTCTCCTTTATGTGCTTTTTTTTATCACCTACCCTCTCTGACCCTCACCTTAATTTGTCCTTCCCCCTTTCAGGACTTATGTGATTCATTCTTTAAGTTATTTAACATGCAGCTGCAGGCCGTACAAGCTCACCTGCCTCCCCTCGCTTTGAACCTCCGCTGGTCGGCCGTCCAAATAATATGATTATCTTCTGCACTAATTACCTCATACCCACGACAGGCTCTATATAGCAGCTGTTCGCTACACGCAGAATCTCACACACACATACACACCGACGTGCAAACTAGCTTCAGACAGGCTGCTGGTCCAAAGCCCAGCACAGAACCGCAGGCATCCATGCATAGCTTATATATATTTACTGGGTTCACGTGACACGCGCAGACACAAACATGCATGCTGGGTGCTCCAGAGACACGTGAAAACAGATCCATGAATTCATACAACCAAAAAGTGCATACGCCACGTCACACTGTGATGTTGTCACTGTGATGTTCAACAAAATGTAGTAAACAGAAAGACGTCATGTCAATATCAGCTGCCATCCAACTGACACAAGATATAGAATACCACAAGATATATGCATTGTCTCATCGTCGCACCTTCACTTTACATTACATAATAATATGTACTTTGGAAGTATAAACACAGGGTAACAACTTTTTAAGTGCACATTGTCGCAAACAAAAGACCCACGCGATGACATGTACACAAGAAGAAACAAGCTCTTTCAGTTCTTTGTGTGAATATGCGTAGGGGGGTGACAGTGCTAGAACAAGGTCATTTTGGAGAAAGTCAATGTCATAAATGATTATAGTTGATGCTAAAAGCCATTAAGAATTACTGAACAGAGCTCTGTACACTTGCACACCCTCACAGCCAGCGTTAGCACTCTAAAAAGCGCTCTTGGACCACTCAGCTCGCGCTCGGTCTTCTCAAATTTGAATACCATGTTCAGATAAAAAGCGACAGTGCTACTTATTGAGCGCTCTCACATGGCAAAAGCACGAGAAACGTCAGCTCCTCCTCACACAGCAAACTTGGCTTCTTTGGTGTTACTTAGACGAATAGTGTTTGTGTGCTTCGCTTGAGGTTATGAGTTTTCATACTGTTGCGTGTTTGTGTGTTTTTACAGCCACCAATCTACAAGGCTGACTCCCCATTATATTCTATTTTAAGGATTTGATCATCAAATTGATTTGCTGAAACATTGTCGTGATTGGCTTGTGACCACTCGAGGGCCTCTTGCGCAATGTTTGTAATCTTTACTCTAAAAGACTGTTCTGAAACCGAGACATCGGAAATTATGAATATTGAGTTTTATTCATTCTTTTTAGCCAAAATTTGGGGCTTTCCTGAAATTGTCTGTATCATCTCTTGTACTGACACAAAGAATAAAAACTTAGAGAACACATCATCCGTTTATGACTCTTCAAGTCATTCAGAGTAGTCATTCAATCAGAAAGGTAACGAAATTCTTTCAGACTTCGAAATTCTTTCAAACTTCCTAGTTTAGAGTTAACATTCCTCTGTCATAACAGTGCCTTTAGACTCCTCGCTAGGTTCACTATGAATGTTATGTCATTGAAAAGGGTTTGTGTGTGTGTGTGTAAAGGGTTTGTGTGTGTGTGTGTGTGTGTGTGGGTGTGTGTGTGTGTGCATGCGTACATTGGTGGTTGATTCCATTACATATACAGTACACTGATGTGTGACAGATCTTTATTAAAATATGTGATGAGTGAGTTGCTTCTGCGTTGCGATGTTAACTACCCCAGCTCCTGTGTCAATAAATTTAAGAGAGTCTTGAAAGGATATTTTTAGCAGCTGTTAAAATATCAGGCCCAGAAAAGTACAATTGTGCAGTTTGAAGTGAACCGATGCTCTGGTTATATTGAGGTCAACGATAATCTGTGGTGCAAAAAAATGATGTTAATCTGTAATAGAGAACATCTGTCAACGTATTTCAGATGATCAGATTCTGATCCTCATCCAAACCTTACAATCCATCAGAGGATGAATCTATGGCATAAGCATTGTAAAAACGTGACAATTGAATTGCCCCACAATATAATAATAATAATAATAATCAATATAAGATTATCTTAATTGCAGTCCCCAGGTCTGAATAATGCTTAGACAAACCACAATCAAACGACTACAGCACAAGAAAATGTTGGAGCACCTACCCCATTCGAAGATGTAATTGACACACAATGGACCATGAATGGTCTTAAAACTATGAAAAAAATTCTAATTGAGGCTTCATTCCTGAATATGTGATGCTATTGCTATTTGAATTGTTTCTTTTGATTGTCAATAAACCAGTTTGATAGTGGTGTCTACGTTCCCTTCTCTTAAATGTTGTTAACTGTACTGACTTTTGCAAATGTTGGACTTCAAAAGCCTTAGAGACAAATTGGCCAGCCTTGTAGGGAAAGTTGTGAACCTTTTTGCCTATTGGATTTCTGCCTATAATTGGTCATCTTGTGATCTGATCTTCATCTATGTCACAACAATAGACAATCACAGTTTCCTCCACCCTTTGACTACCTGCCCAAGCAATCAGTAGAGCACATTGAGAAAGCAAATACAGTACAGTAATCGCTTTTAAGTACCATACAGTAGGTGCCTTTGCCATAGATGCCAGCTCAAAAGTAGACAATGTTTTCAAAGGAATGGATGTCTCGTGTGAATTGTGGCCTTAATGTCATGCTACAGTATGTCAATTTGGTTGAAGTCAGGACAGGGACACTCCAGAAGACGTATTTTCTTCTGTTACAGGTATTAAGTTGTTGATTTACTTCTGTCCTTTGGCGTATTGTCCTGTTGGATCACACGCCTTCTGCTAAGCTTCAGTTGACAGACAGATGGTCTTGATGTACTAAATTTTGTAATTCCTTTTTCTGTCAAAGATAGCAATGTGTCCAGGCCCTGAGGTAGAAAAGTAATCCCAAACCATGATGACCACCCCTCTTCAGAGTTTGGTTGAGCTTTGGATGATGGTGTGCTGTGTCCATTTTTCGGCACACATAGATTTGCGAGTTCCTTCAAACAGCTCAACTTTGGTTTCATCTGTCCATAAAAATATTCGTATTATAAGTAGTGCTAGAACATCCAGGTGAACTTTTACCAACTCCAAACCAGTAGCAATTATTTTTTTAATAACATCCATTCTTGTGTAATGTTTTACTTATTGTAGATTTATCACCACAGATATTAGCATGTGCCAGAGATTTCGGTATTTAGCCAACGCTATAGGATTCTGATTCACCTCATTCAGCATTGTGCGTTGTGCTCTTTCTGTCATCTTTACAGGACGACATCTCTTGGGGAGAGTATAGCAAATTTGGTGAACTCTCTAGTCATAGACAATAGCTTTAACCACACCTCAAATCTCGTCACATTGATTGGACTCAAGGTTGGATGACTCTGTTTACATGGTGTGAAAACATGAAAACATATACTTGCTTGTGTGGTATTAGTTCAAGCAAACTGTATTTGTCTCTTGTTGTGACTTATATGAAGATCAAATCCCAATTTATTGGGAAATTCAGGTTTTTTTATTTTATTTTCACGACGATAAGGCGCACTTAAAAGTATTCCATTCTCTCCAAAATGGACGGGGCGCCTTATAACGCGGGGCGCCTTATGTGTGCACCGAGTTCCAAAATCTGTAAATGTTGTGTGACTTCGATGAGCGTTCCGCTTGACTGACTGGGAGCATTTCCTGCCGACACGCTGCTTATATAGAGGAAGGCGGTCGTGACTGAGGACAGCATGCGGACGTTGAAGGGGGAAGGGTGCGCGTGAAAGAGGACGCTAAAGGCACGCCCCCAGTAGGTATATAGCGCCGGTATGTGCATTGTGCAAAACAGCATCGGTTTGGCTAAGGACCCCCGAAAATGGCACCTACGAAGCATAGTTTAAACTGCAAGCTATCCGTTACGCAGAGGAACATGGGAATCGAGCTGCTGCGACAGAATTCAAGATCAACAAATCCATGGTTCGCAAGTGGAGGAAGCCGGAAAACGAGGTTCGCCAAGTCAAGAAGACGAAGCTGAGTTCCCACAGAAACGAGGTGAAGTGGCCCGAGTTGGAAGACCAACTCGAGCAATGGATTAATGAGCAAAGAACAGCCGGGAGAACCGTCTCTACAGTCGCCATTCGACTGAGTGCAATAACTCGGATCTCGCCATCATTCCGGGAGGCTTGACGAACCGCTGGACATCCGTGTAAACAGGGCGTTCAAAGTGAAGTTGCGAGCAGCGTGGGAGCCATGGATGGCAGAGGGCGAACACAGTTTTACTAAGACTAGGAGGCAGCGCCCGCCGAGTTACGCCACAATTTGTGAATGGATTGTGGATGCTTGGGCTAACGTGTCTGCTTGCAGTGTTGTTCGAGCTTTCGTAAAAGCCGGCATCATTTCTGAGGAGCCGCACGGCAACGAAACCGACTCCGACAATGATGAGAGTGAACCCGGCATGTTTGATGGAGAACTTGCCAGGCTGTTCATTTTGGATACAGAAGATGAGGACTTTGATGGATTTGTTGATGGGGATTGATCAAAAAATAACATGAGTACATTATTAAATAGTTCAATAAAGTACAACCGAAATCAGTTTTGCTCCCGCTGCCTTTTTAAAAACCTTTTTTTTTTTTTGCGTGCATGCATGCTACCGTATGTTTTAAGCTAGCATATGTTTTAGCATGCCTGCACCCAATAATACGGTGCGCCTTATGTATGTGTTAAATACAGAAATAGAGTAGTTCCAAAGGGTTCACATACTTATTTTGCAACTGTTCATCAAGGTCCATGACTACAAAATGTCAAATAAAATGCAGCTTATGATCAAAGTAAATTAAAGTTGACCATCATCCATTCATTTTCTGAGCCGCTTCTCCTCACTAGGATCGGGGGCGTGCTGGAGCCTATCCCAGCAATGTTCGGGCAAGAGGCGGGGTACAGCCTGAACTGGTTGCCAACCAATCGCAGGGCACATACAAACAAACAACCATTCACACTCACATTCGCACCTACGGGCAATTTAGAGTTGTCAATCAACCTACCATGCATGTTTTTGGGATGTAGGAGGAAACCGGAGTGCCCGGAGAAAACCCACGCAGGCACGGGGAGAACATGCAAACTCCACATAGGCGGGGCCGGGGATTGAACCTGGGACCTCAGAACTGTGAGGCAGACGCTCTAACCAGTCGTCCACCGTGCCGCCGTTGACCATCGTTTCAGAAATAAAATGTATGTGGTGCCCGATCCTATACGTGCACACAGTATGCTGCGGAAACATGGTTGACAATAAAATAGAGGAGGAACATATGACAAACCTGCAGTTTAAAGTGACTGAGGGCCCATATTGTTGATGTCATGTCTCAGAGGATAGAGAGAGATAACAGTGACGGCTTATGGTTAGAAAATTGAAGGGAGGCTTGTGGAGGTTTAGAGGTTTATTCAGGCTTTATTTAGGCGGTAGCTGTATCTCTCGTGTTCGCAGCCAAAAGGTCCTTTGGGTTTCTCAGAAGTAGGCTATAGTCAGAAAATAACCAGTTAGCGCTGCTTTTGCAACACATGTGCAACATAACACTTTAGGTTAGCAAGGATGGTTTACTGTTAGGCTGGCAGTGGCATGTCCAGACGTGGGCCAGCAGAGTTCTTTGCGCTGTCCGTCATCTGAATGCCTGTGCTGACCTCTTTTCTGTCAGCACTCAGTGGCCAAGCCAAGCAGGTCACGCGGGAGAATTCGGTGATTTAGACACATACAGTACATGTGATCAACAGACTCACTATAGTGTGTTGTGCTGATTGCCAGCATTTACAACGAGACATTTAATTCATTTTTATCCTCTGCTGATTTTTTAAAAAAGGATATGAATGCGCAATTAAGAATCCATCCATCCATTTTCTTTACCGCTTATCCTCACCAGGGTCGGGTAGGCGGCGGGGTTCCAACCTGAACCGGTCGCCAGCCAATCGCAGGGCATCAATAAAGAATGAATGTGCTAAAATGCATCCAAAGTTGTCACTTGTTAGCTAATCCTCTGCTCCTTCATGCACACACAAACTGATTGGTGAATTGTGAGGTCAATTGATTGGATCATTTTCAGCCAGCGTCTAGATATTATATCGTGAGGTCATCAGAGTATGAAACAGGATTGCACTCTGTGTCAAAACAGGCAGCAAAAAGACTTGACCGATGCTAGCGGACGCATGCCGCTGTAACACGTGGGCAAAACCAAGGACAGTTATTTTGCCAGAGCAATCGCAAGATACATTGATATACCATTCCCGCGAGTGAATGAATGCACACTGACATGCCGAACCACACAGACATGGAGGAGATGAGGTTGCAGGCTCTCATCACAGCTGAGGAGCTGCCTATTCATCTGCACGTAAGAGGACAAAGCGAGCACACTGCACTCAGGAAATTGCAGCCGTGCAATTTACAACCGTTAAGCAGCACTGTGGAGGACAGTAGACACACACACAGAGCTTTCATCAAAACTATCCCTGTCACGCTCACAGACACGTACACACACACTGAAGCTGGTTGTTTCCCTGGCTTCGTCTTTGAACAGTTCAATGAGAACTCTTTTCAGCCAAGTGAAAGGCTCCTCTGATTCCCCTCTGTGTGTGAGTTGATGTGCGCATGTGCACCAACCATGTGTTTGTGTGTGTCCTCTTCATCTTTTGTGAAGGCCCAGCTGAGGGGTGAGAGCTGTTTTGCATGGGGCTCGGCCGCACAAACGAGCTGTTCAATGCCAGTTTGCAATCAGAGCGGGGCTTTTAAAGACCTGAGGTTTTTTGTTTTTTTTCAACATTCTTACATTTAGACCTGTGAGAATGTTATTTCAACCTTTACCAGAATGTGAACACCAGCTACTGTTCCATGCAACAGATGATTTGTCTGAAGTCCAATGTTTTCAATTATGCATACCATTAAGTGGATGCTTTTATCTTAAGAGCCGTATAGCTTCAAATAAAGCATACTTTTAGTATACTCTTTAGTCACTGAACTAGAAGCGACCACTTATTCAAATAGATTCGTCTGTCTGTCTGTTTGTTTGTTTGTTTGTTTGTTTTTTCCCAAGAGAGTTGAGGAGTTTTTTCACTCAAAATAAACATTTCTTTCTCACATGTCGGACTACCCCACCCATGGGAAAGAAATGGAATTGGCCAATATTTGAAAAGAGAAAGAGGTGGATTTAATAAATGAATTAATTGTAATTTTAGAATTTTTTTTTAAGTACTTTAGTTCAGATTTTTTTTTTTTAAGTACTTTTGTTCCGATTTTTGTAAAATTGAGCACAGGTGACCAACTCCAGGTCCAATTTTACGTGGCCTGTGAAACATCCATGATTCTTGCTAAAATTCATCCATTTTCCGGCCAATTTCTCCTCACTAGTGTGACGGGCATGCCGGAGCCTATCCCAGCTGACTCTGGGCGAGTACTTCCTGAACTGGTCGCCAGCCAATCACAGGGCACATCTAAACCAACACATTCACACCTACGGAGAAATTTAAAGTCTTCAATGAACCTACCACGCATGTTTTTGGGATGTGGGAGGAAACCGGAGTGCCCGGAGAAAACCCACGCAGGCACGGGGAGAACATGCAAACTGTACCAAAATGTTAAATGGTCATATTTAATAAATAGTTAAATATTGCAAACATTTTTTTTTTTTTACCAATCTCCTTTTTTCAGTAACTTTATTATGCCTGACCTCTGATTTCAAAACTAGTTATCTATCAATTTGTTGTGCATATGTAATAATATGATGAGCCAGTTAAAAAAAATTTACAGTCAAAACGGCGTACACCAAAAAACAGAAATACAGAGCAAGCAAAAGGATGTTTAGTATTCCTTTGTCGTCCTTTAACTGGCGTCAATGATTCTAGCTTCAAGTTGATAATTCTTCCTTCATTTCTCTACGCTGAACCCCCCCCCCCCCACCCCTTCACCTTTTCGGTGCGGGGTCCCTTCTCCCTTCTCTGCTGTGCCAATCCAGGTGATAATCTACCAGGGCGGCCAGGTGTTCAGCCTCGCAAACCACCTCAATGGTCGTGTGGGGTTTGTGTCCACCATGCCAAGTACAAGTGCCTCCATCTTCATCAACAACACCCAGCTGTCAGACACAGGGACCTACCAGTGTCTAGTGAACAACCTCCCGGACAGAGGGGGGCGCAATATTGGTGTCATTGGGCTCACTGTGCTAGGTAGTTATCCTATTGTTCATCAAAACTAGTTGACATGATGGTTGACATTACTCTTTGGATTAGCAGAATTCAATTCAGTTACATTTGATTACAGTGGATCCCTGCTTGCTCGCGGTTCAGTACCCACAGATTCACCTATTGGCGTATTTTTTTTATTAGAATTTTTTTTCCATTTTTGTTTTCTTTTTCCTTTTTTGGGGAGGGGTGAACCAACCCCAAAACGCTTATTGAATTTCGGGATGATATTTATTGGTTTTTTTTTTTTTTTTTTCAATGTTGTTATAATGGCAGTCAATTATCCACAGGTTTTCGCTATTTTCTGTCCTGCCCTGTCCCTATCCCCCGCAAATAGTAGGGGTTCACTGTACATAAATCACATCAAAAGCTAAGTCAAGGTATTTTTAAATGGGACAGCGCTCTTATGCTGTACTTTAAAGAAATTAAAGAAGCCACTCGGTACTATCACACTTCGGCAATAATTGCATGAACAGGAACCAAGGCTGTTAGGCGACCATCTGCCTCAACCGGTTGGGTTGCGAGAGAATTGAGAGAAAAATGTTACAAATACAAATAGTTCGGGCTATTTGGCTTTCAGGGGAAATTTCAGGGAAAACGAAACTAAAATGCACCAAAACTTTTATCGGGGAAACTTAATTTGAACTCTATAAACATTTGAATGCCAAAGTCCAACTGTTCAACGTTTCAGTATATTTTGCACAACTCCCAGTAAGACATTTCCAAGGACATCCTTTTCTATGCCTCTCTGTGACTCTTCCATCACTTTGGTCAGTCTCATGATTTCAAAATGCGAACCGCATGATGACGTGAACTGTTTCATTACCAATTCTAATTGAGCCACGACATTTATTGATTGATTCCTTGATCAAACACCCGTTGTTAATTTTGCCGCTTAGCTCCTTGTGTGAGAATAGTAAGTTATGCAAAAACTACTGAAACATTAAACAGTTGGACACGTGTATTCAAATGTTTCACGAAGGTCAAATCACTTTCACCTATAAATAATGTATTTTAGGTTCCTCCTGAAATTTCACCTTCACCTTTTGTGAGTAGTGTATAGTTTTTCGTATTGTCTTCATCACACAAATAATAATTTTAAGTACCGTCTCATGTATGCACCTGCTGAATGAGCTACTTCACTTTTTACTGACCTATTTTTAAAATCCCAAATAATTTACTGTCTATGTAAAGAGAAGATTTGCATTGTAAAGTGATTGACATCTCACCACCCACTCTTTTCATCTGCCAGTGCCCCCTTCGGTGCCAGCATGTCGAATCCAGGGAACGCTGGATGTGGGCAGTGACATCATGCTGTTTTGCAACTCAGATGAAGGTATTCCAACACCGTCCTACTCGTGGGAGAAGTTAGACGCGCTGCCCAAGCTGCCGCACAACGCCATGCAAGGTATTAGAAACAAGCTGGCCATCGGGGTTCCATTTTGCCCCACCTTTGCTGGTAAATGTAACACACACGTCAGGC
The DNA here is from genome assembly GCF_024500275.1 of Phycodurus eques. NCBI lineage: Eukaryota > Metazoa > Chordata > Actinopteri > Syngnathiformes > Syngnathidae > Phycodurus > Phycodurus eques. Next base: position 25,779,624 of record NC_084531.1, read on the forward strand.
AGCGCCGACTCCTCCTACAATACCTGGAGATTTCCCTTCTGTGATCCTGCTGAGGGCTGTTGTGTGATTTAAATGAGAATGATGCTTTGTGTGTGTGTGTGTGTGTGTGTGTGTGTGTGTGTGTGTGTGTGTGTGTGTGATCAAGAATTTGTGGTGTTATGATAATTTTCAGCCCTTTCTCTCATGCTGACTACCAATTGCTGTAGTTTTCACACTTCATCCAAGAAGCACTTGCATGTGTTAAACTGGATGTTGTCACTAGGCAGCTGGCATTCAGACTCAGAGAGCTTTCGAGTAGCCTTTCCTCTCTTATCCGGCTGTGACCTTTGCGCAGCAGACAGTCTTCATCACCTGTTGCACTGCGTGCTAACACTACCGGTCAAATAAAGGCTCACATACAATGAGGCCCCGTGAAGCAAAGGCAATTGAAACTGCACGTGCAAACAAATAAATCATGAAGTTAAATTGGACTCTCTTCATGTGAATAAAATATCCAGGCAGTTGTTGGAGCCTTTTAATCAAACAGTAGTGCATTTGCACAGTGCGTGTAACCTCTTAACTCATTCATTCGTTCTTTGCAAGGAACTAATCTGCAGCAGTTGTTAAATATGTGATATACACTCAGCGGCCAGTACATTAGATATGAATTCTACAAGGATCCAATACAATGTTTGTATCAAATTTCTGAATTTATGTCGACAACAACGATCAGTTTTGATCCATACTGGCATGGGGGTATTTATTTAACTGCTGTATGTTTATTATTATTATTATTATTATTATTATTATTATTATCATGTACTTTGTAGTGGTATAGAACTGCTCTGTTTTGTTTTTGTAATATTTGAGTGACCTTATTCAGCCAGATTGGGCAAAAGAACATAACACTTTTACTCCTGCACACACACAAAAACAAAACAGTAATAACCACACATCAATGACGGCGTCAATCAAAACTGAAGATTTAAAGGCAGAATATGTTTATGGAAACTCATCACATTGTGCAAGCAAGCGTCCAAATAATGGAGATCGGTCCTGTAGTACGTTCTATTAACGCTATCTGGCGCCCTCTATAGGTCAATGACAGAAGTAATTAAAATGACTGTAACAAAATTGAACTTTTTAACGCAATTGAAGTCAGTCAAACGTGTCTGTAATGGATACTATGCTGCATGTCCAGGCTTTAGTCACAATGCAGCCCTTGTGTGTCCCGCAGACCAGATGCAGGGCACTGTAACACTGAGAAACATCAGTACCAGTACCTCAGGACTCTACCAGTGCACCTCCAGCAATGCCATTGGCAAGAGCACATGCCTGCTCAATCTTCAGGTTCTTGCACGTAGGTACTCCAAACACACGGCTCGACAGCTGCTGCGTGCTCATGTGCCTCTGTTGACACATTGCTGCTATTTCTTGACTTTTCACTCAATGAGCTGTAAAAAACTGAACTGGAGTTCAAAAGCCTTTCTCTTGGGAAGTTTTTCAAACTGGCATAAGACCGAGCAAAGCATTGCAAGAATCAAACGTCGTAGATCAAAATAAAAATTTGTCGTAATCAGACCAAAATGAAGATGGGGTATGTAAGATAGGGTCAAAGAGTTGGCTTGGCATGGCAGCAGTTGTGGTGACACATGATAAGCAGAGGTGGGTAAAGTAGTAGTCAAAAAAAAAAAAAAACAACAACAACAATTGTGCTCAATGAAGAGTACTGTTACTTTAGAATTATGTGACTCGAGTATGAATAAAACATTTCCAAGTAATTACTTCGCAGCACATAAGTATTCACTGATAGATCTACTCAAGTACCAACTGTTGAATAACTTATGACTTGAATGTCAAATAGACAAAAAATATCAAATTGGAATACACTATGGCGGCACGGTGACCAACTGGTTAGAGCGTCAGCCTCACAGTTCTGAGGACCCGGGTTCAATCCCTGGCCCCGCCTGTGTGGAGTTTACATGTTCTCCTCGTGCCTGCGTGGGTTTTCTCCGGGCACTCCGGTTTCCTCCCACATCCCAAAAACATGCATTAATTGGAGACTCTAAATTGCCCGTAGGTGTGAATGTGAGTGCGGATGGTTGTTTGTTTCTGTGCCCTGCGATTGGCTGGAAAACACTTCAGGGCGTACCCCGCCTCCTCCCCGATGACAGCTGGGATAGTCTCCAGCACGCCCGCGACCCTCGTGAGGAGAAGCGGCTCAGAAAATGGATGGATGGATAATTTGATTATATTAAACATTGACAGATGAATTTCTCGACATTTCCAGTATCAGCAATGCTGACATCTGTTTAATTACTCCAAAACAACGTGAGTTTTGCCAATTTCCATCTTTGGTGCTGTGCAAACAGTACATAGTGGATCGCTTAAAATTCCTCGGTTCCTATCCGTAAGGTACTAAATCTAGATTTCTGCCAAGTTTCATGCAATCGAGTGACTTTAAAAAACTTGAGATTGGTGAAACAGAGTCATGTGACATAAGTCTGACAAAACAAAACAAAATCGCCCAAGCGATAATAAATACTTGTAGATAAAAAGCGGAATGTAGCTTAATGTAATGAAGTAAAAGTTAGCGTTTCATCCTAACAGAAAAAATAGTCACGCAAAAGTAAAATGTATGCTGCATTAAAACTACTATTTTACATGTATGATTTCTCTAAAATCTTACTAGTAGCGTAATTGTAATGGCGTAAATGTTGCTCATTACTACCCACTTCCGATGACAAACAAGATGCTTTGTAAAAGACAGTATAGTTATTTCTCTGCATGTCCTTTTTTGGCAGACATTTTTCCCCCTTATGATGTACAGTGTTAGGATCATTTTTGTCTTCCCCCCCACCCCCAATATTCTTTAGCTCAGCCTCAAAGTGTGGGTCTGATAGCGGGGACCATTGCTACTGGAGTGCTGGCACTCATCATCTGCTGCCTGTTAGTGGTGGTCACCCTCTACTACTGGAAGAATAAGAACAAATACGATGAGGAGGAGATCCCCAATGAAATCAGGTTGATCACTTTTTTTATTCTTATTATTGTGGTAACAATTTAGAATTCCACATATTTTGGGGATTATTTACTGTATACATATTTAAAACTGTTTGAACCTTCCCCAGACTCTTATTAATATTCCCCACACTCCTATTACCCTCTACTATACACTTTTGATATTCTTGAACACCTTTTAAACTCTTAAACATACAGTAATGCACAGTAGTAGTGTTCGCTACAGTATGTACATTTGATTCCTTTCGATGTGTTATAATGATTTTTATTATTTTATTTTTTTTAGTTTGAATTATTTAGACAAAAAAGCGTTTATCTTACCACCCAAAAAATTGGGAATTATGCGCAACATGAATATGAAGAAAACATCTGCAATTCACTGAATCGTGATATAGCGAGGGAACACTGTGTAGCAATTTTTTAAAGTAAATATACCACCTCACTGAGCTCTCGTTTGCTCATTTCCACAGGGAAGACGACCTCCCACCAAAGAGGTCCTCGTCCGTGAAAGCGTTCCATGCCGACGCCTCATCATCGGAGAACGACACCCTGACCTCCACCAACACCTACAACAGTCGCTACTGGCACAACCCCAAACCCAACTACGACACCAACTCGTACACACGCTACAACGGAGACACACGGCAGACCTTCGCCACCGCGCTCCATGGCACACATGGACACAGACAGTCCCAGAACCCGGCACACAGCTCGGCAGTCGCAGCAGCGCCGGGCTCGGCCCCGCTGTCTCGCCACACTCAGCCCGCAACTACAACAATTTCCTGCTTTGCCAATGGCAGCCACACACTCCCGCCACCCAAGACCCTGGTGGTCACCACAAACTCCGCCCCATCCCCCCCCACCATGGTGCGCAGCAATGGCTCCGTGAGCCTAAAGCCGGTGGTGACGCCCACCCACGGGCAGCACACGCACTCCTACGCGGTGAGCCAGGCCACGCTGGAGCGGATGGGGGCGGTACCAGTCATGGTGCCCGCCCAGAGCAGAGCAGGCTCGCTGGTCTGAAAAGCTGTTTTGCGTAACGCTTTCAGAACAGGACTTGGTTAGTTTTTGTTTGTTTTTTAAAATCCAATGATGAAAACCAAACTGAAGATGGGCTGAAACAGCCTGCTGCCCTTTAGTTTGCTATTACAACTGTGTCTTTCTCTATTCTGTGTGCTGTTCTTTTGTTGTTGTTGTTTTTTATTCTAAAAACAAAGTAGGATTTTGCAGTGCAGAGTTCATATAATGCCAATTTATTTATTGAAATGATCCTACCTTTTTATTTGGAAGTCGAAGACTGGAATCAAATCATCCCATTATTGGAGTTATTTTCTTGTTTTAGGGTTTTAAAATGATGGAACCGTTTGTTTGTTTGTTTGTTGATCTGTTTTCCCCAAAACGTTGCAGGCATTTCAATCTCAGTGTGTCGAGACTGCAGGATTGGACTGGAGTGAACTCAATTTTCCTTCATAAATGCATGTGTTTTCTTTTTTGCCACAGTTTGCTAAAATAATTCCATAATGATGATCCCGATGATGGTAAGAATGATTATGCATTAAAAAAGTGAACGTTCCATTGTCCGTTGGAAGCTACAGTACTTTTAGATGAACGTACAGTGTACAAGAATGATACAATGGTTGCAATGGCCTTAGAAGAGAAGAGAATGACAGGCTTTATAGATGCAATATGCTGCATCATATACATAATGAAATGCAAATGTTTAAATTGTGTTTATGCACTTTTTTTAGCGCAATTTCGACAGCCTGCCATCTTAAGAACGGTCTTAGTGATAAATTGCTTTAGCCTGCATATTTTTTTTTTCCTTTCTTTCTTTTTGTCCTAATCTGGTCTGTCACCTCTGTGCTACTTTTAGGAAATGATGTGTTATTGAATAAATGCTTTACAAAAGAAAAATATATATATTTAAAGATGAGGTTCCCCCCCCCCCCTTCTAAAAAGGCAAGCATCTAACTTTTTACTGTACATATTGTAACTACAACTGTAGGCTAGAATCTAAGGAAACATTTCGATTGGACTCGTGTCTTAACATTTTGTGGCGTCGGAGGCACAGAAAGGAAATATTGTTGATTCATTGAAAGGATCTTTGTTTTTAATTTGTAGCTTTATTTTCCTCACAAATATTGCCATTTTTTTATTTCGCAAACCAGGTAAATACAGTCTGTTTATGCTGTATAAATCTATAATGTGTTTAATTTTAACCAAATTGAGCAACTCAGCTTTGTCGTTTCTTGTGTGTTAACTTCATGCAATATACTAAAACTTTATGCCACAATTATTTGATAGAGTTCATCCTTTTATTTGTATTGCAGTTTCATGGATATTTTAAGATTTGCAGTTGAAAAATGCAATCTCATTACGTCTTTGAGACAATACTTCATTGAATTGAGCCACTGTCATCATCTAGTGTCATCATGTACGAATTATTTACACTGGGTTGAAACTGGATCTGACTTAGAATTCTGTTTATATCTCATGTATGTACAGTATGTCCATGCAGTCATAAATGTGCATGTGCCATTCTTCACAGAACGACGAAAACGAGATGCGAACAGTTGGCTAATTTGATTCGAAGTTTATTGTTTATCAGCAAGTATGATAGATATTGTGTATACACAATGTGGACAAAAGTATGAAGACAGAGTTGACTCGTCGCACACATCACGTCTCTAATAAACTCGCTTGTGCTTCTCAAACACATCCAAATAGAAAGTTCAAAAATGACAAATGCACACATATTGATTATTTACCTGTCTGTGTTTTCCAATAAGTTTCATTAAGATTTTCTCAGCATCTCAGCCAATGTCGCCCACTGTGGTTGTTAACATTGAGACATCCTCTAAGGTTTCTGTTATTAACTCAAGGGAGAATGGCCACTTTGAAGAACTAAATGGGGAATAAACTACTGACATTCTGTGTCTATGACCGAGCGTCTACGATGAGCTGTTATAGGAAACAATGACCAAACCAATTTGTAAATATGTAAAGAAATCAATTTGTTCTTACTATTGGTTTGAAATGTCAACTAGGAAACATAACACTGGAGCTTGTTGAGAATAAAATATTGTTGATACAATCTTCGGCCTTTGTGTGTTTATGATTGTAGGAAGTCAAGGTTTAACTGCAATTTTGACATAGAGGGGGCAGTCCGTTATTGCAATCGGCACCTTTCCTAATTCTTCAGTGCAACACTGGGCCAACATCCCAGAAAGTGAGGTTCACAGATGTCTCCGAAAATGCCTGCATTCACTTAAAATGTGATTAAAAGTGAAGACAATTTTCAATTTTGAAGCGGGTCACGTAAAATGATGCGTCGTGGCACATCTGGCCCCCGGGCCTTGTGATTGACACCTGTGACCTTTTACAACATTACCCTTAAAAATACATGGCTTGAAGATCATTTTAACTTCCAGAAAATAAGGATTTATCTAGGCTTTGGTACCATCTTGTGGCATATTCTGGCTTCATACAAAGAGCACAATAAATTACAGATTTTTAGTTCATAACTGAGAATACACACCCTCTTGCAATATGGGTGAAAATCCAAAATATAGAAAGACCATAAAATATATTTTAAATATTTCCGTTTTACCCCTCCCATACACTTTTAATATAAATAATTTATAAAACAGACTTAAATTTATAGAATACACCTTTTAAAGTATTCCTTAGCACAAGTTCTCACTCTCTAAATGTGGAAAAATGGGACACTATCGTACAACATTACTTTGTGGAAACAAAAAAAAAAAACCCCGATCCCGCCCCTCGATTGATTGGGTGGAGTCCTCAGCCTCCACGGCGCGGCCACAGCAATTACAGGACATTTCTGTCAGTTTTTGTGCATGTAAAATTAACTTGCATGTGTCCCCAGGCACCCTGGGACTCTTTCACTGGGTGTGGAGCCACGCACTTATTGCGACAAATAACTCATGAATATGCAAATCGCTTGTGTATCCCCTCACTTATACTCTCTCCCTGTAGACTTTTATAATTTACAAAGTTAATCCCACCAAATTGCAGTTGCACAGCCGGGTTCATGACCCTTGTTCTGCATGCTTCTTCTCCTGTCCTTGTCCTGTTCTATCTTGTCCTGTCCTTCCCTCACAGGGTGTAGCATACAGCCCCATGCAACACTCATATTTAATGTTTCATTGTTGTAGATAATGTAATGACTTTCTTTTCTCATTCTGTTTCCAATTAGTGCTTGTCTTCGTTTCTCTCTCCCCTCTAAAAACTTTGTTCTATTCGACTCTGATTCTCAATAAACTTCAAACATAATACAAAGAAACCACAGCAGAAGCTTAAAAACTCCACTGTGACACAGTAAAACTGTTCCGGCATAAAAGGGATACAGATCTTCCATTTTGCTTGCCTAACATCCGAACACAGGGGGGGGGAAAAATAATAAAAAACATAAAAACATCAATCTTCAATAAAGACATCACAGCATACTTCATACAAGCTCTTTGTTAGTAATGGCTTGCCATACTTGGGGTTTACTGATGAGTCCACTTAACTTATTAGGATGGCCAATCAGCGTACACCATAAACATCTCTACACTCACGATTGGCTGTTCTCAGGGAAGGAACCTGCCACCTCCACCGCGGTGACATTCGTAATACAGATAATAAAGACGTCATTGCCGTTCAAGGTAAGCTTCCTTTTATTAATTTCTTCACTTTACATCGTTTTTATTGGGTCCATCCAATAAATTTTTTGCGGCGAAGGAATTTGTTTCTGTCCACACACGTTGCTTCTGAGGCATTAGTACAGCAATAGTTGTCTGTTAAAATTCAAATGGAATTATGATATAATATTATTCTGCCTATTACGTCGTTGTTATTGGGTCAAATTATTTTTTTGTGTTGACACACGTCACTTACCTGTCAGAAAGTTATGAGTGACCTGGTCAAATTGTCCCTATGAAATACTTAGACTCCTGAAATTCAAAGTGCTTGCGACTTTAATTGTTGACAGAAATTGTAATATGATTTTATTTTCAGCAGCACGATGGATTTCCATCCTCACTTCCGGTACCTCCCTTTCTTGAAAGAGTTGACTTGGAGTCTTCCAAGGAGGCCTCCAAGATAGCCCGAGCCTTTAGGTACACTGTCAGATGTACAACCCCAATTCCAATGAAGTTGGGATGTTGTGTTAAACATACAAACAACATACAAACAGACATAAAAACAGAATACAATGATTTGAAAATCATGTTCGACCTGTATTTAATTGAATACACTAAAAAGACAAGATATTTAATGTTAAAACTGATACATTTGAATGTTTTTAGCCAACAATCATGAACTTGGAATTTTATGGCTGCAACACATTCCAAAAAAGCTGGGACAGGGTCATGTTTACCACTGTGTTACATCACCTTTTCTTTTAACAACATTCAATAAAAGGTTGGGAACCGAGGACACTAATTGTTGAAGCTTTGTCGGTGGAATTCTTTCCCATTCTTACTTGATTTACAGCTTCAGCTGTTCAACAGTCCGGGGTCTCCATTGTCATATTTTACGCTTCATAATGCGCCACACATTTTCAATGGGAGACAGGTCTGGACTGCAGGCAGGCCAGTCTTGTAGTATTCTTTTACTACTGAAGCCACGCTGTTGGAACACGTTCAGAATGTGCTTTGGCATTGTCTTGCTGAAATAAGCAGGGGCGTCCATAAAAAAGACGTCCATAAAAAAGACCTTGCTTGGATGGCAGCATATGTTTCTCCAAAACCTGTCAGCATTAATGGTGCCTTCACAGATGTGAAGTTACCCATGCCATTGGCACTAACACAGCCCCATACCATCACAGATGCTTGCTTTTGAATTTTGCGTCCATCACAGTCCGGAGGGTTATTTTCCTCTTGGCCCGGAGGACACAAGGACCACAATTTCCAAAAACAATTTGAAAATGTGGACTCGTCGGACTAGAAAACACTTTTCCATTTTGCATCAGTCCATCTTAGATGAGCTCGGGCCCAGAGAAGCCGGCGGCGTTTCTGGGTGTTGTTGATAAATGGCTTTTGCTTTGCATAGTAGAGTTTCAAGTTGCACTTACGGATGTAGCGCCAAACTGTATTTACTGACATTGGTTTTCTGAAGTGTTCCTGAGCCCATGTGGTGATATCCTTTACACATTGATGTCGGTTTTTGATGCAGTGCCGCCTGAGGTATCGAAGCTCACGGGCATTCAATGTTGGTTTTCGGCCTTGCCGCTTACATGCAGTGATATCTCCAGATTCTCTGAACCTTTTGATGATATTATGGACCAGCCTGGCCAAAGATGGCCAGGCTGGCCCTGGCCATCTTTGAGTGGGACGCCGAGGACAGGAACCTGCTGAGACGGGCCAAGCAGGCCGAGAAGGAAGAGGGTGGCGCCCTCCCGGTCGCTCTTTCTGCCAAGGAGCTGTTTTGCGACACTGCCGTCGTCGCACCAGAGGGGCCGAGGAGACGGAGCGGCTCATCAAGGAGTTCACTTCCTCCACTTCTGGGAGGCCAAGGATACCATGGGCAAGCCTCTCCTTGACCAGGCCAGGACTCGGCACATCTGGGACACACAGCACCAGCACATGGCCTGCATCCAGGACCCGCCTGGCATCGCCATGTACACCAAGACGGGGGAAGTGATGAGAGGTGGCATCAAGCTTCCGATCTTCAGATGTGCGCGAGGCTCCACTTCCCTGGAGTCCTTCCACCTCCACCAGTGCCGCTTCATTCCTGGTGAGGAGCGCAACCGTTATGTGGCGGGGATTGTTGGCGGGCAAGCGTAACTCTCCTTCTGTCCACTTTGGCAGGCACGGTGGCCAACGCTCTCCACTTCCAGGTCTACCTGTTGGAGGGCTTGACCCGGTGGAACGAGGACCGAGCCAGGGCAGCCGAGGTAGTGGGCCCATCGACAACCTCGATGCGCTGCTACGATTCCCGCCTGCTTGACGCCTTCCAAAAGCTGACCATGAAGATGATGAATCGCACGCTAGTGGAAAACTACACCCCACCGAGGGAATACACCGGTAAGTCGTAGGGGCGTGCCAGGCCAACCCCCTCCGTCTCTTTCCCACCGACATGACGCGTTCTGACTTGAAATTGCTCGCGTTCAGGGGAGCTCATCGGCTTGGACTACCTGTATGCCCAGACCGGCGCCGCACTCCATTCAGACCCCGGTCGTGACGGGGAGGGTGAGGTGGAGGGGAACCCGACCGCTTGGCTGGACAAGGTGGCAGAGGAGGACAAGGTGGCAGAGGAGGACAACGGGGCGGTCGATGTGGAAAAGGACGAAGGAGACCCGGAGTTCATGGCCTTGTCCATGTACATGTTGGAATGCCAGGACAGGGACAGGGAGGCTGCGCCCCCACCACATCTAGACGCTCATGCAGAAGAGGTAGGTCTCTCCGTGCATTTGTCTTTTTTTTGACGGTTTGACCAAAAGCCGTCCGTTTGATGCAGAACGTCCTCGGCCCGGACGGACACGGGGGCTACCGGCACGTCTGCCACCTGGTGTCGGCGCTGGTGGAGCTGCGTCTACGCTCCTTTGTCACGCCGTCGCAGGTGGCCAACATCAGGGATCTGTGGCTGAAGCTGGACTCCAGGGACAAGGCCCCCGTTGCCCTTCCCCTGCGGCACAAGGACAGGTCGTCCAAGGGCCGCTTCAAGACCTTGGCTAGAAATTGCCACTCGACGGGCCTGGACAGTGCCAAACGGTACATGCGGTTTGTCTTCGAAGGTATGTGGGAGTTTTCCAGGCTGGCAACTCACGTGGCGGCGTTTTCTGTGGGTAGTCTCTCCATCAGACAGGGCATGGATGTGGCGCACCCCCCGAGCGTGAGTAGGTTGATGGAGGCCATTTTCATCGAACTGTGCTACATCCACGCTTGGGGGCGCAGCCTGGCCGGGATCCGGATGAGCCGATGGGGGCTGGTGTTGCGCGACTACGGGCGCATCAAACAAATCTGCAGGTCTGTGCAGCTGCTGGCCGCCGCTCCCATCCAGCTGGTGGAGGTCAACCACCGGACCCTTACGCAGTGGTAAGACTTGTTCACTAGTGCGCATAACCACCACAACAACGACCGTGTATATTTTAGCCATTTTTGAAAGTGACTTTTTATTTTTTATTTTTTTTTTATAGGTACAACCGGAGAAGCAAGGAGGAACTGGCCAGGAGCCTGTGCGTGTCGCTTCGGGTGCCCACTTGCAGACCAGGTTGCAGCAGAGGCGCTCCCGCCATCCAAGCCTTTACTGGAGAAGCCTGTACAGCCCAGTAAAGGCCTGGAATACAACCACCCGTACGACACCTCTGGTCTGGCAGTCTCTCACAAAGGGCTTGTCCTGCCAGAGCTTTTTGCAGCACTTGCGTCCGCTTCGTCCTCCTCCTCCGCCAGTGTTGCTGCTGTGCCTGCTTCGTCCTCCTCCGCCACTGATGCTGCTGCTCGCATACGGTTACGGGAGGAGCAGATACGGGCGCATATGGGCTTCAGCACTCCAAATGTCAGCAGCAGCAACAGCAGCACTCCTAGTGTCAGCACCCACACTGGCAGCAGTGGTCCCAAGAGGAGAAATGCGACTCAACACATGTGCAAGCTCTGTGGAAACACACACACAGTCGCTACAGGAACGAGCACTTTTGCTCTCAGTCAGCAGGGCGTTCAGTGGAAGACTGGCTTGCTGAGAAGAAGATGGAGGAGGCACAATCAAAGGTAATGTTGGGGTAACATCTGTGTGTAGGTGTCTTTCAGTTGTCTTACCATGCATCCTCTCATTTTGCTCTTTCCTCTCACATGCAGACCCAGCATCGATCTCCACGCCATCTGCTGCCTCGACTTGCCAAGAGTCCCCCCCGCCCCCCCAACACACAATAGCATCCAGTGTGGTGCTGTCGTCGACGTCGTCGTCTCATCTTTGACTTGCAACTTCTGACCACTTACTTGCTTCCATTGTTGTCTCCCGGGAAACAATCAGGACTCTCTTGGGATCTTATCCTGTGGGACCTGCCCGCTCTTTGCCATCTTCTGAGGAGTAAGGAAGCTGCCACTCCAATCCAAAGCCCCCAAGACCCCCCCCCCCCCCCCCCCCCCACACACACACACACACACACACAGACACACACGCAGACACACACACACTCCTACACTTTCATCAAATATCGAAGGAAGGGAAGCCATACTATATATATATTCCCCCCACCCCACCCGATGTTGCCCGGTGACTATTGATGACCCAGAGATCCAAAGAGCCCTCTCCCTTTTCCTCTCTCTCTCTCTCTCTCTCTCTCTCTCTCTCTCTCTCTCTCTCTCTCTCTTGCTCTTTCTATATCTCCTTGTCTGTGCTGCTGAGCATTATTATTCTCTTAACCCTCATGCATCATCATCACAATACATACGCAGCAGTCATGTGAGCCAAATCATTGTTCAGGCTTGAAAGTGTTAAAATTAAGTTTATATGAGTATTTTTTTACTTCCAACCCCTCACAATGTTCAGTGGCATCAGACCTATCCGCAGATATGTAGTTTTTTTTTTCCTTTTTTTTATGCCCCCTCTGGACAATAATCAAGGAAAATTATAATAACACATCAGGTTTACAGTATACTGAAATATATGCCCAAAATATTTCAATGAAAGACTCCTGCGTATAGTCAATTAGCAGCTCCTATGTCTTAAAAGTTCCGAAATTGCATCATGGTGCCATTTTGAAGTTATACATGTCAAAACACTGGCAAAAAAAAATCAGCCCTCTACTGCTTGTTTTTAAGTGCTTTGTATTTGTTGAAAGACATCAAAGTCAACCAAAAAGCTATAATTTTCACGGTTGATGCACGAGGGTTTTAATGCTGGAAGTTCATTTGTCACTTTAGAAAGATATCCTCCACCAGTGAGCCGCAAGGTAGAGAACGCTTATGACCTTTTCTCTCCCCAACTAGGAGTCAAGTATTTGGAGGCAAGTTGTTTGTGTGATTTTTTTTTTTCTTTTCTATCTACAGCCTCGCCTTCAAGTGCAGACTCCACTTCTTCCGGGTGGAAAATTCCAGCCGCAGCCTCCACTTCTTCAACTTATTTCTCTTCTATATTTATAAAAAAAAAAAAAAAAAAAAAAAAAAAAGCCCTCTAAATCAATATATTTCTCTTCTATATTTTTAAAACAATGCCTTCTCTAAATCGTTGGAAGTCATTTGAATGACGACAGTGACGAAAATTGCGTGTGTTATTTTTTTTGGGGTCTTTCAATTTAAAAAAAAGTCGTTTGCTGTGTTTTGCTTTTTCAGTCAAATAAAGGTTGGGGTGTTTTACAATTGTGTCTGCCTCTTCAATATGAAACCAATATATATCCATCCATCCATCCATTTTCTGCGGGCGTGCTGGAGCCTATCCCAGCTATCTTCGGGCGGGAGGCGGGGTACACCCTGAACCGGTCGCCAGCCAATCACAGGGTACAAAGAAACAAAACACCCATTCGCACTCACATTCACACCTACGGGCAATTTAGTCTCCAATCAACCTACCATGCATATTTTTGGGATGTGGGAGGAAACTGGAGTACCCGGAGAAAACCCACACAGGCACAGTTAGAACATGCAAACTTCACACAGGCGGGGCCAGGATTTGAACCCCGGTCCCCAGAACTGTGAGACAGAAGTTCACCGTGCCAGCCAATATAAATTTCTTATCTAATTTTATATTGATATAAATTTATATAAAATGAAGTCATTTCTTACAATATTTGACTTGGGGGACTGGTTAGCACATCTGCCTCACAGTTCTGAGGACTGGGGTTCAAATCCCGGCCCCGCCTGTGTGGAGTTTGCATGTTCTCCCCGTGCCTGCTTGGGTTTTCTTCGGGCACTCCGGTTTCCTCCCACATCCCAAAAACATGCATCCTCGGTTAATTGAAGACTAAATTGCCCATAGGTGTGAATGTGAGTGCGAATGGTTGTGTGTTTATATGTGGCCTGCGATTGACTGGCGACCAGTTCAGGGTGTGCCCGGAGATAGCTGGGATAGACTCCAGCAGCATAAAAAAATCAATGAATAAATAACAAATATTTTAAAATAGCGAGTTACTTTTCAATCACCCTGTATGTAAAACAATTTACACCCTCGCCGAAACCGGGGATCGTATCCGAGTTACCCGTGTGCCGAGGGAGGGACGGCCAGCCGACCGACCGGCACATTTCTTATTTATAAAGATTATATATTATTTACATAGATACACACATTTACATTGGTACCGATAAGCTTTCACTTGTCACGCCTCTTGTTTATATATATTATATAGATTGATTTATATTGATCGCTCCCCGTCGAGACCGGGGATCGTATCCGAGTCTTCTCGGTAACTTTCCAATTTTAGTCAACGGTTAACCGAGAGGGTTAGCATTGCGTCGCTGAATGGCGTGACGAGGATTTCTTGTGACATTGAAACAAGCAAACGTTGAATTATTTTTTTTTTTTTTACATATACTAACCGTGAACTTCCAAGAGCTTTAAAAAAAACTACATCGTGGGAAGATAGTTGGGAGAGGCTCCAAGCACTCCCGCGACCCGCGTGAGGAGAAGAAGTAAAAAAAATGGATGCATGGAAAAAACGAAAGTAGTAAGCCAGTCATCCTACTAATGCTGATATCCTGGTGGGGACAAATATGGTATCGTATGGTAATCGTTTATTGTTCAGTCATGGAACACAGAGTGCCGAATTTTGCTTTTTAAGAGGCCACTGTCACAAAAACAAGACAAACAACAACCATAAAAAAATACCAATCGTCAATAAAGACATCACAGCATACATTCATACATGTTCTTTGTTGTATGAAACGGTTACAGATGAAAGAGGAGGTCTGGAGCCTCCCTCCGCCAGCAGATCATAGATGTTGTAACTGCTAACTAATACTACTGCTACTATTGTAAAGAAAAATATTCAACAGCGTATCTATAGCTGTGGTGTTTAAAAACACAATCAAAATACAGAGAAACGAGAAAATACTTGGTAATTCCACATTTTTCCAGCAGGTGGTAGCAGATCTAGATAGCCTCCCACTATATTTTTTAATATAGTTTTCTCATATTTTTAGGTCAAAAGTCATGATAAAATGAGAAAGAAAGGCAGATTCGTTTTACTGTTATATATTGATTTAAAAAAGGATGAAATATGCAAAATAATTTTTTTTTTTGAAATGAGGAACGCTTCACGAATTTGCGAGTCAACCTTGGGCCATACTCGGGGTTCGCTGATGGGTCCACTTAACTTATTAGGATGGCCAATCAGCGTACCCACCTAACTTATTAGGATGGCCAATCAGCGTACCCACTTATTAGGATGGCCAATCAGCGTACACCATAAACTCTCTACACTCACGATTGGCTGTCCTCAGTGAGGGTGCCTCCCACCCTCCGCCGCCGTTCGTAATACAGACGCCATTGTCGATGGCTGGCGACCAGTTCAGCGTGTGCCCGGAGATAGCTGGGATAGACTCCAGCAGCATAAATAAATCAATGAATAAATTAGAAATATTTCAAAATAGCGAGTTACTTTTCAATCACCCTGTATGTAAAAAGATTGATCCACGCCGAGCCCTGGGATCGAACCCGTGTTCCCCGCGTGCGGAGGGAGGGACGGCCACCTTTCTTATTTATAAAGATTAGATCTGATTTACATAGATACATACATTTACATTGATAGCGATAAGCGTTCACTTGTCGCGCCTTTTATTTATATATATCGTATAGACTGATTTATATTGATCGCTCCCCGTCGAGACCGGGGATCGTACCCGAGTCTTCTCGGTATCGTTCCAATTTTAGTCAATCGTTAACCGAGAGGGTTAGCATTGCGTCGCTGAATGGCGTGACGAGTATTTCTTGGGACATTGAAACTTGCGAACGTTGAATTTTTACATATACTAAACGTGAACTTCCAAGAGCTTTAAAAAAAACTACATAGTGGGAAGATAGTTGGGATAGGCTCCAAGCACGCCCGCGACCCGCGTGAGGAGAAGAAGTAAAAAAAATGGATGCATGGAAAAAACGTAAGTAGTAAGCCAGTCATCCAACTAATGCTGATTTCCTCGTGGGGACAAATATGGTATCGTATGGTAATCGTTTATTGTTCAGTCATGGAACGCAGAGTGCCGAATTTTGCTTTATAAGAGGCCACTGTCACAAAAATAAGACAAACAACAACCATAAAAAAAATATCAATAATCAATAAAGACATCACAGCAAACATTCATACATGTTCTTTGTTGTATGAAACGGTTACAGATGAAAGAGGAGGTCTGGAGCCTCCCTCCGCCAGCCGATCATAGATGTTGTGACTGCTAACTAATACTACTGCTGCTATTGTAAAGAAAAATATTCAACAGCGTATCGATAGCTGTGGTTTTTTAAAACACAATCAAAATACAGAGAAACGAGTAAATACGTGGTAGTACCAAATTCCTCCAGCAGATGGCAGCAGATCTAGATAGCCTCCCACTATATTTTTTAATATAGTTTTCTCATATTTTTTGTTAAAAATCTTGATAAAATGAGAAAGCAAGGCTAGATAAATGCTCGGAATAAATCGGAAATAAAAAAACAGATTCGTTTTACTGGTATATTTTGATTTTTAAAAAAAGGATGCAATATGCATAAAAAAATATTTGTTTAAAATAAGGAATGCTTTTTTAAAATGAGGAACGCTTCACGAATTTGCGTGTCATCCTTGCGCAGGGGCCATGCTAATCTTCTCTGTATCGTTCCAATTTTAGTATATGCGAAGCCGAAGCAACGCAATTGGTATACCTGCTGGGCAGGTATATAAAGAGCACATGATCGAACACATCCTAGAGGTCAGGTATCACCCAGACCACTCATACAACTCGACAACAGGAGTGCACACACTGCAATCTGATAGGCTGCCGGGGGGATCATGCAAATACATTTGAGCGCAGACGAGTGCCGTTGGTGCAGACAGAGGCCGCGCCTCCTCGCTGCAGCACTCCCCTCGTAGGAATGCGGCCAAGGTGGGGGAAGGAAACGCCTCATGCATGCTCGCACGAAACCTGCAGCGACACAGCGCAGCAAAACAAAGGAGAGCGTCCTGCAGATGGAAGTAGTAATTGGTGTCAAGGAAGTATGTCGAAGTGATTCATCGCGACGGACTCAGATCTTTTGTACGTCGGGGAGGAGTTTAGCTTGGGTTGTTTGCAAAAGTTACGAAGAGTTATTGTGTGTTGGAGGACGTTTTGTTGGTGGATTTATTCAAAATCCAATCATAAGAAAGCTATTTCTTTTTCAGGCTATTGTCAGGGGAGTTTGAAATGATATAAAAGTGTTTTAGGATTGTATTTTGTGGAATAGTTATGGTTCAAGCTATTACTATAGGCAAAGAGAAACATTTGAAGTTGGGGTGGCGTTTTTTCCCCCTCTATTCTCTGTCCTTACATTACTGTATAATAATAATAATAACGATAACACATATGCTTTTTATTGGCTATCCATCCGTGTCGCTCACAGAAATGCATCAATGTAGTTTTTCTTCTGCTAACCACTTTTCCAGCATGCCAAAAAACACGCAAATCTTCTATTCTCTTGTACGTGACCTCAAGAGGTCAAGGCGAAGCTGCGGTTACCATTGTGCTTCATCACCAGCAGAGGGCGTTGCAGCCTGGAAGAATTGCTGAAGTGGAGCGACCTCCGCTTCAGGGTGTCTCTCTGGAAAAGGAGCTGTGCAATGTTGTCTTTCTGGGGAGACAGTGACGTGGCACCTCACATATTTATTTATGTGGATGCATTAGTTTGGAAGTAGATTCAGTTGATTACAATTCTAATCTTGTCCACTAGATGGTAGCAGATATCCACACAAATAAAAAGCACCCAACTTTGACGGCTGCGGCTCAGTTTGTAGAATGCGTCGTCCAGTGAGCGAAGGGAAGCTTGTTCGAATCCCGGCTCCGACAGTCCGCATGTCGAAGTGTCCTTGGGCAAAACACTGAACCCTAAATTGCTCCCTGAGGTGCTGGCAGCGCCTCGCATGGCAGCAGCTGCCCTTTGGTGGATGAATTGTGTGAGTAGGTGAATGTGAGGCTTTGTAAAGTGCTTCGGACACTTTGAAGGTGTAGATAAAGCACTATATAGGTGCAGTCCATTTTCCATTTTTACTATTTACATGTGAAGCAGTGTACCGGGGGTATTTCAGTGAAAACTCTGAGGAAGTTGAGCCTGAGATCAGGGTAAGGATGTTCCTCATGCTCTGCTCTTTGGAACAGAATGATCAGGCATTCCTTCATCTCAGGGTCAACTGCGCTTCTCACTTGGGCCTCAAGTTCCCTCAACAGCTCCGCAAACCCACATCAGCAATTCTTCCAGGCTGCAACGCCCTCTGCTGGTGATGAAGCACAATGGTAACCGCACCTTGGCCTTTGTTGGAAGAAACGGTTACAGATGAAAGAGGAGGTCTGGAGCCTCCCCCCGCCAGTTGATCATAGATGGTGTGACTGCTAACTAATACTACTGCTACTATTGTAAAGAAGAAAAATATTCAACAGCGTATCTATAGCTGTGGTTTTTAAAAACACAATGAAAATAAAGAGAAACGAGTAAATACGTGGTAATACCACATTTCTCCAACAGATGGCAGCAGATCTAGATGGCCTCACACTGTATTTTTTTTATATAGTTTTCTCATATTTTTCGGTTAAAAATCATGATAAAATGAGAAAGAAAGGCAGATTCGTTTTACTGCTATATTTTGATTTTAAAAAGGATGAAATATGCAAAAGAAAATATATTTTTTAAATGAGGAACGCTTCACGAATTTGCGAGTCATCCTTGGTCCATACTCGGGATTCGCTGATGGGTCCACGTAACTTATTAGGATGGCCAATCAACATCCGAATTTATTAGGATGGCCAATCAGCGTACCCACTTATTAGGATGGCCAATCAGCGTACACCATAAACTCTCTACACTCACGATTGGCTGTCCTCAGTGAGGGTGCCTCCCACCCTCCGCCGCCGTTCGTCATACAGACGCCATTGTCAATGCCTAGCGACCAGTTCAGCGTGTGCCCGGAGATAGCTGGGATAGACTCCAGCAGCATAAATAAATCAATGAATAAATTAGAAATATTTTAAAATAGCGAGTTACTTTTCAATCACCCTGTATGTAAATAGATTGATCCCCTCGCCGAGACCGGGGATCGTAACCTGTGTTCCCCGCGTGCGGAGGGAGGGACGGCCAGCCGACCGACCGCCACCTTTCGTATTTGTAGAGTTTAGACCTTATTTACATAGATACATACATTTACATTGATACATTGGTACCGATAAGCTTTCACTTGTCGCACCTCTTATTTATATATATTATATAGATTGATTTATATCAGAATCATCTTTATTTGCCAAGTATGTCCAAAACACACAAGGAATTTGTCTCCGGTATTTGGAGCCGCTCTAGTACAACAGACAGTCAATTTACAGAACACTTTGGAGACATAAAGACATTGACAAAAAAACAATTGTGCAAAAAGATGCAGAGTCCTCTAGCACTTAGAGCAGTTCGAATGACTAATATTGCAATAGTCCGGTGCAATGACCATTGTGCAATGGGCGCTGAGACTTCAAGGAGTGTATGCGGTTTAAAGTGACGAGTTGTGCGATCATCTGGGACAATGTTGGTTGTGCAAATGTTACAGATACTCCTCAATCAGTGTGCAAATGGAGCAGATGCTACTCTGGCATGAGTGGCCAGTATATGCAAATAGTGCAGCATGGTGAGACAACTACAGTGAGTGCACGAGTAATACATAATT
This sequence comes from Phycodurus eques, assembly GCF_024500275.1. Lineage (NCBI taxonomy): Eukaryota > Metazoa > Chordata > Actinopteri > Syngnathiformes > Syngnathidae > Phycodurus > Phycodurus eques. Next base: position 25,799,422 of record NC_084531.1, read on the forward strand.
GGCCCCACAGAAATGTGACAACGAACTCAAGTCAAAAAATTGCCAGCATGTTGTAATGGAATTGTAGGTTAGGTGTTTAAGAAGTTGATCGCAAGAGGGAAGAAGCTGTTGGAATGTCTACTAGTTCTAGTTTGCATTGATCGGTAGCGCCTACCGAGGGAAGAAGCTGGAAGAGCCGGTGACCTGGGTGCGGAGGGTCCGAGAGGATTTTGCACACCCTTGTCTTAGTTCTGGCAGCGTGCAAGTCTTCAATGGTGGGTAGGAGGCTACCGACAATCCTTTCAGCAGTTTTGATTGTCCGTTGCAGTCGGAGTTTGTCCTTTTCTGTAGCAGCACCAAACCAGACTGTGATGGAAGAACACAAGACCGATTCGATGACCGCTGTGTACAACTGTCTCAGCAGCTCCGGTGGCAGGCCGTGCTTTCTCAGAAGCCGCAGGAAGTACATCCTCTGCTGGGCCTTTTTGAGGACGGAGTTGATGTTGGTCGCCCACTTCAGGTCCTGAGAGATTGTAATTCCCAGGAACTTGAAGGTCTCGACGGTTGACACAAGGCAGCTGGACAACGTGAGGGGCAGCTGTGGCGAAGGAGGGCTCCTGAAGTCACTGAATGGCGTGATGAGGATTTCTTGTGACATTGAAACTAGCAAACGTTGAATAATTTTTACATTTACGAAACGTGAACTTGCAAGAGCTTAAAAAAAACGACATAGTGGGAAGATAGTTGGGATAGGCACCAAGCACGCCCGCGACCCGCGTGAGAAGAAGTACAGTAAATGGATGCATGGAAAACACATAAGTCGGAAGCCAGTCATCCTACTAATGTTGATTTCCTAGTGGGGACAAATATGGTATCGTATGGTAATCGTTTATTGTTCAGTCATGGAACGCAGAGTGCCTAATTTTGCTTTTTAAGAGGCCACTGTCACAAAAACAAGACAAACAACAACCATAAAAAAATATCAATCATCAATAAAGACATCGCAGCATACATTCATACATGTTCTGTGTTGTATGAAACGGTTACAGATGAAAGAGGAGGTCTGGAGCCTCCCTCCGCCAGCCGATCATAGATGTTGTGACTGCTAACTAATACTACTGCTACTATTGTAAACAAGAAAAATATTCAACAGCGTATCTATAGCTGTGGTTTTTAAAAACACAATCAAAATACAGAGAAACGAGTAAATACGTGGTAGTACCAAATTCCTCCAGCAGATGGCAGCAGATCTAGATAGCCTCCCACTATATTTTTTAATATAGTTTTCTCATATTTTTTGTTCAAAAACAATGATGAAATGAGAAAGCAAGGCTAGATAAATGCTCGGAATAAATCGGAAATAAAAAAACAGATTCGTTTTACTGGTATATTTTGATTTTTAAAAAAAGGATGCAATATGCAGCAAAAAATATTTTTTTAAAATAAGGAATGCTTTTTTTTAAAATGAGGAACGCTTCACGAATTTGCGTGTCATCCTTGCGCAGGGGCCATGCTAATCTTCTCTGTATCGTTCCAATTTTAGTATATGCGAAGCCGAAGCAACGCAATTGGTATATGTGCTGGGCAGGTATATAAAGAGCACATGATCGAACACATCCTAGAGGTCAGGTATCATCCCAGGCCACTCAGATAACTCGGTGACAAAATACATGGGTGTGTGTATATGGGTGTATATGGAAGCTAGTTCAACAATATGTTAGTTATCATTGTGTATTTTTACAAGAGGAAATTCACCCAAAAAAAACTATCTGTGAAAAGACAGGACTGCACACAGGGTAATCTGATAGGCTGGCGGGGGTCTCATGCAAATACATTTGCGCGCAGACGAGTGCCGTTGGTGCAGACAGAGGCCGCGCCTCCTCGCTGCACCACCCCCTCGTAGGAATGCGGCCAAGGTGGGGGAAGGAAACGTCTCATGCATGCTCGCACAAAACCTGCAGCGACACAGCGCAGCAAAACAAAGTAGAGCGTCCTGCAGAGGAACGTAGTAATTGGTGTCAAGGAAGTATGTCGAAGTGATTCATCCCGACGGACTCAGATCTTTTGTACGTCGGGGAGGAGCTTAGCTTGGGTTGTTTGCAAAAGTTACGAAGAGTTATAGTGTGTTGGAGGACGTTTTATTGGTGGATTTATTCAAAATCAAATCATAAGAAAGCTATTTCTTTTTCAGGCTATTGTCAGGGGAGTTTGAAATGATATAAAAGTGTTTTAGGATTGTATTTTGTGGTATAGTTATGGTTCAAGCTATTACTATAGGCAAAGAGAAACATTTGAAGTTGGGGTGGCATTATTTTTTTTCTCAAGTGTCTGTCCTTACATTACTGTATAATAATAATAATAATAACGATAACACATATGCCCCTCCTTGAGCCGTCACCTTGTCGTGGTGGAGGGGATTGTGTGTCCCGGTGATCCTAGGAGCTAAATTGTCACATTGGAGCTAAGTTGTCACATATGCTTTTTATTGGCTATCCATCTGTGTCTCTCACAGAAATGTATCAATGTAGTTTTTCTTCTGCTAACCACTTTTCCAGCATGCCAAAAAACACGCAAATCTGCTATTCTCCTGTGCATGACCTCAAGAGATCAAGGCCAAGCTGCAATTACTATTGTGCTTCATCACCAGCAGCGGGCGTTGCAGCCTGGAAGAATTGCTGAAGTGGAGAGACCTACGCTTCAGAGTGTCTCTCTGGAAAAGGAGCTGTGCACTGTTGTCTTTCTGGGGTGGCAGTGACGTGGCACCTCGGGTATTTATTGATGTGGATGCATTAGTTTTGAAGTAGGTTCAGTTGATTACAATTCCAATCTTGTCCACTAGATGGTAGAAGATATCCACAAAAATAAAAAAAGCACTCAATTTAGATGGCTGCGGCTCAGTCAGGGTCAACTCCGCTTCTCACTTGGGCCTCAAGTTCCCTCAACAGCTCCGCAAACCCACATCACCAATTCTTCCGTGCTACAACGCCCTCTGCTGGTGATGAAGCACAATGGTAACCACAGCTTGGCCTTGACCTCTTGAGGTCACGTACAAGAGAATAGTGGTAACCAGAAGAAAAACCACATTGACGCATTTCTGTTCAAGACACAGATGGATAGGCAATAAAAAGTACATGTGTTGTCGTTATTATTATTATTATACAGTAATGTAAGGACAGAGAATACTGAAAAAACACAAATAATTGTCACCCCAACTTCCAATGTTTCTCATTGCCTATATTAATAGTTTGAACCATAAATATTCTGCAAACTACAATCCCAAAACACTTTAATATCATTTCAAACTCCCCTTGCAGAAGCCTTAAAAAGAAATGGTGTTTCGATGATTTGATTTTGAATAGATGCACCAACACAATGTACTCCAAAACACACGATGACTCTACATAACAACCCAGGCTAAACTAAACTACTTCCCGACATAAAAACGATCTGAGTCCGTCGCGATGAATCACTTCAACATACTTCCTTGACACCAATTACTACTTCTATCCCTTTTGGCCTGGGCCTTCGCTGCCATCTTGTGGCATGTTGGGGCGTTACAGAGAGAGCACAAAATGAGGCGACTGGATGAGTTTTTCGCAAATGGCTAAGGATAAATTCCGCAGAAATAAACACCTATCTGTGAAATTTAGGAGGAGCACATGCGTATGGCGAGCTGTTTAAGCATTTATTCAATATCCTTGATGTTCATCTTAAGGTCCATGTAGTAGTACACTGTTTGTCCTCACTCATAAGACAACTCAACGCACTAGTAGGCGATGGACTAAAGGCTCAATCGACTCGCTGTACGCATGCTGCTTCTGCACTGGAACTACACGGCGCTCTACTTTGTTTTGCTGTGCTGTGTCACTGCAGGCCTTGTGCGAGCACGCGTCAGCCTTTCCTCCCCCACCTTGGCCGCATTCCTACGAGGGGGTGGTGCAGCGAAGAGGCCCTTCCTTCTCTGTCTGCACCGAACGGAACTCGTCTGACGTCAAATGTATTTGCATGATCCCCTCCGGCAGCCTATCACATTGCCATGTGTGCACTTCCCGTGTTTACACAGATTGTTTTCAGTGAATTTCTGCTTGTAAATTACTCAATAATAACTAACATATTGTTGAACTAGCTTCCATATACACCCATATACACACCCATGTATTTTGTCACCGAGTTATCTGAGTGGCCTGGGGTGATACCTGACCTCTAGGATGTGTTCTATGATGTGCTCTTTATATACCTGCCCAGCACATATATCAATTGCGTTGCTTCGGCTTCGCATATACTAAAATTGGAACGATACAGAGAAGATTAGCATGGCCCCTGCGCAAGGATGACACGCAAATTCGTGAAGCGTTCCTCATTTTAAAAAAAATATTTTTGTATGCATATTTCATTCATTTCATTTTTATCAAAATATACCATTAAAACAGAGTTTTTTTTATTACTATTGAGATTACTTCTAGGATTTATTTTAAGCACTTATATACCATTTTTACTTCATTTTAGAATTGTTTTTAACCTAAAAAATAAAGAAATAGAAAACTATATTAAATATAAAATAGTGTGAGGACAGCTAGATCAGATGCCATCTGGTGGACGTTTATGGTATTACAACGTATGTACTCGTTTCTCCTTTTTTATTCTGTTTAAACCCCACGGATATAGATACGTTGTTGAATATTTTTCTTGTTTTTAATAGTATTAGTAAAGCCAGCAGTAGCAACATTTAGGATCGACTGGTGGAGGGAGGCTCGAGACCTCCTCTTTCATCTGTAACCGTTTCATACAAAGAGCATGTATGAATGTATGTTGTGATGTCTTTATTGATGATTGGTATATATATATATATATATATATATATATATATATATATATATATATATATATATATATATAGTTTTTGTGTATTGTATTGTTTTTGTGACAATGGTCTCTTGGGAAGCAAATTCGGTACTCTGCATGTTCCACATATATTGAGAACTGAACAATAAACTATTATCATACGATACTATATTTGTCCTCACTTGGAATTCAGCGCACTAGTGGAATGACTTATTACTGGCTTCCTACTGACGTTTTTTTCCCCCCACTATGTATATATATTTTTTAAATGTAAAGATGTATCCTCGCTCTTGCAAGTTCACGTTTAGTATATGTAAGTCTTCATTCAATAAAGTTTGTTAAACAAGAGCTAGTCACAAGAAATACTAGTGTCATGCTAATTCTGGGTGAACAGTTTACTAAAATTGGAACGATACCGTGAAGATCAGTCTAAAGCGGCTATGAGCCGAGACTCAGCATTTTAAGGGTGATTAGTCCGTCATCTTTACCGCCATATTGGATGTGGAAAAGTGTAGTGATAGGTGAACGGTGTCCATGGATATCTTATATAAGCCTACATAAATCCTTCATTAATATTTTTTTGTTTTTTAAAAGACCATAGGACCTCTGTTTGTAAGAAGTTGGGAATTGAAGTCGAAGTACTATGGTTCGAGTCCCACTATGGGGAAAAAAAGTTGTGTAAGTGTCTGCTTGCTGGCTACTGTCAAAATGCCCTTGAGCAAGGCATCGTCTCCACCACCCCAGCTCAAGGGGTGCAGCAGTCTTTTGCGAACCTCTTTCAATACATTCAAATAACACCCCCACGCCCCTCAAATAAAATTAAAAATATATATCTTTGTCAATGAAAAGTGCATTTTTTTCGCTCAATGGACGATGACACGACAAACACGACTAATCAATTGTCACATGGATTTTGATTGGATAATGTCAGCTTTTAATATCTGATTGGCTACAATGGAAGTGCATAAATTTGATCGTCTTTATCTGAAACACTTTCTAAAGAGAGATACATAATATTAACGTGTTCTTGTTTTTTATTATTATTATTTTTTTTAATTTATTTTTTTACTATTTTACTAAAACTACACGCATGTTAGGACTTGATGAGAGTTTTGAATTGTCCTGTGGCTGCAGCTGTTGCTGTGTAAATGTTCACCAATCCGAGGGCAAAGAACCGTCCGTTGCTGGGCAGATTATGTTAATATATGCAAGGCGACCATCGCTGCAACTACCATTCTGAGGTAAGAACAGCTTGATTTTTTTCCATAAATCGCCTGAAAACCGGGGATTTTCTTCAACGAGAGGCGCCGCTCGAGTTTTAAGTAGTCTTCCTGCCGCCACTAGTCATATTTTCGTCTGTCTTTGGATACGAAAGCGCCGGTGGGGAATGTGGTATTTGTCGGTCGTTGGCTCTTCGTCCATGTCTCTCGACGCTAGTAGTCCCACCCAAAATGGAGCCCGTCTTCCTTATTCCACGCTCGACTTGAAGGGCTGGGCTCGACAAACTAGCGCGGGGGACGGGTGGGTCGACTGAAATAACGTCATTATTTAGAGGTTTATACCACGTTTTGTTCACAATGTCAGCACGTAGCCGACGACGCGTGAACTGAGATGTTATCCGTTCCTGTTTTATCGGCCTTCCAGCGGCACTATAAGGCCGAAATGCTAACACTGAAACGGCCTCGTTTCTACTACGCTAATTTTTGTGGTATGGTCCGTTTGGGACCGACAACCTGGGGGGTTAAAGCGGGGGTAAACCTAGATTATCAATTAGGTTAGTTCGATTACTATATCTGTCAATTAATTTGTATTTTCATCCCACACAATTGCTATTGTACCCGAAGGCGTCTACGTTTGGGCACCGGTTCCCCGATTGCCTCGCCAGCAAACCTTAGCCGCTCTTGGTGCGCTTTACCCCCGCTTCGAGTGCGTCGTGTGACCGCTCTGCATGGGGACGACAGAGCACGCTGCTCGCTTGCTTTTGGCGTGTTGACGACCTGTGCACATCCCTAAAATACAAATTTCAATTGCCCTAGATCAGGGCTCACCAACCTTTTTGAAACTGAGAGCTATTTCTTGGGTACTGATTAATGCCAAGTGCTACTAGTTTTATACACACCTCTGAAATAACAAATATGCTCAAACTACTTTTAATAATATGTTATAAGTATACTTTATCATTAATAATTATGATATTCATTTATGTGAAGACACTGATCATGCTAATGATTTCTCACAGTAGTTAGGAAACTGATAAATATCAATATACAACACTTCTCTGCCAGTGTTTACATTTTCAAATGATCACTACTGCACAATTTCTAGAAAATCACGATGTCCCATCAATGGTAGGCAATTTTTTTGAACAGGCCCACTGGCCTTGGGGGCCACCTGGTGCCCGTCGGCACCACATTTTTGACCCCTGTCCTAGATATTTGTATTCAACATTCATATATTTTTAAGCTTCTGCATGATTCTGTGTAAGCATAAAATACACTTAACAGTTGCACCTAGACAATCTAATGAAATCTAGTGCAAGAGTTGGCATCTAAACTTAATTAAGCCAAGGCACACATTTTACATGAGAAGAATCTCACAGCACACCACCAAGCAAAAAGGCTATACGCTACTGCACAGGAGTTCCTTGTTCATCGTGGGGGGGATAACGGAAATCTTTGAAGTAGTGACAGTGTATTTATTTTATTATTTATATATTTTATATATTTTATTTTATGCAAAACACAAATACAACATATGCATGTGAGGTGCAGTTATTATTTTTGACCACTTGGGATCAGCATTGTCAAGTTCTACACTGTAGTATCTATGACTTTGAATGTGTGTGGCTTTAAAAGGCAGGGCTTGGCCTGTTGAGTGACGTGGGAGGCAGTGAATGAGAATGTGAGTGTATATAACATTTTGGCCTCACCATTAGCCGACTGTCATTGTATCCGTTATAGTTATTATATGACTGTTAACAGGTGTTCCTGGTTGTCTCACCGCGGCCTGCGGGGATCGGCGACTACCACGAGGCCCGGCAGGTGTGTTGCCATGGATGCCAAGCCGGAGCCCACCACTGTGTGGAGTCAGTCCGCGAACACTGACTCAGGCGACGCAACACAGGTAGAAATGTAAATAGAATATGAGTGAAAATGGAGAGGTATAAATATTGATGATAACATTTACAGTATGTTGCTGCTCAGTTGACTTGATTTGTGTCGCAGGTTCATTTTGAAGGTGAAACGGTGGCACAGATAGTTTACAGCGGAGATGGCTGCGGTCAGGCGGAGCGGGAGCAGCAGCAGCAGGTTGTGTACACGGCCGACGGCAGTTCGTACACCTCGGTGGACTCGGCCGAGCACACGCTGGTCTACATTCACCCTGCGGATGGCACCCAGGTAAGGATGGACTTGTTTATCCTTGGTATTGTTTTTATCCAGTTTTTTAATCGAGAACAGTGGGTCTCAAACTGGGGTCCACAGACCATCGGGGTCTGTGAGCTAAAGCTTGTGGGTCCGCAAAATAAAGAACAATTAATTATTAATTATATGTCGTACGTAAAAGAGAGAGTGCAATGAACTATGCGAATGAGGAATTTCCTGTCAGGCCGTGTTTGCAGATCAACCTCAAGTGGCGTACATCCAGCAGGACGGCACGACTCAGCAGGTGCGTGCGACCAGATTGTAACTCTTTAATTGGGCGGTGTTCAACGCAATCGGAAAGTAAATCCATCTCCCTTCCCAGGTGGCAGTTTTGCTTCCAAGCGGCCAGAACATGAATGCCGCCAGTCTGCACGTCCTCAGCAATGTCGCCGACGCACCGCAAGCCACCCTGGAACTGGTGTCCCAGGTGACGGCTTATGTTTTTATCATTGAGATGCATGAGCACAAAACTGCATTCTTGATGACTTGTTAGATTAGGTATTAGTTGCAAGTATTGCTTGCTTGCTTAACGTGAGATTGACAATGAGAGACATACATTTTGTTGAGCTGCTCAAAGACTCTTATTCCAGTAACTTTATCAGCACACACTGGGCAATTGGGTTTATTCGGATTCTCATACTTTAATTAAGGCTGTTGATTTCTCACACAGGAGCAGATGTCCGTATCCAATGCGCTAGCCTCCATGGTGGACCCCCCGTCTAGCCCAGTCGGGGCCATGGACACCACGGACGACTCTGCAGAAGACGATGACGACGACGACGACTCGGACATTGACGACTGGGAGCCTCGTCAGCGGTTCAACCCTCACAACCTCTGTGCGTGCTGGCATCCATATTTTCAACGTGATCACTCGTTATACTTTGTACAATAATAGTGACTGGACCTTACCATGAGTAATTTATGCCGCCACCCCCCCAAATTTTGTTTTATAATTGCTTGTTATTAGTTTGAAACATAAATATGGGACAAACTATGATACCAAACACTTATATAATTTCAAACAAATGTTTACAACATTAACAGTTAAAATATAAATAGCTTAGAAATGATTTGATTTCATGCCACAAAGACTCTCCGTAACTTCCACTAAACATTCTACTAAACTTAGCTCCTCCCCGACGTACAAAGTACATGTACACTTGACAGAAGTCACTTCAATGTCGTTCCTTGATTCCAGTTACCAATTTCCTGTTATTTAGGGTTTCGGAGCCATTTTGTGACATCTTAGGGCATTACAGGAAGAACAAACATACGCCCAAAAGCCATGAATACGTCCTTGACCCTAATTACCATTTTCCTTATATCGATCATATTAGTAGTAACTGTATTTGATGCCATATTGTGGCATCTTAGGGTGTTACAGTAAGAGTACAAAAATACGCCCAAAATTTGTGAATAGACAATTTTTTTCAGCGAGTAATGGAGGATGGGTGTGGGGGGGACAATCATAGGTGAAGTCAGAAATGGTGAACTGCGAATATGTGGAGAATTTCAGTACTTACAATTAATCCCATGTTTTTTTGCTGTGGGGCATGTCAGGGTGCGAGGAGTGCAATGACTCCAACCCCTCGGAGTGTCTGAACCACGGGCCCCTGCACCCCATCCCAAACCGGCCGGTAATGTCCAGGGCCCGTGCCAGCCTGCCACTGGTCCTCTACATCGACCGCTTCCTGGGAGGGGTCTTCTCCAAGAGACGGATCCCCAAGCGCACCCAGTTCGGCCCCGTGGATGGACCCCTGGTGCCCCAGAGCGAGCTGCAGGACAACTACATTCACCTGAAAGTGAGTCCCAACATCCAGACAGTTTTTCACGTAGGAAACATTGGCCATAGAAACTGTCACCACCCAAAAAAAAAAAAAAAAAAAAAACTTTATTCACTGTACAGGCCCATGTTTTAAGTCTCTGGTTCCCAACCTTTATTGAGCCAAGGAACATATTTTACAACTACTTGGGGGGAAGAAAATCTTGCTGCACACCACAAAACAATATGTTTTTAAAAAAGTCTATATGGAGGTTGTGTACCTAATTACATGTAACTGTTTTGCTTGTTCCAATAAGTCACTGGCATATGTAGATGAACAGATACATTGTTTGTAGTGACAGTACTAGATGTCAAGGGAAAAATGTTAACCCTTTAGTAGACAAGAGATAGGACAGACACTGAGAATAATGAGAGATAGTATTTCATACAAGCGTGCATAAAAGGAGACAAATACAAATTCAATTAAAATTCAAATACAACCCGATGGCTGCTTTCTAAGAAGTGTCTGAGTATTTCTCAATAAGTGAGGTTATATGTACACCCACATGAACTGACAGTTATCATCTGCCTCATGCAACTGGCACTCCCCAACCAAAGAAGTCTTGTTTTTTTTTCACAGCAAAGTGAAAATAGAATATCACACCGAGAGGAACGAAGTCGACTTTTTTATCCTCACATTAAAACAAAAGATTATTTGACTTTATAATTAACATAGCATTTTGTGTGCAAAGGCAAATTTTATTCAAACACAAAATAAGAAATTGGATAAATTACCGCAACACACTGGTTCCGATCTCAGTTTTAGTTAAGCATATATAATAAATTACCTGCAGTTAATGGTAAAATGTAAAAACAATAAAACACTGTCTTACTCCTCTGTACTGTACTCATTTTTGGAAAAAAATATAAAAGTGTAGAGCAAAGTTCGCCACTATAAAAATTCTGTATTTTGTCAAACAAAGGCATACAATTCATCACTGACCCTTTCCATTGTGGCTTCAGCTTTGTGTGCTGGATGCGGAAAAAGACGGCAAGAAGTCTGAGGACACGTGGCTGGACCTGTCTGACGAGGACAGCTGCAACTGGATGATGTTCGTGCGGCCCGCCAAGAACCACCTGGAGCAGAACCTGGTGGCGTACCAGTATGGCGCCGACATCTTCTACACCACCATCAAGAACATCGAGTCCAAGCAAGAGCTTAAGGTCACCACTGAGTTCTATAAAGCAAACTTCGGTGCAGATATTTTTTATTAAAAACAAAAAAATATATGTATGATCCTTCTGCAGGTGTGGTATGCAGCCTCATATGCAGAGTTTGTCAACCAGAAGCTCCACAGTGTTACTGAAGAAGAGAGAAAAGGTGGGCATCGTCATCTTGCGTGGGTTTTCTTCATTCCTCAAATTTTCACTTTTTGCTGCAGGGCTCAGTCCATATTACACTGTATTACAACAGTAATGTATATGTATACAGTAATGCAGTGCTCTTCCCTCATTTTGTGCTTCCTTCAGTTCTGCGGGAGCAGGAGAAGAACTGGCCGTGCTACGAATGCAGCCGGCGCTTCGTGAGCTCCGAGCAACTCCAGCAGCATCTCAACATGCACGACAACATGCTCCACTCTGCGAGCAGGTACCTTTCGACTTCATTGCATCCCTTGGGTTTTGATCACAAATGAAACAGCTGTTTTTTTTTTGGCGTCGCTCCTCCTCCCCCAGGCCCAGAGGTCGCGGCCGGGCCAGGGGCAGGAAGCGATTTGGGACGGGGAGGAGGCCAGGGCGACCGCCTAAATTCATACGTTTGGATGCGGTGGTTGAAGATGACACAGACAGGACGACGGTAAGCAACTTGTTTTTTTTACTACCATCAGGCATGTCCTATTGTAAATGCATTTAGTATATTTATTTTAATATGCATAATTAATTTAATAGGGGTTATGGGCAATGAACTTCCGCATTCGGCAAAACAGGTTGAACCACTTATTTCCGGTTCATGTGATTGGCAGAGACCTACAGCAGGAAACTGGGGACAAATTTTCATCATCAATATGAAATCATATATGTATAAATAAATGATATACCATAATTTATCGTGTGTAATGCGCACCCATGTATAATATGCACCCCCGAAGTTGACTTCAAAATTCTGGAAAACTCTTCTACCTATGTATAATTAATTTGTTATAATGCATGATTTTGCTTCTACCCATATGATCAAAACATGCTTCTACCCATATGATCAAAACATGAAGTATTATCTTTTGCAAGTTTTTTTTTTTTTTTTTTCAAATAATTATTCTGAAGTTAAGCACTTTATTTGAACACATAATACTTTTTTTTATTAACTTGCTCTTATTTTTAAATTCACAGCCCTACTTTTTATTTCGTAAATTAGAAAACACACACTCGTGCTCATATGTTTGATTACCCAGGAAGAATTTGTAGGATGGCGGCATGGTGATCAACTGGTTAGCACATCTGCCTCACAGTTCTGAGGACCGGGGTTCAAATCCCAGCCCTGCTTGTGTGGAGCTTGTATGTTCTCCCCGTGCCTGTGTGGGTTTTGTCCAGGTACTCCGGTTTCCTCCCACATCCAAAAAAAGATGCATGGTAGGTAGATCGAAGACTCCAAATTGCCCTTAGGTGTGAATGTGAGTGTGAATGGTTGTGTTTATATGTGCCCTGCGATTGACTGGCAACCAGTTCAGGGTGTACCCCGCTTCTCGCCCGAAGAAAGCTGGGATAGGCTCCAGCCCGCCTGAGACTCTAATGAGGATAAGCGGCACGGAAAATGAATGAATGAATTTGTAAGATGGGTACAATTCTTGAAAGAAAACATGAATGACCAGACAAAACACATTTAATTTTATTTTAGTAAGATTCAAATTAAATGGTCAAGCATTTCAGAAAAGCATTATCATTAAACAAAACCACAAAGAAATTCATGATTGTTATTGTTCTGTCATATTTAAAAAAAAAAAAAAAAAAAAAAAAAAGAAAAACAATATTTCACAAATTCTGCCAGGGTATGTAAACTTACAGGCACAACTGTACATATATGCAGTCAATGGAATGAAAGTGTAGGTTACACCTTTTTTATAACCACTAGGTGGCGGTGGGATATTAAAATGAAAGTGTACACCTTTCTCATAACCTCTGGGTGGTGGTGGCATTTTGGAATAAAAGTGCACAGCTTTTTCATAATCACTAGATGGTGGCATACATTTATAAAATGCAAAAGTTTTTTTTCCATTTGCCCCTATACCCATGTATAATGCGCACTATTGACTTTTGGCAATTTTTTTTTTGGGGGGGGATGCACATTATAAACGAGAAATTACAGTACATGTATTTAACGTTTTAAAAGTTTAGCAAGTTCAAACCATTATGTCATCAACCAGTTGCTATTGCTAGTTATTACGGTATACACAGGAAGTAAAATACGTTTATTTTACTAATATCTTTCAAATGTATGTAAAATTGTTTATTTAAAAAATAGAATAATAATCCATGCTCCTGTTTAATTTTATTGTTTGTATTTTTTATTGAATTTGTATAAATTGGCTAATTAATTAATACAAATGTATACTTTTTATTGTGCTGGCTCATTTAAACTGTATTTATAATTGTAATTATACTGGTAATGTATTGTTCATTTATGTATTACATTAATAGAAATGTGATGCTTTACTAATTCTTAATTTTTTTTTATAATTTACTTAAAGAATATATATATATATATATTTTTTTTTTTTTTTTTTTTTTTACTGTACATGTTATAGGCAACACAAAGGGCGAGTGTAAGTGTAAATCAGGCATTCCAATCCATGGTCCAACCTTCCTGTGTTTGCATGTTTTCCCTTACGTTGCTTTTCTCAGGGTACTTCTTCCCACATGCCAAAAACATCCAGTTATGCATGTTATGTTCATTGAAGACTGTAACTTGTCACAAACCTGGTGAGAATAAGTGGTATCGACAATGGATGCATGTATGTTATATTTTTTATTTTACAATAAATCATTCAGAAAATTATTTAATGAGATGGATGAATAAAAAGATAAATAATTAATAAACTTTCTGAATTAACCAAATTTGTGGAAAAAGCAGCGAAATGAATGGAACAGATATTACAGTATTCTTGGTAATTTAAATGGTTGGTGAGCCGGATTAAAGAACGGTGCAGGCTTTATGTGTTTCGTGGGCCATACTTTGTCCACTCCTGCTCTAAATTGTCACTGAGCTGATGTGATGTCAAACATGTTTTCTGTTTTGGCTCTAATTTTTTTTTTACTTTTGAGGCATATTTTGCCCCCTTTTTTTTCTCTTTTTCAGGAGATGCTGAATCCGGCCGAGGCACAGCCGCTGGATGAGCCAACGGAGGCGGCTCACAATGGCGTAGAGGTGACCGTTTCGGAGCCGGACACAGAGGCGGATGGCTCAACGATGTCCCTAGCGGGGGAACCCTGTGCTGCCCAGCCCTCTGATGTGGACCTGCCGCTCCAGACCAAGGAGGACCCCGTGCAGAGTGACCAGTCGGACGCTCAGCTCTCGTCTCCGGATGTGCGACGCTTGAAAAGGATGCGGGTGAGACTCGAACACCTGTTGTCACAAAGTGTGTATTAGTGTGCGTTTGCTTTTCAACACTTTCTCTTCTTAACATGGGCCTCTTTCATAGACAAATGTGCAGGTAGGCGGGACCCTCACAAGGGCATTTGAGCCTATCAGAAGGCTGAAAAAGCAGTTGACTTGGTCACCTCCTTGCCTCAAAATCGTGACATAATATATGTACTGTACATTCATGCGCACGTTTATTCAAATCATCTCATCAAATACAGTATGTATAATTTTTGTTAACAGTATGTTGCACTCACAATCGCCATTGCAATAAATAATGTGCAAATGTGAGGAAGGAGATTGTTAAATATACAGTACATGACATGATCTTTAACTTAAATAAATGTAATGTAGGCCACTGGTCCGCAACCTTTCCACCACGGACCAGTTCATGCTTGTACATTTGTTTCGCAGAACCTGGGGCGGAGCTTGTGGTGGGCCCGGCCAGCGTAGACTGAAGGTTGGCCACCCCAGTGGCCACCCCGATGTCCACCTCCCCCGTGTGTTAGCAATCATGCTTCAATGCTTCTGGCCAAAGTTCTATTTATTCTTATTTTATTTCACTTTTTGGCCGGTCTGCAGCCCGGTAGTTGAGGCAGTAATGCTGACTTTTTCTGCGGTCATGTATGTTAACTTCTTTAAAGGTTATTTATTACCTATATGTTTAAGCTAAAATAAATAAAAAATAAATAAATAAAAATGAAAGTCTTAAGTCATTTTAAATTTAAAAAAAAAAATTTATTTAAATTTGTCATGTATTTGAACTTTATTTCCTCTCAGTAACCTATGTTTAACGGTTACTGTTTAACATTATATTTTAAAGAGAAAAAACTAATTATGAATTAAAATTTGGATTTCTGTAATTACACAATTTTTTTTAAATGAAAAGTTGTGAAATAAAATGACATTGTTTTACCTTAAATATAAAATATTAAAAACTAAAACATTTTATTGAATCATATTTACCATCATTAACTCATATTTAATGTTAAATTAAAAGATTTATATTTTTAAAGAAAATAGTCATGTATTAGTTTTTATTAAAAAGTTTAATCAAGTCTTGTTAAAGATGAAGCAATAACTATTATGTTGCAAAATATGAACTGGAGTGTTTACTAACTTTATCTTGTGTTTAACCTTAAATAAACATTTTAAAATAAGAAACAAAATTACATATTTTTTTATTTTAAACAAGGCGATAACATGTTGACATGACCTTAAATTGCTCTTCCATGTAAAAACATAACAGCCTTTCTGCCTCTGTGTGTCGTCAGACTGCTGCGCTGCAGCATCACTTCATCCGAAAGAGCTTCCGCCCCTTCAAGTGCAAACACTGCGACAAGGCCTTCCGCGACAAGGACAAGCTGGACCAGCACCTGCGCGTGCATGGCCGCGACACCTTCATCTTCCCGTGCCACCTGTGCAGCAAGACCTTCATGACCGACACGGCGCTGGACGACCACCTGCTGGTTCATACTGAGAATCGCACGTATGCGTGTCTGCTGTGCGCCGAGACCTTCGACAGGCTCGACGCACTTCGGGACCACATTGAGGTGCACGCTGTGGACGGCACCTTCACCTGCCCGTCCTGTAAGAAGACCTTTCCCGACTTCATCCAGGTTGGTATTCAAGAGAGCTTAGTGTTTCTTGTGAGACTTCAGCTCAGTGAGCATCTATGAGGTATGTCAGAAAAGTTCCAAGACTGATGTCACAAATGATACATTTCAAACCCAAACTGCGAGTTTTCCATTTCATTGTGGGCCAGACAAACAATCAGCACATCTGCAAAGAGATGTCAACATTTTATCGCCTTGTTTGAAATAAAAAAAGATGTAATTTTGTTTCTTATTTTAAAATGTTTATTTAAGGTTAAACACAAGATAAAGTTAGTAAACACTCCAGTTCATATTTTGCAACATAATAGTTATTGCTTCATCTTGAACAAGACTTGATTAAACGTTTTAATAAAAACTAATACATGACATTATTTTGTGCCTTGCTTCCATTTTGAGGTTTTTAACTCTCCTCCAGGTGAAGAAGCACATCCGCTGCTTGCATTCCGAGAAGATCTTCCAGTGCCCAAACTGTGAGAAGGGCTTCTGCCGGCCGGACAAGCTGCGCCTGCACATGCTGCGGCACTCAGATCGCAGGGACTTCCTGTGCTCTACCTGCGGCAAGCAGTTCAAGGTGAGGCAGCAGTGTGGGACGTTTCGTCATGAGTTTCTCTAACTGAGGTCTGCGAGCTGCAGCTTGGTGGTCTGTAAAAGTTGTTTTTTATTAATTATGTCATATTAAAATCATTAAAAAAAATTAAGTTAATTTTATATGCCACGGGCACGTCAATAAAACAAACTAAGTCAATTTCTCCTCTATACCTTAGCTGTAGGGCAATTAAAAGCCCTGATATAATCATTATCACATAAAGCTGACATATATATATATATTTAAAAAATAATAATAATTTCGGTATACACAGTTATATTTAATTGGCGTTATGATTTTAGGAGTCCTTGGAAAAATTTCTCCCCTTGAAGAAGACCTGGACTAGAATAGGCTTTGTCATTCAGCATTGTTCACTATATACAACAGAACATAATTCTGATTCAGTGGCTCCCAAAAACAACTTCATCTTTTTTTCGCTCCAAAAACGTATTATTTTAAAATTTTAAACATTTGACTTTTAAAAAAATAGGCAACATTTTAATTCAGATCGCATTTCGGTACGCATGGTAATTATGTTTATGGCGTTAGGATTATGAGGGGGTCTTTGGAAAAATGTCTCCCCTGTGAGGGCTCCCTGGACCCAAAAAGTTTTAGAACCCCTGTAATATGTACATGACAACAATGTTTGATTTTCCAGCGGAAAGATAAGCTGCGGGAGCACATGCAGCGTATGCACAATCCTGAGCGCGAGGCCAAGAAGGCCGAGCGGGTCCACCGCTCCAAAAACCACAAAATGAAGGCGCCCACTACAGACTTTGAGAGCTTTATGTTTAAATGCAGGCTGTGTATGATGGGATTCCGACGCAGAGGAATGCTGGTGAGCCTGGAATGATTACTGTCACGTGAGGTGATGTGAGAGCCAGCGTAATATTTATTTTTTGTTGTCGCAGGTCAATCATTTGTCCAAGCGTCACCCTGAAATGCGCGTTAACGACGTCCCCGAGTTGACGCTGCCCATCATCAAGCCCAACAGAGACTACTTCTGCCAGTATTGTGACAAGGTGTGACTGGACTATCGCACATCCGTCTAGTCATTCCAGCGAAATGTCCCCAAATCAGTTTGTAAACGCATGTTTTTAAATGTGCTATATAAATAACATTATGACAGTATTATAAACATCATCTTGTTTCCAGGTGTACAAGAGTGCCAGTAAGAGGAAGTCGCATATACTGAAGAACCACCCGGGGTCAGAGTTGCCGCCCAGCATCCGGAAGCTCCGTCCGGCCGCACCCGGCGAACCGGACCCCATGCTGACCACGCACACGCAGCTGGCCGGCACCACTGCCTTTGCACCCGTCTGCTGCCCGCACTGCGCCAAGCAGTACAGCAGCAAGGTGAGTGTGAGACTGGGCCAAAGGATCCAATTTAGGCATGCCTTGGGAAATGATCCAATTTCACTAAATCAATCTGAAAATTATTATGAACTACAAATAATGTATCTTTGTTCATCTATCTATGCCAGTGACGTATAGGCAAAATGGTATCATGTCTCAGTTATGGCTTTTGTTACCGTGACGACTGGGAGCATAGCTAAGTCATTGCAATG
Organism: Phycodurus eques; assembly: GCF_024500275.1. Lineage (NCBI taxonomy): Eukaryota > Metazoa > Chordata > Actinopteri > Syngnathiformes > Syngnathidae > Phycodurus > Phycodurus eques. Next base: position 25,817,827 of record NC_084531.1, read on the forward strand.
AGACGAGCAGCTACTTGTTCTCCAACTTCCCAGAGCTTGAAAAAAAAAGTGAGTGCCCTTAAAGAGGAAGTACAGTAATCCATGACTTATCACGGAGGTTAGATTCCGGACCACTCCTACAATAAGTGAAATCCGCGAAGTTGCGGCCATGTTTATTTTTTTTCTGTTTTCATATTTTAACGCTGTATGAATCTCCTCAGTCACACACTTATTAATCTTTCCCACACTCTTATTAACCTCTGCCATACTCTTATAAACATTTCCTATGATCGTAAACACTTTTTATTCTCTTAAACATACATAATATTAACAACATATACAATTTCTTAAGGGTACTTACCATTGACATTGAAGGTGATGCTGATTTTGAATGTACTACACAACCAGGAAAAGGATTGCACCTGTCACCCTTATATTCTTTTCGTCCATCTTTATGCACTGTATCGAAGATCCATTTATGCCTCAACGGCTGACGACAACCGCAAAACCGCTCCCTTCCTTCAAAAGGTCGAGAAAGTTCTGCAAGTTAGATGCTACAACTACCATCTTCTTCTGCTGCTAACAGCTTACCTTAGAAGGCAACGTTTGGCTCGTAGGGCTTGAAATAAAGTATTGTAACATCTTCCAGTGATACATGACAAGACTTTAATCTGTTTATCTCATATTTACTAATAAAGTAATGAAAAACTGTGAAACTGTGAGCAATGTAGTAATTAAAAAGTAAATTTTCTATAACATTTATTGGGTCCATTGCGACTTTGTAGTGTAAAATAATGTAGATTTTTAGTCAAATTATATATATCTTGTATGAATGTCTCAGACTAAGATGGTGCAGCACATACGGAAGAAGCATCCCGAGTTTGCCCAGCTCGTCAACACCATCCAAGCTCCGCTGGCGACGGCCGTCATCAGCAGCACGCCTGCTGTCATTAGTGCGGACGGCGCTGCCGCTGAGGCTGTCGTGGTAAGTTAAAATGACTTCAAACACACGGGTTAGTGTTGCATCTCGTGAGGAAAGTGGGACTAAAACTGCATCATGACATCTTTGTCCGCAGACCACCGACCTGTTAACGCAGGCCATGACGGAGCTCTCCCAGACGCTGACTACAGACTACAGAACAGCACAAGGAGACTACCAGAGGATCCAGTACATCCCCGTGTCCCAGGCAGGAGCTAGTTTGTCGCAGCCGCAGCACATTCAGCTGCAAGTGGTTCAGGTGGCGCCGGTAAGATTTATTGATTTATTTTTTTGCCAATCTTCTGCACTATATGACTGCAAACATTGACTGTGACATCTACTTGTCACTGTCCGATTCAAATCACTTGGTTTTAGTAGGACTTCCGATACTATGACAACTAAACAAGCCTACTCAGTGTTGCAAACTTTGCTAATGATAGACCAGTTATCGGCCGGGCTGATTATCGTGGCCGATATTTGGCATTTTGGCACATATCGGCACCTGCCTTTTTTTAATCCAACGGACGATAATTGAATAATGGGTTATTTTAGCTCTGATGCAGCTGCTGCGAGCGTCTCTGTCTGTGACTTCTCTCTACAGGAGTCCCACCCATAGCACCACCTGATTGGTTACCCATGCACAGCGCTTGGGAAAAAAGAAAACTATATACGGTCTATCACTAATCGTTGCCATTTGTCTGATCGCTCCTGTTTTTTAAAAAAGGAGGGAAAAAATGCCAAGTAACAAATCTGGCCACTTTTGTGAAATTATTGGTTACTTTTGGAGACTCGGGCGCACGTCCAGAGTGCATACAAATGGCACATACTCAAAGCCCTACTTTTCAAAAATGGGCCGGTAACTTAAAGATTTACATGATTGTTTGATTTCAAACTTAATGGTTGAGCAGGCACTCCGAAGAACCAACGACTGTATATGCATACAAACCATAAAAAATGCAGCTATCATATCCCCTTTTTATCATTTAGCATCTGAAAGAACCTTTTGGTCACCATGTTTGTTTCTCCAGGCTTCCTCTCCGCATTCCCAGCAGCAGACTGTGGATGTCGGTCAACTGCACGACCCGCACGGTTATAGCCAGCACTCCATCCAGGTGCAGCACATCCAAGTCACGGAGCCCTCTGCCTCTGGACAAGGTGTCACTCAGGTATGACCCCTTAGTGCTCATAGCTTCAATGCAATATTATTCATTGTGAGGCAAGGGTGGGGACATAATATTGACATTGTGATAGCAATCTCTGAACAAGTACTTTGAATGCTAAGTAAAAACACAAAACACAGAATTTACTGTAAAAAGGTCATTCACTGATGCTAGATCTAATTATTTGTGTTTGCTGTAAAAATGGATTAGAAAGCATAATTGGCCTTAATTTTAATTGCTAACTATAATAAGGAGAAAGTGTGTTGTTTGTATGTAATTATTTGTTGTCTTTAATTTTGTGTATATTAATGTACAAGATGACTTGAGTATTCCGTTTGTCATGTACTGTACATGGAGGTTGTCCTTAAAAGGTGTTAAATGGAAATTTCTAAAAATAGATTTCTTGAGAAATTACCTCCCATCCTCAAATATTTAATCTATTTTTCCTTCTTTATTATATATTTTAAAAATTAAACTATTGTTGCAAAATGTATTTCAAATTTCAAATATTACCATGTAACATTGAGTCCATTCCTCAGGGTCTTACTTTGTGAATGAGAGGTCTTGAATTTGATAATAATGGTCTACAAAAGTCTTTTTAGAGAGGGGAAGTAAAAATAAACTGAGATAATGTTGTTGCACAAGTGTGCACACCCTCTTATAACTAGGGATGTTTGTGTGTTCACAATTAGCCGGTCACCTTCAAACTTGTTTTAAATAGAAGTCAGCACATTTCCTTGAGTAAAATTTGTGCCTTGGTTGAATAAATGTTGGGTAACACTGGTAGAATTCTTTTTTGGAACCAGCACCTTTGACTTCTCTCGCAGGTGACGGGTCAGCCTCTAAGCCCCAACTCCCAACAGACCAATCAGGAGTTGAGCTCGGCCCAGCTGACCCCCGTGACGCTGGGTCAGAACCACAGTCTTCAGGGCGGTGGTCCTCCTCAACAGCAGCAGCAGCAGCAGCAGGGGGCGGTTCAACATGCCTACATACCCGGCAACTGGAACTACCGAGGCTACCGTGAGTCCAGCCTGCAGCGCACACACTCGCAACTTCCTGTCACGTGACCAGTGGTCACTCTCTTGCTCACACAGTTTTCCAAATAATACATTTTTATATTATTTATTTTAAGCAAAATGCTCTGCCAGAAGAACAGAAAAATATGTCTTGGTAAGATTCATTAAAACAATTCTTCCGCTCTCGAGTATAATGCGCACCCCCAAAATTGACCCCAAATATCAGGAAAACCCTTCTACCTCTGTATAATGCTCAACATTGATATGCTGCTATACATATGCTCAAAATTGTACCTAAATTCTACCCCCAAAATTATTGTTCATATTGTATTAGTTTTTTATAAATAACTATTAGTCACTGATGGTGTAGTGGTACACTCGCCTGACTTTGGTGCGGGCAGTGTGTTTTCAGTTCCCACTCAGTGACGGTGTGAATGTGAGTGCGAATGGTTGTCCGTGTCTATATGTGCCCTGCGACTGACTGGCGACCAGTTCAGGGTGTAGTCCGCCTTTCACCCGAAGTCAGCTGTGATAGGCTCCGGCGCCCCGCGTCCCTAACCAGGATAAGCGGTGTTGAAAGTAGATGGATGGATGGATGGATGGATAAATAACTATTCTACTTTGTGTGCATAATTCTGTGTTGATGTTGTTTTAATCCCATGTCGGGACAAGCCACGCATACAAATCTTACATTTGCTTAATATTATACAACTGCAACCAACATTTATTTGGACATCTCTGCCCCCTTCCCCATCTTAAAATATCAGGACAAAATCCCTCATATTTTTTTATTTTATGGATGTTAAAAGATTTCCTCTTCATATGCGCTCACTACAGAAACAGCTGAACGTACTTAATGTCATAAAACTGCCACCATTTGCCACCAAAATGTATGGGGACACCTCTACCTATGCCCATGTCAGCCTCTGAAAATATCAGTACGAAATCCCAAATATTTTGGATCCTATGGGTTTTTGTATCCTGCGGAGGAAACTCATTTCGGCCGCTTGTATCCGGGATCTTGTTCTTTCGGTCACGACCCACAGCTCGTGACCATAGGTGAGGGTAGGAACGTAGATCGACTGGTAAATTGAGAGCTTCGCCTTTCGGCTTAGCTCCTTCTTTACCACAACGGACCGATACAAAGGCTTGCCTGGGAACGCCTCGGGTTCCCCCCAGAAGAGCTGGATGAAGTGGCTGGGGAGAGGGAAGTCTGGGCGTCCCTGCTAAAGCTACTGCCCCCGCGACCTGACCTCGGATAAGCGGTAGAAAACGGATGGATGGATTTTTGTATCTATAATGGGTCTGAGAAAAGCAACATTAGACGGTACATGTTATATTGGAATGAAAGTACATATTTTTCACAACCCTACGTACCAGTAAACAGATTTTTTTTTTCATTTTCCTTATACCCATGTATAATGCTCTAGCAACTTTTGATGGATTTTTTGGGGTGGGGGGGACGGACGATGAGCATTATACACGAGAAATTCGGGTAGACATAGCTGGCTTCTAAACCCACCACTAATATCTTAAACCTAGATTATTTATTCTGCATACACCTATAGAATTATGATCCTTCTCATTTTAAGATTAAGATACTCACAGTACAAGTAATTAACCAATAAAATCATAACAGTTTATAACACCTTCTGCTTTTCAAGAAAAACATTTTTTAAACAAGTGAAATGCTCTTAAACAAAAACTGCCTGGTGATGAAAAATCTTTGCAGGCAAAGAACAAGCATGTTTCCCCTTGATTTCAGATATGTCATCTTGGTTAGATTTTAGTTTTTGCAGTGCATTTAGTATTAAAGATGACTGTAAAAGAGTCGGAGATGAATGACTTCCCTATCCATGGCCTTTCTTAAGAGAATTATTTGATGTTGTTTGCAAAGAGATTGATCAATGACGAATGTGTTGTCTTGTGCCACAACCACGAGCTTTTGGCGTTAAAAATGTCCTTGTATAATCTGAAAAAACGTGTCCATACGTTAAGTACATTTCAGAGTCTGTATTCTTTCTTTTACTTCAGTAAAGGAGTTGAATCAGTTCTTCTACTTTTACCAGCGTCTTTCTTATAACAAACATCTGTACTTCTACTTAAGCAGCCTCCGAGATCCAAATGATGACGTTGCCCCACGCGCAGTACGTCATCGCCGAGGCCCCCACGCCCGTGAGTGGAGCCAACAGCAACCAGGTGAAAACGGTGAGTGGGCTTCAAAATGGGGGCTGAAACTACATCTCCCTCCATCCTTTTGCTTGAGAGCGAGAAAGACCGAGAGAGAGCGTAGAGGGATAGCTGGAACAAAGCCCCCAGTTGTCCTTTTCTGATCACGTTTCAATCAGTTTCTGTTAATTTGCTGACCTCAATTCAGCCTCAAACAACAATAAAATGATAGAACATACAGTCGTGCTCAAAAATATTGGCCTCTTTGGGCATGACTGTATTGTCTTTTATATGTATTTGTCTAAAAAAAAATCCTCTCACTATTCTGGCATTTAGCAAATATAAATAATTTTGGTAATCCTAATTGACCTAAAACAGGAAAAGTTTAATCTGATTTAATGTCATACAGTCAAGAAAAAAAGCAAAATGTTTGTCTCCATGCTCATGGTCTTTTGGTGCTGCTGTTACAATGGACCTGGTTTGACCAGTGATGTCATGAAAGCCGACTAATCATCTGTAGAGTCAGACAAATTTCATTTGTCCTCTGGGTCCCTCCAGACGCACTACGTCATCTCTGAAGGTCAGACGGAACTGGACACCAAGCCTTCGGGTCCCGCCATCTCGGGTCCGGACCCCGGCGAACACTTGGAGCCGCCGGCGAGTCAGCAAGCCACCACGCAGTACATCATCACCACCACCACCAACGGCAGCGGTGCAAGCGAGGTCCACATCACCAAACCCTAAAACTTCCTGAACTTTGACCCCTCGTTTCCGCTCCACTCCCACAACTTTTCCTACCCGTCGGCAGTTTTTAAGCATGCGGACTAAAAGTAAACAAAGACTTGATGAATTTAAAAGACAAAATGAAGACCAGCACAGTTTTATGTGTTTTGTAAAGTGTCATTATGTTGTTGTTGACGTGTCCACGCTGCTAGAAAACTCAATCAATGACAAGTATCAACATTTACAGCTTTCTGAACATGACCTGCTCAAGTGGAAAGAGATCCTTTTTATTCAGTTTGAAGTAGTCAGAAAAGTCATTTGTGAACTGTGACAGAAAATGAAATTCTTCCAGTTTAATACCACAGTTGTCGTGTTTTTATCCCAAACTGGTCTATTTACAGTGTTCTTCTCCTATATGGAACTCTATCGTTCGTGCCACTGCTATTTCGCAGAATTTTTGTGGGAAGCATACAGTATAACGGAAATCTGCGGTTTATAGCAATCGTTTTTTATAGGTTTACGGCAAACCGGTTTGCATGTGGGAAAGGAGAGCCACAGATGCCAACACTTTTCAGCTATTTATTTTATGACAAGACAAGAGGAAAACACATAAAAAACAATGATTAAAATCACATAGATACTGCTGTCAGCCTCAGCTCACCCCCAGAGACTCACGCCACAAGGCCCCGCCTCTTAAAGGCATATAAACTAAGAGACTAAAGGCCTTTTCACACTGTTTACGTCTCCATGGTAACATACATACAGTAAGACTAAATAAGGAGCACTTTGAAGGAGGAGGGGCAGACCTACACAATCACCAGCATTTTCATTGGTTTCATCTACTGTACCATGCCAATGTCTTTACCAAGATAATACTAATATTATGATATATATATTTGGGGTATTACTGCAGGTGAAGTTTGGAGGCACTGCATCATACTGAGGGAAAATATGTACTTTAGTGCAAACTAAAACCACAACATTCATCCATTTTCTGAACCGCTAATCCTCAATAGGGTCGCGGCCCTACTGGAGCCTATCCCAGCTATCTTCGTGCGAGAGGCGGGGTAAACCCTGAACTGGTCGCCAGCCAATCGCAGGGCACATATAAACAACCATTCACCCTCACGTTCACACCTACGGGCAATTTACAGTCTTCAATTAACCTACCATGCATGTTTTTGGGATGTGGGAGGAAATCGGAGTACCCGGAGAAAACTCACACAGGCACGAGGGGTACATGCAAACTCCACACAAGCGAGGCTGGATTTGAACCCCGGTCCTCAGAACTGTGAGGCGGATGTGCTAAACAGTTGTCCACCGTGCTGCACAACCACAACAATACATGTTAAAACAGAATCAGAATCATCTTTATTTGCCAAGTATGTCCAAAACACACAAGGAATTTGTCTCCGGTAGTTGGAGCCGCTCTAGTACAACAGACAGTCAATTTACAGAACACTTTGGAGACATAAAGACATTGGCAAAAAACAATTGTGCAAAAAGATGCACTTCTAGCACTTAGAGCAGTTCGAATGACTAATATTGCAATAGTCCGGTGCAATGACCATTGTGCAAAGGGCGCTGAGACTTCAAGGAGTGTATGCGGTTTAAAGTGACGAGTAGTGCGATCATCTGGGACAATGTTGGTTGTGCAAATGTTACAGATACTCCTCAATCAGTGTGCAAATGGAGCAGATGCTACTCTGGCATGAGTGGCCAGTATATGCAAATAGTGCAGCATGGCGAGACAACTACAGTGAGTGCACGAGTAATACATAATTGGCCCCACAGAAATGTGACAACGAACTCAAGTCAAAAACTGCCAGCTTATTGTAATGGAATTATAGGTTAGGTGTTTAAGAAGTTGATCGCAAGAGGGAAGAAGCTGTTGGAATGTCTACTAGTTCTAGTCCTTTGTCCTTTTTTTGTAGCAGCACCAAACCACACTGTGATGGAAGAACACAGGACTGATTCGATGACCGCTGTCTAGAACTGTCTGGAATCAATAATTCTATTACAGTGTCAACAATTATGTTTGTTAAGGAAGACTTTTTTTGATGCAACCCTTATTAAAATACACTAATGTACATAAAGAAGTGACCTATGAGTGTATAAATGCATCCCAATTTGCACCCTTTATATTTGGTTAGCGTAATATATATATATATTTTCCTCTTTAGTTTTTGTTCTAAACCACAAGATTTATTTTTAAAACTGTACGTTTCAGTTGTTTTAACATGGATTTCTAACATTTTAGACAAGCTTTTAATTGCTTTTCATGAGAATTTTACTGAAAGACTACTCATGCCGGCATGGTGACCGACTGGTTAACACATCTGCCTCACAGTTCTGGGGACCGGGGTTCAAATCCAGGCCCCGCATGTGTGGAGTTTGCATGTTGTCCCAGTGCCTGGGTGGGTTTTCTCCGGGCACTCCGGTTTCCTCCCACATCCCAAAAGCATGCGTGGTAGGTTGATTGAAGACTCTAAATTGCCCGTAGGTGTGAATGTGAGTGCAAATGGTTCTTTGTTTCTATGTGCTCTGCGATTGGCTGGCGACCAGTTCAAGGTGTACCTCGCCTCCCGCCCGAAGATAGGATAGGCTCCAGCAGCCCAAGTGAGGATAAGCGGCAAAGAAAATGGATGGACTACTGCTTGTTTTTTCAGCAATTTTCAAATGAGCAACAAGCTCTTTATGGTGTTATGTTATTGAACTCAAGACTAAAAAAAAATGGCTTTCGGGACTAATTTCTACTCAGGGAAAGGTTAAAACCCACTGTTAAATCCATCATTATGCTGTTAATGGCATTTTTTTGCATGCATTTACCAAATATAGCAATCTATTAAATTCATGCATATATTATTATTATTCTATCGTGCATTGTCCCTTTATGAGTTCTAAATAGGATGAGGTAGTTTGCACTTGCCAAATAGTGAGCCCCTTTTTCGCTCTATTGATTTGGCCCATTACAAATTATAAACACCAAACAGTACAATATTGGGGAAACTTGCGCTTGACAAAAAATGAGCCCCTGTTTACCTCAATTGTTAGCCCTTTATAGTATAAGTGATAGGTAGTTTTTACTTGACAAATACTGTGGTCCATTGTGAATTAATTATAAATTGGTTTGGGTAGCTTATACTTGCCAAATAGCGAGAACCTCATTATCACTCTTGCTTTGGCCCTTTAGTATGAGTTAGCTTGCACTTGAAAAATAGTGAGCCCTTGTTGACCTTTGCTATTCGTAAACAAAATGGGTAGTAAGCTTGCTCAATAGTGAGTCTCTTATTCATCACTGTTCCTTTGCCCCCTGATTGGTAATAAAAGGTAGATTTCACTTGTACATTCATTAATATACTGTAGTTATAAAAGGTATTGGCAATTGAACCAACTCAAACGCCCATATGTTATTATGTGAATGTGTGATGTTGTAATGTGAGCTAATTCTAGCTCAGGGTTTGCTTGAGAGGCCAGGAAGTGGCTGTGTTGATCACGGAGGTGGGGTTTGTTCATCAATCTCACGGTTAGTACCTGTTCTACAAGCTTGTCAGGTAAACCGAAAGTCTCTCGCCATGCCGCGCAAATTCTTTTCCCCCTTTCTCACAGCATGTCATGCCTCAGCTGACGCTCGGCGCCACCGGTTGTCACAAGGGCCCGGGGCCTGGCGCGAGGGCGGCCCTGGACCGGGCCCTCGAACGTGCCCACCGCGGGGGGCAAGAGGAAGAACCTGCCCAGAAGAGCCCGGAAAAGAGACACAGGTGAGCTGTAGCACTCAATTTCTTGGCCTATTTCTTGGCCTATTAAGATTACAATCTGTTCACACCGCAGCACAAAACTATGATTTGACGCACATGACATATGGAGTGCAACCTACTGTTATGAACAGCTATTGGATTTTTATGCGTGGATTTTTATGAACAATTAGGTTGCGTTATAATATTGATTTTAGGTTTAAAGTGCCGAGCCTTTACAAAGAAAATATTGGTTTTCCAATAATAACAGCTCTGTCCAAACTGAATGACATGCTGCTTGTCAAATAGTGATCCCATTACAATTGCCTTGCAGCATGCTAGCTATAAAAGCTGTTCATTAGATTCAATCAATGTTTTCCAACCTATACAAGGCACGCATTTTACTTAAAAAAAAAAAAAAAAAAAGCTCACAACACACCAAATAAAAATGTCACGTGTATTGAACTAATGATGATCACATCTCAATTTACTCACAAATGAACTTATTGAGTGTGAAATTTGGGTCTTTTTAATTTAACCTTCACTATACATTGCTGTCATAGATGAACAAAGATATATTTGTAATGAATAAATAATATATTTCGGACAAATTAAGTGAAATTGGATCATTTCCCATATGATCTCGCACAGCACACTAGTTTGCCACCTAGTTGGGAATCACCAGGCTAGATTGCGTAGCATATGCACCTGCCAAATAGTGAGCCCCTCTTTGTCTCCATTGTGTATGCATGGTTTTTAGAGTACTCTTTTGGTTGAAACGGCGTACTTCAACTCTTACCGGAGCAGTTTGCAGCCGAGTGTCAAAATTAGCACCTCCTAATCTAAAACCAGGGTACTGTAATGGCCAATTTTTTAGTAGGCCTGTAACTCATTTCAGTGTCTTCCTGTACCTTTAATAGCGAATCGGAACACTTGGGGCTCGTAATCAGATGATTCAAGAGCGACTCCAGTTCGTCTGATCCAGAACAATAGCAAACTATGCATATGCCCCCCCCCCCCTTCCGGAATCGTATCATGCTGTTTTATCTATGACCAATTGTCTGTGTTTTCTGCATGTGTAGTGTTGTTACGCTTTTTGCCTTTTGCTCATTACAAATGGTATGAGGCGGCTTGGATTTGCCAAACAGTGAGCCCCTCTTTATGGCTACTGTAGTCACAAGTTATAAATTATATTTGGTAGCTTGCGCTGGCCATATACTGAGCACCCACATACTGTCAAAAATGGTGGTGATAATTTATAAATTACCTGTATGTCTTTATTATTAACTTATTCATAACAACCTTGATAAATTAACCTTTATTGTTGAACTTTGCCACCCATTAAATCCCGTGTTTAATCTGAACGTTTATGCTTCTGTTCAGCTCAGAGCATCCATCATGTGATCTTCAGACGCCATCGACCTCATCACACCCACAGATGTGGAGGAAGAGACGGCGGAAGCTCTTCTCCTTCACAGGATGCTACGCCTTCCTGCTAGCTGCTGCAGTGTGGTCTTTTTGCCATATGGGGGGGCAACTGTCCCTGGAGGACGTGTGCTTGCGGGGGGCACTGCTGTGCCTGCTGTGGGCGGCCCTGGTTGGCTGTGTCAATGTGCCGCTTTGGTACCTGAGGTCGCCACTAGGACGGGACCCCGCTCCTGCGATACAAGAGGAAGTTGTCATCCGAAGCAAGACGATGGCCAATGAGCGGTGAGGATTGACTTAAATAAGTGACGCTACCTACAAGTATTTTTAAACAGAAGTCGTTGCTCTGCCAGTTCCTAGTTGAAGTTTAAAGATAAAATAATTTAAATTACACATTATGTATTTAATCAAACCAGATAACTTATGGTAGTGCAGTAGCTTAATGCGAGCACACGCAAAAATACCACAGAAAGGCTAACAAAAGTAGCATTGTCATTTTAAACCTTCAAGTAACGGATATTTGAACACCAATGGTAAATGTAGAAAGCTCATATAACAATACTCACAGGCATATATTCTTTATCCTTTACGAAAAATGACTAATATTACTGCAGCTTACTGAATCACTCAGTTGTGAAACTCTTCTTCATGTATTATGATTGTTTGTATTATATTGTCCCCTGGTGGCCATGGTGTGCACACCAGAAGGAGCACAATGTCAATGGGCATTGAAGCATGAAAACAAACTGTTGGACTCTTTCAATTCTATTTAATTGAGTTTGTAGACGGAACAATTTTCCTTATTTAAAAAAAAATGTAAAGATTTGTTTGTGGGGCTGGCTTTAGTCAAGGTTTACACCCCCAAATAAAAAATAATCAACAGATTCGCAAATGTGCTGGGGTTCACTGTGTCTTATATTATGGCCTCATGTCTCCAGGTCAACAAGTTCAGGTGTCCCTATTCCTCTGGGTGTCGCCCTGGCTGACAGCCTGTTGCTGAGCGTGCTCCAGGAGCCCCTGGCAGACCCCTGCGGGCTTCACATTCAGGATCTCCTCTCCAGGTTGGAGGTGAGTCTTCATTTTCTCAGGTGACATGTGAGGGCCTCACTCATTCTCCTCATTGCAGTCTGTGTCCAACAAACTAGAGCGCGTTCCCCCGGGGTCCGAATCCATGCAGCTGGACTCCGTGCTGACCGACAAAGTGACGCTCATCCGAAACTACCTGCGGAAAAGGTGAGCGGGGTTCCTCCGCAAGTAAGGAATTAGATTTTATAAATTTCCAGGTCTGGAAAAAGTATGGAATTTTTGAAGTTTCAAATGTGTCGGGACCCTTTCTCCTCCGGTGGGTCGTCTCCACTTTTAGGGGCAGCTCGCTGAGGAGTTTGCTCCTAGTCCAGGCTGAGTTTGAGGCCGGCGTGAAGGAGCTGCAGGAGGGCGTGGAGGTCCGCTGGGGCCGACTGGAGGAGCTCCACACTGGAGTCACGCTCACGAGAGAGGGAGATCAACACCACACGGACCTGGCGTCGGCCCACCACGATGCCGAGGTAAAAAAAAGGTGTGATGTTTCATGATTCTGACGGCAACAATAAACGGACAGACAATGGTCGCGGTGAACAACAGCTTTTAGTGAAGCTTTACAGGCATACTGTACATACGCACTCACGACTGGCTGGCTTAATTAAGCTTAACTGCATTATGAACTTTCTACCGGTAGAGAGTGCTAATAATAGACTCTAAAATGGCCAGAACTATTGTGACTTAACACTGGACTTATATGTGTGTGTGTGCCCTGCGATTGACTGGCGACGAGTCCAGGTTGTAGTCTGGATGGATGAATGGATCGAGTTAGTCGACCCTTACAATAGGCCAAAAATCGGCACTTTTAACTTAACTCTATAAATCACTAAACGGTTTAAGTCCTGAATACATGAATGAAATGCTAATGGAATATAAACCCAGTAGGGCTCTGAGATGGACAGACTCAGATCAAATAGTGGAGCACAGAGTCCAAAGTAAACATGGTGAAGCGGCATTTAGCTATTATCCAGCACACAAATGGAATAACTTGCCAACAGAAGTGACAGCCCCAAGTGTGCATGTTTTTAAGTCCAGGTTAAAAACTCTTCTTATTCCCCCCCCCCACTCCCCACGCTTTTTAGAGCATTCCCACTTTTAAATGATATTTCTTGCACTGTATGATGTTTTAATTGTATTTTAATTTTATTTTTTCTCTTTGTTTTAAATGTTTACAAGCTGTGTTTTTTAAAATGCTTTTAATCATGTAAAGCACATTGAGTTACCCTGTGTATGAAATGCGCTATATAAATAAATTTGCTTTGCTTTGCTTTGCTTAGCTTAACCAGAATGGCTGACTTCCTGTTCATTGTCAGGCATTGGTCCTTGAGACTCAGTTTTGTGTCCAACTAAACAGAGTCATATTTCACGCTGAGAAAGTAGGCAAGCGCATCATTATTACAGAATATACCGATATTTTTCTATGGTGGTGTATCATGAGAGATTTTTTCCTTATCTGTGCCTTGGCTCAATAAAGTTTAGGAAACATCGTTCTGACATACTTCTATGTAGAATGGCCTATGACTTATGCTTAAAACAACAAGTCTTAAGAGCCTTGTGTTGAGGTTAGGTGGTGTCCTGCTGCTGAGGCAGTCTTTAGCTACCTACTTCCTGTTCAACTTCATGCATGGGTCCTTGAGACGTTTTAATTTGTCCTGTTATGATGGATGTGTCTGGCCAGTTTTAAGTCCACTGGTGAAATTTCAGTCTTTCTTACAAAGTACAAAATTTCAACTTTCTCTTTAATTTTACGCATCGGTCCTCGTGGCTTTTTCATGCGCCCTGTTATGAGAGACATGTCCAACTAATTTCATGTTGATTGGTTAAACTGTTGTCAGGGGCTCATTTTTATTTTCCTGTTTAACAAAGTACAAAATTCACCCCGAAATGACTGCTTCAAACCAAAAGTGGTCAACATCCTGTAGAATTTCATGCATGGCTTCTTGAGCCTTTTTTTTTTTATGCATCCTGTTATGATAGAGTTATGACATCAACATTTCATGTATCTGCAAAGACCTTATTTGCAGACTTAAGCCACCACAGGAAGCAACTAGACGGCTGCCAGGATCTCCTCAAAGACGGCACACAGCTCCTTCAGGTAAACATCTTGTCCTCAGCTCAGAAGAACTCTCTCTCATTCCTGGGATGTTTTCCAACTCAGTCCTGCCTTGTCCTCTAGGAGTTGATGTGGAGTCACAGCTATGCAGGCAGCACACTCAGAAGCTGCAGTAGCGAGTCCGTGTGGCCGGAAATGCTGCTGCAGTTCAACATGGAGCAGGTAAAAATTCAATTTTTTTTTACCGCAAAGAACATTTCTTTGTTCATCTATCGATGCCAGTGACATAAAGTCACAGGCAGAACAATTAAATGCTCTTCCAGTACATGGCCGGATGAACCAGTGTATCCACCTGTTGCGCTTTATTTTTAATTATTACTGAAAAGGGGTATTGTCTTCTCAGTTTGACAAGGTGCAGGAGAGCTTCCTGTCCCTGGAGCAACAGACCACCACCTTCCAAGCCCACCTGGAGGGCCTCACCAGGGGGAAAGAGGTGGAACACGCAAGCCGGGCCTCCTCGCCGGACCTCAGCGGCCGACGCTCCAGTGAAGTTTCCTCGGAGCGTCCTGACTCGGACGGCGAGTCGGACGGTCGCCTCTCCTTATGCGAGAGGTCGGCGCAGCAGTTGTCATCCACAATTGGACGCTTGCGTAAATCCGGGAGAAAGAAGAAAGAAGTGATTGGACATTAGAAACTTACATTCCAAAAATATGCATGTTAGGTTCTCGGAAGACTGTAAATTGCCCAGAGGTCTGAAATCGAGTCACCTGGGATGCATTCCAGTTGTACACATATTAAAATTTTCTGACAATGCACTTGACACAAGGAGGCGCCCTGCCACCAGTTACCAGCATGCAGCTATGCGACAGACAGTATTATTTTACCATGTCACACAAACTCTGATCTCCAGTCTGTCGGCTATGATACTGCATGTACCGTATTTGTACAAACCGAGTGTGCTGACGTCGGCAAAGGTGGGAGATACATAAAAACAAACCGTAATAAAGCCGCAAGCAGCGATGAATGGGCGAACAGAATTAACCCAATATGGCTGATTCAAAACAAAAATGTCCGACTTCCTGTTCAATTTCAGGCATGGGTCCTTGAGGCTTTTGGTTGGTTGGTTGTTATGGGAGACATGCCTACCCAATTTCCTGTTGATTTATAAAACTGTTATCGAGGACTAGTTTCTTACAAAGTATGAGAATTTTTCTTTTTCTTTTTTTTTTTTTTTACAACTTTCATGCAAAGTACAATGTCTGGAATTTACCCAAAATGACCATCTTCAAACCATCATGGTCAACTCCCTGTTCAATTTCATCCATGGGTTCTTGAGACTTTTTTGTGCGACCTGTTAGGATAGACATGTCCACGCAAGTTTGTGTCAGTCTGTGACACCGTTGGCATGGGCTGATTTTTATTTTGTATTTTTTTCCAACTTTCTTATAAAGTTTGAGCCCTATAATTCTCTACAATTGGCCCAAAATGAGTGTTTCCAACCAAAATGGCTGACTTCCTTTTCAATTTCCGCACGAGTCCTTGAGACTTGTTTGTGTATCCTGTGATGTGTTGTTCTGAGAAACTGGTGTCAGGGATTGAATATTTTTCATACTTTTTACAAAACAGGAAACCTGGAATTGGCCCAAAATGGCCGACTACTGCTCAATTTCAACCGTGGGTCCTTTGGCCTTCTGGGCCCCTAAAATACATACATTTTCATCAGGAAATATAGCATCAGGCATGTTGAGTCCCCCCAAAAAGGCAATTAATTCGTCAGAAGAATAATAATAAACAGCCAATAATTCCTAATTATACCTAATACCTTTGCACTGTCCTGTAGGTTAATACATACATAACTAAAGACTTTCAAAGCCATTTTTTTTAGCATGGGGTCAGAAGGAGCAGAAAAAAGTTAGAAGAAGGGGGATGTAGGGCAACGCTGGAAGCATTTTTGTTATTATTCTAAACGAAGCAGCCCTCTTGACCTGAACTTCTTTGATCTCAAATTCAATTACGCCGTTGAACGTTTGTCGTACTCCTCCTCGAGTATGAAGAAATGTCGTACGAAAGTAAACACAGATGCCATTTTACTGCATCCATGTTGTCAGGAGTTTGGAGGGCGGCGGTGGAGTCGGTGTTGCTGGGTTTTTAGGCCTCGGGGGATTTAGGATGTAAGGATTGTTATAGCGGAGATGGGAAGTGTCAGAAGACGGCGGGATGCATGCAGAGATGCTAATGATGTTGGTCAATGAGACGCTTGTGCAGTATTTCCACATTTTGGGAGAAAAAAACCCAACCTTTCTTTCTATTTTTTGGTTGAAAAGCACAAAAAAAATAATTGTCAAAACCCCCCAACAAAAATTACTTTCCTTTTGGATAAGAAATTGTTTTTGATTGAAAAGTATGTACCTCCATTTTTTTAAATGAATTTTATTTGTTGCAACAACAATTAAAACAAAATAGAAGAATCAGTTTGAATGGAAAGCATGTTCAGTAAGTATCTCCACATACAAAAAAAAATGTTCTTTGGTATTTTTGCATGAATATCACGCACGCACACAAAGATGACTAGCTTCCTGTCGCGGTCGCGAAGGAGAGGACGTTTCAAAGCTCGTCAAGTGTGGTGTTGTTTGACAAAATAAGCTTCATGGCAGAGGTCAATTCCTCGCCTTAGCCTGATAATTACTCCGGATCCAATTTCACAAGGATGTTACAGTAGCGCAAGGACAACTTTGAAGGCATGTTGCTCAAAACACGCTAAGCTAAACTAGCCTTGTATGGCGAACTTGCAGTCCATGTTTGGTTTTCTGAATGGCACCGGTTTTTAACGTTTGAAAAACGGAGTCTTTATTCATATACCAATAACTAGATGGCTAGCCTTCAAAATTAGTCACGTCCTTGTTTTGACATCCACAAAAGACTTGTTGGGAAACGTGACAACACACCCGACATCCTGAGCTCAGCTAGACTAGCAAAATGAAGCTAACACTCGCTAATGGGTTAACCACTTGCTGTTATTTTTGTTGAGTGCTGCGTTCAGTGAGAAAACGAGGTTTCCAAACTTCACAAAAGCACTCGACAGGAGTCGAGTTGAATTGAATCTGATACTCAAAATAACAATGTGTCTCTGATTAACATTAGCAAATCTGGCTACGCACTGACCTACCAACCGCAAATTCCAGCTTTAAAATCACAGGTGTCTTTATTTATACTCTGGTTTTGTATGTTTGTGTAATGCAGCTTTTCAAAGTTAATGTGCTAAGTAGCAGCCAGTGTGTCTCCAATTAGCATTAGCATATCGACCTACTTACTTCTAACCTCAGCCCTTTTGGGTCAGATAGCCTTAAAATGAATAATAGGTCTTGTTTTGACATCCCTGGAAGATATGCTGAGAACAGTGACAAGAAACTGGAGCTAAGTTAGGCCTGCTAAGGGAAGCTAACCCTCGCTAATGGCGTCACCCACTTGCTGTTATGTTCGTCACGACACCTGCGCTGCGCTCAATATGAAAACAACTGTTGGAAACATCATAAAATCTCCCAGTAGACTTTATTTATATTCCAATATTGCGTGGTTCTCACTGAAGATGTTTTTGCCACTTTTTCCACTGCAGCGAGCAGACGCGTGCGTCACATAAAAAAATCCACGCACAGATGTATGCAATTAGCAACATGGCAGACATTTGGGGGAGCAAAGGTCCATAAAGTGGCAGATTATTATGGTATCGTGGCTGGAGGGGCCGCGTGACATTAATGGAAGTGTTCCTTGAAGTCCGCGCTAAATCTTTATCCCCCTCTTGGCCCTCACATGAGACAATTAGACGGGGAAAGAATAATGATGGTGGAGTTTTTCTTTTTTTTTTTAGGGATACGGAAGGATAAAGTAATTTTTATTGCCAGAATAAATGAGTAATGAAGAAAATAATTGTTTCAAGAAAGAGGTTTATTTTTCTTTTGTTCATTTATTTTTATTAGATTTTTTTTCCGAGTAGAAAGTTTGAATGTTACGAGAATAATGTCGTAGGAGGTTCTGTTTTAGCAGATTGTTTAATAGTTAAGAGCTACTAGCTAAGAGAATAAATAAGTTATATAGAGAATAAAAAACAATTGTTTCAAGAGGGACATTTTTATTTTATTTTTTTTGGGGGGGGGGGAATTGTAATCTTACGAGATTCATGTCAACGGGAGTTTTTTTTTTGCAATTTTTAAAAATAGTTATAATCTTATGAGAATAGAGTCATATTTTTGTGATCTTTTAAGAGAATAAATGAGAGAAGGGATCAAGAAAATAACTATTTAAATAAAAAAAAATTAAAGTTGTAAATTTATGAGAATATAGTCAACAGTATTTTTAGATAATGTTGTAATAGTTGTAATGTTACTTTTCTCCCCTTTTTAAATGTGTAGAGGCAGCTGCTGCAAAGAGCCCACTTCAGCCCAAAAGGGGCTTCTTGAAAAATGTAACATTTGGGAAGAGCAAAGTACTGTAGCTCTTTACTTTATATGGTAGGGAACCCCATACAGTTGTGCCTGGAAGTACAAGTGACACCACTTTCACGTTTTTCGAGACAAGAGTTGCCGTTGAGTTGATTGTTTTGCTTTGACTTCAGAGCAGAAATTTGAGATACGAGTGTTGTATGGTGGCAGTGAACTCAACTCACTTCACAACAAGCAGTTTGACAGATAGTGTACATTTAAAAAAAAAAAAAAGCTTTAAGGTGTCTATTGCCGCTCTCAATTGAAGTTTACTGTGAAATTTAAGATAAAACAAGGAGAATTGCACGTGGATTTAAAACAACCATATAGGTAGCTTTGCTTTAGGTAAGTCACTTTAGCGTCTGCCCCCGGTGGCCACAAGTGGTCAGAAGAAACCACAATGAGTTAATAATGAAGTGCAAACTTTTTAATTCTTTACGTTCTATTTAATTATGTTATGACTACATGTTGTTATAAAGTAAAATATTTTAGAGTGCCATTTTATTTATTAAAAAACAAATAAAACATTTTTTGAGGAGGATTTGAGATACTAGTGCTTTGAGTTATGAGCGTGGTCACAGAAGAACTTAAACTCGTATTTCAAGGCACCACTGTATATACACAACTTCATGTAGGAAGAATATATAATACACAGATATTTAATGTATATTGCTCATGATTAAATAATAATAAATGAATGAATATGTATTGATAATAATTAAAAATAATTAAATAAATATACTGAAATATAAATGTCCCATGTAGAGTGGGTTTACACTACGTTCAACTGGGAATGGTAATAAACAACTTGAAGCAAGCACACTAAGCCTCTTTTTTGAAGAACTGTTCTTTAGCTAGTAAACTGCGACGGCTTGTAACTCGAAAAGCTTTTAAATTGGGGTGCTCGTCAAGCCACCACCTTTTTCATAGAACTGTATTCATATCATCACTCAAGTGACAAACAACCCACCCACCCACAGCCACCCTTACCAAGCGGCGGCGTGAGGCTAAGCAAACACGTTATGCCTTCCACACAAAAGATGCAGCAGACGTGACAGCAGAAGCCACTCAATCCACATCCACTCCCCCTGAATGGCGGTGGCTGGGTGCTGAATAGGGGGGGAAAATGGAGGAGGAGGGGGAGAAATTTGTGATTCCCATTCAGGGAATGTCAGCAGCACACAAAGGAGGGCAGCATAATACTGGCGCTAAATCACACTTAATGGACGTCTTTCTCAGTCGACGACATGACAGGTGGCATGTGTGCTGCCTTTGGTAACAGCATAATGTGAAATGAAAGCAATTGCCGTGATTAAAGTGTAACACTTAGATTTAATTTAAGACTCTTTGCCAATATATGCCATTCATCATTCAGACATTTTAATAGGATTTTACTAGTTGCCCCACTCCACACCCCAGACCCGCCAAAAAAAAACGGGTGCTGAGGGAAGATGGCACTGCTGTCCTCTGTCAGTCATTCGCAAACCGCCCTCTAAACCCCCAAGAGACATGGCAGGTATCCAACCTCCTGAGCAGATAAAAGCACTCCCACTCACCCTTCACCCCAGAGGTTGCCTTGGAGCCTGCCAGTCCGAACCACCCCCCCCCCCCCCCCCCAAAAAAAAAAAGCAGTGCCCACTCTACATGGGACAGTTATTGAGACCCCCGTCCCACCCCCCTTCAAATCCAAACTGGTTACGTTCATGCTGGTCTGAACCTTCAGGTTCAGTCGCTTCTTTCTTTAAGCTACCAATTTACTTGCGCACAAACCCAAGTCAGAGTCAAATGGAAGAGTGCATGCTGACTGAAGTGATACATTTTTAAAATCCCAACTAGGGATGGTTTGTCCAGGGAAGAGGTAGTGAGTATATTGGTAGAAGGATGATGAGGATGGAGTCGCCTAGCAAGAGGGTAGAGGAAGACCAAAGATAAGGTCGATAGATGTTGTGAGCGAAGACATGAGGGCAGTGGGTGTAGACAGTACGATGCAGACGATAGGCTAACTTGGAAAAGGATGAGCCACTGTGGCGACCCCTAGTGGGACAAGCCCAAAGAAAAAGCAGAAGTTAAGAACAGAGATCAAAATCACATGGTCGACAAGTACCAGGCTGTTTGTTGTAAGTGCTTCAGAAAACCTTTCAGAGTCACGGGCAACACGTTGATTATATTAAAGCACTTTCAAAGACGCCATACCATAATTCATTTCAGTGGAGCACGGAAGAAACACAGGCAAAATCTACTCTGACAAATGTATTTATTTCAGTATATTAATAAATGATGTGTCCAACAAAGGTTGGTGAAATATATTACGTGCTCGTTGTCGAGCAGACCGGTAGCCTTATGAAATGAATGGCCGAGTCATGCGGATGTACGAAAACCGTGACAGGACGGGGGAAAAAAATAGTTGAAAACTGAATCATACGAAAACTAGGGCATGTGAAAACCAAGGTTGCACTGTATTTATCATATGTATGTATGTATTTATTTATAGAAAATCTAATTGTGTATCGAACTTTGGGTCAGACATCGATATACGAATCGAATGTTAATGATAAATCTTTGGTTTATCATTACAGTCCTAGTCCAAAATACATCCTATTACAGTATACTGTACTCCTACCTCATAGTATGGCATGAGAAGTCAATTGTGTAAGTTTACCACAAATGGTTCACTTTCCCTCCCCCACAAAATGACTTCCTATGGTTTTTCCCAACACTTGACAACATGAAGCGCAATACAAGGGATACCAAAATTGCGTCACGCTACTTCCTTTTAGGCAATCATCGTGTGTGTGTGTGTGTGTGTGTGTGTGCGCACACACACGTGTGTGTGCATGCATGCCCATTCATGTGGCTATATGTTGGTCATGCGTAGTGACTTTTATAAGCTGTGGCTAACCCTGCTGACTCAGTATTAAACAAACACAGTCGAGCCATGAACGCCCCATCAGCCTGTCTTATTCTTGGCACGGGTCAGCCTTGCATTACAGTTCGGTGCTGCTGGGTGCGGTGTGTTTATGTACAGTGTTAGGGTGTATGGTGGAGGTGAGGCACGCAGGAGCCCGTTGTTTGAGGCCGTTGAGCTGTCTCGTGTGGTTTGTGTGTCACCTCGTCTGAAATGAAGCTACCATATATGCACAAAATAGTATGAATCTCAGATTCAGGAGGATCAGTGGGGTTTTCATCCTGTCCGTGGAACAGTGGACCACCTCTAAAGCCTCAGCTGGGTCCTTGGGGGTGCATGGGAGTTCGCCCAGCAGGTCTACATTTGTTTTGTGGACTTGGAGAAGGCGTTCGACCGTGTCCCTTGGGGAGTTCTTCCTCTTCAACTCTCACTCAGAGTCGAGCCGCTGCTCCTCCGCATCGAGAGGAGCCAGAGGAGGTGGCTCGGGGATAGGATGCCTCCTGGACGTCTCCCCGGTGAGGTGTTCTGGGCACATCCCACTGGTAGGCTGTGGACACCCTGGGAGACGCTGGAGAGCCTATGTCTCTCGAATTGCTTGGGAACACCTCGGGATGCCCCCGGAAGAGCTGGATGGTTGGGGAGAGGGAAATCTGGGCTTCCTTCCTTAAGCTACTGATCACTGATAAACGGAAGTGGGTGGATGCATGGATGGATGGAAAAATAGGTGTCTATTTGAGGGCTGTATTAATTTGTCACCGTCATTTATTAGAGGGGAGACCTTAACATTTTTTTTTTCAAAAATGAGATCTTAAAATGACATGAAATGTTCATAAAATAACAGATAAACAAATAAACAGCTCAGAGTGTGAACCAGTGTGCTGACTGAGCAGAGGCGTGCACTCTGTTAGCGACTCACGCATGTAGTTAATTGAAGCCAGTGATGTGTGTTGGATGGATGCTTGTCCTCATGGTGTTCCTCCCCGAGCGATCATGTTGTTGTTGCGGGACTTCCCACGCAACCCTTCCCCCCTCACCCTCCCAAAAGAAAAAAACAATACCTACACATGCACACCAATCCAAGTCTATTGTTGTCTCTGATATCAAGTAAATGTACAAAATAGTAAAAAAATAAAATTGACACCCCGTTTATGACACTCATTGTACTAGTCTGAAATTTCACATTTGAACCTTGGACATTTTACTAAAATTTACACAAAATAGGCTTTTGTTAATTTTGTGACATTTCAAAATATTGTATACATGTGAATGGAATGAAATGTATTTTTTTATCAGAAGTAAGAGCATTTTTTAAAATTGAAACTTGTTTTTGTTTTTATGGACACATTCCCAAGTATTTCTTTTCTTACTGATGTGATCTATCATCACTCACTGAATTAAAATGAGATACAGTATTATTAGAGTTACGATTGGGGGGGGTGGAATAAATAAAAAATGTAAAGTCAAAGTAAAATAAAAAATAAAAAATCTAAATACACGTGTAAAAATAATACATACAAATAAACATACAAAATAAATAAAAAGAAAATTTTAATTGATATGAAAAAATATAAATAAAATTAAATGCAATTAAATTTCCAGTTACTGTATATTTAACAATATGTCACTATAGACTTGTGCTTTTTTCTTCCAGTGTCCCAATACAATGTTTTTTTTAAATTGTTCTTATTCAAAAGTAAACTTGACACACATCGTTTTAACTCGCAGGAGAAGCTGCCGAAGTAAAAATTTTAATTTTTATCAAATTACAGACTCAGAATTATTCTCCCTGGTCATGTCACATGTTTTTTTGCTTGGCAGAATTACTGTTGTTAAATCAGAGCGTACCTTTTCGAACTCATCGTAAATATATTTAAACACAATTTTTTTTTTTGTTTAATAGAAAAATCCACAATATAGCACGACCGCGATAGGTGAAGATTCGTCCGCCGTCATCTCTCCCCTTTGCTTCCCTTCTTGTTCATCTTCTTCCCCTCGCTGCTCTCCTTGTGTGGTCCACCGCTCCGAGTCATTCTCCAACAATTGGCATTAATCCAGGGAGGGAGCGAAGGGGGCCTGGTTGGAGTTTACAGTACACACATGCACACACACGCATAAAGAGAGAGCGAGGCCTTTCATGGAGCTTTATGATCTTGTTCAATATGCTTGTGCATGAGGTGGGATTTGCATCAAAGACAGTCATTAATGTGTCGCAGTCTCATCAAAGAATCACACACTTCTTCACTCATCTCGTTGAGTCCACATTCGAGTCATTAAAGCTTTAAACTGTTTAATATTTGTTACCCAACAGGATGATTATCATGCACTATTAATGAAGGCTTGTTTCCCTCTTTTTCACTGATTCCAGATCAGGTATGTACGTAGGGGAGAGGGTGGTGCGTCAAGTCGTTGAAGGGGGTGCATGGCTTAAAAAAAAAAAAAAAAATGGAGAAAGACTGCTATAAGGTGACCATGAGCACCCGTAAAGGTTCTCCCCACCCCTCCCCCCAAGGTGTATGTATTGTATTGTTATTGTATCAGTATCACCACACTAGTGGTACGCTGTCATTGCTCAATGACTCTCCACACTTGTGTGTTTTTTTTCCATGTCCTAAATACATATTTCGTCATAGTGGCTGTTTGTTGTTGTACTAGAGCAGCTCCAACTATCAGAGACAAATTCCTTGTGTGTCTTATTACTTGGCCAATGAAACTGATTCTGATGTGAGTGCGCCAAGTCTGTTGAAGCCAGTGCATACACTACTACAGTACTACTACTACACATCTTTTTTTTTTTTACACAAATGTCTATACAGTGGTGCCTTGAGATAGTGTTTCTTCCGTGACCGCGCTTGTAACTAAAATCATCTTTCCCTACTAAAATGAACTGAAATGCCATTAATCCGTTCCAGTCTCCCCGACAAAAAATAATAATAATACAAAAAAATAATAATAATAATAAATTGTAAGCTGTTTTTAACACATTCACTGCCATTGACGGCTTTAGAAGTCAAATCTCCATGTTAACTGGGAAGGCTGGCAGTGAATGAGTTAATTAGAGAAATAGCAGATATATAGTGGTCTATACAATGTTCGTTCCGTGACCACGCTTGTAACTAAAATCATATTTCTCTATTGAAATGAACTGAAATGCCATTAAACCGTTCCAGTCTCCCCGGCAAAAAAACAAAAAACAAAAGTAATGTTTTTTAATTAGAAAAATAGCACTCAACAATGTTGTACTTTATATAAACATGCAGTCATGTCATAATTAAATATAATTAAAAAGAAAAAACCCGTTATTGTCACTGGCATCAATAAAATGGCAATTTTACTGATGCCCGTCTTGTCCACCTGGTGGCAGTATAAGACAGACAGATGGTTATACTGTATATGGACGTCTGAACGTGCGGTCAGGGTAGGCAAGTGAGGCAGAGCCGCACTGCCCCCGGTTGGTCTTTCCTGTCCACTGCAAGTGAATAGTAAAAAAAACCTTATGATTACATTGAATTATTCCATTTTAGTCCTATGGATTGATTTTCTTTTTCAATCCACTAATTTAAATGATTTCATCATTAATTTTCATATTTCCTGTTCAAATGCATCGGAAGCACAGCTACGAGTCACGTCTCATGATGCTTCAAGAGACCACGCACACATCCATTCAGCCAGGCTGTGATTGGTCTGTGGTTTCACACAAGAGACATTTGTGCTTCCTCATTACAACGCCAATAATAGTTTAGTCATAGTTTTATCACACATGTACTGCACTTACTGATGTTTTGACAGACTGTTTAATATATTTAATGAAAATGTGTGACATTTAGTCTTTCTTATCGACAAGAAAAGCCACTAAAAGTGCACAGTGGGAGTCTGGTATGTACGGTGCCACAACCAGCATGTGGCAGTGTTGAGTTGAGCTTCACAAAGCTCCAGACGTCACGTGACTGAGTCAGTGGCTCACCAATCATGAACCTCACCGCACGTCACTGGTATAGACGTCTCAGCTCCTCGTTCAGGATAAGGAGTATACGACCGTGAGCACTGTTATATTAAATGTGTTGCTGCACTGTTTGTGTTCGAATATCAGGTGCTTAAGCATATATTAGGATATATTAGCGTTTTCCATTATGTGTTAGCATTAGCATTAAGCTAGCGGGTGTAGTTGTCTGTTTTGTGTTGAGTTTAAATTTGAGCTGTGGCTGCCATTAAGCAGCTTGATGTCTCTTTGTTGAAGAATTGTCAAAGTGCCGCTTAATTGTCAAGTGAGTTGAGTTCACTACCACCATACAGCGCTAAATCACAAAAAACTTCTGAGTCTGGTCACTCGTATCTCAAGGCACTGCTGTACAGAGGAGTGTGAGTACTTTTGCCACCTCTGCTGATTTCCCTCGAACTGTTGTCGTTTTCCTCCACTACAGTTCTATTTCTGGCAGTTGCATTGAGTAGGTCCATGAACCCAAACCCCGACTAGTGGGTCCCGGGTTTCTGGGATTAGCCTGCCCGGTGCGCTACAAGCCCCGGAATGTGGACTTCTTCAGGCCAAATTGCTAACGTTCACGGGGAAGCGGCTAGCACACCGATCATGAAGTTAGGAGCTGACCCTTGCTGTAGAACACATCTCGCCCCCTGGAGCCCGGGGAGGGGCCCAAACAGACCCCCGCTGCCAGAGTCGGCCCAAGGCATAAGTGAACGGGGCACCTGCTTAAGGCCCCGCAGCCACTAAGGGGCCCCCAAGAGCAATTTACAGTCAACAGAGCCGGGAATATTGAGAAAGAACAGGGAAACATAAAACGGTTGAGTTTTATGAGGAAAGTTTATTTAGATTTTTTTAAGTAAAGCTTTTTGCACCCTAACTCCCCAACCCTTTGCACCCTAACTCCTCAACCCTAATCCTAACCCAAAGCCCCCATCCCTCACCCTAAAACACAATTATTCAATTTGATATTTGTTTTTGTAAAGCATTTCTGTCACCCTGTCTCAGGTCTGTTCAGTTACATCATTGTTGAAGTATTTGCTTGCCAGTTTTTATTTTTCAAACTATGGCTGCACTGTGGGGGAGTGGTTAACACATCTGGCACACAGTTCTGTGGTCAGGGGTTCCAATCCTACTTGTTCCTTTCTGCCAGCTACTCCGGCTTCCACCCACATTACATGTGTGAAGGATTGTTTTTCTGTATGTGCCCTGCGATTGGCTGTCGACCAATCCAAAGTGTACCCCGTCTCTCTTACTTGAAGTCAGCTGGGATAGGCTCCAGCTCCCGCTATACTAACGGGGATAAGCAGTACAGACAGTGGATAAGTAATTTTATTGCTATACAATGCTGTTGCAGTTTTTTTTTTTTCAACAAATAGACCTGATGACACTTTTTCCGTGAATGCATTGTATTTCTTTTTCTTTTTTTTACTTTTAGTTGGCTCAGATCAGGCGTTCTCAAACGTTTAACATCTAAAAATTATACCACCACAACCAACGTTAATGTATAGTAGCGTAGTCAAAAACGAGACAGTTTTTATTCCTAAAAAAATTAATATATTTATATTTAATATAATTGTAAGCTTCTGTAACAGTATGCACCATTTCTGGATTAGAACTATTCTTCAAGATAGGAACATTTAAAAACTCTACTTAAGTAATGATTCTATTCAAATGTATTAAAAGTAAAAGTTAAATAAAAATCTAAATTAATGTTTAAAAACAAACAGCTCTTCAGGTTTACATGCAAATATATTGAACTTAAAAGTTAAATACAACTGAACTATCATTAGGCAGTGATTTTTCTGCGTACCACACTTTGAGAATCACTGGCCTCGATGATATTTAGTGTCCCATTTTGTGCGGATAATGCATATAACATAGTAGGTGTATGAATGATTAATAATCAATATTTTTGGTAGAAATAGGAAGGCCCCAAAATCAAATTTTGCCCAATTAGGCGCGGTCCGACTCTAGCCGCTGTCACCTCGGTTTCATACAGGCTAATCACCAGGCCTGAGCACCCATTAGGGAGTCACTTCATTTTTTTTTTTTATTTTTTTTTTTGACACCAGATCCGCAACACAAACATAAACCCCCCCCAACCCCACCCCTCCCTCTTCCGTCTGCCCGGGTGAAGTTGTGGAGAAGAAAGCGGGTCACTTACTCCGTTACGGCCATTAATGTAATGAACGTTGGCATTGTTAATTGTTTTCTGTTGGGCCTAATGAGGTGAGGAGAGGTACGACGCAATTAAGGGAGGGTCG
The DNA here is from genome assembly GCF_024500275.1 of Phycodurus eques. Classification (NCBI taxonomy): domain Eukaryota; kingdom Metazoa; phylum Chordata; class Actinopteri; order Syngnathiformes; family Syngnathidae; genus Phycodurus; species Phycodurus eques. Next base: position 25,845,762 of record NC_084531.1, read on the forward strand.
GGTAAGGAAGAGGAGGAGGAGGCGAAGAAGGAGGAGGAAACCAAAAAAAAAAAGGAAGTGCAGTGAGGCGCTGGAGTGCAGGATTGAATTGTCAGTGCGGGTTATGATTAGGAGGCGCAGAAGCAGCCATGTGAAGAAATGAATTTCATGCCCGTTGATTCCGTAAATTCTCCTGGAATGTCGGGATTCCTCCGGCAGAGAGAGACAAGGATATCAGAGGACATCCGAGAGGAAGAAGATAGACATCATCTTCTTACTCAAATGATTTATTTTTGCTTTCAACTTAATATGGTAATCGTTTTGTCATGCTTTTACCCCCATATAATAGACATTATAGATTGATAGGTAGATACCAGGTAGGTACTCGAAAAAATGATAAAATACTACACACCGATACACTTTTTTTCAGGTGGAAGAGAAGGCTTTTGTTAGCCGACAGCAAATTCGATTGTAAACTATTTAAAATAGCAGTCATTGATAGCACAAAACCGTGGGCCCAAAAAAATTAAATAAAAAAAATGCAGTGTTCAAGAAAAGTCTCATTTGGAACAATATTTGATTAAATTGATTATTTCATCACCATTGCAAGACGTGATGGCATTATCAAGTATCGTTACTCAGTATCAGTGAGAACTCAAATGTAAGTTAAAAAAAAAACGTGAAAAAAGTGGTATCAGTGTATCCCATGAAAATTTCATGAAATGTTTTGTTTGATGTTTTGTTTCATATTGACTAAGGATTTGTATCCTTAGTCAATTTACAGTGTTAAAAGTTAGTCTGAAGGAAAGCGATTGTTTGACAAAGTTACAGTAGATAAAATATTACATACTGTACTATCGTTGGCAGAAATCAAATTAGACAATGTTATACTGTATGAAGATCAGAAAGTTCACCACCTTAACAATGCTTAACACACAATAATAATAATAATTTATTATTATTATTATAATCATCATCATCATCATCATAATGAACTTTGTCTGACATGTAGTCGGTCTAGGGCTGAGAATCCAACCCGCTTGTTGTGTTCATTGACTGCCACCATGTTCTTTTTCCTGTTCAATGAATCAACTCAATGCAAGCGCTGGCCGAGCCTCACGCACGTCACCACAATGGCGACGAGAACAAGGAGAGGCCTCTGAAGCTTTTCTTCACCTCGACGACAAAAGCGGTGACACAGAAGGAGACCTGGGGCGAGGCTGAATGTAGGACGGCCGCACCCTCGCCCGGCCTGCCGGCCCCCGCTCCTTCCCGGTGTCTCCACTGGGCTATTGTGGGCCGCGGCCGCGACCTCCACGTCTTTTCCGGCTGAGGCCGGAGTGCTCCCCGATGGCCAAAAACAGGATTAGTCCCTGTTCATTCTTTGTGGATTTGTGGGTGTTACTGCGGCCCGGCTGTACCGTAGTGCTTTAATTACCCTGCCAATAGGGGGCCTCACAGCGGCCCTGTTGATAACAAACTCAGAGTAGGGAAAAGCTTCCGTCTTGGCATGGGAATAATCCTGGAATAAAACCAAACATTGCCAAACCTTTTGACCTTGATGCTGTTTTAGTTGTCAACTAACATATTTAGTCCAATCCTTTTCATTTTACTCTTAAAGTGCGCTATAAATAGAGTTTAGTTGAGGTTTGGAGGATGAAATCGTATCGCATGGTTTCATTTCGCATCGCATTGTAATATGATGTATTGTACCATAGCGTACCGTACCATCTCGTAACGTATGGAATCATCTCGTATCGTTCCACATCGCACTGTTATGCATCGTTTTATCTCGCATCACATCGTATTATGTCACATCTCACTATATCTTATTGTATTGCGTTGTACTGTACTGTATCATATAGAATTGGATCAGTAATCCATCCATCCATTCTCTATTCTGCTTAGCCTAAATAGGGTCCCAGGCGTGCTGAAGCCTATCCCAGCTGACTTTGGGCGAGAGGCAGGGCACACCCTGAACTGGTCGCCAGCCAATCGCACGGCTGGATCAGAAATACTGTATGGAATTGAATCGCAAACTACAGTATTGTAGTGTATCGTATTGTCTAGAATCGCCTCATACTGTATGGAATTTTTTGTTGTTTTTCCAAATCTGTTTACTTTTTTTGCTTTGTTTGGTGGTGTGCTGTTTTCTTCCCCCCCCAATTTTAAATACAGTACATATGTGCTTTGGCGCAATAAATGTTGGGAAACACTGATTTACTACATTAACACAATGAACAACAAAAAGCACATTTGTATTCTCCTTTTAGTGCTGCACCTGCCCAATGTTTGATAATGACCAAGGAAAATATTCCCATTCCGACAGCCAGGAATGACGTCAACGACGCCGAAGCACAGCTGGACGCGTCGACTCCCATTTACGCAGCACCTTGTGCCACTATGGCTCACTAAGTGCTTCCCGCTTACGATTCACATGCAGCACCACGATATTAAATGTAGCCTGAGGCCAACCAGACAGCGCTGGCCAGTTTTCAACATCTGGACTCGGGCTTCATGACGCTGTTTGTGAGTCAGTGTGTGTTGGCACATTGTGTGTGTGTGTGATTGTGAGTAGGGTCCAGCGAGAGCACGGGTACACACAAAGGTAGGCCTGTGTGTGTGACGACCTGCGGAAAATTCCCGGTAGGTGCCGTGCCAAGACATCGTGGACTTTTGAGGCGGGATCTGGGAGGAATTTGAGATGATGCAGTGCAGTGCTAATGCAAAAGTGAGAAATGTGCATAGAAACAAGACTTTTTTTGTGTGTGCTTTTTGTCCTGCACTGGATCACTTCTATTGTGACCTCAAAAAAAAAAAAAAAAAATGCTCTTCAAGTACCACCAAAGTGGTTAACATCAAAATACAATAACATATAGCAGTAAGTATTTTATTCCTAAAAAGTATTTATTATTGTAAGCCACTGTAACATTATGTACAGTGGGGTGTGAAAGTGTCCTTTTCAAATCTGCAAAAGAATGTGTTCAAGTCGTCAGCTAGTCCTTTATTCTTCTCTGCTTGGGGGGCATGGTCACTTGTAGTTGGTTAGCAATTGTAATCCACACCAGACTGATTTAGAGTCGGTAGCGGTAAACAGTTTTTCTAGCTGTCCTGCATAATTTCTCTTTGCGATGTTAATTTCTTTAGTCAGCTGGTTTCCAGCGCAAATATACAGGGCTCTATCACCACTTCGTTAGGCGTCCTCTCTTAAGTTGCTTAAGTTTGGCAGTGAACCACAGCTTGTTGTTACTGAACTTGCGAAATGCTTTGTCGTTGCTGATATAGGATGTAACAGTGTCCGTATATTCATCCAGGCTGCCAATTGAAGTTTCAAAGATACGCTAATCTGTGCAGTCTAAACAGTCTTGATGTTCTAACTTTGCTTCATAGGTCCACTACTTCACTGTTTTCACGACATGCTTCGCATATTTAAGTGTTTGACTGTATGTTGGTATTAAGTGAATTAAGCAGTGATCAGACGAGCCCAAAGCTGTGCGGGGGATAGCACAGTATTCGTCATTCAGCGTGGTGTAGCAGTGGTCTAGAATGTTGTCTTCCCTGGTAGGACAGTCGATGTGTTGCTTATATTTATGGAGTTTGTGGCTTTGTTAAAGTCACAAACCTTTTTTCAAGTTCATTGTCTTGTTCAGCGAGCGTTAGCAGTGCGGCATTGGTATTAGCTTGAGGAGGAATGTAGACACCGGCAAGAATGAAAGAGGCGAGCTCGTGCGGCGAGTAGAATGGCTTACAGTTCAAAAAGAGCGACTCCAAGTCCGGGCTACAGTGTGTGCTAAGCTCCTTGACGTTGTTTTCCCTGATAACTCAGTGACGCGGTCTGCCCGGTGCAGTTGGAAGTCCGGAAGCATTACGGCGCCATCGGGGACACTCTCACAAAGCCATTTCTCCGTGAAGCACAAGTCCGAAGTCTTTACTGGTCTTTGTAAAGATGAAGCTCATCCATTTTGTTGGGTAGGGAGCATAGATTTGCGAGTTGATTTATGTTGTACTACTAATAATTAAACCATTACTTTAGATAGTGTGTGAAAGAATGACCTCTTGGTCAATGACTCTGTCAGTGTGTTTCAAATGGGTGTTAACTGTTGAAAGATAAAAAGACCTAACTACACATTAGTAATATTGGTGTGGGGCACCTTGACAAGACCCTCAGCATTGTGTTGTCCTTTATCAAAATTTCCTGTAGTAAAACAGTAAGTTGCACATATAGCTATAAAAGCATGTACTATACATGAGAAGTGGGGGGAAAAAAAAAAAATTCTGTACTGGTTAGGAAAAACGTCGAAGTGTATCATATCGTAAGATGATGCACACTGTAAAAAAGAGCTAGATCGCAGATCGTATCGCATGACGTATAATATCATATCGTATTGTATCCTATCTTAATGCAGCCCTATGGGTGGCACAAGTCAGTGCAAACTGTAGGCCGGTCCCAAGCCCGGATAAATGCAGAGGGTTGCGTCAGGAAGGGCATCCGGCTTAAAACCTTGCCAAACAAATATGAGCGTTCATCCAAAGAATTCCATACCGGATCGCTCGTGGCCCGGGTTAACAACGTCCGCCACCGGCGCCGTCAACCTGCGGGGCGCCGTTGGAAATTCAGCTACTGTGGGTCGAAGTCAAAGAAGAAGAGGAGATGGAAAGCGGGTTCTTCGGCAGAAAGAGAAGAGGAAAACACAGAGCCTAGAACTGAATGTGGGGACTTTGAATGTTGGGACTATGACAGGAAAATCTCGGGAGTTGGTTGACATGATGATTAGGAGAAAGGTTGATATATTGTGTGTCCAGGAGATCAGGTGGAAAGGCAGTAAGGCTAGAAGTTTAGGGGCAGGGTTTAAATTATTTTACCATGGTGTAGATGGGAAGAGAAATGGAGTCGGGGTTATTTTGAAAGAAGAGTTGGCTAAGAATGTCTTGGAGGTGAAAAGAGTATCAGATCGAGTGATGAGGCTGGAATTTGAAATTGAGGGTGTTATGTATAATGTGATTAGTGGCTATGCCCCACAGGTAGGATGTGACCTTGATGTGAAAGAGAAATTCTGGAAGGAGGTAGACGAAGTAGTTCTGAGCATCCCAGACTGAGAGAGAGTCGTAATTGGTGCAGATTGTAATGGACATGTTGGTGAAGGTAATAGGGGTGATGAAGAAGTGATGGGTAAGTACGGCATCCAGGAAAGGAACTTGGAGGGACAGATGGTGGTAGACTTTGCAACAAGGATGCAAATGGCTGTAGTGAAAAAATTTTTTCAGAAGAGGCACGAACATAGGGTGACCTACAAGAGCGCAGGTAGAAGCACACAGGTGGATTACATCCTGTGCAGACGATGTAATCTGAAGGAGGTTACCAACTGTAAGGTAGTGGTAGGGGAGAGTGTGGCTAGACAGCATAGGATGGTGGTGTGTAAGATGACTCTGGTGGTGGGGAGGACAATTAGGAAGACAAAGGCAGAGAAGAGAACCATGTGGTGGAAGCTGAGACAGGACGAGTGTTGTGCAGCTTTTCGGGAAGAGGTGATACAGGCTCTCGGTGGACGGCCGGAGCTTCCAGAAGACTGGACCACTGCAGCCAAGGTGATCAGAGAAGCAGGCAGGAGAGTACTTGGTGTATCTTCTGGCAGGAAAGGAGAGAAGGAGACTTGGTGGTGGAACCTCACAGTACAGGAAATCATACAAGGAAAAAGGTTAGCTAAGAAGAAGTGGGACACTGAGAGGACCGAGGAGAGGCGGAAGGAATACATTGAGATGTGACACAGGGCAAAGGTAGAGGTGGCAAAGGCAAAACAAGAGGCATATGATGACATGTATGGCAGGTTGGACACTAAAGAAGGAGAAAAGGATCTATACAGGCTGGCCAGACAGAGGGATAGAGATGGGAAGGATGTGCAGCAGGTTAGGGTGATTAAGGATAGAGATGGAAATACGTTGACTGGTGCCAGCAGTGTGCTTGCTAGATGGAAAGAATAGTTCGAGGAGTTGATGAATGAGGAAAATGATAGAGAAGGGAGAGTAGAAGAGGTAAGTGCGGTGGACCAGGAAGTGGCAATGATTAGTAAGGGGGAAGTTAGAAAGGCATTAAAGAGGATGAAAAATGGAAAGGCAGTTGGTCCTGATTACATTCCTGTGGAGGTATGGAAGCATCTAGGAGATGTGGCTGTGAAGTTTTTGACCAGCTTGTTCAATAGAATTCTAGTGCGTGAGAAGATGCCTGAGGAATGGAGGAAAAGTGTACTGGTGCCCATTTTTAAGAACAAAGGTGATGTGCAGAGCTGTGGCAACTATAGAGGAATAAAGTTGATGAGCCACACAATGAAGTTATGGGAAAGAGTAGTGGAGGCTAGACTCAGGACAGAAGTGAGTATTTGCGAGCAACAGTATGGTTTCATGCCTAGAAAGAGTACCACAGATGCATTATTTGCCTTGAGGATGTTGATGGAAAAGTACAGAGAAGGTCAGAAGGAGCTACATTGTGTCTTTGTAGATCTAGAGAAAGCCTATGACAGAGTACCCAGAGAGGAACTGTGGCACTGCATGCGGACGTCTGGAGTGGCAGAGAAGTATGTTAGAATAATACAGGACATGTACGAGGGCAGCAGAACAGCGGTGAGGTGTGCTGTAGGTGTGACAGAAGAATTTAAGGTGGACGTGGGACTGCATCAGGGATCAGCCCTGAGCCCCTTCCTTTTTGCAGTGGTGATGGATAAGCTGACAGATGAGGTTAGACTGGAATCCCCGTGGACCATGATGTTTGCAGATGACATTGTGATCTGCAGTGAAAGCAGGGAGCAGCTGGAGGAACAGTTAGAAAGATGGAGGCATGTACTGGAAAGAAGAGGAATGAAGATTAGCCGAAGTAAAACAGAATATATGTGCATGAATGAGAGGGCTGGTGGGGGGAGAATGAGGCTACAGGGACAAGCGATAGCAAGGGTGGAGGACTTTAAATACTTGGGGTCAACCGTCCAGAGCAATGGTGAGTGTGGTCAGGAAGTGAAGAAACGGGTCAAAGCAGGTTGGAACGGGTGGAGGAAGGTGTCAGGTGTGTTATGTGACAGAAGCGTCTCTGCTAGGATGAAGGGCAAAGTTTATAAAACAGTAGTGAGGCCAGCCATGATGTATGGATTAGAGACAGTGGCACTGAAGAGACAACAGGAAGCAGAGCTGGAGGTGGCGGAAATGAAGATGTTGAGGTTCGCTCTTGGAGTGACCAGGTTGGATAAAATTAGAAATGAGCTCATCAGAGGGACAGCCGAGGTTCGATGTTTTGGAGACAAAGTTAGAGAGAGCAGACTTCAATGGTTTGGACACGTCCAGAGGAGAAATAGTGAGTATATTGGAAGAAGGATGATGAGGATGGAGCTGCCAGGCAAGAGAGCTCGAGGAAGACCAAAGAGAAGGTTGATGGATGTCGTGAGGGAAGACATGATGGCAGTTGGTATTCGAGAGGAGGATGCAGGAGATAGGCTTACATGGAAAAGGATGACGCGCTGTGGCGACCCCTAGCGGGACAAGCCGAAAGGAAAAGAAGAAGATTGTATCCTATCTTAAAGTGTTGTATGACATCATATAGACTAATTTCTTATTAAATAGTATAGTAATGTATCGTATGATATTATAAGGTATGCTATTGTATGGTACAAAATCATATAGTGTTGTATTGTATAACTGCACACTGCAGTGTCGTACAAACAAAACCAGATTAATATATTGCTTTGTATCTCATGGCATCATTTCATAACATATAGTATCGTATCATATCCTATAACAATGTAAGATATATAAAACATAATGTCGCGGGTCATAGTTTACACTATGATGTCCATAAAAACAATGAACGAAAGAAAATGTGACTCTAAATTATGTTCATTATTTGATAACTTTCATCTTGTCTTTGCTATCCCACGCATGTTTAACCTCCCGAAAATTTTCTTTGCCTTCATCCGAGGTGCCTCATTGGGCCTGACTGTGTCCTCAGGCTGTTCACCTGCTTGGCTGGAATCACAGTGCATATCCGCGTGCGTGCGTGTGTCAATGTGCACCAGGCGTCCTTGTGTGTTGATGCATGTGTGACCTTCCAGGAAGATGCCAAAATAGTTCACCCCACCTGCATTCCCTGTTTAGGACTGCACAACTTCCAGGAAGTCATGAGACTAATGATGCTGATTTTTATGGAGCATCAACTTGTATTAGTGGAAGGGTGGTGTTTAGCGATTAGTTTATTAAACAAGCTCAATCGCGTGTAAAAACATCTCCGGGCAGCTGCCATTTTGTGCCTCACTTAATACTTTGATGGCTGCGCAGTGAGACAAACTTCATTTTCAACTTCATTTATCTTCCACAGACAATTTCTAATAGGGACAATAACGTACACTGTGCTGTATCGTACTGTGTTGCGTCATAGTGTATTATAATTGTATGACATGTGCCATACCCAATTGTATGGAACAATAATGTACTCTACCGTAGTGTAACATAGCGTATCGTAGCATATCGTATCCTATCCTATTATATTCTATTGTACTATACCATATCATATCGTATCACAACATATTGTATTCTATTGTACTATTCTCTACCGTATCATATCTTCTCGAAGCCTGTCATAGTGTACTGTACTTTAATGTACGCTACCTTAGCGTATCTTATGGTTTAGTACTGTACTGTTGGAGCCATTATCCCTGGAAGGGAGTTTTGTCTTTTCATGTTAATAACTTTGGATTATTGGTTGTGGAAATAAAATAAATAAATAAGGAAAATAAATTGATTGTTACAACTGAGATTAATGATTTGTTGTAGGGTGGCACGGTGACTGACTGGTTAGCACATCTGCCTTACAGTTCTGAGGACCGGGGTTCAAATCCCGGCCTCGGCCGTGTGGAGTTTGCATGTTCTCCCTGTGCCTGCGTGGGTTTTCTCCGGGTACTCCAGTTTCCTCCCACATCCCAAAAACATGCGTGGTTGGTTGATTGAAGACTCCAAATTGCCCTTAGGTGTGAATATGTGTGTGAATGGTTGTGTTTATATGTGTGATTATATGTGATTGACTGGCAACCAGTTCAAGGTGTACCCCGCCTCTCGCCCGAAGATAGCTGGGATGGGCTCCAGCACGCCAGCGACCCTAGTGAGGAGAAGCGGTACAAAAAAAGGATGGATGAATGGATTTATTGCAGTTACGTTCTACTGTTGAAACCTCAATCAAGTATGCTAGTTTTTGTTTAGAATGCCACCCACAGGCCAGGTATGGCTACTGCACTTAGAGGTGTGCACTGCTTGCAAGGGTCAAGGCGCAAAAGTAAGATAGGCGCCTCAAACCAGGTGTGTGTGTGAGGGCAAACAATAGAGAGGCCATTGAAGCTGGCCTCCTGGCAAAACAAGTTTTTTAAACACAATATTTTGACATTTGTTGCATTATATTGAACTTTAAAAGCTCAGTATAGTTTGTATATCACCAACTTATCCTGAACGTGCTTTTGAATGGATACTTCGGACATTGGGAGAAATGACACAAACGTAGTTTATTATAATGTATTATGCTGTATCTTATCGCATCCTATTGTATCCCATCACATTCTATGGTAGAGTACTCTACCATAGCGTATCATATTGTCTTGTACCGTAGTGTATTGTATCATATCGTACCATATAGAATTGCATCATATTATACAGTACAGTACTGTATTATATAGAATCATACAGTTTTGTTTTGCAGTGTCGTATCATATGTTATTGCATAAAATTGCATCTTATCGTACTGGACAATATCGTATCGTACAGAATTGTATCGTATCGTGTCAGTTCAATAGATCTCACGTTGTATCCTCCCATGTCATATCCTACTGTTGTATACCGTATCGTATGGAATCATATTGTTTCATATAGTGTAGTGTCTGTATACTGTATGTAGCACGTTATCTTCATATGCTATTCTATTGCACCGCACTCTACAGTAACACATCGTATCATGCAGTACCGTATATTGTATCATTCAGATTCGTTTTGGTTTGTTGTATCATGTCATAGAATACTGTTGTATTGTTTAGTGTCGTATATTTTGGTATCGGTTCAGTTAATGTCATGCTGAATCCCACCGTAGCGTATTGTTTTGCATCGTAGTCTACTGCACTGTAGCATATCGTTTCATGTAGCATTGGGTCTGTTGGCGTCGTGTCACATTGTATGGTATTTCATCACACCGTCTCTGTATAACGGAAGGTCATTTTTAAGATGGCGCAGTCAGTTTGTGCACCCACTTATTTAGCTGGGAGAAAGGGAAAAAAAATACTGTCACGTTTGTTCACCGAAGGAAACAAGTTTGGTTTTCATTAGAGCACCTGCCAAGTGCTGAAGTAACTGCCTGCCTTTCTTTTTACATTTCTTTTCATTTTATTTTGTGACAGATATTCTTAAAAAAATGTGAACATACAACACATGGGAATATGAGGGGTCAGCGTGCATGTGCCCATTTGTGATGAACTGGCTCTGTATACTAATGTGTTAACACTACTTGTTATTTTTGACGTTTGAAAAAAAAAAAAAAAATAATTCTCCAACTGTAACACAGTGAGGGCCTTTAGGATGAAAAACAAACATCACAAATGATACTACTATTAAACAGACCTACTTTCTGTAGATTTTTAAAAATTATTATTCCATCCATCCATTTTCTTTACCGCTTATTTTGCCATTAAATCAAACAATAACTGGTTAGGATGAGGTGGAGCCAGGTGGTGGTCTTATTTAAAAGACATTCCAGAGTCAGGATTGGAGTTATTGCGTCAATACGTTTCTACCAGTCGGGGGTGACCTCGGGGGTGTTATATGGCATGTTGTCAAACTTCACTGCCAGGCTCTACCCACACAAGTTAATCCTTCTCCATTTGCCTATCATGTATGTGGTTCAAACTGGGTAACAATTGGACAAAATATGGCAGGGTTGGATTTTGAAATAGCCAAAATGAGCCTAAATGGCTGTTTCAAACCTAAAGGTCAGATTTGCTTGTGTTTTGAAGATGTGTCATGGCTCAAGATTAAATTTCGACGAGATGAATAAAAAAGTGGAATAAACTATAACATGCGGTCATGCTAAAATGTCCAAAATGAGATAATTGGAGCCTTTAGCAACATTTAATGGATTATTTACCAAACACACAAAGTGGAAGTGAAAAAATATGGATGAAGATGCAGAATTTGTGCCAGAGGTTTATAAGGACAGCGTGATATCATTTTTAGATGAAACAGTGGACCACGGTGTCCAACAACACGAGAGTGACCAGTAAAGTTTTGACCAAAATTGATAGCATTGCATCATTTTTCTCATATACAGCGTAAATTCGATATTATTACCGTCATCACTGCTAAACAACCAACAAAAGCATGTCTCAATATGTATTTATGCGTAAGTCCGCTTAAAAATCATGCAGTTGGGAAAAAGTGGTGGGCAAATGGACCTAATAATGAAACTGAAGTATCCATCTGATCAATATCGCTACCAACGTTGGTACTCAAATTGACCAGACGGATTTTTTTAAATTTAACTCCTCTATGTATTGCTGCTGTCTCATCAAATATAGCCTGCTATATTTATTTATTTTATTTTTAATATCAAGGCTATTTACACTTTATGGTAGTTTCAGTTGTATTATTATTTAGTACTTTAAAAAAAATCACACAAATTCTTAATTTTGAACTAATTAATACTCCAAATGAATAGTTATGATAAATAATTCTGCTTTAGCATTTTGAAGACCCAAATCAATTATACAAACATATCTGTATCGCTGTTGGTATCTGTATTGATATCGCTATTGTTATCAGTATCCGTACTGATATCCATATTGGTGTCTGTATTGCTTTTGGCGATGCACTGCATTTACTTGGTACCATAAGAAAAAAGGCTAATTAGATGTACCAGCTATGATGTCCAATAACGTTTTGTATGCTAGATATCGTCATGTATCGTCCAATATAGCAATTATCTCTGTATCGTGATACTTTTGTGATACTTACATCATATTGTTGTATCCGAAACTGACAATTTCCAGGCCTAGTGACGAGATTTCCAGTTTTGTCAGGACACATCAACCTTTCAAGAGCTAAATATGGGATTTTCATCTCAATCTACAAATACAAATTAATTTAAAAAAAAGGTTATGTTTCAAATGAATGACAAATGCAATAAATAACAAACCCAATAAATAACAAAATGTTTTGAATCGATTTTTTTATTGATTCATTGATGCAGCCCTACAGATCAGAAGAATCAGAATCATCTTTATTTGTCAAGAATCTGGAAGTTGGAGCCGCTCTAGTGCGACAACAGATATTTGACACAAAATACTTTTGAGATAAAAACACAGTACGGAGAGTCACTGAGCAAGGAAGGGTGACTGGTAATATGGTAATGCCGATACAAATTATTATAATTATTATTATTATTTTTTGACAATTGTGCAAATAGCAATTTGGAGCAGTTTGAAATGACTAATAGAGCGATAATCTGGTACAGTGTCCATTGTGCAAATGGCGCAGTGAATCCAAGACATTTAAGCAGTTTAAAGTGACTAGTAGTGCGATAATCTGGAGCAGTGTCAATTGTGCAAAGGGTGCAGATACTTCTCAAACACATGACTGGCCAGTATTGGTCAACAACAAAGATGCAAATAGTGCAGAGTGGCGAGACTACTACAGTGAGTGCACGAATAATGTATAATTGGGCCGACAGAGATGTGACTACAATATCAAGACAAAATTGGCAGCATGTTACATGGAATTGTAAGTTAACTGTTTCAGAAGTTAATGGCAAGAGGGAAGAAGCTGTTGGAATGTCTGCTAGTTTTAGTTTGGATTGTTCGATAGTGCCTACCCGAGGGAAGGAGCTGGAAGAGGTGGTGACCAGGATGTGGAGAGTCCAAGAGGATTTTGCACGCTCTTGTCATAGTCCTGGCAGCGTGCAAATTTTTATTGTCCGTTGCAGTCGGAGTTTTTCCTTTTTTGTGGCAGCACCAAACCAGACTGTGATGGAAGAACACAGGACTGATTCAATGACTGCTGTGGAGAACTGACTCAACAGCTCCAGTGGCCTGCTGTGCTTCCTCAGAAGCCGCAGGAAGTACATCCTCTGCTGGGCCTTTTTGAGGATGGACTTGATGTTGGTCTCCCACTCCAGGTCCTGAGCGACTGTAATTCCCAGGAACTTGAAGGTCTCGACGGTTGACACAAGGCAGCTGGACAGCGTGAAGGGCAGCTGTGGCGAAGGATGCCTCCTGAAGTCTACGATCATCTCTACAGTCTTGAGCATGTTCAGCTCCAGGTTGTGTCAGCCGCACCGCAGCTCCAGCCACTCCACTTCCTGTCGATATGCAGACTTGTCACCATCTTTGATGAGGCCGATGACTGTGGTGCTGTCTGCAAACTTCAGGAGTTTGACAGCCGGCTGCGTTGAGGTGCAGTCGTTCGTGTAGATCGAGGAGCAGTGGAGAGAGGACAAATCCTTGGGCCGCCCCAGTGCTGGTGGTGTGTGTGGATGACGTGGTGTCCCCCACCCTCACCTGCTGTGTCCTGCCCATCAGGAAGCTGTAATCCACTGGCAGATGGCAGGTGAGACGCTGAGCTAGAGAAGCTCGGAGGAGAGGAGTTTGGGGATGATTGTGTTGAACGCTGAGCTGAAGTCCACGAACAGGGTCCTCGTGTAGGTGTCTGCGCTGTCGAGGTATTCTAGGATGAGGTGCAGTCCAATGTTGACTGAGTCATCCACAGACCTGTTTGCTCAGTAGGCAAACTGCAGGGAGTCCAGCAGGGATCCCGTGACACTCTTGAGGTGGTCCAGGACGAGAAGTTCAAAGGATTTCATGTATGTTAGTTTCATTGATGACATTATTTATAATTAGGCCTGAATATGACACCTTTCCATTAAATGACCCTCAATTTCTAATTAATTCCCATAATTCTCATGGTAAGTTTCTATAGTATGGTAAGTTTCTGGCAAAAGTTTTGGTAAGTTTCTAATATTTCCAAAATTCCCATGGAAATTTACTACAATCTTTCTGGATATTTATTGGAACTATTCTACCCGTTTGTATCGTTAACCCTATGTGCCCTGCGACTGGCTGGCGACCCCTCCAGGGTATACCCCACCTCTTGCCGAATATCGGCTGAAATAGGCTTCACCTCACCCATGACCCTTATGAGGACAATCAAAAATAGATGGAAAGTACACCCCCGCCCTTGCAACCACCACACATACTCAAAAACAACACACACGAACATCACAGATCTGTCTCAAACGTATTTTTCCGAAGAGTAGACCTTGACCAGGTGGAGCAGAACTTGGGATTGGTCCCATCGTCCTGAGCCGTGCAGCAGAAATCTCCACAGCAGGTGTTCACGCGGATGTTTTAGCCATTTCCCATCATGTTAAATTGAAAGTACTCACACACACGCACTCACACACGCAAACCGCAATCCCAGGACGCAAACATCAACAAGTGGAAAAAACATTTGACGGCATCAGCCAGGACCGTTGGGTGGCCTTTACTCAGGGGGTGGCCCGGCCTTGTGAGCCCCCATTGTGGCGTACAGTCCACCCACCCCCCTCAAGTCCGGTGACCCCCCCCAGGAAACAGAAGGTGAGCTGGACACTGGCCCAGATAAACTCCAGCTGGGCTCGTGTTGGAATCTCCCAGGCGGGCGGTGTGGACAGGCCCGTCTTTGTCGCTGATTGGCAGGTAAGCAGCTGTTTCAAAGCAGTGCATGCTGGGAAGAAGAATTGGAGCTATACTACAAATCGTTCCATTTTTAGGATGAACTGAATCCGACCTACGTCCAATTGTTCAATGTTTCACTGCATTTTGCACAACTTGCTGTTCTGGGAGGGTATAATTCGCAATTGGTGTTTGATCCATGAACATTTCCAAGGATGTCAATTTTTAATACTTTCGGTGACTCTTCCAGTGTCTCAGTATCTCTGCTGCAACCTGTTGATGAGACTGTGACTTTCTAAGCTCAGTGGCCACTTCCCTCTGACAAGGTCCTCGATGAACTTTCAAGGATGACCACCTCTATGCCTCTGTGTGAGTCTTCCAGTCTCTTCCAATAACAGTCCTGGTTCTCTTAGAATTGGTATTTAAACTGTCCCCTTCATCTTGTTCTTCACATTTTGATATCATGAGACCAAGAAGAGACCTAACGATTGATCAACAGTACAGGATGTTCTTAGAGGGAAGTGGCCTAAGTTAGTTCATCAGGGCGTCAGAAAGACTGAAAGTGTCACAGAAAGGTATAGAAGTGGGATATTTTAACGGATCAAACACCTGTTGTGAATTTTGCCATCCATCTCCTTGTTTGAGTAGAGTAAGTAGTGCAAAAAGTAGTGAAATATTTGACAGTTGGACATGTGTAGACAAGATCAAATTTAGTTCACCTGTAAAGGTTTTCGTGGATGAGGTTCAGCCTGAAATTTCACCCAAAAGCTGAATATCCCAGTTTTTCTAGTAGTGATTTTTTTTCATTTCTAATCCAAGGTTCCTAAATGATGAACATTTAAAATTAAGAAAACAGATAAAGTCTAGTTGTACAGTGCAAAATGGCTCCTCAAGAACAGACAAGTTGAAGCGCAAAAGCCGACAAGGAAAAAAAAAAAAAAAAAGAGAGAGCCATGCCTATTGGCAGCATCGTTCCATGTTGCATTTCCTAACCCTGCAAAACCAAACAACTCCTATGAAAAACTGGTAAAAAAACAAAGGTTTTATGACCGTTGCCTAACCATTGCATTTCCTAACTCATAACTCAAATTATTAGTTTTAACCTGGATCCACAAATTTAAAAAACACTCTCAAATCACCAAAAATAGAGATGTCTGTTTTTACGTTTGAACTCTTCAACTATACAACATCTCATGATAGTGTTTTATAAATTAAGATTTAAAATAGAATGATGCAAAAACCGCAAACAACACCAGACTATTCCAAGAGGATTCCTAAAAAAAGCTGAAATGCTTTTACGTGAAATTTCACAGAGGGTTTTAACATCATACAATGCAAAAGTAAGTTGGCGCCAAAGTTCTATTTTCAAGTACTCGCACTAATACAACCATCAACCGACCGTCATCGCTGCAGTCCATCGTCGTCTCTTTGCACTCCTAATGAAAACAAATCATCTCCTTTAAATACATCCGGAAACATTCTCTCCGCGCCCAAGAGATGTTCGGATGCGTTGAGGGGGTGACCCAAATATAGGCCCGTGCTTTTTACGAAGGGGCTCGAATGAGCATTGCGGGGAATTCTGTTTATGAGGTGCACTCAAGTAGCGCCTGTCGAGAGCTGATTCATGGACAGGGGTCAGGCCTTGCGAGTGTATATCAGGTTCTCAGTTTGTTGCTTCTAGCAGCTGTTATTACATTTAACGGACCCAGCTGCCACCCTCCTCCTCCCGCCCCAACTAAGAGGGGTCATATTGGGGGTGGGCAGCTTTTGGGATGGCACCCTGCACCGTGGCGGGGATACGGCGAAGCAGATCCAGGCTGCCTCCAGGCTGGCAGGCTCAACCAGGCTAGGTGGTCTGGCCTTGTTTACCCCCTTACAACTGCATACACGGGCTTGTTTGGACACACAGGGCTGCCTTCATGAGCTCGCCTCCTCTCTGCCTGTGGACGTCACCGAGCGGGCGCATGTTTATGTGCAGCCTCGCGAGCACGGCTACTGTTTGGCGACATGCTCGTGAGGGGCAAAAAAATGCAGCTTTTTAAAAATATTTGTACATATTTAAAATGTATACAGTACAAAAGAAATATTTTATTTTTTTCATCATAGCTACAGTGATTCTCAAATTATGGTACAAGTACCACTAGTAGTATTCGGTCTCTCTCTAGTGGTGCGTGAGAAAATCATTGAATTCAGTATAATTAAAATGCTCAGTATATGTTAAATATCAAAATATTTTCCCAAAACATTTTAAGGTATTTAAACATCAGTCGTATTGATATTTAATTTTAAAATGTCAATATATTTAAAATAATTTGTAAATGTTTACATGACCAATGTTTAAAAATAGTTTCTTAATATATTTTATTAAATATATTTCAAAATAGTAAATTCATATTTTAAACATATTTAAAGATATTGCAAGTATATTTTAAATATAGTTTTTTATTCTAATATTTTTATACATTTAAAATATAAACAAATTGACTAATTAAATTACTGTGATTTTAAAACAATGAGAAATATTTAATTTATTTTCAGTTCCAATTTAATTGAACTGCTTAATATATTTAAGAATGTAAATAATTTTACATGATAAATTATTTTAATCTGTTTAAAAATATATTTTGTTAAATATGTTTGTTAATATTAATTACATATTTTAAACGTTTTGAAATATTTTAAATGTGTTCAAATTGGGTAAATAAATATGCAAACGTACACATTAAAATAGTTAAGATCTTCACATTTAAAAGATTTGTTGCATTATAAATGTATAAAATTATTGAAAAGAAGTAAAACAATGTACATATTGTCAAAATAGTTAATAAAACAGGAAGCAGAACAAGATAATATACATTTATAAATGTTTTATATTCATGTATATTTTGCTGTGTACATTTATTTGGGTAAGTAAATAAATAAATAAATAAAATATTTATTATTCAAATCCTTTTACAGTAAATGTATTTTTTTATTTAAGTCATGAAAAAAACCTTAACATTTGAAATAAAACAGCAAAGAAATATATTGTATATAATACGATTTGTAATCTTTAAAGTTTTAAACCTTCACCTAGTACAGTATATTATCACGTCATGTCAAAAAGTTGCGTACTAAACAAATGTGAGACAAGTTTTGTGTGGCGAGAAAGCAGCTGTGTTGTTATCACGGTGTCACTGATGCACATCTGACAAAAAGCGGTGGATTGACTCATTAGCTCGGTTTATGCTTTATCAAAGTGTCTTTTAATGGCGGCCAGTAGAGTGGAGCAGGCGGCGCTTTGATCCGGGCCTGTTTTCCGTGGCCCCGCTGGCCTCTGGTGGCCCCCCGTGTGGCCCCACGGGGAACGGGCTTTCGAGGGGAAGTGTCCATCTCAGATGTCTTTAAAGCTCGGGTTTGATCCCTGATGCTGACATAAAAATTTTTGATCGATGATTAGCACCCCTGACAACCGCCCCCCTTCCCCACCCTGTTGTCTCCTCTTCCCTCTCGCTCGCAAAGCTCGGCCGACTCCAAAAGTCAATGATGTTAGTTTAGCCATTGTACACGGCTGGCCGCATCTGAATGGGTGACTTGTACCCGGGCCAGCCCCCTACAATGGCCTCCTTTCTCACTACGACTTGTTCTCAGCATTTGCCTCCTCCATGAAGACAAGGCTCTCCCTCTGTCTTTCTCACTCTCTCTCTCTCTCTCTCTCTCTCTCTCTCTCTCTCTTTTTCTCTCTGTCTCTCTCTGGGAGTAGATTGGAAGCCAGCAAGCAGGAGTTGGAGTGAGGGAGGAGGCTCAGGGGCAAGTTGGAGTGTGACTGAGCAGTAAGTGCCCCCTTTTTTTTTTTTTTTTTATTTGTAAGCTTAATTGTTACAGTGTGAGCGGCAGCAGTGCTAAGTCTGCCTTTCACCGCTACGCTAAGCTTGTTATCAACTCTAATCGGACAGGGGAAGAGTGTCTCAACTGAAGAAGTGTGCAACTGCCACTCTCTTCAGGACAGGATGAAGTTGGGGAAAAGTCAAGAAAATGTTGGATTTTACCTTAACAAAATTTAATATACTGTTCAAATCAAATTTGACCTATTTTCACATTTGATAGCAATACAAAAATATCCTAAATGTCACAAGCTCACCCTGAAATTCGATGACTCAAATTTGATTCGTGTTTACCAAAATTTAGATTTACCAGTGTGTGTTAAATCATGTAAAATGGTGCTAATGGTGAGAATCTGGCTATAAGTGGTAACAGTGTCAAAGAGGGAGCATGAAATTGTCCCGAGAACTGTCTGCGTTACCAACACATTTGCACAGGCAAGCGCAGAAACAAAAATCTGACAAGGAGACCAGGATCTTAATTTGTTTCCTGGTCCATTTATTTGTTTAACCTCCGAACTTTGGAACTTTTGGGGGCGGGATCAGATCTGGACTCCCTGTGCTTGTTTTTTTCCGGGTACTCTGCTTCCCTCCCACATTCCAAAAACATGTATGCTACGTTCAATGAAGACTTTATAATTTGTCCATCGGTGTGAATGTGAGTGTGAATGATTTTTTGTGTGTGTCTACATTCCCTATGGTTGGCCGTCGACCTATCTAGCATGTACCCCCCCCGCCCCCTCTCACCCCAAGTCAGCTGTTATAGGCTCCAGCTCACCCGCAATCCTAATGAGAAGCGCCACAGAAAATTGGATTGATGTGAATCACTCCACTTCCTGTCCATGATATTTGCCGTGCTGCCCCCTACTGACACCGCGTTGCAAAATGCACATCTGGTAGGCACATGACTTCACAGACAGATGCGTCCAGGAGTCAAAGGTCAGGAGGGGGCGCTTTAATGAAAATTAAAGGAGAAGAGTGAAAAACAACAGAGTTGAACAAACGTCTTTAAAGTGAACATGATTGCCATCGCAACACAGGCAAGTAAATGATGCTCCTCTAATTTTTGTTGGAATGACCTGTAATTATAGTTATCCCAAAACATTTTTATATCATTTCAAACTCATCTTACAACATTACCCTTTTAAAATAAAACCGCATTCAGATAATTTTAGTTGGAAATTACTTGAAATGGAAGGACAGTGGCATGTATTTCACTCCTTTGCAACCTGTAAAGTTACCAATTACTACTTTCGTGTGAGCCACTTTATTAAATTTTTGACCCATAGATACATAGATTCGCTCATTTAATAAATAAATATGTACATCGCAAACGATTCTTTATATTTAGTTGGGCACTGTACTTTACATCGTTAGCTGATCATCTGTTAACTTCCACTGTCAAAAGTTCAAGCAAGTTGAGTCATTACTTGGGTTAACCAAGTAGTCAAGTCCTTACTGAGTCACAACATATGTCACATATATAATATGCACTCTGTTTATGTATTTGCCTTTGTTAGCTTTTAGACATTCATTATCACAGTTTTTCACTGGTCCCAAACCAGTCTTTCTATTGTATATGACTTGGTCTTCTCAACTAAACGCATAACCAACATGAAACTTAGTTAATCTTTGACCAGCTATTGGTTAGCTAAACTGCGAAGTTAACGTAGCTCGGGTGTCTTTCTGGATTTTATAGTGACAGATGAAGTTAGATGTCATAATTGTTGTGTTTTCTAAAGTACAATATCTTTGTTTTGCAAACCTTGCATGTTGCTTTTCAAGTCATGTAGTTCAAGTCAGGCGTCATGGATACCAAGTCAAAGTGATGTCTTTCATAAGATTTAGCCAATAAAGTCCCAAGTCTTAAAATGGTTGACTTAAATCTGACTCGAGTCAAGTCTTGTGACTCCAGTCCCCCCCCAGTCATCTTTTTACGTTGTATTGGAAATGTGTGCTGAATTTTTCATTGCCTCTTCTTCTGTGCTCCTGGCTTTGCTCAGACACGTCGCTCGCTCCCTCCCTGGCATTCCCTTCTTTCAGAGCGAGGTCGCAGGTCACGGACTGCGACTCACCCCGGGGCCAGGGTGAAGGACCCCCTTCCCCTCGCCTGTGAAAGAAGGCCCACATCGTTTCTGCAGTCTTTATTTTGTACACACCTGAGTCCCTTCTTCTTCGGCCCGCGGATCTGGTGACAGACGCAGAAAGAAAGCCACCGTATCCTGACCCCCCCCCCCCCACCTTCCTCACACACACACACACACACTTTTGGATTGTTCACACGGATCGATACATCATCCGATCACACTCTGTATGAACCCATTGTACTCTCCATGCTGTGGATCAGCACATAGAAAAACACGTTTGCAAATCATCGCAAAATTGCAATTCTGCTATTGTGATTCTCACGAACAAAAACAATAAGCGTCTGCGTTTAGGCTGGCTCTCAAACTTTAGTCAAACCTTCTAAGCCATGACTTGCATTGGCTTAAATGTGTACATTAAAGTCAAATAAAAGTCAGTAGTGATGTTTAATGTTCATTGAAGCATTTCATTGGTCATTTATAATTATTTAACATTGTTTTCTGTATGTTAAACTACAGTTATTCTCTATAAAATGTAGCTTTTGTTCATATTTTGGATTACCTGGAACAGAAATATTGTTTTTGTCAGACCATTTGGTAGGGATTAATCACGAAACCCAAGGTTCCATTGTGTTTTATTTTTATTTATTTTGACTTATTTTCGAGGGTTTGTGCGGAGTAGAGAAGGGGTGGACCACCACTGTCGAGGTGTTGGTGGTGGTGCATGGTTAACTTTGAGAAAGGCTTCTATAAGGTGACAAGTGTGTGTCCAGAAAGATTTCTATTAATTTTTTGGGGAGAGTATGGGGGAGAGGTGGTGTGCCAACTCTGTCTGGATGTTAAAGGGGGTGGTTGTTAGGAAAGTTTGATAAATGCTGTTTTAAGCCACAAGCCATTTAGGCTGGCAACAGATATGCTGCTCCAAAACAATCATATTGGTTTTCACTGTCTGTACTTTTTGTGTTCATTTCCTGTTTTGAGTCCCCCCCGTCCCCCGTCCCTCCACACACAAAGGTATGAGAGCATTGCTGTTATTTACGGCCCCTGGGGGCTACCTGTCATCCTGGCCACTCCGTTGCCATTGCCATGGCGACTCCCAAATTCCACGGAGCACAGGTCCCGACCCCCTGTCCCCCCCCCCCAACCATAAAGCGATGACCTCTGACCCCCACACCTGCGGACACAAGTCGCAACGGTCCATTAGAATGTGTAGGAGATAGCGCACTCCCTCTCCCCTGTATACCCCCCCCCCCCCACCAAAAACAAAAAAAAAACTCGTGGGCCAAAGTAAATTTATAGAAGGCTTTCCCAAACCTTCCGAGCACTCCCTTTAACATCACAAGACACTAGACGCACCACCACTCCATCACAGAAAGGCACAAAAATATTAGACTATTAGACTTCCAACCTAATGTCAGACACCAATGGTCACCTTTAGTTGCTTCCGTCAACCTTTCCAAGCTACACACCTCCTTCAACTGTCTTAAATTGGTTCTAATCTTACAAGATAGTGGCAACTTTGTCTCAGTTGGTAGTTACGAGTCTGCGCGAATGAACATCATGCGGGGTTACGCAAGGGTCCGTTCTTGGACCATTTTTATTTACATTTTATTTATCTATTAAGCTCCCCCTTGTTCAGGTTATGGTACAATCTACCACAACAGTGTTCATTCATCAAAATCAATGAGTTGAAGTACAAACATTTTCTCCAGCTCATTTGAGACAAGACAGACGTGATTATTTTTGACACCAGAAATGAAAGGTCAAAGATCAGCCCTCACATTGACTTCCATGTCATTGAAGGGCATGGACAAATCAGAAATGTTAGCGTAATTATTGACTCAGACTGAAACTTCACTTACATTTTACTAATTCTGCACTCTGAAAAACATAGCTCGAGTTAAACGTTTTCTTTCTAAAGACATGGAAAACCTTCATGCTTTAATTTTCACCCCCCCCAAAAAAAAAAAAATTTCATGCTAACTCGACAAAAGTAGCTTTATTTATGTACTGTAGGTGAGAGAGCACTATTGAAGTACGATGGAGTTGTACTTTTTTGCTAACTTGGAATTTTTTTGGCTCGGGTCTACAGAACACTGCATCGTGGCCGTAAAGGATAAAAATTGTGATGATTTAGGGTAGATCTGCCAAAAAAAAAAAAGCAAGTTAAATGATGAAACTTTACATTGTGCTACAGTTCTGTAGTATTACCGTACTACATTCCATGATGTTACGTTACATTCGATTTGCTTCTGTCCAGCCATGTTGTGTTACATTGTTATTTTATAGTACAATAGTCATAGTAGTTTGTTACCTTACATTGCATTGCTGTACATTATACTACCTTATGTTAGTTAAGTAGTCCAACTGTTAGTTTAAACCAAACTTAAATGAGTGAGTTAAATAGTACCCAAAACCTTCCCAAGTGTGTCCGGTACCGCCGCTCAGACTCGCATGGTCCATTACTAATGAGGCAGACATTTTTGTTGGCCCATGCCAGTGAGGGTGCGTGCCAAGATGCCACTCTGGACGTGCTGCCCTGCGTCTGGACGCTCCACCTGTCCGTCACCGCTTGTTTGGCTTCCCCTGGAATGCTGTTCACCCGCCAGCTCGCCCTCAGGCCAAACCACACAACCAGTCTTCCCCCGCAGACATGGATCATCAAAATGTTATTCCAGAGCTAACCTCGGCAGAAGTGGAGCCCGGGAGTTTGACGCACGCTCACTGTCTCCATGGCGACAACAGGAGGGAAAATGTGGAGGAAAGGGTTTTCCTTCACCTGGGGGACTGAAGGAGACTTTTCTGTACAATCAGAACTTGATAGGATAACTAATTCATTAATTGATGGTGTCCAAATTGTTCATGTTTTGTTTTATGCATTTTATGTACATTTTACTGGGTTCCATTACTTTATTATTTCACGTTACGTTGCGTTTTTACATTGTGTTGCGTTACATAGTCTTATGTTACATTGCTACGTTACATAACATGATGTTACGATACATTGTGTTACGTTGCATTGCGTTACATGGTGTTATGTTACACGTGCACAATTTGACATAGACTATATAGTGTACATGATCACATGTACACATATTATATATATATATTGATGCGTTGCTGCTGGTTTTCATTTATGGTTTGGTTTCCCGTACCATATCTAGCTAAACAAATTTCCCTTTGATGGAAGCTTGTAAATACTCTTGTCACCAACTTGTATTCAACACATGCTGATGAGGATTTGCAAGTGCTCGTATTCCATGAAGACTTTACATTCACATCCCGAATGTGTAAAAACCCAGTATAAAAACATTAAACATAATTGTCAGCGGCCACTAGACGACAGATAATGAGCGATTATGTTGATTACATGTGACATCATGTCGTGATTAATGGCGTCTACGCTTCGCTTTGCAGGTGGGGCAGTTTTGAGCGCAAAACAAACACAAAAATGTGTTTTTCGTTTTTACTTGCTGCTTTGTGAGATGTTGTGTCATTGGTTGAACGCGCGCCATGTGAGGTTTTTGGGAAAAACATGTCACCCCAGTGTCAACTGTGCAAAAGTGAGCGAACCTGGAACGCAAAGGAAGAAATTTTCCCCAAAAGTGACTGAAAGTTGGCTTTAGATTGGGGTCATACCGGTACATGTTCCTTGTCCTCACTGTTGGCCGCAATTCAAACTGTAAAGGGAACATAACATTGGAAAATGATTTTTAATTTTTTTAAATGTTTGTCTACTAAGAGCTGGGTCTCAGGAGTGTCTGCCCACCCATCAAGTGTGAATTGAAACAACAACAAAGTCAATCTAGTCATCTGCTCTCTTTTCTGAAAATGCGTCTGTGAGCCAGCCTTTCTGTAATTTGGTGGCTTGGTGATGAAAGGCTGCATCTGCAAGTGATAATGCGACGGAATCTCTATGGGTGCTCAGTTTAGGTGTGTGTTTGTATGTCTGTGTGATGCTGTCTGCTCAGTTCATTATTTTAAGTGTTTAACAGGTTTTAAACTGGTTTAAGTGAGGAAGATAGACAGAAGGGAACAGTGACCCCTTTCCACCTCTCCATCAATTCTCCCTCCCTCCCTCGCACGCTCTCTCCACTGTGACTGTATTCCTTTCTCGTCCCCGGCTTTGTTTGAAAGCAGCTTTCAATTTCCTGCGTAGCCATCTTCAAAGGGAGCATTGGAGAGGGGGACGACTGCTGGGTGATATAGGGGGGCATCCGAGTGGGCTGCCAGAGGCGCAGCGACAGCTGGAAGGCAGGAGACTCTGAGATCACTCCAGAGAATTCCACGTTCTGACTGCCAACTGACACACTTTGATTGTGTGAGCTGAATCCCCCCTCCGCCATGTTGTACACGCGTACACATGCAAACATGCAGACACGCCGATGGCACAAACACATGCAGACACACGTTTGTTCATGTTAAGTTCAGGTGTGATAAGTTGCATCACGTTGCGATAAATGGGTGAAGCTACATTGCGTTACGTTTTGTTATGACGTGTTGTTACATGGCTACGTGAAGTTAGTTTGTTTGTGCTATATTCCATTATTTTGTTTGATAGTGTTACGTTCTACAGTACAGCATTATGCTATATTGCAATGTTATTTTATACTAAACTGTTGTGTTACGTGCTATTACGTTATAATGTTATGTTACTTACATTGCATTACGCTATGCTATATTACTGATTTATTTGACAAGTAATGTGACATTAGGTTACATATT
Source organism: Phycodurus eques (assembly GCF_024500275.1). Lineage (NCBI taxonomy): Eukaryota > Metazoa > Chordata > Actinopteri > Syngnathiformes > Syngnathidae > Phycodurus > Phycodurus eques. Next base: position 25,871,121 of record NC_084531.1, read on the forward strand.
TGCATAGCTTTATTTTACATTGCATCATCTTATGTAAAGTTGCATTATATTACATTATGTTATGTTAAGAGATTATGTTACGCTATATTATGTTATGTTATAGTACTGATGTATTTTTTGTTACATTACGTTACATAGGGTTAGATACATTGCATTGTATATTGCATTGTTATTTTACATTTTTCTGTTACGTTGCCTTACTTTAAGATGCAGTACATAACGTAACTATTTTTGCACTGTTATATATGCAATGTTACATCTTGTTAAGTTATGTTACCCCTTACGTAAGCTCACCGCTTGTTAGGCTATGCTACATTTTCGTTAGATGAACTTATGCTTTCTTATCCCCATCCATTCATTTTTCATCAGAGGTCTTGATAGTTGCATTGCAGTGAGGGATACATTAATATTCATTCACATACGGCATTGAACGTGATTAAAAGACCCACAATCTGACAGAGGTCATCTAATTGAGCACATTTTGGACATTCTCTATTTCTGTCTCATGTCCATGGTGGGAAGGACTGGGATATTACTTGCGGCCTGGCATCCTCACCATTCCCACCTTGAGAGGGAAGTGTCTCCAGCGATCGCAGCGCTCCCGTTTTGCACAAGAGTGCGGCACAAAAAGGAAAAAAAAAAAAAAAAAAAAAAGGATCTGTTCGGGAACGCATCGCCCAGCTTGGCCTCCGAAAGCAGCGTGATGACTGCAATCTCGTATTCCCAGCGCACCCTCAAGGAAAAATATGCAAGAGGGATGCCCGGCATTGGAGGATGGGGGAAAATAAGACAGTTGGGTAAAGCGCGAGGGCTGGGTGGAAGGGATTCGGGGGTTTTGCTAATCTCTCCACATCTGGCTTCTATTGGGATGCGGAGGCCACTAAAATAATGTTTTTCACCCGACAAGCCTTTCTGTGCTATAAATTACCCAGCAGCCACTCAGTGAAAGCTATTCGTGGGGGCCACTTTGTGTTTCTGCTGAAGACAACTCAACTAACCCCCCTCGCTATGCAGTATAATGTGCCTTCCTTCCTGTCGTCCATCAACAGATGACAACGCGCAGACGAGATGTGGCCTCCTCAATTAATGACTGCATTTATACTCTGTTGCTAACCCAAACAGCAGCACCTTCTGAGGCACGTACAGTAAATCGGACCTGCAGATTAATTAAATGGTGGAGTCTTAAGCATTCTTTGTGAAGTATTAAAGACGAATAATGCCAATTAGCATTCCAGGAGACTCTCATGCCGTCACTCCACAATGTTGTGCAGTGGGGAAACAGTTAAGCAATTGAGTTCATTTTATTTTGTTTTAAGCGCCACTTTCACTTGATATGAATTTGAATATACTACTGACATTGTTTAATAATAAGAGGTCCCTATCTTCATCTGTTCCCATCACATGTAGCAGGGTGCATCGATCAAAAGATAGCTAACAATAATGATGAAATTAATCCTAGGACGCAGCAGTAAAGTTGAAATTGTCCTTGTATTCATCCGCAGGATACATTTGTATTCATTGTATTTTTCGTAAAACTGGAAATAAACATGAAATAGACATAATATTGCACCTTGTGTAAGCGCTGTTATTTTTAATTGGCATTACTTTGCTAACACACTCCAGCTAACACTGTAGCGAGCCAGTTTTAACTTTTAAATAGCAAAGCACAACTTCTAAATAAGTTAATTCTAACTAAAAAGTATCAAAATCAACATTATACAACTCTAATATGCAAGTTAGAACTGTAAACTTGCAACCAAAGCTGTTTCCAGGTCTAGAACAGGTAAGAAATGTGAATTTAGCTTTAAAAAAAAAAAATAATAATAATGCTGCAAGTACATACAGACAGAAAACTTTATCAGCAATAAATGCAGGGTATCACTGAATGTCAGTGGCATAAAAACTCAGGAATAAATAAAAACTATGCCATAACACCATCTGCAGGTGAGTAAATAAACTGAAATACTGTTCAAGTAAGACTTTAAAAAGTATTAACCCATACCATAGTCATTATGCTACCATATGTTTATCCTCACTGATGTCTACATGGAGAAAGCATCCCTTTGTGATTTAGATTATGGGTTTTTGTTTGACTGTTGGACCCACTTTTCAATTTTTTCTTTTTTTTTTTTGGTCAAATTCCGGCCGTGAAACGCTTCACCTTCCAAGAGTATGCTACATAAATGTCACAGTTACTTGCTCGAACAGGCAAAACTGGGTGACGTTCCACAAGGCTAGCTACTCAGACCACACATTTTTGCAGTATACATGAATTTCAAAATTACCTAGAGTTACAGTAGACAAGTAGTGGCGTTTCACAAGTCTCGATACTAGATTCCTATTTACATACATGAAAATTTGTTGGAGTTCCAGTAGGAAATCTACATAGAAACAGGGGGTCATCAGTTTGCGTCAGTCCCGACATACGACAGTGGATTCTGTAAAGAGTTTGAGATAAACGCAAACACTGAAAGCACATTTATTCCATTTAGTCAAGTTGGTTTGTCCCATCAGTGACCTCTTACAGCCACAAACTATAAACCAGGTCCAGATTCCTCCCAGCAAAAAAACTTCCATCTCCTCTTTTGGCAGGAGTTGTCTTTTTTTTTTTTTTTTTAAGGACGTAGCCTCAGGGACTGGAAGGTGATTGGTTCATGACCAAAAAATATGGAATTTGTGCCCTTGAGCAATGCAGCAAAAGTGAAAAAAAAACCTGAATACATTGCATGCATATGTCCTAAGTGCATAACTCTGTATGCATATAAAAAAAGTAGTATACTTGTGTAAAGTGTGGGATCAAAAGGACAAGTGTGCTTACCATTGAGAGACTATTGGGAAATCTGTGGAGTTACTATGGGATTCCGATGTCTCTGTCGCTCCGGGCCACATTTTATGTGACTGTGGACAGGCGGTGCACATTTGGCCAAACCGCCATTATTTGTACGATATAACACGTTTGTGCAGCCAGGAAGGCTGTTTGTTCAAACTGAAACGCAAGACAACTGCAAGAGTTCAATTGTAGGAAAATAAAACACATCGCTACTAGGACGCAGCACAAAGTCCTAATCAGAGGCAGACAAAAAATTAAATAAATAAAGTGAGCGTGACAGCACATGTTCACATGTCAGGAAAAAAAGAATTTTATTTAAAATAGATATCAATCCACACTGGAGAGACTACATCCTTCGGCTAGCCTGGGAACGCCTCGGGGTCCCCCCGAAAGAGATGGATGAAGTGGCTGGGGAAAGGGAAGTCTGGGCGTCCCTGCTAAAGCTACTGACCCCGCGACCCGACCTCGGATAAGCGGTAGTCGATGGATGGATGGATAAATATCAGTCCATGTTATGTTATCCATGTTGATTGATTACTTATGTCAGCCTTGTGTTCGATGTGACTCATTCGCAGTGGACATTCAGTAGTTTGTATATATATGTACAGTGCTGTGAAAAAGTATTTGCCACTTCTCAAATTCTTACTTTTTTTGCATAGTTTCCCAGCTTTAATGTTTAAGATCATCAAATAAATGTAAATATAAAAAAGATAACCCAAGTAAACACAAAATGCAGTTTTTAAATTGTGATTTTATTTAATTAAGGAGAGAAAACTATTCAAATCTTCCTGGCCCTGTGTGAAAAAGTAATTGTCCCCTAAAGCTAATAACTGGAAGGGCCACCCTCATCAGCAACATTGGCATTGAGTCTTTTCACATCTCTCTGGAGATATTTATGTAGAGAGATATATAGCAGAATTCATGGTTCCATCCATCACAGCAAGTTGTCCAGGTCCTGGAGTAGAGAAGCAGCCCCAGACCATCTCACTCCCATCACCCTATATACATACATATATATATATATATATATATATATATATATATATATATATATATATGTGTGTGTGTGTGGGGGGGCGCAGCAGGGACAAACCCTCTGAATCAATCATTGAATGCATTAAATGCATTATTATTATTATTATTATTATTATTATTACTACTAGTAGTAGTAGTAGTATCATCATTATTAGTAACATCCTCATTATATTTTTTAAATCATACCACAGGCCAGCACAGCTATGGAGGGAGGGCCACACGAACGATCGGGGGCGGTCTCCTGTGCCCACTCCATGGCGCAGATATTTGTGATCTCTTCCCAAGCAAACTTTACATCCTCCACGCGTGGAAGGTCTACCTGTAGTTCTGTATAAATGTACTTTGCACAGTCCGAACTTTGTCAGTGCGCAACTAGTGCACCGCAATTAAAGGCAATGAGAGGAGCTGCTTTCATTGGACAAGATTGAAGCTGGTTGTGATCGCTCCCACAGCAGCGCAGGCCTCTCTTTTAGATACGCCGGGGTGCGTTGGTCCATGAAATTACCAACACCAGGTCTAACCCACCTCCGTGTAATGTTACGCCTTGTGCCGTCCCAAATTTACGTCACTTATGAAAATAGAGCCCATAAACGTACTTCGGCCTATGTCGAGTGAAGTTGTGGTCAAATGACTATTTGAATGGAGGTGATGATTCTCTTCTGGTAACATTTGGCCTCATAACGGAGCTTTCATATTTCATCTTCTGCACAGCACCTGTAGGAATGTGGCCCACAGCGGGCCCCCACATCCCCAGCGGTGAGACGGTCTGCCTGGTCGGGCATGTCACCGATGATGAGCAGAGGCTCATCAGTGTCAGGGGCCAAGCAGAGTTCAGTGTGCATAAGTGCATAAAAGCGCTGCATGTATGGCACTGCAGCAGACTGGAGGTCTCCGCAAGGGCCGGGCCTCGTGGAGGAGGGAGGTGCGAGGTCACTGCCTCTTCACCACTAACACCAATTAGATGAATACAAGCTGACAGGCTGCAGGATGAAAGGGAGAGGATTGACTAATGCAACAATCCCAGTGGTAACGTCCGACCGAGCCAACCTGATTTTACAGCCATTAGGCACCTGTTGGAGGCTCGGGCAGGTGATCCCTACACTCTGGAATTACATCTGCACCGAAACCAGAGCCTTGCTTGGTGCCATCTGTCCCGACGTTTTTATTCTGTTTCACGAGAAATGTTAACTCCAAGTCCGTCCATCCATATAGCGCTTATCCTCTTTAGAGCTAGAGGCAATGCCAGCTGACTTTGAGGAAGAGGTGGGGTACACCCTGGACTGATTGCCGGTCAATCGCAGGGCACATTCAATCAAACAGCAACTCAATTCACACTCACATAGATCCCTATGGACAATTTACAGTTGCCAATGAACCTAACATGCATGGTTTTGAAATGTTGGAGGATGCAGTAGTACCCCAAGAAAACCCATGCAAGGAATGGGAAAACATGCAAACGCCACACAGGGCAGCCAGAGCAGAGATTGGAACGCTGAACCTCAGAACTGTGAGGTAGGCATGCTCATTACTTGTTCACAGTGCTGCCCACTCCAAGACCGTATAAATGTGGCACAATCAAGAGTGGAGTGGTGTGGCGCACCCATCTTCCTCGACCACTTTAGGGCAGGGAGGGGGTGTCTTCTATTTGTGCAAATGAAATTTTTGAATAAAAAAAAACAATGAATGTATCTGCAGTTCAAAACAAATGTTTTTTTTCTGTCCATGGACCCCTAACAGCGGAGAAATCTTTCCAAGGACCCAAATCCTAACACCAATTAAACAAAACATACTATGTGCACCTTAAATGCCATTTCAATTATATATATTTTTTGGGCCGTTTCAACCTAAATGTTCATGGAAAAAAAAAAAAAAAAAATGGAAGCAAATTCTATTTGTATCTATCTTCGTTAGTGGATGTGCACGGCTTCCACTAACAACATGGCTCTGAACAGAGAGGAACAAGTTTACAATAGCACAGTCAGTGTTGGCAGCTTTGGTGCTATATTTCAACTTTACCTACTGCTCAAGTGACTATTTTTCATAAAATGGAACCAGTGAGTTTTCACATTGTTTTGGCACTCACCGGAGTGCATCCATCCATCCATCCATTTTCTGAGCTGCTTATTCTCACTAGGGTCGCGGGAGTGCTGGAGCCTATCCCAGCTATCTTCGGGCAGGAGGCGGGGTACACCCTGAACTGGTTGCCAGCCAATCGCAGGGCACACATAAACAAACAACCATTCACACTCACATTCACACCTACGGGCAATTTAGAGCCTTCAATCAACCTACCACACATGTTTTTGGGATGTGGGAGGAAACCGGAGTGCCCGGAGAAAACCCACACAGGCAAGGGGAGAACATGCAAACTCCACACAGGCGGGGCCGGGGATTGAACCCCGGTCCTCAGAACTGTGAGGTAGACGCTCTAATCAGTCGAACACCATGCCGCCCTCTCCAGAGTCACATACGCTAAACATTTCCAAAAACTCGGTTCCCACTATTTGTTGCAAAAGTAGTGATTTAGCCACCTTGGAAACATTCTGCGCTTTCAAGCTGCAAATATTTTGCTGAGGTCGCCTTTCCTCACCTGTTCGTTTACATGGGATAAGAGCGTGAGAGAGCTAGAAGTACTGCGCACATCCAATGATGTCAGATTCATGCCGTGTTGGGGAGATTACTTCGGAATTTATCCTGTTGAAAATGTAAGAGCAGTGTAACTATTTCAATTGCTTTCTCCAAGTAACATAACTAATTAGATTTGATTACGTTTCGATTACTTACTTCTTTTAATGATTGCATGAACAGTACCCTTGGATCTTTCTTCAAAAAAAGGTAGGTTAAAACGATGGGTTGTAATTTTGGAATTAAGCACATATTTGTTCTTTGCACAAATAACAAACTGATGATGAAATGTAAATACATAATAAAAAATGTGCTTGTTGCATTCCATGGGTAAAGCATTTGGCAAACATGATACCATGTTGACCTAATGACAAATGTGCACAATTTAGACAATATTGCTTTTTATGACAATTCACATTACTGAATATTCCATAAAATAGTCCAAAATTATAGGACTGAAACTGTTAAAAAAGTCAAAGGCCTTTTATATGTTCAAATATCTTACCTTTTCAAAATCAAAGACAAACTAATAGATTACACCACAAGGTGGCACTTCAAGGTCATATTTGGAAAAATATGTCGTGTTTGAGACTGTGGCAGAATGGCACATGACCAGAGAGAGCCAATCACAAAATTTGGCCTTTGAGAGAGTGAGTGATAAATCTGAGCTTTTGAGGCTATTTTTAAAATGTAACTAAAATTGTAATCATGGAAATTCCCAAAAGCAACTGTAATTAAATTACACATTATCTCCCAGTAATGTAAATGATTACAATTACATACATTTAGTAATTAAATTAAAGCACATAATCTCATTACATGTAATTAGTTCCTACCCAAAACTGGATTTATGATACGTCACAATCGATCAGAGTTTTTAATTGGCCTAAACCTAAGAGGGAGCAGTAATTAATTGGTTTTGTTCATTTTCAGTCGCTTTGCATGCACTTTATTTTTGAAATGATATGACAATAATATATTTCAAATGATTTTGTCGACCCCCAAGTTATGGCTTGCAGATTGAGAACCACTCTAATAGAGACAACATGTACATGTTCCACATGGCTGCTTTTGGCGTGATTCATGCGCTATAACGGGTCTACTTGTGCTTGTTTTTGAAGATAGACAACAGCAGAAGTGGGGGTGTCAGTCGTGGTGGGGTTGGGTGGGGGACGTCGTTGGGGTCAGCGCTGACATATTTCATCGCGGTGTAATTCTAGCCGGTCATGGCCCATCATGTGTCATCCTCGTGTCAATGGGGACCATTGCCACATACTTTACCCCCCCCCCCCACCCTCCACGTCCGTCTCACCATTACTCCATCCCATAATTACCCTGCGCACACACATTCCCGTCCTTCCCGTCCATCCTTTGCCGGTCTGCCAACTCCTCACATGTTGTCATGGGCCCGCTGAGAAGTGGGCCGGTCGGGGGCTGATCCACTGTCCCGACTTACTGAGCTGTCTGGTCCCACATCTGCTTTCACACAAGAAACCAGCCGAACTCAGTAATGCCAACACAAAAAAAGAGGCTTCGCTGTTTAATGCCACTTTAAACAGAGAGAAGTACACGTGTATTTCAAACACAATGCAAAATGCCATAGACGGGCTGACGAATAGTATCGATTCTTGCAGTGCTATGGATATTTCAAGACAAACGATGCGTCACTGTATATACATTGACAATATAACAATAATCACAGGCCTATTTTCTTTATCCTCTGAGAAGAAAAAACATCTGGGCCTTTTTAGATATTATTCTTTAGATATTCTGTTGTCCGAATGGCATCAGGTGGATACAGTGGTTAATTTAACCATCTGCCATCTAATGGAGGCACATGTAATTGTTCTGCCTATCACCATATGTCACTCAAATACAAGTAGCTAGATGATCAAAAATTGACACTTTACACCCCTGTCCCAGCATTATGGCATTTACAAAGAATTACTTAAGAATATTGGTTGAACACCCCACCCACCATCCAATGTTGGCGCTGTTCACACAGAATAGTGACTTGAAAAAATGTAAATATCTTAAGTCTAATAGGGCTGTGTAGAAGGGGCTACAGCAACATCGCAATCAGATAATTAGATGCACGGCATCAGGTGGCATGTACAAAAATCATGTCGGACTCCATCAATTGCTTTTAACACAACGCGGCGAGAGAAGTGAGTGTCGGTTGTTAGGCTTCGCAATTCTGTCCACCGTTTGCACAGGCGCTGTAACAGTTCTGATACTACTTCAGAAGACAGCATATTAGTGGAATTGCTTCATCCTCCAGTTCCTTGTGAATGCAGTTTTGCAGAGAAAAAGTTCCATCCGAAAACGTGTTTGCGCTGCCCGAACCCATGTTTCACAAGGTCATTTATTGCAGCGCTGGACGCAGTGTTGGGCCACTGATAAACTTTGCCAAAAACATCATAGTATCGTCTGTGAGTGATTTTTAAGACACTGTTCGATGTGTAATGTACATATAAACACCTAACCTATAATTCCATTACAACAAGCTGACAATTTTTTGACTTGAGTTCGTTGTCACATTTCTGTGGGGCCAATTATGTATGACTCGTGCACTCACTGTAGTTGTCTCGCCATGCTGCACTATTTGCATATACTGGCCACTCATGCCAGAGTAGCATCTGCTCCATTTGCACACTGATTGAGGAGTATCTGTAACATTTGCACAACCGACATTGTCCCAGATGATCGCACTACTTGTCACTTTAAACCGCATACACTCCTTGAAGTCTCAGCGCCCTTTGCACAATGGTCATTGCACCGGACTATTGCAATATTAGTCGTTCGAACTGCTCTAAGTGCTAGAGGACTCTGCATCTTTTTGCACAATTGTTTTTTGTCAATGTCTTTATGTCCCCAAAGTGTTCTGTAAATTGACTGTTTGTTGTACTAGAGCGGCTCCAACTACCGGAGACAAATTCCTTGTGTGTTTTGGACATACTTGGCAAATAAAGATGATTCTGATTCTGATTCTGATTCTGATATAACATGATGTAGGAGCGAGCTGAATGGTAGCGTTTTTTTTTTATTTTTTATTTTTTTTACCTAAAATGGTAATCGCTATTGTGCTAATGCTAATCATGATTGTTAACCATTTACCATTTTGTTGTCTTAAATTCCATACACTGAATTTACACCATACATTCAGTACCAACACATGCAGTTTAAGGATAGAAGACAATCCCTCATAAATGAGAATAGAATGCATGTTAGTAGTTTTTTCTTTTTTTTGGGAGGTGCCGGGGGGGCACGATCATTATTCGATTGTTTGATCAATAATCCATAGGAGATTCGATTCTAAAAACATTTGATAGTGACAGCCCTACTGCCACCACCATGCTTCACTGTAGGTATGATGCATCTGGTGAGCTTTGTTGGCCAAACGTACCTTTTGGAAACCTTGGTTTCAAAGTTGTGCAAAAACACGCATGAAATATTTCAAATGCATGTGGGAAAATGTGTTATGGTTCAACGAAACCAAGGTTTTTACCACAGCAAATCGGTACTTGCTCGAAACGTGAAGGTTAAAACTGGGAACTGACTTTCACATACAGTATGTGACTTCCACTCACTTCCCGGCATGCTAACATCTGCTAGCGCGACGCCTGCGTAGCCTCTGGAGTTGATCTCAACCAGGGTCAAGAAGATAAGAGATGACCCTGGAATTCCGCTGAGGCTGCTCCTCCGTTCCCAGTGAAGGTTTTCACTGAGATGTTGATGTAAACGTTCCATACTCGGGTTGTGAAACTTTGTCGAGGAGGGGGATGGCTTCTCCTCCATGCAGGGGTCTAACATATCAAAGAGGATGGATGCAACTAGAAGCGGAGGGTCGGTGGCGGCGTTTGAAGCTGTGCTTTTGGGGAGGACGTTGGGGGGCGTGAGTTGGCTTTTGTTCCCACTCCTTCGGCAGGATGCCCTGAAAAGATCACCGAGCGGGCCCGATTGGTCACGGCTGAGATCGCCCCCCTCTGATTGGACATGGCGAACCAGCAGATGTTGGATCTCCAGCAGGGGGTCTTCGATGCTGATAGCCTGTCGCACATTCGGGACCGCTCACGCCGTTGTCAAGTCAAGGGGGGGGGGGGGGGGGGGGGTATGCGCTCTTCCTCCAAAATCTAAACGTTTGTTTTTGAGGTGCATTGTGGGTGATATCTTACAACGTGATCATCTACGCTACTATTTTACTTTTCATGTGGGGAAGGATCGATCCATCTATCCATCCATCCATTCTCTACACCGCTTATCCTGTTCTTGCCTCGTCCCTGTTGAGTCGTTTTACGCTGGTCTAGCTTTTTCAAGCAATCTAGAACGAGATACAGTGAAAGCTTGTCAACTAATTACTGATGAGATTTCGTGTTTGCTGATTCTGTTTCCTATCCTAGTTTCCAGATAAGAAGAAGCTAGCGTTTACACAGTCGACTAAGTAAGTATAATTGCTCCACTTTGTCTCACCAGACACTCTTGAAAGAAACGACTCTGAAACCGAGGAGCAGATACGTTATCTCAAATAATCTGGGGAAAAGCATTTCCCACTCCGGCCCGCCTCTGCTTGGCCCGTCCTGCAGAGGAACGAGCCATTTGGACCGCAGTCCTCTTCCTGACAACTGACAATGCCAAAAAAAAAAAAAAAAGATCTGAAGAAGAAGAAAAAAAGGCAGATAAGAAACTCTTCAAAGTGCTGACATTGCCAACTGGATAAGAGCCACATGAGAAGAGCCATGGTCAGCCAAAGGTTAGATCAGGTCAGGTCAGAACAAAACTACAGTAACTTATATCATTGCTTTTTTAGCCTCGCATTTCACTTATTTGTCATTTACACTTTTTGAGACCAACCACAGACCAGGATTTTTTTTTTTTTTTTAAATCATGATTTCAGTTGACACACATTCTACTCCACTATTTTGCGGGACCTCTGTGTTAAAGAGGCTTTGTTGAGGGTGACCATGAGCCCTCTTTTGTCCGGACGTGTCCTTTTTTTGGGCCCTTCTAAAAGCATCCAGCCACGTTTTTTAAAAAATCATTTCTTCAGTCTACATGCATTCTTCCACTCCATGTGACTCATGTTTCAGTTTATTTCCTGTCTTTTTCTATTATGGCTCTGATGTGCCTATTCTTCTCCATCGCTGTGTGAAAGACGCTTCGGATTCACCAGAAGTCCTCTTTTACCGAGACAGCGCCACTTTTTGGGGTCCTACAAAAAGCATCCAGCCAGCATTTTAAAAATCCTTACTTTCTTTCGACATGTAACCCTCCACTCCACTGTGACGCAACAACAATTTTGTTATTGCTTAGACTCCGTATTACAAACGTGGGACCCAACATCGTCACTTTGGACACACAATCACATCTAAAGTCAGGACTGCTAATCTCAGTCTAAAGTGACATTTTTCAGGAACTGGATTTGATCAATCGTAAACTAATAAGCATCAGGTCCCATTTTCATCATTATCCTCATCATCATCACCCTCCCGCTTTTAAATATTCCCGTGTCTGGATGCAGTCAGCGAGAGGCCTGCACTTCTTCCGCACGTCAAAGCTCTGCTGCTGCCCGATGGATGGATAGTGACGGCCAGCCAGTTGGTTCTCATTACGTCCTCGGCACTTCAAAACTACGCCGAGATCCCCTCTCCTCCCCCTTGCCCTGCCCCTGCTCCATTTTTCTTCTTCATCCCGGGGTACAAAATTGTTCCTGAACGTGAAAAAGATTGCCAGAGGCCACCTTTTCCTCCGGAATATTTTTCTAATATCCTCTTCAGACTCCATGTGTTCATCCAGTACACTGTGTCCCGCGTTTCTGATTAAGTCCCACCTTCCTTCAGCGTCTGACTTCATCGTTACTACCCCCGGCCTCTTTTTGTTCCTGCCGTCGTTGGGCATTGTACATGTCAATAATAGACTGCTTGGTCGTTCTGTTGCTCATCTTATTTAAATGTTACGGTTTATTACGCTACACTCCTCCCATGTCTTTCAAAGTGAAGTAATCCATGCATATTCTTGCTTGTTTATTCACAAATTGACCTATTAGCAGCGTTATTTGATGAAAAAGTCACCTATTTACAGCTTTTGGGCATATTTCTGCACTCTTTCTGTAATGCCCTGAAGTGCCACAAAAAGACGCCAAAGTCCTGGATAATAGGAAAATAGTAATTGGTATTAAGGAAATACAGCAAACACTCGTTTATTGCGGGGGATAGGTTTCAGCCCCGTGAAAATCTGCGATATAGAGCATGTAAAGCATATATTATATAGTTTTACCCCTCCCACACGCATGGTATAAACTTATTGTAACAAACTTAAACCTATTCGAAAACAAGTTTTAAAGTATTCCTCAGCGCATATTCTCACTCTCTTGCTCCCAAAGTTCTTCAAATAAGGAACAAATCTTATTTCAAAACAATCCCAACAAAAGAAAATTACAAATACACATTGTATAGTTTAATTTAGTTTAGTCCACTAGCAGCGGCACGGTGGACGACTGGTTAGAGCGTCAGCCTCACAGTTCTGAGGACCCGGGTTCAATCCCTGTCCCCGCCTGTGTGGAGTTTGCATGTTCTCCCCGTGCCTGCGTGGGTTTTCTCCGGGCACTCCGGTTTCCTCCCACATCCCAAAAACATGCACGTATTGGAGACTCTAAATTGCCCGTAGGCATGACTGTGAGTGCGAATGGTTGTTTGTTCCTATTTGCCCTGCGATTGGCTGGCAACCAGTTCAGGGTGTACCCTGCCTCCTGCCCGATGACAGCTGGGATAGGCTCCAGCACGCCCGCGACCCTAGTGATGAGAAGCGGCTCAGAAAATGGATGGATGGATGGATAGTCCACTAGCTTAATGCTAACATATAATTCAAAGCACCACAGACGGGCTAAGCATAGATGGACACAATAATGGATGAGCATAGATGTTACAATAATTATAAACCTACAAACAACTCTTGCTTTAACACACGGAGCATCAGCACATGCAAATAGAGCGTGCAACAATACTCATAGGCATGTATTCTCTCTGCTCTGTGGGGAAAAAAAACTATTACTGGAGTTTAGTTGGGGACCTTCTCTGCCTCTTCTTCTTGCTGTTGATTAAGCTGCATCGCTTCCAAATATACCGTACTACATATATATATATATATATATATATATATACAGTACTGCCCGGCATGGTACGGTCCAACTACTACTATATTGAAGGCGCACAAATTTAGATTCGGACTAGGAGCTACTCAAGTTTAGCCCGGGTTGTTAGTGGATATTTGGAGAGTCTTCACCCCATGTGTATGTTTTTACTCTGCTGAAATCAAATCATCCATCAAATCAAGCTATTCATTTTCATGGTATGTTGTAAAATGAGCTTAAAATGATAAAGTGTTTCTGGAGTCATACTTTACTCTGATGTCCCTCCAACCCCGTCTAACCCTGCCCCCATGCTGTTTTTCTTTTTCATCCCGAGGTACAAAATCATTCCTGAAAGAGAAAAAGATTGCCAGAGGCGACTTTTTTCCTCCAGAGTATTTTTCTAATATCCTCTTCAGACTCCATGTCTCCCCCTCCTTCATGCTCCTCGCTTTTAAGTAAAAGCCTGTCATCCACCCCGCGGGGGCTCCGCTGGAATGCCGCTCCAATATATAAGATCTCTACCTTTGCATTCCCGCTAATGCCGCCTGTGTCCGAGTGGGTCTCCAAGCGTGGGCTGAAGGGGTGGGGTGGGGTGGTTCTGGATATGGAAACAAGGTGGAACTGTGCTTTGTTTGTTGCCCTCCGTGCATACCAGCGCAACATTTGAACAGCAACAAAATAAGGCACAGATGTGCTTTGCTGGCTCCTGCTTGGCTTGTCCAAGGCCCATCACGGAGGTCACATGGTTTGGAAAGTGAGACGCACTACTCCCAGGCCACGTCCACACACACACACACACACACACAAACACACAAAAGGATATTTGTCAATGTGCGTTGGCGTTTTTGCCTGCATTTTAGCTCATGAAAACTCCCGACCAGTGTCATGTGTCAAAAACGGGAAGCCGTGTTTTTTTTTTTTTTTTTGGTTAACTTTAGTATCGTCACCAGAAGTCCTTCTGGATCGGTGTGAAAAAGGTTTTGCTGAAGGTGATCAGAAGTTTTCTCAGCACATCCGAAATCTGGTTCTGTTTAGCTCAACACAGCGCTATTATTTTATTATAGATGGCTTTCAATTATGTGAGCGGTATTTGTTTGTCCACCTTGATGGAGGTCGAGATCCGGAGGATAAACTAAGCTTGATACGGAAAGACTAATAGACTTGTGTTAATTATCGTACACTTTCATTTTCTGTACAACCGCAATCAGTTAATATAAGCTACAATATGTTCTTCATCTTCTTAGATGTGCTAAAATGAGGGGGGGAAAAGCTGACAGAAAATAAAACAACTTCTGATGCAGTGGCAAAGACACGCCATGATGAAAAAGTGGCTGACATAATCAGTTACGATCTCTACACAATTCATTTGTGCGAAGACAAGCAGGAACAAAAATGAGACTGCTTCACTTAATGACCCAGAATAGTTGACAGTTTGGCTTACATTTGCCTCAAGGCAAGATGGCGGTTAGCGCGGTGAGAGTCGACTGCCATTCCGGGAATCCTACATTTCTGACGTGGATGTACGTTTAATGTAATCTCACGGCAACGATCGTCCAATATCCAACCTAAGATATATATTTTATACATTTGCGTTACTGGACTGCGATTGGCTGGCGACCAGTTCTGGGTGTACCCCGCCTCTCGCCCGAAGATTGCTGGGATAGGCTCCAGCACGCCCTTGACCCTAGTGAGGATAAGGGGAACAGAAGATGAATGAATGAATGCGTTACTGGAGCGTATTGAACTACAATGTAAACACTGAAAATGGAGCTCCAGTATGTGCTGTACGTACAGGATGTAACGTGTTAAAGCTTACCTTCACCAAAGTGTTGAGAACAAACACGGATGTATGGAAAGGGTATCGAGATCAACTCTGCTGATTTGTGAAAGCTCCAAGCTCCTCAAATGTTCTGTATTTTGCCCCTACCGCCTGTGTTGTTGGAAGACAGTTATTCACCTTTTTTTTTTTTTTTTTTTTTTTTTTTTTACTTTGGCTATCAATCAAATTTCTCTGTTGAAACCCTCAATAAGCACCAGAACGAAACAATGCGTTGACCTCAAGCATGGCAGCTGCGGACGTACCCAGAGATGGGTGACATCGCTGGAAAACTATATGAAACTATATGAATGGCAACAGGTAGATAAATGCACAGGGGAATTGCTAATAGCATATCATTTTTCAGCTTGACACTATATGTCACTGGCTTAGATAGATAAACAGAGATACATTATTTGTAGTAAATAAATTATCATTTTCAGACCAATTAAGTGCAATTTTCTGGGTAGCAAAAATACAGTTCACCTGCTGTTGTTGGGCCTTTTCTAGAAGTGACTTTCTTCAGACTGCGGTTAGGCTAAAGTGGTCTCACTGTTACTGGTAACATCGTCACCTGTTGCTGTGCTTTGCCCATTGAAATTGACCCAATTTTGGTACCCGAGCCTTAGTTTGGGAACCACCGTTGTAAAGGCCGGAACTCTTTTTTTGTTACGTTAGGCATGTTACCCTCCATGGATCAGCATGCCAGATTTCACACACAAAACAGTCCCGTCTGTTCTCCAAGAAGCCCTTCAACGGTGAATTGTTCATTATTTCAATCAGTGAGACATGTTCACGTTCATGCGACTGCTTTAAATCATGTCAGTGATGGAAGCACTGGAGAAAGTCATGGAAAGAGAACACACCTTGGTACTGTGGTGCTCGGAGGCCCTGCCAGGCTGCTCTTCATCCACAAAGTGGCAGCCGGCCAACTTTCTTCTCGCCTGGGAGGATTTTCTCAGCTCGCAGGCGCAAGATTTTTCTCTAAAATCCTTGCACGACAATGTGATGTACTTCCATCTGTTTTCTGTCTCCTGGACAAGACAAAACTCAGCAGTTTTTGAGATGTCTGACTGCTATTTTGCTCAGAATGCTATCTATTTTGTTGGATGTCTGTGTGAAATGGACTTTGGATCCACCTTTGTTCAAGGTGACCAGAAGTCCTCTTTTCAATGAATGTGCTCACATTTTGGGGCGTACAAAAAGCGCTCAAAACAAGATTTTAATAACCACCTCGGATTTAGTTTCCTTTGTCGGCATGTGTATTTCCGCTCTGTGACTTGTGTATCTATTTAAATCAATTTTCTGGGATCTCTTTGTGAAAATAAGATTTTGGATTTGGTTTTGTGCAAGGAGACCAGAAGTTCTCTTTTCCTTGGACACTTCCCCTTTTTGGGGCCTGCAAAACATGTGGTAAATTAGTTACGCTAGTTACTTCAGATATGTTAGTCGGCACTTGTTCTTCTGCCCGGTAACTCAATTTCTGTGACAATTTTGTGGGATCGCTGTGTAAATGTGTAATACGGGTTTTGGATTTGCTATTTGTTTACATTGAACCAGGTATGTGCACTTTTTTGGGTCTACAAAATCCAGTTTAGGATTTAATCCCTTCAGTCCGCTTGTATTCTTCTGCTCCACTCTGCTTGTGTTTGTTTAAGTCCTGCCATCTTCTGTTATTGACCCTGATGCACACATTTTGTGGGATTTCTGTGTGAAAGAGGCTTTAGGTTCACCTTTGTTTTTAACTCCTATGATATTTAGGGTTACGCATGGTAAATATATTGAATTGATGTTAGGATTATGTGGAGTCCATGGTAAGGTTTCTCCCTTGTTTTAATGTTATGCATTCAAAATCATGTTGTTGTGGTTGTTACTATATGACATCCATGGCAGGTTTTTCCACCTTGCAGCGTCCATTATTGTCGCAGCGCACCGCTTTTATGACCCCTGCCACACTTAAACGTTAGTTAACACTCCATCCAGCCTTTTTCCTCATCGTCAGTCATTAGCCAACTGTGACAGGCTCGTCTTATTAGGCTCTGTGCTTCTCTGCACATGTTCTTTCCGCCGCCTTTAATGAGCACTTCAGACCATCTCACCTCCTCTTGCTGATTTATGACTTTTTCTTTTTTCATTTTTTGCAGCACCACATCAGAGGCCCCTGCCAAGCCGCCAGCCTTTCCTGACTCGGGCACCGGCGGGGGGAAACGCAGCTGCGGCCAACATGGCGAGAGGTGTGAACTCCACCGAGTTTAATGAGCCCACGGCGCAGGCGGATTACACGTCGGGTCAGAGGTGAGGTGACGGCGGCCAGAGAGGCTGTACCTAATATCCGTGAGGCAGATTAACGGAGAAGAGATCAAGTGTGCCAGTGTCCATGAGAATTCCATCCCGTCGGTCCAGAAAGCCGCTAACTAAAAAAGTGCTGTTAGAAATTCAAAGTGAGAAATTCAAGTTCAAGTTCAGTATAGCTCTTATAGCTCTTCCACCAGCCATCAATTTGGATTTAAATTTCTAACACTTTTTTTTTTTTTTTTTTTTTTTTTTACAGGCTACCTTTCCTTCCAGTGTTAGTGTCGCATGAACAATGAAACATAACTTGATTGGTTGGACACTGGAGGACTTCCAATTCATGAAGTATATTTGTTTTAATTTCTAAATTTGAATCAGAATATTGTTGGTTTTTTTTGTCACAATCAAAATATAGATTTTTTTTAACTCAGCATGTAAAGGGTTAGAAACTGTTGGTGTTTGTTCTGCGGTGTTACTCCTTTCAGTTCCCTCTCTAGCAGGTAGCATGCTCTATGGGGTTTAAGTCTGTCCTTTGTCATCTACACAGTGTGTTTTATTTTGAAATGTGGTAAAGGATCTCCCAATTGTGTTGGACCATGAAGTTTGTCGTGAAATATTACCCTCTGTTATTGGTTGTTTGTTTGTAAGTGCCCTGCGATTGGCTGGCAACCAGTTCATTGTGTACCCCGCCTCCTGCCCGATGATAGCTGGGATAGGCTCCAGCACGCCCGCAACCCTAGTGAGGAGAAGCAGCTCAGAAAATGGATGGATGGATGGATGTATAGTGTGGTTCAATAAAAACTAATATAGTATGGTACAAGTATATTGTACATGGAGCCTCAAAATCCAATACATGGTTACAGTTTTTCTCCTGCAGCACGTCGGTAGATTTGCGATGCGCAATTACTTGGTGTGTGGGTGTGACTCATCAACAGTATTTTTTTCATGATGGTCTACTTCAGCATTTGGTTGCATTAGCTCAATGTATGGCGGGACTACGACATTTGAACCCAACAAAATGCGCCTTGAATAAATTACAAAAAATTCTTAAAATATAAAAATAATAAATGTTTACGCTGATAACATTACTACTTTATTCTTTAAAAAAATTATTTTATTATTGTAGCATTCTGACTTTTTACCCACCGCAGAAAATGGCAACTTTTAAATTTTTATGCCATTCAGGTGTACAGATGGTCGTTATGTTCAGTTGGCATTAGGATTATGAAATTCTAAAGTGCTTGGACCAAAAAGTTTGAGAACCCATGCTTTTGAAGCTGCTTTTTATCTGTCTTAATAGGCCTGTAAAAATCCCAAGCAGGCAATCCCGAGACAGTGACTCTCATCACGGATCATCGGTACGAAAGGGTAGCAGATATGGATCTACTTTCTTTTGTCCGGCGTGCTGAATGTGAAACAGGAGCTTCTCGGACCGGTCTATCCGGCTCGTTCCAGCTGTCCCTTGCAGGCCCGAGCAATTTATGGAGCCCAGAGAGGAGGCAGATTTTTCACGGAGCTCAGTCATCGTCTCAGTGGCGCAAGGGCCGGCCGGGGTTTTCTGAAAGAAAAGCGAGAGATCATTATGAAGACATCACTTGTGTGTGTCTTCACTTCACATCTGCCTCCGAATCCCCCCACAAAGATCATCCTGTTCCGGGGAGGAAATCACACCTCGGGGATTAGACGAGCTCCAGCACATATTTTGTGTCTTGTCACCGACTTCTGCTTTGGCGGATTGTCAGCAATGCGGACGCACAGACAAAACACAGCGCACACCCTTCTCTGCCAATCCCGAGCCCTGCCTCCTTAAAAAAAGTATCTTTCTTTGTTGACATTTTCCTGTGGCTCCACGCTGATTATCTGATGACGATTATCCTTCCAGCCACGTGCTGCGTCTGAAGGAGCACACAAACAAACTGCTGCAATGAGGGTGAAGACTTCATTGTCTCCGTTACTCAGTTCTTTTGACACTAAGAAGTATTGGATCACACCTTCTAGTCGATTAATTACTCAATCAGAGGTTAGACGAGCATCCTTAGTTCTGAATATTAAATGTTGTTTGCCACAGCAAGACATTTTTGACGAGGGGATTTCCAAATTGTAGTGTGCGCACCCCCGACGGCCCTCAATATTGTAATAATCAATTCTGTCTGTAAAACTGTAGCAGGGATTCCCAAATTGTGGCAAATTCTTTTGACGGCCCTCAAGCTTTGATCTGTACTAAGGATTCCGGAAGCTGGTGCTTGCATACCAGGTGGGCGTTCAAGGTAGTGCGCATTCCATAATCCTAACCCCAACCCGAACCATAAACCTGCATAATCATTTCTTTTTATCTATTCTCTGGAGGTCTGGTGTAATTATAACACATTTAATTAACTTTTCCTAATTGGGATTTCCTCCACTAAATAAAAAAGTTACATTATATCCAGTATTTCAATTAGAGGTTATGTGAGGGAGAGAGGGGCGCACCAACCCATATTTACCCTTTTTATAATGGAAAAACACCACTTGGGAGGAAAAACTGTGCAAATGTATGATTCTGATACTAAACTGTATCTATACACCTTTAAGGTTTGGGAATCCCAGAGAAACTTTCGAGCTTGGAGTGGGAGGATCATTTTAGTAGCTGTGAGTCTGCCATACAATACGTGACAAAATGGGTTCAAAGTGGCAGACATGTTGGGAAAGCTGTCGTCTGGAGGTGCGAAATCGGCTTCTGGAAATTTTATTTACAGGAATGTCTGTTGACAGCTTCATGGCCGTGTGTGTGTAAGTGTGTGTGTGTGTGTATGCAGCATGTGTGTACGTATGTGTGTGTGTGTTTGTGTTTTTGCGCGACTGTATTTGTGCGCAGGTGAAGCAGCTTAGCAGAGAGTCCGTCCTTGCCTGCGACCTTGACTCCAGCAGATGCGTTCCCAAGACCCGAGCGCACATCCGCAGGTTTTTATGACGAGAATATATCTCGCTGCTTTTTATTCCTTCGCTGTGACAGATTTGTGTTGACGTCAAATGTTTGGGTTTCATTTTTTTGATGCATCGCCTCAACAAGAATGCATGCTGCACTTTTAAACCTGCACTAGAGTTTGCTTGTCTTTCAGTGTAGGATTTCTTGCATTTGATCTAATTCAATTTGAATTATCCATCCATCCATTTCCTACATCACATAGTACTTGGGTCGTGAGTAACTAATTTAATTTCATTTAATCTAATACAATTTACGTTGATCCTTCTAGCCATCCCTCTATTTCACTGGTCATTTCAATTTAAATTCAAAGTGTAACTTGAATTACACCCAATTTCAATATCACTTGTTATAATTAGGTTTGAACCCTGAACTGGTTGACAGCCAATCGCAGGGCACATAGAAACAAACAACCATTCGCACTCACGTTCACACCTACGGGCAATTTACAGTCTTCGATTAACCTACCATGCATGTTTTTGGGATGTGGGAGGAAACCGAAGTGCCCGGGGAAAACCCACCCATGCACTGGGAGAACATGGAAACTCCACACAGGCGGCGCCTGGATTTGAACCCCGGTTCCCAGAACTGTGAGGCAGATGTTCTAACCAGTCGTCCACCGTGCCGGCTTTTTATTTTATATTACAGTTTTTTATTTCTATTTGATTTAATTTAATTTCTTTTCATTTTGTTTTATTTTATTTTATTTATCAATGTGGTCCCACAAAATAGAGGCCCTCGATCATGTAATTCTCATTTATTTTATTTTATTTTTTTCACCAAAATTATGCTTTTTATTCTTAATTTTACACCTTTATTTTCCTGTAGTTTTAACGTTGACGTTGTCAATTGCTTCCATTCAAAGCATGAATTTTCAAACTCCAACAAACCGTCTTTTTCACGTGCGTCTCCGAATACCATCACGGCATGTCAAAATGCTCTAGATGTGGGACGGTTCCCATGGTAACGGGAAGCCAGCGCCAAGATCTCAAGATGGCGGTCGGCTTGTGAATGGACGCATTCCTCAACGGTGGGGCGTCTGCTTGTAGGGGTGGGTGGGGTGTTGACGGTGGTCGGGAGGGTGTTTACTCCCAAAGGGGACTGTATAAATAGTAGCTGGTGCTGTTTTAAGGACTTCCTGTTACTTGCTATTCCATAAAAGAGTAGTTAAATAAACAATCGCTTTCCCATTGGGGCCCGGTCCGGTGTCTGCGAGGGCCAGAGTTCATTCCGGGACCCCGGCCCGACATGTGGCTTTTTTAAAGGAGTCACAGAGCTGTTACAGGTCACCACACTCTGTTTCACGCGTCCCCCTGTCCACACACACACGCACATCACACACACTTGCAACAAGTTACTTCGCAGGACAATAACACTTTTGTACTCCCCTCACCTGAATTTAGTTTTACACAGATCCTCATATTTGCCGGTATGACGATGAGACGAATACTGAGCTTATCTCATTAGGAAGGATGCGGTCGACACGTTGGATTTTCTCACACTGAATTAAATTTAGAATTAAAAACAATTCAATTAAATAGTGCTTTTCAGCTACCTATCTACTGTACACTATATACAGTATGTACTATATTATACCCAAAAATATTTGCTTTCCAGTATCTTGCGCTTTCATAATAGGGGAAAAACAAGTAATCCAAATAAAATAAAACAAGCTAGAATATCCATCCATCCATTTTCTGAGCCGCTTCTCATCACTAGGGTCGCGGGCGTGCTGGAGCCTATCCCTGCTATCATCGGGCAGGAGGCGGGGTACACCCTGAACTGGTCGCCAGCCAATCGCAGGGCACATACAAACAAACAACATTCGCACTCACATTCACACCTACGGGCAATTTAGAGTCCCCAATTAATGCATGTTTTTGGGATGTGGGAGGAAACCGGAGTGCCCGGAGAAAACCCACGCAGGCACGGGGAGAACATGCAAACTCCACACAGGCGGGACAGGGGATTGAACCCCGCTCCTCAGAACTGTGAGGCTGACGCTCTAACCAGTCCGCCACCGTGCCGCCCCAAGCTAGAATACATTAGTTTTAAAAAAAACCATTTGCTTTCTAGTTTAGAGTGCTTTTATGGATACTTACAGTATATACAAGAACCGAGCAATACATGGAGCAATAAAAATATTTCTCAAATGAACTCAAATTAAATTGACCACAAGTAACACGAAATAAAATGAAATATAGACAATATGCCTTACTATGTACAACGCTTTTGTAGATATTAATATGCACTAGACAGCGAGGGAGAAATTAGTAATTAAAGAAGAAATCAAGGTTACTTGAAAAAAAATTGAAAATTATAAATTACATATACTGTAATTTTATTTAAAAATAGAAGAAATTTGTTTGTATTTAATTAATTTTCCATTTTCTGTGCTGCTTGTCCTGATTATGTAATACAATTGACCAATTTTATTTTATTTTGTCTCAAATCTTTTTACATTTACATGGAACCAATTTTGTTTTATTTTATCTTATTTCTTTATTTTATTTACAACTTATCTCAATTAGACTAACAGGTAATTCATTTGATTTACTTTTATTCATCCATCCGTCATCCACCCGCGCATCCATTTTAGCAGGTAATATAATTTGATTTTATGTAATTCAATTCACACCTCCGTGCCTCACCTGCATTAAATCGCTCGCCATCACTAATAGGCACTCACTGGCCACTTCATCTCTTATGAGTTCTGTATGAAAAGCATCCATCCATCCATGCATCCATCCATCCATTTCTATTCTATTCTAGCATTCTATCAATGTTTAATCTCGCTTTTCAAAGGCAATCATGCTCCCTTATGATCGAGTGTGAATGAGTGAGATGTTTCACACACTGATGGAATTCCCAGGGAGCCTGCGACGGACAACATGATCCCACCACAGTGATGCAGAAAGCAGATGGAGAAAGGTGCTTGCATAAACACACACACTTCTGTCCATATGATATATGCACATACAGACTCCATGTTGAGAGATTTGTTGAGTGTATACCATAAAAAAGTAACATTTTCACACTGTAGCTTTATGTCTTTATGTGCATTGAGTCAAAGGGAAAAAATATGATGGTGTCAACTTTGAACCCAGCTAAAAGACAAGGTAAAACTCCTAAATTCGCAGCTGTAATGGCTTTTGTGGGAATTTTCGTACAAAGTTGCTGGATGGGCAAGTTCATCTAGATCCAGCTCCTCCAATACTATATTTAAATGTTTAAATATTATAACACTAAACGTAAATATATATATTTTTTAGTGAAATGTATTTTATAAATCAGAATAAAAACCTGTATATTTAGATTTTTTAAATATTTAAAGAATAATTGAAATAAAATATTTTTGTAAAATGAGCATACAAAATCAAATGAATTCATATATTGAAATGTAACAAATGTGTTTTTTTTATTTCAAATGTATCTATAGAGCGCCTCATTGTTGGCTGTGAGTGCACGCATACCACCATAATTCTTTTAAAATTTGATTTTTCTTCCAACTTTTTCCACAAGCTGCACTGAGCATGCTCTGACCAAAAAAACAACAACAAAAAAGGCACTAGTGGTGCACCATTCTGTTAGCCTCTGATAGTGGTGTGGGTTCGGGGGGCTGAGGTCGACATGAGGCTGTTATCTTTCCCCGAGTGTTTTTTAATAGCACTGGGAATCAGGGTGTGTTGCTGGCACAGTCAACAGTGGGCTACTGCTGCTTTGCTCAGCTCATAAACACTCTGTTGACACTCAGCTCATTATCCTCGCGCCAATGGACAGCCAGGCCGCATGCATCCACTGCAAACCAGAAGAACCTGAGATGGACTAATGTATGTTACAAGCACTCAAAAAGTGTAAAAATAATATGAACTTTAATGATGAATGACAAAGCTAATTGATTTGTATCACAGTTAAGTTTAAGTTTATAAAATGAGGCTTCAAAATCATGAAAACAAATCACCCAGTCCTCTCCGCTCTCGAACGCTGTTGGCATGTCTGCTGAATGCACTGACACCATGACCAACTCAACTGTCAATCAAATACGTTTGTACTATGACCTGGATAAATGGGTGCTACACATAACTACATTTTTTAAGCCATTAAAATATATCCACTTAAAGCCTTTGGGGGCTGAAATACAATATATTCCTGCAGGACAACGAGACGCTCTAAAATGGCCACACCAACGTGAAGCCCCTGTCCACACGCTGGCTGTCACTTCAAACTTTTGTACTTTTTTCACACTCCTCGTTCATTCATCTTTCTCTCCGTGGTATGTGTGCACTCACAGCCAACAATGAGGCGCTCTAAAGTGGCCACGCCAGCGGACTATGCAAAATGCTAGATGCATTTTCGGGGTGTAGGCATAGCTCGCTAGCCCTTGATACACCTTGATGCGAGCTCAAGTTCTTATATCGTGGGGGACTTGTGCTGGACTTGAAAGTCCATCATGTGGCGCACTTTTAGCCACACACAGAAATGTAAAAAACTGTTTAATGCAATATCACCACAAATGAGTACTACATAGTTCTCAGTCGTTGCATGTTTTCAACAATTCAAACATGTATAATATAATTAGAAGAAAAAAAAAATCACTGAATTCACTTTACAGGGTCTTTAAATCGCTAGGTGTACCATTGTGATCGACCGGTGACCAGTTCAGGTGGTACCCCACTTCTCTAGCCAAAAGTCAGCGAACCGAATGAGGACAACAGAAAACGGATGGAAGTATATTTCTGATTTCCCCGCACTCCTCAAACACATAAAAGTGTTGTCATCTGTTGACGTGGACCAAACAAGCCTCCTATCAGGTAAATGTGGGTCAGAGGTCCCGGCACAAATACGTGAGTAAATACCGCTGAGGTTAGGTGAGGAGGGGTGGATGGGGAGGTGTGGGCGTGGGGGACGGGTGGTGGTGGGGGGGTTGTTTGTGCTGTCAGCTTTGGTTCCCAGCATGGTCTCTCCTGCACGACTGGCCCCTCCCTGGCCTTTTGTGTGTGGACCCCCGCTCCCCCGTGGACTCTCTGGCCTTCTTTCACATGTGACTGTGTCCAATCACCCCCCCCCCCCACACCCCGTTCCCCAAACGTCAGACGTCTCCAAGCGACCAGTCACCCCGAGAGAGGGCCGAAAAGACGAGGCTCTCATAAAACACGCCCCCCTTGTAAGCCACTACAAACTAGTTGATAATGGCTGCTCGTGTTTTGTGGAATTTTGCTTTAATGCATCATACAGAGAAAATCCTGATCAGGGTCACAGGTGAGCTGGAGTGACCTGGACTGGTCGCCTGCCAATCCCAGGGCACATATACTGAACTAAAATATAAATGCAACAGTTTTCTTTTTACTCCCATTTTTCATGAGTAGTTATGTTTTTTTGTCAGAGGGCCGTTACAAGTGTGAAACCACATACAGTAAATGTTTAATCGCTTCATCCTATAATGTATAGTAAGCAAATTGATGGATAACTAATTTTGAAATCAGTGGTCAAGGATAATAGTTTGTTCAAGAATTGTAAAAAGGGTTTTGGTAACAAAAAAAATGCTTGCAATATGTCAATAGTATTTATTGCATGCCAATTTGAAATTTTTGGTATAGATTATAGGGAGAATCATGAAAATTGACTCATATGATTTGCTTCTGCGGACCACATAAAATGATGTGGCTGGCCAAATCTAGTCATCGGGCCTTAAGTTTGGGAAAGGTGCTCTAAGACTTCTTTTTAAGTACGTAAATTTCCCATTTCCCATTTTTGAGAAATCTGTCTAAATCTGTGTTGATGAGCACATCTCCTTTGCCAAAATAATCCAGCCACCTCACATGTGTGACATATCAAGATTCCAATTAGACAGCAGGATTTTTGCCCAGGTGTGCCTTCGGCTGCCCACAATAAAAGGCCACTCTGAAATGTGCAGTTTTACTGCATGAAGCTACAGTAACATGCCTGATTTTGGGGTGTGGAAGGAAGCCGGCGTACCCGGAGAAAATCCACTTTGGGAAAACATGCAAACTTCACACAAGAAGGCTGGAGATTTGAACATAGAACCTCAGAACTGTGGAGTAAAGGTGCCCAAGTCCTAAAATTGGGCAACTTAAAGTCTGACTGCAGTCAAGTCATGTGACTCGAGTCCTCCACCTGTGCTGAAAAGCAGAGAAATTAAAGGGAATTTGCACTAATTTGACCTCAATTACTTTTTATGAATAGGGTTCTTCTTACATACATGAAACCTGGGCCTGTTGGACAACTTTTATGGACTGAGGTCAAAATCATGCAGATTGGTTGCTGCAGTAACGGGACCATGACAGAATTTGGGCAAAGTGAAGTGTTCTTCCTCTTGTCCTTTCTTTCTTTCTTTCTTTCTTTCTCTATTTCTTTCCTTCTTTCCTACCTTCCTTCAGACGTTTGCTGTTTTGTTGCCTTTGGACTGGATCACACCTACCGAGGCGGCAGCTGCCGTCTGAGACAGGCCCAACTAGCCGCTGCCGGCACGCGTAATGGCCGATGTGATCATGTTGTTGACTCAGTTCCACATATACAACACATGGCTGTGTCACAGCCCCCACTGACAAACATTCAGTCCCGCTCCTATGCCAAAAAATGACCCATCACCACACCCACATAGAGTTGAATGAGCCTGGTCAAGAACACTATTTGATTGTATGGTTTTCACTGATGCAACCAGCAGGACATTTGCTTGCTTTTAACAATTAGGCTTTAACACTAATAACTTGGAAAAAGATAATAAAATAAACAATGATAGTTACTTTTTAATTAATAATTTTAATAAGTAGAAATAAAAACGACGCATCCCTGGTGAGGTGTTCCGGGCACGTGCCACCGGGAGGAGACCCCGGGGACGACCCAGGACACGCTGGAGAGACTACGTCCTTCGGCTGGCCTGGGAACGCCTCAGGATCACCCTGGAAGAGCTGGATGAAGTGGCTGGGGAGAGGGAAGTCTGGGCGTCCCTGCTAAAGCTACTGCCCCCGCGACCCGACCCGGATAAGCGGTAGAAAATGGATGGATGGATAAATAAAAATAATACTAATAAGAATAATTATAATTTTTATATGAACTTATTGTTACATAATAATAATAATAATAACAATATCCATTCATTTTCCGTTCCGCTTATCCTCACTAAGGTCGGGGGCGTGCTGGAGCCTATCCCAGCTATCTTCGGGCGAGAGGCGGGGTACACCCTGAACTGGTCACCAGCCAATCGCAGGGCACATATAAACAAACAACCATTCGCACTCACATTCACACCTAAGGGCAATTTAGAGTCTCCAATCAATCTACCGTGCATGTTTTTGGGATGTGGGAGGAAACCGGAGTACCCGGAGAAAACTAACGCAGGCATGGGGGGAACAAGCAAACTCCACACAGGTGAGGCCGGATTTGAACCTGGGTTCTCAGAACTGTGAGGCATATGTGCTAACCAGTCGTCCACCGTGGCGCCATAATAATAATAATAATAATAATAATAATAATAATAATAAATTAATAATAATAATAATAATAATACACGATTACAGATACTTTTTAAGTAATGTTTTTAATAAGTAGAAATAAATGAAATAAATGAAATGAATAAATTTTTCATATTAATGTATTATTGCATAATAATAATAATAATTATTATTATTATTATTGTGTGTTGTGCATATGGACATGATTATTATGATTATTATTTATTTATTTGTTTAATCAAACATACCAAACAATAGAAATTACCTAACAAATGCTTGTACAACACTATTTTTATATTTTATATGCAGTAGATTTATATTTGAATTAATACTGTATATTTTTAATTCAGCTCTTATACTTTGTGACATTAGATTGTGTACCTAATGAAGTAGGCTACAATCTAAAAATGATCCTGTTTCCTATTAATATTTGCTCAAAGTTATGGCATATGCTGAGGGTCAATCCATTACATTAATAAAAGTCTGAATGAATCAATTAAAACGAGCAGCTTTGTGTGTTTTTGTGCAGCAGGTTACACTGTAAAATGTGCTAATGCACACAATCCATGCGGGAACCAAACTCCCTCCTCCTCCCTCCCCGCCGTCTCCCAAGATCCCCCCTCCTCCCTCCGGGCCTCCCTCCCTCCCTCCTCCAGCGTGCAAGTGGGGTTGGGACATTCCAGGCTGGCCGCCGCTGCCGTGATCCACGGAGCAATTCGACACTGGCTCCAGAGGTGCGAGTGTAGCCGGAGACCACCTCCGTTTAGCGGCTCCTGACAAGCGAGCTCTGTAAGCCATCAAAGTGGGATTTTTTTGTTTTGTTTTGTTTTGAATACAAAATACACAAAGTGGATTAACATCCACACCTGTGGAAAGTGCTCCACCGGCAACCACCAGCTCGGTTCCGGTTTTTTTGGGTTTGTTTTTCCTTCTCCACTTTCTCCATTTGTTGCACTTTGGTCCCAGAGCCTGCGACTCTTCCGCGGGGCTGAGAGGCTCCACGCTCCCCGGTCGTCCGCGTGGAATGGAGGGCCCCGCGCGGTTTTTCCACCGGGAGAATGCGTTTGGCTGCTGATACAGCCCACGGCAACCAGCGCTACTGGAACAGAGGTAAGGACATCAGCGAGGGAGAGCCGGCGGTGGTAGTACCCGCGGGTGCCCGAGTGGCTGGCGGGCGAGTTCGGGAAAGAGCCGGGGAAGACTCGAGGAATGGTCAGAGGGAACCGAGGAAGGCTTGCTGAGTGACCGGTGAATGTTTGCTAAACCGTGACGAGAGCCGCCGTGGGGAAACTAGCTAAGTGGCCGATGAAGGTTCACCGAGAGCCGGGGAGAGTTTAGAGAGTTTGCGTGGAAGCCTTGTTGAGCGAATGACCGGAGAATGTTTGCTGCGACCGGGGAAGGTTCACTGAGGCGTGGGCAACGTTTCCATTGGGGGCCGGGGAAGGTTTACTGAGTTACCGGAGAGTGGTCGCTAAATCGCCGGGGAAGATGCACTAAAGCCCGGGGAAAGTTTGGACAAGCACCAGGGCAAGGCTCCGGAGGGTTACAATGATGTGTGGTTAGATTTTAAAATGAACTTGTTTGAATATTCTTTTTCTCTCACTATTTAACATTTTAGGTTAATTGGGAAAGATGAAGACATCTGGAGTAAAAGAATCCTGAAAGTACAAAATTAAATATATGGATTAACTGTAATTATAAGCACGATAAAATGTCTTTAAATCCAGTTTTACCATTACAGTGATTAAAAAATATACACGTATTAGTCATGTTTACATTTCCTGCCATTTTATGATAAAATAAGCATATGTAGACAGAAAAAAGAAAATCTTTTTTGCAAGTTTTTGCTGCTCACATTGACATCCCAATATTACACGAAACACCCCCAGGTGACTGGCACTCAGAAGAAAGTATTTCTGCTGCAGAGAACATGTCTAGAAATGGCCAATATGTCCTGAGTTGGTGCGCCGGTGTCAACAACATTAATAAATAAATATATTTAAAAAAAAAAAAAAAAAGAGGCCAAACATGGAGCGTTGAATCATCACTTTGTACCAAAAGAAAACTCAGTTACACTTAGGGGAGCCAGATTTCCGCCACATTAAACTTGCTGAAGAAACATGTTGAGTTTCTCTCAGCTCAGAGAGCTTTGATTGTTTTAAGTCAAGTGTGTGACATGATTCTGCGCCCAAAGACCACTTTTTATTGAGTTTAAGGTCAAATTTGCACAGGTACAAAGACATTTATGTTAAACCTCTCCGTGATAGTGCCAATTTTAACTGTGAAACCATGTAAATGAATGGTTATACAATCTTTATCATTTAATATTCACATCCGATTCTGATGTTTTTCCCTTAATCCAGGTGTAACACTGGCCCCCAGGCCTTGAGTTTGACACCTGTGCCCTGAATCAGTAATAACTCCCAAAACAACGTTTCGTCTCATTTTTTTTCTTGTCGCTGATTAATATATCACATTCACATAATTGTTCATGTAGTTGAAGCATGTTGCTGGATAAGTGATGAATGGTTTTCCATTTTTGTTTTTTTTGTTTTTGTTATTTTTTTGTCAGCAAAGTGGATACTCCAAACAAGTGATGGGGAACAAAGGGTCCAATGGGAAAGGAGCGTCAGTGCGACACACATGGCCGCTCGCGCATACAAAAAAAAACGCCTCCGAGTTCAAACACTGGCCGCTGCTTTGTGGTGTCAATGGGCGACAAGCAGACACTTCCGACGCCTTTCAAATCCTTTCAGGGATCGCTGATATCAGCGAGTTGCTCTTTTGTTGCGTGGAATCACGTGGAAATCCTCATTACGACATTTTCTTTCAATTTTCCCCACCGAAATGTCGTTGTAACAGCTGTTTTTTTTTCACAAATTCCCTCTTAACCTCTTTGTTGTCGAGTTGGCGCGCCACAGTTTAGGAATCCTTATTAAAGCTAGTTAGATAAATAGATTCATTATCAGATACAGTCTACAGTAGATCAGCCTTTTCCAAACGTTTTAAGCCATGTAATCCTTCAATATCCCAACAGAAGTTGGTGCACCCCCTCTCCACCACCAAAAACAAAAAATAAACTAAGGAAACATTTCAAAACAAAGGTAATAGCCAATAAAGGCATTGTGATTAGTCACACATACCTGCATATTTTTCACCCATATAACTTCTGTTTCTGCACAAATTTACCCCTAGTGTATTTTATTGTCAAGTTGACACATTCCCTCTACCCTCTCAGAAGCCATTAATAGCCAATAAAGGCATCATGTGCCTTTCCCCAAACATTTTATATGTAATGCACCCGTTTCATCATCTCAACAGAGTTGGCATCATGTTTAAGTCATGCTAACCTGCAACTTAAACAAAAATGCCATATGCACCCCAAGGGGTGCACACACCACATTGTTGCAATAGATGTATAGTAGGTATATTTCTCATCAGATAGCTAGCTACACTGTAGCTCGGCCTTTCACAAGGCCGAGCTTTTCAAGCCATGCACCCTATTAAAAATACGAATAGAGTTGGTGCACCCACTTCAAAACCAAAACCCTTTAAATAACATTAAAAACAATAACAAAACCAAAAAAAATTATACTGGACTACCGTTGAATTCCCGCTGGAAGACGCGCACCACAGTTTGGGAATCTACATGTAGACCTTGTCAAATTCAGCTTTTTTTTGTTTTTTTTAAAATTAATTTTTTATTCACTTTAAACATAAATACTTTGGTGTGACATTCAAACTAACTGTCTTATTTTTAGTGTCGCGATGGTAACACGACTCCAGTATTAGCGGGCCCTCCAGAATCCTGTTTTTTTATTTCCGCGCTTTCATGGGGACATTACTAAGTCATTAGTGGGCCCAACTCTTATCGGACGGGTCGGGAACAAAGCACAACGATGCCATTAAGGCCGCGCACATCCACTATTAGCTTGCCCGCTAATGACAAACACATGTTGCCGTGGTAGAGCTATGTTAAGTGGGCAATTTTGAATTGGAGCGTGTAATGGTACCAAGCTCACGAAGGCACACGTGCGCTAATAGAACCAAACAAGAACTTTAAAGTCCAGCCGCCAGGTTCCCAGTCCTTTGGGGGCAAGCACCGGTACTATGTACGGTATCTATTAGCATGAGCCACCACGGTCGGTCATCTGAATGCAGATTCTTAAGTGTTTCGATTCGTTGAATTTGCTTAATTGCAACTCTTCAGTTTGCCGAATGTCACCTGCTAATCATGCTAGCGTGTTATGCTAACAACCATCTTCTATCATATGCTAGTCACTTGTCTAATAATAGTGTCACTGTTAGCGAATTACTTGCTAATCATGTTAACTAGATGTGGGACTAAGTCATTGCTTTGCAAGTCACAAGAAAGTCTCAAGTCTTGGCTCTCAAGTCCCAAGTCGAGACAGGCAAGTCCTGAGTCAAGTCGCAAGTCCTTTCGAGTCATTTTACCAACAAACAGAGTTTATTGCCCCTTCAAAACCAATTGATAGTAGGTTTTCAGTTATTCCATGAAAATGCTATGCTATGACTTACTTTTTTTTACATTATTTCTGAAGTAACATTAAACAGACCTGTCACAAATAAAAATTTGCATCCAGTAGTGCTGCAATTAGTAATCGAGTATTCTACTGAATAGAATACTCGATTCTAATCTATCGGAATAAGTATAAAGATACAATCATTTTTTGCTTGGTTAAGGAGCAATTATGAATACATGAGAAAATTTACTGAATAATTAACAACCAATTGGTTTCCTCTTTTTAATATTCAGTATTTTTCATAAATTAACATTGTGCATATAGCAGGAAACTACATTTTCTTGTCTACACACATTTACAGTGAGGCAATTTCAAACACAAATATAATAGATTTCAGTTTTCACTTGGCATTTCTTGTGAGTATCAAAAACATAAGGCGTTAATTTAAAAAAAGAGGCACACAAGTTTGTCATCTTGTTATAAAGGTACAGTTTTATCCAAGTGGGGTATCTCAGTCAGAAAACAAGGGTACTATGGCAAAATATTACATCAAAAAGAGGCAAAGAAAAGGACAAAGAAGAATGTCATTTCATGTTAAATTGATGCTAGCTGTGTACTGATCGATTAGTAAACAAAGTGAATTAAAAAATATATATACAGTGCAAGACTCATTCTTGAGAACACTACACTGACTAAAACAGACTGTAATGTACAGGAAGCCCCGACATCGCATGGCGGGCCCACTGTGTAACTATTTTTCTTTAGTTGTGAGCCTAATTTGATGGCTAACTGCACACTATGCTTGTTGAACTGGGTCAAGTTATTATGAATAAGGAAGTGGCCATTCTGCCGAGTGGCCATTCTGCCGAGTGGCCACTGCATGTAATATTGACGCTTGGTGTTTATATAGTGAGGGCGGGTCGACTCATGCTGTTCCCTTTTGATGTCATCACGACCCCGTTATATCCCCGCCAAAAATTACAGAAAATTTAGTAGGTGAAAAAGAGTTTTAAGCTATCTCAACCATTCAGTACTAAATTGTTCTCAGTCTTTGCACATTTTCAGCACTTACCTTCAAACATATTTAATGTATTTAGAAACAAAACATGTAAATGACTTGGGTGCAACTTTGTGTTACTGTACCCATGTTGAGCTGCTAGCCATTAGTAGCTGATCAGCTGTTAACTTCTACCACTGCCAATAGCGAGCCAGACCTTTCCCTGCATTATTTTGAAAGGTTTACACTGCCGTGATCCCTACGTGGAGCCTTGTCTGCCTATCAGACTTCTACTGAAATCCTCCATCACGCTGCTGTTCGCTGTCAAGCCGGATAACTATCAGCTTGTGGCTAAGACTTGCTACTCCTCCACTAAGATGGTATTACAGAAAGAGCACAGAAATTTGCGATGGGGGCGAATGTGTGTGTTTACTGCAAACAGTTTTAGTTACAGTATGTTGTACAGAAAAGAAATCAAATGATGATTTGTGAACTGGCAGGGATTCACTGTATGTGATGATACAAATTTCAGCTAAGAAGCTCAAGAAATAGTCTTTATACGTGAAAACAAGATGCCGCCTGTATTTTATACTTTAAAAGATTAGCCTCAAGAGTGAACCTCAGTTTGTAAAGCAAGGGCCTAAATCAAAGCATAGTCCACTTGTTTATTTGAGCTCACACTTCATTCTGTCACTGCGTTGACCTCTGCCTCAGAGATTTCCCAAGAGCCATAAAAACACAGATAAATCTCAGATTTTTTTTCAACAATGTCACAATATTTTGACATTGGGAATGGCTCTCTGTCCAAATGGCCTTCCGAATCCTGAACAGCAGAATGATTCAAATTTAGCTTCCCTGTTTTTTGACCTCCTAAACTCTGCCGAGCACTGGCAGGCCTCTGTTCATCAAGGCCTGGACCCCCACTGGGTGGAAGCTGGGGGGTAGGGGAGTAGATAGCGTGCCAAAAAAGCCCTCATGATCTCAAGAAGCCTCAGGGTGCTGATTGACAACACCCAGCAGCCTGGAAGACCTGAGGGAGGGCGGAAGGGAACGACGAGCCATTTCCAAAATTGAGTACACGTGATGGTAGACTAGGGAGGACACACGTATATAAGAGATTTATACATTTAAAGAATTTTTTTACAATATTCCAGAATATTGATGCTACTTTTTAACATTTAGGGTGTCTTGGAAAGTTAGATGAAATGAGCCCCTGACACAAGTTGCATCCGTTAACGTGAAATTGTGTGGACATGTCTAGCATAACACAGTGTGTAAAAAAAAAAAAAAAAAGTCTCAAGGACCCATGCCTGAAATTACAGAGGAAATCTGCCATTTTGGATGAAATCCTGAACATGACCACTGAAACTTACTCATTTGCACCCTGTGGAAAATTAGTAAAAATGAGTCCCCGACGTTAGGTTAATCGATTTGACAAGAATTTGGGTGGACATGTCTATTGTGGGAGGAGGCATGAAAAAGTCTCAAGTGCCTGTGCTATTCTATGCTATGCTATGCAGGCATATTACATCAAGAAGTTGCACGTGCTCCTCAAATGTCCACTTTGACCCACAAAAGCCGATTTACATTTTTATTCTTCTTCTGTGGAACTTATCCTTAATTATTCGCTGCTAAATGTGAGTTTTGTGCTCATTCTGAAACACCCTAAAATGCCACAAGATGCCGCCCTGTCTAAATGTGAAAGAAGTACAGTAATTGGTGACAGGGAAGTATCTTGTGTATATGAAGTGACTGCGACTGAGAGACAAGCTTCATATGTTGGGGAGGAGTTTAATGTGCTGGTATTGTTATGGAGAATCTTCGCCACATTCCCATTTACAGTACATGCGCGCTTCTGGTGCATTTTTTCAAAATCGAATCATCTGTAAGACATTTATTTTGAAGGGTAATCTTGTAAGATGAGGTTTCTAAGCATTTTGAGATCATAGTTTGTTGTATATTTATGGTTTAAACCATTAAGATAGGCAATTAAAGTCATTTTTAGGTTAACGTCAATTACAGTTTTTCTTTTGGGGACGATTACTGTAACGGCCTTCGAGAAATAAAACAAGATACACAGGCTGAGGAGATTGCAGAGGCAAACAAGCAGCTTTTTTCAAGCAGCAGGAACAGATGTTCCGCAACAGCCGCGAGAAGGCAGGGAGGGCGAGGCGGTACCGGCTGGACGTGAGCCCGGCTCAGAGGTCTGCTTCTTCTCTGAGGTTTTGCTTGTTGGTGTAATGAAAATACAGACTTGGTCTAAATATACGCAGAGCACGATAAGGGGATGCAAACCACAAACACACAACTCAAGAACTGATCATGAAAGTCCACGTCAAGCCGGGTCTTCTTAAACGGCTACAAAATGGTCTGAGCTGCGTGAAGCCGCCTCCTTAAGCCACGCTATTTGAAGTGACTATAAATACACTTTATTATGCACTTGGAACCATCTGAGGGAGCGCCTTTTGGCGAGCTGTAATATGCCGTATGTGCGTCGAACATGTTGCAGAGCGCCACATGGACCAGACCATGGGGAGCGAAATGGTGGACTTTGATGCAAGACAAAAATACTTTGTCATTATCGGGTACGGTTGGGGTTTATTGTGTCTGGTGTGGGCTTGAATTCCTCTGCATCCTTAGCATCTTCCCGTTTGCGAGATTCCCGAAAGCGATCCGACTAAATATGCCCCGGCAGCTGGGCCCTGAGTGAGCTCGCCAGTGTCTTTTCGAGAAACCGCAATTTTCTATTTCAAATGTTTCGAAAGCCAACAAGTGACATCTGACATTAGTTTTGGCAGGGACCAGCAGGACTATATTAAGGCCAAAACAAGCGGCCACCGGCAACTGGTCTGAAGGGACTTTTTGTCCCGGTGACAGTCCTGGTCTCGCAGCCTGCTGGGCTTTGGGCTAAACTGCAGTCCCCATCGAGAGTAATAGGCCTGACACAACAAGGGTCTGTTGGCACCGATCTGAAGAATATTGGCCTACTATGACAATCGGTCAATGTCGTCTCTGTTGTAGTCCACAGTGGCAGCTTACAAAAATGCCACGAGCTACACGAAGCCATACTTCTGTTCTATTAAGCTATCGAAAATGCTGGAATTTCAAATGTATCGATGCGCAAATCTTTCCAGCCTGGTGGAACCCCATTCCATTCACTTTCTACTGTTATCGCTAGATGCAGTTTTGTTCCATTTACATCATGCAACAAAATGATCCCGCACCTAAGTTTGAAACGGTGTGAACATTTTATTTCACAATTGTAGTGAACTAAATTTAGGCTGGGCTGCCTTCCACCATGTTTTGTAGGACTGTAACATATGCTTCTCTCATATTTCGTAGCATTTTAACATGTCTCTGACGTCCTCTTTTAATTCTTCTTCTACAGTTCAAATCTTATTAGTCCGTCTTCCCAGTTGCACCACACATTGAGGTGCTAAATATGGCAGTAATGACAGTTAAAATTTGAAACAGTAATACTAACCGTAATATTTGATCATGGTTTATCTGTATTGTAAACTGTAATGTAAATTGTAAATGTAAATTGGTTCATCACAACTTTTTTTTTAATGTTTACTTCCTGTTATGATTTCTACAGAAGCCTGTTTTGTGTGGCACTGATCTGCATGATATTGGCTTACTCTCACAAGCAATCACTGTCATCTCTGTTGGGTTCCAAAGTAGCAGCCTCCAAAAGATGGCACGTGCTTGACGAAACCATGCATTCCCTATTATTATGTTTCATCTGTTGTCGTGAAGTCTTGTTTTTCTTGGCCGCGACGGAAACATGTTGGACTTTTTAGACGTTCTGAGCTAGCGCCAGGAAGCTGAGACGCGGCTGATGTGTCTGTTTATTGACACCAGCCGGTTTGTTTTGTGATTTCTCGACTGGCGCACAACAAGCAATAGCAGCGAGGATAAACATTTAGAGAAACTATATGGCGCGTTTGCGCACCCTGTTTGGGAATGCATATTTATCTTTGGGTGCTTGTTTGTTTGAGTTTTTGCAAGAGATTTGTGTGTCGGTGAGGAAGAGTAATTATATTTAACCTCTTTACAAATGTTTGTTTTTGTTCTGGCGGGTCCACTGGAGTGTTTGCAGACCAGGTTCTCCGTCCTGTAAATCCTCGCCCTCCCCCTACCTCCGCAATGTGAGCACCATGAATCTGCTAGACAAACCCATTTATAACAAGTTTCTCCCTAAGTCTGTTTTCTTTCTACTTTCTTAAAACAAAAAAATAATAACAATTGTTTTTAAACTTTTTGGGCATTGGCCACGGATCTATCAAGAGGAGGCTGACCAGAGACTGTTGTCTGCTGCCTGTTGCCACGGAGACATGTGCACTGATGGAATCCAGGAGAGTCGGGAGGAAGGTGGGGGTGGGTGTTGGCGGGTGGATGGCAGCTGGATCAGATCATTGCATGCCCCGCACAACAGATCTTGGCTCCCACTGGCGAAGGTGGACCTTCTGGCAAACTTGATCCTCCCCTTGCATCAACTCCTTTTCCCACTCATCTCGGGAGTCAAGGCTGACTTGGAGGAATGTCTCACCTGGCGCAGGGAATCAGACTCTTGGCACATGTCGAGGGTATTATAACACTCCCCGTGGGCAAGAAACCCCCCTTGGGTATTCCTCCTTACCATCGGAATTACCTTTTGGTCGGAGCAGGCGTCCCGCTCTGGTCTGAAAGGCCTGTGAAGTCAGCTGGAAGGACCCTGAGCGCTCCCACAAAGGCGCGGGGTTGTTAGTTACTTTGCAAAAGGTCCGGAGGTGGCCTTGTACGACGGCGATACCCTGGGATCCGTTTCCCGTTTCTGAGGCCCTTATTGAGTTTCGTCACTGTTGGCTAATCCGTCTCAAGGAGGACCTTGGGAAATGAGCGTATCTCCCACCAGACCCTGTTTCTCCCCCCCTCACAGATTCCCAGGAGAAACAAGACATTGCAGAACAATATCCAATTAAGAGCAGCCTTACATACTGTACCATTCAGCCTCAGTCTCGCCGGCCTCCTCCCCTTCCTTTGCTTCTCTGCTCTTTCAGCCAAAAAGCCTCAGGGTGGAATTAACGTTGTCTCGGCCGTGGCACTTTTGGGGAGGGTCGGGGAGGTGTTGGTGTGGGGATAGGAGGTGAAGGAATGGGGGACTGTGTGTCCTTGGTAAACAGGGCTTTGTGAGATGTGACTGTCTGATCCCCGCAGGGCCTCTGGCTTTCATTCCTGATCCTGCATCGCAGCTATGCTGTCACGGCCGTGGCGTCTTAAGGCTCTGAGACCCGCTTGGCCTCGCCCTCACCCCTGCACTGTCTCAACTGTCAACGCTCTGTCTTCCTGTAGCCTGCACCCTCCACTTGTTTAATGACTTTCCCCTCTTGCAGAGTGAGCTCTTCTTCTGCTGCAGCTAATTCCCTACGTCGATTCCAAATCACGCCTCTTTCTTTGAGTGGATGAAGCAGATGGTGTTCGCTTGGTGCTTCTACTCATTAGGTTCCACCGTTGCCCCAGGCTGCCTCGGCGGGTTCATCCTGACCAATAATGGACCCCCGGAGTCTTTACCACAAGGAGGCACTTCTTTGAAGTACAGTGGTGGTACATTGACTTACTCATACAAAGTGTGGTGTTTTTGGGGGACGAGAACAGATTAATGGCATTATAATCAACTTAAATGGGAAGAACTGATTTTGTATAAATTGTACGTAAATTGAGTTAACAGCTTGGTCATGGAATGAATTAAACTCATAAATCATGGTATCACTGTAGTTGGGACTGAATCATCAGTCACTTTATTGACAGGAGTGAATGGCAATGCTGGCATTATCCCTGTCTGAGAGGCGGATCAAAATGGTGGTGTTGAAGGGTCGGGGGGTGGGAGGTGTGGGGGGACTAGGGGCTTGGCAACTTTTCACCTCTTTGTACCCTCATCTTCTTCTCCGGCTTCCCGTCTTCTTGTTTTTGTGTTTATCTCCAATCATTGCGTCTGTCCTTTCCACTGGCTTTGCCTCTCTGTTGAGTTGAGGAATGCAGGCTCCCGTCGCAGATCCAAGGGGCGAGTGCGGGCAGGTTTGGGGTATAGCACGCGGGTCGGCTTCTGGTCACAGGTCAGCTTAGTGGACCGTCACACTAGGAGTGACCTTAAACTCATCCCCTTTAAAATCGTCCTCTCCCTCATTGCCAAATTGTGTCGTACAAATGTCTGGATTTGCTTTCTGGGTCGGTGTCAGTGCAGTGAGGAGATTTGATCTCATCCCCACTGTCCCACATTGTTTGTCATTGCCTTCCACTCGGCTGTGCAGTCTTGTGAAGCTGAGTCAAGAGCGCCAGTTGCGACCTGTTCTGCCTCTGGCCCGCAGCTCTTTGATGCTCCACTACATCGCTTTTTATTGTCCCTGTTTACTCAATGAGACAAGGATATGGGCCGGGCCCACATGGGGGCTGATGAGCCTTTAAGGAGTTCCTGCAGGTGCTCTAACACCCCACACCTCCACCCCCCTACACTTGAACCCCCCATTCCTCCTCTGCTTTCCCTGAGGGCAACCTGTCAGTATGTTTATTTTCTCCTGTGTCAGGACATTAGCTCCCTCTTATCGAGGGGCGGGGGTATGGATGCTGCTAGCCCTGCGTTGGAGTGAAGTAGCACAACGAATAGACAGTGCTACCTCCCTTACAAGGAACGCTAAATGGTGGCATTAAAGAAAAATGTTAAGATTTAGTACGTTTCTTGAGGAAAACTGCTGTTTTCTTTTTTGCTTGCACCACTTAAGCCAGGTGCCAGTCAAACATTTGTTAAACATACATCAGCTCAGTCGCCCCTCCTTCCTTAAAAAACCTTTCCACGTGAACTCCCTGACACTTAACTCGTTTATTTCAGTAAATCTGTATGTATGGTAGCAGAAAAATTATAATACCTTTGAATTTTGCTTTTCTGGACACCTTGTGTTGTGTTATGTTAGTGCTAGAATTTATGCTTATACTCCTTAGCATTGCTTCTTGTTTACATATACGGCTTTGGATTTTATGCAGGATGGTATGATAAGAAAAAGAGTGTCTGTTGTGAAAGCGGCCCTAGTACGACTGACGGACCAGTGAGGATGCCTTTTTTTTTTTTTTTAAATTATCACTAGCGTTGGCGCTAATAATACTTTGCTGTGCTTCTAGTTTACAATTACTGCTTTTGATTTTTGCTGGGTGGTATAATAAGGAAAGGACTGTGTCTGTTGTTGCCTAAGCAACCTGTGGTAATACTGATGGACATCTCTGGTGTTTTGTTAGCACTAGCATTGGTGCTAATACGGCCTAGCATTGATTGCATCTCACATTTAGAACATTGGATTGTACATTAGTTTAAAGATATGACAATGTGTGGCTTTTGTTGACTCTGAATCACCTGCATTTTGTTCCTTGATGTTAATTGACCAGACAGGAACCGTTAGCCTGGTGTTGTGTTAGCGCTAGTGCTGTTGTTAACGGAGCTTTTATCTTTATTTTTCATTTAGCTTATATATCAGCTTGTATTAAGAAGAAATGTGTCTTGTGTTGCCCCTGTGACTCCAAATTAACTGCTTTTCATGTGTTAGCGCTAGTGTTGGAGCTAAAGTTACTGTTCTGAGTTATGTTTGCATTGCTCTAGCGTAGAGCCCTTGTGCAGTGCCTGGAGCATTCTGTTATGACAAGTTGGCTAGTTATAAACGTGACCTTTGTTGCCGTAGTGATGCTCCATCACCTTCTTTTTGTTCTCTTGTACAAGTGGACCAGACCGAGCATGTCTTGTGTTATGTTAGCATAAGCTTTTTCACTAACCGTAGTTGCAGTAAGACAAGTATTGCACATTAAAATAATGACCGGGGTCCATTTGTATTTCTCACAGTGGGTAGAGAGTAAATTTGACTTGACAACTGTTGGAGCTGAAACACAACAATTCCTCACGGCTTGTATTGACGGGACAGGTAGCTTCACCCTCGGCATGTTTTGCCGCCAGCATCAGTCGGACCCTCGCTAATGGGATTTTGGGGGTGACACTAGATATCCTAGTGGTGTGTGTCTTCATGGTGGCGGATGTCAGAGAAAAGTCAAACAGATAAGCGGGAAGATGGATGCCCTCGTGTGTTTCTTCGCAGTGCCAGATGGATGGGCCTGATAGGCAGCTGTGTGTGTGTTTACACAAGAGCGACCTTTCGCCATAGTGCTCGCAGGAACTGACAGGACCCGGTTATCGTATAAAGCAGAGGTGGTGTAAACATTGGTGCTCAAGGGCCACATTTGGATTTTTTTCTTATATTGTATTATCCATCCATCCATTTTCTGAGCCGCTTCTCCTCACTAGGGTCGCGGGCGTGCTGGAGCCTATCCCAGCTGTCATCGGGCAGGAGGCGGGGTACACCCTGAACTGGTTGATTGTATTGTAT
Source organism: Phycodurus eques (assembly GCF_024500275.1). NCBI lineage: Eukaryota > Metazoa > Chordata > Actinopteri > Syngnathiformes > Syngnathidae > Phycodurus > Phycodurus eques. Next base: position 25,913,159 of record NC_084531.1, read on the forward strand.
TATATGCAATAAATTAATAACTTAGTCATCCAAGTATTTAACAAGCAAATGTTAAAATTATTCATATGTTTTAAATTTTTCTAATATTTCTCCTTTTATTATTTATAACAAATATATTAAATTAAGTGAGATCAATGAGTAAAAAACAGGATTTTTTTTATTCCACCATTGTTTAGGAAAAAATATCTTAAATTAAATTAAAATTTGGAAAGACTCTTGATAATGTAAATCCTCGGTGGTCCTGATTTAAGAACAGAGCGGGCCTTACTTACCTATCCCGGTTTAGAGGCACGGTCTTACCGGTCGCATTATAGGCTCCCGTGTCTTATTATTGTAATTATATATCATGAATCCAGCGAGCCGGGGGCCTGTCGCAGCATGTGGTGTGGCGATCCGGGTTTGATGTGAGACGCCACAAAGTATAATGCCAGGTTATACAGTAGCAGGCTGAAATCCAAACGCCTTTAGGGCTTTTATTGTTTCTTTAAGCACTTTTACACCTGTTTTTCCTGGAATGTCTGTCTGTGTGTGTGTGCTCGCGTGTGTGTGTGCACGTGTGAGCGTGTGCCTGTGTGTGCAAGTGTGTGTCTGTGTGCGTGTGAGCGTGTGCCTGTGTCTAGGTGTGTGTGTCTGTGTGTGTGTGGGTGAATGCAAGTGTGAAATTGTGTGAGTGTGTTTGAGTGTAGCCAACTAATTACTTTCAAATCACAGTCACTATTAATATTGAACGGATTAAATTTTGCTAAATACATTTCCTTAGTTTAGCTTCCGCACCCACCTCGCCTGTAGGACCCTAACCCCACACTCCTCATCTTTTTAATTTGCCCCCTTGGCTCGGCTCTTCCGCTGAAGCATAGGCATCAATATCACAGCTGGGCGGCCATTGTGGGGCTCAAGCCCTGGTTACCGAGGAGGAACCCCGCGATCAAAGCCTGGCCTGCATTACTCTTGGAAAGAGGAAGAGGAGGAAGAGATGTAGGCGGGGGTGTGCTTGAAAAATATGGAGGAATGCTCCTAATCACGTCCCCTTTTTTTGACTGGTCCAGCCAGTGAAGGACGTCAGGCTAGAGTGAACCTATGAGGAGGCAGAGTGGTGTGACAAGAGAGTGATATGAAGAGAGAGGTTGCACACTCCCTCCACAGGCACTCCATCACATAGGTGTCCAAAGTCTTGTGTCATATTATTTTACACTATCCCCCACCCCCCATTGGTGGGAATGTTTCTGTATATGTGCCCTGTGATAGGGTGCCGACCAGTTCTGGGTCCCACCCAGGATAAAATGCAACTCAAAGTGTTTTACATGAATTAAAATCAACGCCTCCCTCCACTTGTCCACAAGGACACAGACACGCACACAAACACACACATACATGTTAAAAAAGTATCTTGTATCGACCTACGACACACACACACTCACGCGCATACTAGTTAAGAAATATCATATCGAAAGGCGGAGGATGGGCAAAGAGCATCCAGGTGAGGAAATACCAGGTCACGGAGCTAACTGCACCAACATTTTGAATTTGTTGATTTTTGTGGGGAAAAATGAACAACATGAGTTCTTGCGCTTGATGTTGGTTTGCTGTTAAGTAGTGTTGTGCTATGTTTGAAAAGTAATTTTTATGTATGAGAGCCCTTGGATCTTTTATAGATACATTTGAGCATGACATATATGAAGATACTCTGCTGTGCATTGGTGCAATAAAAAAAAAAAAAAAAAAAAAAACAGACATATACACATATTTTGTCCTTATTTAAAATGGCATTTTTGTCATATATCTGGTTAGGAAGTGTGCGGTCCTTTGTGGCTCCCTGGTTGAGCTGATGAACAATTGTGACTCTGTGCTTCGTTGAAGTTGCCCATCCCTGGATTGGAAAATGGATGATGGATGTTTCATAAACACAATGTAAAGTGGGCCCTGCTCATCATTCCAGTTTTCTGTATGTGGCCCGAAGTGGAAAAAATGTGGACATCCCTGCTCCAGGGGGTGCGAAGAGAGGGTCAAGTGGTGCGATGTGAAGAGGATTAGAGAGATGTTCTCTATTGTTTCCTTTCGTCACCGTGACGACAAGCTGGTGTTTGATGTGTTTTTCTTTTTCTTGCTCCTCCTCCTCTACCAGGTTGGCCAATCAGAGGAGGGCGTGCACGCCGGGCAATCACGGCCGCTGGCAGGGGTCCGAGGGCGCCATGGACAGTGGCCTCAGGGTCTTCCTGTCCACTGTGCTGTGTCTCAGCCACTCCCTGCTCATCAGCTGCAATCGTAAGTTACTTTCTGTAAGTTAACTCCACCAAAGCTCCGCCACCCCTAATTGGGGTAAGCACCAAATTGTACACCATCAAAGCTACCTAGCCAGCTTGTCATCTATCTATCTATCTATCTATCTATCTATCTATCTATCTATCTATCTATCTATCTATCTATCTATCTATCTATCTATCTATCTATCTATCTATCTATCTATCTATCTATCTATCTATCTATCTATCTATCTACCTACCTACCTCTATCTAATCTAATCTAATCTACACGCTGTACCTCACTACCATTTAGTTTTCTATGGTGCAGTGGTTCCGTTGCTCCTTGAGGTGACATCATGCGAGACCTCAGCTCACCTTCGGTCGTCAAAATGTTTGTGCGACTTTTAAGAGACAAATATTTTGCGCCAAAGGTTTGGTTGGATGATTCAAAATTTTACGACTTCCAATTCCAGTAGTACTTTGTGAAGGGGTTCATTTGAGGATAAAGCAGTGTACCTGTATGTTTGTTACTTTCACGGCAGCAAAGTAAAACTTCCCACTCACGTCTTTGCGTGCTTTACGTGTGACAGTGCAACATTGAACAGTACTTGTTACTTCCTTCTAAACTGACTTCCTTTAGAAAACTCTTTAACCATGTTGACACCAAGTCGTACTGTTAACCCAGTTAAGTTATTTGGTTGCAAAAATAGTCAATCTGTAGCTGTCAAGGCGGCATGGTGGACGACTTGTTAGCACATCTGCCTCACAGTTCCGAGGACACGTGTTCAAATCCGGCCTCGTCTGTGTGGAGTTTGCATGTTCTCCCTGTGCCTGCACAGGTTTTCTCCGGGTACTCCGGTTTCCTCCCACATCCCAAAAACACGCATGCTAGGTTGATTGGCAAATTGTACACGATATGAATATGGAAAAAAAATCCGCAATGTACTGAATCTGCAGTAAGTGAACCGTGATATAGCGAGGGAACACTGTCCTGTAAAAGAACACGGTTTGTTTGTGATTCAAAGCAAAGTAAGGGAGGAGTAATTGGTTTAGTATGTTTGATTTTTTGGCCGACGGTCTCTATATGTACACTTTTTTAAATGTAACATAATCCTTTGTGGGCGGCACGGTGACCGACTGGTTAGCACATTTGCCTCATAGTTCTGAGGACCGGGATTCAAATCCCGGCCCCGCCTGTGTGGAATTTGCATGTTCTTCCCGTGCATGCGTGGATTTTCTCTGGGCACTCCGGTTTCCTCCCACTTCCCAAAAACATGCATGGTAGGTTGATTGAAGACTCTAAATTGCCCTTAGGTGTTCTCGGATGAAGTGCAGTCCCATGTTGACTGCATCATCCGCAGACCTGTTTGCTCGGTAGGCAAACTGCAGGGGGTCCAGCAGGGGACCCGTGACGCTCTTGAGGTGGTCCAGCACGAGATGTTCAAAGGACTTCATGACCACAGATGTCAAGGCGACAGGCCTGTAGTCATTCAGACCCGAGATTGTAGGTTTCTTGGGGACTGGATTGATGGTGGAGCGTTTGGTTATATGTGGCCTGCGATTGACTGGCGACCAGTTCAGGGTGCACCCCGTCTCTCGCCCGAAATTAGCTGTGGAAAGGCTCCAGCACGCCCACGACTTTTGTGTGGATAAGCAGTACAGAAAATGGATTGATGGACGGATGGATAATCCTTTGTTTCAAATCATCTGGCGGATCTCAAAGTTCTGGCGCGTAGACCCCTGTGGACCAGGGACCCTAGTTTGAGAACCACTGGTTTACTGTGGCAACTTCCTCTTCTACTGATGTCTATTTACGAAGCTGACATGGAACCATGGCCATCCCGCCTACATGCGCATCACATGTCAGGATTGGCGGAAACGTGGTTTTTCTCCCTCTATTCATCATCCACTCTCTTTCCCTCCTCAGTTCAATATCCATCTTTTCGCTCTGAGCCCGCCTCCCTGGTGCAGAGTCCGGGTTCGGTGGCTCACTTGCGCTGTGCCGTCAACCCCCCGTCGGCGGCGCTTTCCTGGCGCTTCCGAGGTGCACCACTGCTCGCCGACACCCTGCCCGGCGTGGAGCTGAATGGCGAGACGCTCACCATCGCCTCCCTGCAGCGTGCCCACGCCGGCGTCTACCAGTGCGTGGTGCGCTCGGACCACGGGCTGGCCGTCGCCAGCCGGTACGCACGCGTGGCCCTGGCAGGTACGTGGGATTCCCTGCCGTTAAAGCAGAGGTGGCAAAACCGCTCACATGCTAAGTACAAAAAAAAAAAAAAAAAAACACTGGTAAAAGGAGAAGTACTGACCCAATTGAAGTGGGAAGAAAAGGAGATCCACAGTCGCCAATGCAGCTGGGGAAAAGCAGTCAAAATAGCAGTGCCATGATTAATCGACAACTCGTCAATTATCAAATTCATTAAATTCAAACAGATTCTGATAATCGATTAATCGTTTAGAGACCTTGTTTAACTTAAAATTGTCCAAATCCTCAGAATTTCAGACGCTCACAAGTAAATCTGAATAATTATATCTGTTATTATAATAAAACAGACTGATTATCTTTGTTTCATCAAAACAAGACATTTGCAAACCTCATCTTTTACTACAACCATTGTTGCCTATTTTCAGACGTTACGGTCCTACCTAAACCAGTAACGGAATCAGAATCAATTTATGTTTGTGCATTTCTGCACTGTCAATTTGAAATGATGGCCTACTTTTTTTAATAAAGGGATGGAAATTTAAGAGGATATTTTAAAAAATCTGATTCATTGATGAATCGAATAAGTAATCGACAGATTATTCGATTATTAAAATTATCGTTGGTTGCAGCCCAACAGTCAAACAGACAAGTACAAAATGAAAACACTCGCAAGGAGCATGGATCAAATGTTCACATTAATTAAACCGTGTCGTAAACAGCCAAGTTGAGTGATAGCAGCGCCTGCATGTTCTTATTAGGCCACACCCCTTAAAAGCTCACATCAACACAGGAATACTACTGTGTATGTGTGTGTGTGTGGGTGGGGGGTAGAATTCGGGTAAAATTCAGAGTACACATACGACTACTTAAGTAACAATGTATTTGTAATTTGTTGCGTTCCACCACTGCATTAAAGCAATGAGGCAACTAGGCAAGTCAGGAAGTTGCTTTTAGAAAGGAGCAAGGATGCCTGCCGCTGACTGGCAACGGGAAGGAAGCCAAAGGAGGTTTGACATCCTTAATGAGCCTTTGAGTTTTCCGTGTCACCGTCATAACAGCACTCGCCACTTCCTAACGTTCCACTCTCTTTTGGACCCCGCAGAGATCTCGGAGTACCAAGACAGCCGGCGGCGCACGCTGTCCGTCCAGGAAGGCAGCGCAGCAATCATCGAGTGTCCTCTGCCCCGTAGCGTTCCGCCAGCCTTCCCCAGGCTACGATTGCGAGGCGAGCACGTGGAGGCGTCCACAGGTTCGTCATTTATTTTTCTTTTTTTTTTCCCTTTTGGAATTTTACATCAAATTCCAACTTGTCGTTCACCAGCTGAATTCGTCCGTGTCTCTTTTTAGACGGCTATTTAGTTCTTCCGTCCGGCAACCTCCAGTTCCTGTCCGTCTCTGCGCATCATCAGGGTGTTTACAAGTGTGGCTCATACAATCCCGTCACGGAGGAAACCGTCACGCAGACCCATGGTACCAAACTTTTGGTCCGACGTAAGTTCCATTGTAATTCCTCAGTTATTCATGCAAGTCGCATATAGTGCTGCTGACTAGTCTTGCTGCTTTTTTTAGTGTGCATAGTTTTGTATTGTATTATTCTGTTTATTTATTATGTCTTCATGAATATATGCTGATAGTTATTGTTGCTGGGGTTTGTTTTAATCACAACTCCTTATCCACTATAGACTATTGTATTTACTGTAGTGATCCATGTAGTGTTTTGGCTACAGACAACGCTGCTGAATATTCTTGCTGCTGTTCACATGCAGTGTTTTTTTTCTAATATATCATTTGTATTTGTTCACGTACACTTTTCCACTCTCATGCGCATGGATCATATTTATTTTTTCATATGCAGTTGTTCCATCCAATGGTGCTGATTCTCAGGGCATTGACTCGATCGCAACTGGACTGTTCTGATTGCGATCGATTCAATGCCCTAAGAACGAAATGACCTGTGTGAATGAGAATATTCACAAGCATAATGCTACTGACTATTCTTCCCGACTTTCTGGTCTATCTGCTTACTGTATACAGTGTTCATTATTCATGTACATTTTACATTTACACCAGCATATATAGTATTTATTCATGTACAGTTACTACATTCCATGCTACTGATTATTCTTACTGCAGTTCACATTCACTTGTTTATAAATAGCACCTTTGAATTCATGTACAGCTCCTGTTCACACATACATATATTGTATTTCTTTGTTCATGTACAGTTGCTATATACAATGTTGATGACTATATTTGCTGCTGTTCACATTCCCTTCGGTTTACGATCAAAGGTTTGCTATTCGCATGTGCATATATGCAGTAATATTTATTCATGTGGAGTTGCCTCATACAATGCCGCTGATTATTGTGGCTGCCTTTTTGCTCACATCTCCTTACATAGTATTCATTATGATTGGTATTTTTTATTTTGTTATTATTACATTCACAACTGCATTTCCTATTTATGTATTTATGTGCATTTGCCACATATAAGACTGCTGACTAGTCTTGTGGCAGTTCACATTCACTTGTGTGTATGTGTAGTGTCTCTTTATTCACCTTCACTTGTCCATTTACACGTACATATAGAGTATTAAGTATGTTATTCGTGTAGAGTTGCCACATTTAATGCAGCTGACTATTCTTGCTGCTGTTCAAATGTACTTCTGTATACTGAACCTTCCCCATTACGAGACTAATACAGGGTTATTCTCTTCTTTTCTACTTAGCTGCAGACTCCCCCTCCTCTCCATTGAGGATAGTTTACCCTACCGGCCCTGTGAATGTGACACTGCAGCAGGCCCAGTCGTACACGTTGGAGTGCGTCATTTCTGCAAGTCCGGCGCCGTCATCCACGTGGTTCAAGAATGGCAAACGTGTCCAACTGGGGCATTCGCTGCAAAGCCTGCATGGTAATCTGGAATTTGTTAACGTGACGCCGGACAACGCCGGGGTGTACGTCTGCGCGGTTGAGAGCGAGCAAGGGACGGTTATGAGTGCCAGCTATACCGTCGATGTTCTTGGTGAGGAACTTTTGTTTTGTGGATCACCAAATAATGGATTGTGGACCCAAAATTTGAAACCACTGTCGTATAAGTCTTATAGGAATCTCCCCCACGCCCCCCTTGCAGAACCCGCATCCATCTTGGAGGGCCTCACCGACCTGCAGCGTGCCTCTCCCGGCTCCACCATTCATTTCAGTTGCAGTGCCGCTGGAAACCCCGCCCCCAACGTCACCTGGCTGTTCAACGGTGAGCCCGTGGTCCCCTCGCACCGCGTTCGGGTCTCCGGAGGCCAGCTTGTCATCGCAGGTGTGGTGCCGCTGGACCAAGGCCTGTACCAATGTCTGCTGGACAACGGCGTCGGATCAGCGCAGTCGTCGGGAATGCTGAGGGTGCACTCGGGTACGTTTAATCGTCTTAGAAACATTAATTGTGGTCTTAGGGTATGTAAGCAATTATACGATTGATGTGTCATTTTGAGTACAAAATACAAATAACAAATGGGTCCCTTGAACCCACTTTTTCATGGTGAAGCCTTGAAATGATCATCATAAATCAGCCTCCGATGCCAGGTACACCGATGAACACGAAATTGGGCGGACATGTCCATCATAAGAGGACATACAAAAAAGACTCAAGGACCCATACTCGAATTGAACAGGACGTCAGCCATTTTCATTTGAAGCTGCTGTGTTGGGTGACTTTGGTTTGTATGGATAATGCTGAGGCTCAAAAAGCCTCCACTTGCATGTTAAAAGTTGTTTTGGGTCACTTACACAGTGACTTGCTCAGCGAAAATAAAGAGAAGCTACAAACGAAAGAGTTAAGTTGTGGATGGCTGGAGGGAGTCCTCACGTTTTGGGGGAGGGGGGCGGGCGGGATTGCGCCAAGGCCGCCCTCCTTTTCTGAGCTGGATCGTGAGAGTGAGCTTTGTGCATGCCGCCCGGGGATAAGCCCCCACGGACGCTGGAATGCGAGGAGTAGCCATGAGGGGTTAGGACTGGGAGCAGACCACCCGGCTGTCAACGTGGTACACAACCGCCTTGTATTTACGTCGTGGCGTCCTCCCACTCCTCCGTCCACTCCTCCGTCCACTCCTCCATCCATCCCTGCATCGTGTTTCCACTGGAAGATGCAACCAGAAAGCACGTGAAGCTGATAAGGGCGTTTGTGTTGGGAGGTACCAGCTAGTGAACTTAGCCAGCACCCCCCAAAACATTCCACTCGGACAGCAACACTGCAAAAACTCAAATCTTACCATATCTCAAATCTGCTAAGATACTTTAGTTCTTCTTGTACGAACATTTTACTTGCTCTAAGCATTGAATTCCTTAAAAATCTGAATAAGGTGTTATAAATGCGTATTGGGATTTTATTCCTGGTTATGAGTAAGTTTGCCTTGCAATACGAAATATAATATTATTTGTGTAAGTGGTATAAATACAATTTTAAGAATTTGAGTGGGACTTAAATTAAGTAATATATTCCTCATTACATTACTTTTTTCTTTTAATGACAATTTTTGCCGTGAAGTCTGTTGTTCAATTTCTTACTGATCTCAGAGAGAGAGTTTTTGTCAAGCCGTTTGCAAAATATGTGGCTTCAGCTCTTTGATAATCAGCCGCTGTGGCCTGTACCCAAACAGGAGGATGATGAAAAATGTTGTAGACCACATTTGTACCTTAGGCGCCGTTACGCTATGTTCCCGGCGGCTACGGCAATCACGTTGCAGACCACAATGGACAAAACGGGCCAGACGTGAAACAATACCAGGGGACGGGATGAGCAAACGATATAGCGCATAACTAAACTTGGAAGAAGTCCGTAGCGGGAGGGGAAGCATACGTATCTCCACGGCATCTCACAATTTTATCACGTTCTGTTACACTTGGTGTGCGTTTTGCCACCTCTAGCCGTATTTTGTCACGTTTCTCGCTGCAAGCTAGGGTGTATGGTAGCTGTTTCGTGTGACAGTTTATGAACATGGTGGGATACTGCGCATTACATTCTAATTTGGTCTACTGCGTCTATGTTTCATCATAGACGTAGTAGTTCATCATTGATGATGAACTTTCCAAAGTTCATCATCAAACGGTGTTCACATTACAGTGGTGCCTTGAGATAAGAGTGATTTGACTTTTCCCGAGATGCGAATGGTCATTTGGACGATTTTTTTTGCTTTGACTTGCGAGCACAGACTTGTGATACGAGCGCTCTATGGTGGCAGTGAACTAAACTTAACTAATTACACAATACAGGTAAGCATCACTTTGGCAAGTAGTGAACAGTTCTTCAAAGAGGTTTGAAGTTGTTTATAACACTCCCAGTTGAAGTTTACTGTCAAACTGAAAATACAACAAAGAGAATTACACTTTGTGTAAAACAACAACAACTCTCCCCCAGCTTAATGCTAATGCTAAATAGCATCTACGTTGCGATGCAAAATCTTTAAGCAACAGATTGAGCACAAACAGTGTAGCAACATGCCTACATGTGATAACACATAGACAGACAATATAAAAGTATTCACAGTCATATATTCTTTATCCTCTGCGAAGAACAACTAATATTAGTGCCGTACTGATGACCTGTAGGAGTTGAGATGTCTCATAAAACAGTATATCCATCTGTCTTATATTGCCCTCAGGTGGCCAAGGCGCGCACACTAGAAAGAGCAGCACAATGGCCACTCAATTGATGCATTGTGACAAAAACTGTTTCATTCTTTTAAATTCCATTTAATTAGGTCGTTACTGAATGTTTTTATAAAGTACAACACTATGACACTATGAAGTGCTGTTTTTCCTCATTAACACATTCTAATAATTATGGCATTTCCAATCATTGCATTGGAAAAACATGATTTGAGCTATGGTTGTTTTCAGTTATGAATGTGATCACAGAACAAATTAATCTTGTATCTCAAGGCACTACTGTACATCACATTTTTGTTGGGAATCCGTCATGGCTTTGTTCCGATTATTTTCTTTAAAAGAGTTTGTTTTATGTTGGCATCGTTTCCTTGACGTTTTTCCTCTGGTGCGTCAGCGTCACGACTACGTACAGATGATTCTCTTGCCACTATTTTAATGGCCAGCGTATGGAATGTGTGTTAGCTGGCGGCGTTCCTGGGAATCGGGTTTAGTGTTACCAGCTCCCTGCCTGTTTACTTTGCAAAGTGTAGCACACACGCGCGGGCACACACACACACATTGTTTCTGACAAATTATGTTAGAGTGATCTGAAGGTCACCGTACTTAGACAGCTCTTTGTCTTCAAACCATCCTAAGGGCCAGATTTGGCCCACCGATGCAAATAAAATGTGTTTTCTACTAACTATTTCTTTTTAAATATGGTATAATTTTCATTTTGCCAAAAAATCTGAACCCAAATTACAACGTCCCTTCAATTTTAACAGTTACGAGCATGGGCACTGAACAAATTAAACTTGTAAGTTACTGCCACTGTGTGAATACATTAAATTAATATGGAACACAATTGAGGTTAGCATTTTGGCGTGGCCCTCGATAACCGTTCCAGTTTCTCTCACGGCCCCGCAAAGTTAAATGCCCAACCCTGGTAGACTATATTTGTTTTATTAGACCTCCGGTCCACATCCGCATATAGGTATGCACCTTTTAAAAATGATGCAAGTTACGAAAGTTGCGGCTCCCCGACCCCAGTTTAAGGACCACTGTCGGACCGAATGTGTGTTGTGGTTACAATTAAAAAAAATATATCTTTCCAATTTTCCTCTCCCAGAACTGAACTCCGACATCGACGTTTGGCCCTCGCTGCCGCCCATGCAGAGCGACGAGGGCAGCGAGAGCGTCCTGACGGAGGAAGAAGAGGACGCGGGCGAGCCGCCGTCCGAGGGGGGCGGCGACCGTCTCACGCCCGACGCGCCTATCATCACCAGCCCGCCCCAGACTCACAAACCCGACGTGTACGACCTGGAGTGGAGGGCGGGGCCTGATGGCGGGAGCCCCATCAACGCCTATTTTGTCAAATATCGTAAGGTGAGTTGCATTACTGTTGCCCTTCTGTAGTCATATCTTAAAAAAGAAACACAAACAAAAGCTGAAGAATAAATTTATGTGCTCAAAGGCCACATTAGATTTTTTAAACGGACAGATATGTGTGGTCAATTGTAGATGACATTTAATAAAAAGTAGTTGTGTATATAAAATATATTGAATAGATTACTTAAATAATAAAATAATGGTTCACTCTCAATTGTATTATTCATAATTAGTTTTATTACAATTAATCAACCTTTTATTAAATGAAAGAAACTGATTTTTTTTTTTATATGTATGTATGTGATGTTTGTTTAATATTGCTTACTTGTATGCAATATTTGTTGACTGGTTACCAATAAACTTAATAAACTCAAACTGTAGTATATATAATTAATTGACAAATTATTAAGTGAATTAGATAGAAATTTGTTTGATATATATGTAAAATTCTTTATTTTGTTAATACATTTTAAAATTATTATGAGCCAAAAATGATAGTTTATAATAAAATAATACATTAGAAAATTAAAACAATCTCATTTTAAATTGTAGTATTTATAGAACCTTTAATTCTAATTAATGAAAAAAATTACTTGGTGAAATAAATATATGTTAAATGTGTCTACATTAAAGTGTGTTAATTGTATTATTACAGTTGTTGCAATGCTTAAATAATATATATAAATATAAAATAAATACATATTAAAAAGTCATCTAATTTTAAATTGTGGAATAATACATTGTGTTACAATTAACTAATTATTTAATAAAATAAATAAAAAATGTTGAACATGTAACTCTAAAACTGTTTTAATTGTATCATTTACAATAATACAATGAACCAATTATATAACGGGATAAAGGAATAAACAGATTTTTATGACTCTTGATCATGTTTATACTCTGTGGGTCGGATTAAAGAACGAAGCGGGCCATACTTTGCCCACCACCGCCTTAGATGCTCATTGTGTTGATGCTCATTCCTGTTCAAAGGTTGTAAATGGGCGTTTATATCCTTCCTCGTCACTCAGGTGGATGAGATGGCCACGGTGATGGAGAGCTGGCTGACGGTGCGAGTGCCCGGCAGCGAGCGCTCTCTGCGTCTCTCCGAGCTGGAGGCGTCCAGTCTGTACGAGGTGCTCATGGTGGCCCGGAGCTCGGCGGGTGAGGGCCAGCCGGCCATGCTCACCTTTCGCACTGGAAAAGGTACATAATAGTGGTGGTAGTAGTCTTGGTGGTTTTAGTAGCAGGAAAAGCAGGAGTAGTAGTAATAAGATTAGTAATATTTTTAGTAGTTGTAAAAGTAGTATGAATAGTGGTAGAAGGAAAAGTAGTAATACTAGTGGGAGCATTATTTTAAGATGAAGTAATAGTAGTAGGAATACTAGTAGTATGAAAAGTAGTACAGGTAGTAGTAGGAAAATACTAGTAGAAGGAGGAGGACAAATTGTAGTCGTAGGAAAAGTAGTAATCGTAGGAAAAAAGTAGTAGGTGGAGGTGGAAAAGTAGTACTGGTAATAGAAAAGGTACTAGTAATTGTAGGAATCATAGGAGGAGGAGGAAAAGCAGCAGCAGGAGTAGAAATAATAGTAGCAGTAGTATGAAAAGTAGGACTGGTAGGAGGAAAAGTAGTCGTCATAGTAGTAGTAGGAATAGTATAAGTACTAGTAGGAACAGTAATAGTACCACTAGTAATAAGACAGGTATTAGTGGGAACCATAGTATTACTGTTAGTACTAGGAGTAGTAGTATGAAATTTGCCCCTTGTGGGGCTAGTACAGGTTATCTTGTGAATGTATTTTCAAACATATTGGGTAATTCGTGAGTGAGCTTTTGTTGTTATTTGCATCAATAAGTGGAGAAATGCTGTTTTTAACTTTTTTTCTTTTTTTTTTTCTAAACCAAGCACAAATGGCTGTGCATCTCAAGAAAAATACTTGACCACAGCCGGAAAACGAGTCCAAAGTATGCGGCATTGCAGTAGTTTGCGAGTGCGGATATGATTGTAGGATGCCGCCGGGGACGTGACACCTTCCAAATTGGACGCCTCCTTTGCTGGGAAATATCCGAGTCGTCCACAAAAGAGCTTTGTATTTAGTTTAGTCCAGTGTCCCCGCTTTATTACATTTCCAGTCATCCTTTGTCAGGACGTGTCTCCATTCACTGTCGGGAAAGAACAACTCCCTCAGTCTCAGCTTGCTGGGAACAAGTTTTTCCCCATAGCAAATAATAGCAGATAGGGAATAATCCATTTCGTGGTCAAAGTGGGGTCATTTTAACGAGTGTAAAAAGAAGTTAATCACTGAAAACGCCTAGAAAAGTGTACTCATCCTCGTTTATGTCAATTTACTGTTGACCTGGCCTCAAACGTTCCGCTTCCGTTACTATGGCCTTAAAGTTCAATTGTGTATGTAAAATATATACACTAAATCATTTTGATAATGTATGACATAAAATGAAAAAATATACATGTAAAATTGTTTGTTTTAGGTTTAATTGCATTATATACAATAACTCAAATATCCCATTATAAAATGAGATAAATGAGTAAAATATAGTATGGCAGGGCAACTGGGAAGATGTGTGGGACTTTGTTTTGCTTCCTGCTTACGCCTCGCCTCTCTTACAGAAAAGAGCGCCTCGTCCAACAAGAATCCCTCGAACAAGCCTCCCGTCGTACTGATGCCGCCCAAAGCACCCGAGGACAAAACGCCCAATACGCACTTCGGAGTGGTGATCCACGACAGAGGTAAAGTGCGGAATGTTGATTCTTTGAGTCTATTTGTTTATGTTGTGCAAAGTGGTAGCCGGCTTTCATGAATAAATGGCAAGAGGTACGATCTTATAATCACATGACACGATTGAGCGTGCCTTTTTTGTGGCTGTATGGATGATTTCTAGTTGTTGTTTACAGTGGTGCCTCAAGATACAAATGAGCCAACTTACAAGTTTTTCCATACACGAGCAATCGTCCAGACGATTATTTTCCTTTGATTAGTGATCAGAAATTTGAGATACAAGCGCTGTATAGCGGCAGTGAATTTTAGTGAACAATGTTTACTGTCAAACTAATCATAAAACAGAAAGAATCATATGTAGTGTATTTAAAACAACCACACATCATAGCCTTTAAGTCCACGAGCTTAGTGCTAACACATAATGTAGACAGATAATATAACAATACTCACCGGCATGTATTCTTTATCCTCTGTGAAGAGCAACTGATATTACAGTGGCTTACTGAGGAGCTACGACTTCTCCATGTATATCCATAAGTCTGTATATACTGGCCCCAGGTGGCCGAAGCGCACACACCAGAAGGAGCAGCACAATGTCCAATGAATGAAGCAACAAAAAAACATTTCTTTATGTTCTGTTTATTATGTCATGACTTTGTTTTTTAAAGTACAATAATATAAAGTGCATGGATGTGGTGATAAAACTTACTTAACCTTTCACTAACCCTTCTCTCCTTTTTGGCCTGTCTAACTGGGGCTCTCAGCTGGTGCTGTAAGTACACATTCCTCCTGTGATTTATCCTTTCCGCTTCCTCCTAGTTCCTTCCTTCCATGCTTTCCGTGATGTCGGGATGCGGCCACGCAGTTCAAAGGTTCACACATCTTCTCGTCTTCAAATTGCAGTGCCCGAGGCTCCCGACCGGCCCACCATTTCCATGGCCACCGAGAGCTCCGTCTACGTCACCTGGATCCCCAGAGCCAACGGCGGCTCTCCCATCACGGCATTCCGCGTGGAGTACAAGCGCAGCCGCAGCGCCGAGTGGGGAGTGGCGGCCGACAACATCTCGCCGCTCAAGTTGTCGGTGGAAGTTCGCAATCTGGAGCCTGGTGAGCCTCCGATGGTTTTCTATTGATTAGCCTTCAGTGCAGGGGTTCTCAAACTTTTTGGGTCCAGGGAAAGTTGTTTTCCAAGGAAACCCCTCATAATCCTAATGCCAAATAAACATAACTACCATCCATCCATCCATCCATCCATTTTCTACCGCTTATCCGAGGTCGGGTCGCGGGGGCAGTAGCTTTAGCAGGGATGCCCAGACTTACCTCTCCCCAGCCACTTCATCCACTCTTCCGGGGGGATCCCGAGGCGTTCCCAGGCCAGCCGAAAGACGTAGTCTCTCCAGCGTGTCCTGGGCCGTCCCCGGGGTCTCCTCCCGGTAGGACGTGCCCGGAGCACCTCACCAGGGAGGAGTCCGGGAGGCATCCGAATCAGATGCCCCAGCCACCTCATCTGGCTCCTCTCGATGTGAAGGAGCAGCGGCTCTACTCTGAGATCCTCCCGGATGAACAAGCTTCTCACCCTGTCTCTAAGGGAGAGCCCGGACACCCTGCGGAGGAAACTCATTTCCGCCTTTTGTATCCGACCCACAGCTCGTGACCATGGGTGAGGGTAGGAACGTAGATCGACCGGTAAATCGAGAGCTTCGCCTTTCGGCTTAGTTCCTTCTTTACCACAACGGATCGATACAAAGTCCGCATCACTGCAGACGCTGCACCGATCCGCCTGTCAATCTCCCGTTCCATTCTTCCCTCACTCGTGAACAAGACTGCAAGATACTTGAACTCCTCCACTTGGGGCAGGATCTCATTCCCGACCTGGAGCGGGCACGCCACCCTTTTCCAACTGAGGACCATGGACTCAGATTTGGAGGTGCTGATTCTCATCCCAGCCGCTTCACACTCGGCTGCGAACTGCTCCAATGAGAGTTGGAGGTCACAGCTTGATGAAGTCAACAGAACCACATCATCAGCAAAAAGCAGAGATGCAAGACTGAGGCCACCAAACTGGACCCCCTAGCGCCTCGGCTGCGCCTAGAAATTCTGTCCATAAAAGTTATGAACAGAATCGGTGACAAAGGGCAGCCTTGGCGGAGTCCAAGCCTCACATAACTACCATAGTCAAAAAGTTGTGAGAATAAAACTGCAATGATACTGTATCATTACAGTTTTTTACTCAAGTAAAAGTACTATTACACTAGAATAATGACTTGAGTAAAAGTAAAAGGTTGTCCGCCACATAATTACTGTAACTTGGGTAACATTAAATATTAAGTGAACAAAATACTTAATTACTGAGTAAGTGGTGAGTAACTTCTGATTTATTGTTTTTCTCATCGGAGCATAAATGTCCAATAGACCATCCATCCATCCATCCATCCATTTTCTGAGCCGCTTATCCTCACAAGGGTCGCGGGCGTGCTGGAGCCTATCCCAGCTATCATCAGGCAGGAGGCGGGGTACACCCTGAACTGGTTGCCAGCCAATCGCAGGGCACATACAAACAAACAACCATTTGCACTCACATTCACACCTACGGGCAATTTAGAGTTTTCAATTAACCTACCATGCATGTTTTTGGGATGTGGGAGGAAACCCGAGTGCCCGGAGAAAACCCATGCAGGCAC
Organism: Phycodurus eques; assembly: GCF_024500275.1. NCBI lineage: Eukaryota > Metazoa > Chordata > Actinopteri > Syngnathiformes > Syngnathidae > Phycodurus > Phycodurus eques. The sequence goes on from NC_084531.1 coordinate 25,930,048, forward strand.
CGGGAGAACATGCAAACTCCACACAGGCGGGGCCGGGGATTGAACCCGGGTCCTCAGAACTGTGAGGCTGACGCTCTAACCAGTCGACCACCGTGCCTCTAATAGACCAAAATAAAAAATAGGCATGCCAAATTCAGATATTGCCCAACAATATCACATCAACTTGAAAAATTAGAAATTAAATCTTTATCAAATAAGATGAACTGGGAAAAAAGATATTGTCTTCAATTAACATTCTTTGTTTACTCTTGTGAAACAACACAGGTGTAAAGTAGAGTTTCTTGTCGGCTGAAATGTGGACATTTTTTTTTAACTTCTACTTGTTTTTATCCACCGTCTCTCAGGCGCCACCTACAGGTTCCGCGTGGCGGCGATGAATTTATATGGCGAGAGTCCTCACAGCATGGCGTCAAGGCCGTACCAGGTGCCGCAAGCCAGTCCCCGCATGGCCGACCGGCCCGTGGTGGGACCGCACATCTCCGCTACCGACGCCATCAGCGACACGCAGATCATGCTACGTTGGACTGTGAGTACGCCTTATTACGTGTACATAGGGTGTGCTTGTCTTGAAAAGTTGGACGAAGGCCGCTATAAGGTGACCATGAGAAATTTGATGTATTTTTTACCTTAATTCACCCAAAATATGGCAAAAATGACTATTTTTATAAATGTCATTGTTTTGGCAGTTGCTCAATATTTGTGTACAGTGAGGCTATTCCGGGTCAAATTTCCATGTCCGCTAAAATGGTGGTAGTCGTGGGAATCTTGAAACTGTGAAGCTGTGCATACCATTAGGGCTGCAGCTATCTATTGCTTTTAGAAACGATTATTCGGATAAAAAATTATTTGGCATTATTAATCAACAAAATTTGCATGTGAGGCGCAGGTTGGGTTCGCCAGCCTCACGTTCCGTACTATGATATCTGACTTGGAGTGTGTGTGGCTTTAAAAGGTACGGCCTGGCCTGGTGAGTGACGTAGGAGTCAGTGAATGACCGTGTAGAGTTGACTGGTCTGAGCTCAGGTTAGCGACTGGCTAACCATTGCGTACTGTTGAGTGCTTGGGCGTCAGTAGTAGCTGCTCGTGGATGAATGTGCTTTGAGGAAGAGATTGTGCTTTGCTTTGACTTTTTTTTTGTAATTGAGTTATTTGACTTGTTCGTTTACCGTAATTTCTCATGTTTAATGCACATTTCCCCCCCCCCAAAAAAATTGTCAACAGTACACATTATACATAGCTAAAGGGGAAAATGAAAACTTTCATATTTTATAAATGTATTCCTCCATCTAGAGGTTAGGAAAAAGTTGTACACTTTCATTCTAATATGCCACCACCACCTAGAGGCTATGAAAAACGTGTAGCCAATATGACAGGGGTACGTATGACTGCACATATGTACAGTTGTGCTCATAAGTATACATACCCTAGCAGAATTTGTGAAATATAGTTTTTTTTAAATACAACTGATGACTGAACGACAACCATCATTAATTTCTTTATGGTTATGTTTTGTTTAATGATAATGCTTTTCTGAAATGCTTGACAGTTTAATTTGAATCCCATTAAAATAAAATTAAATGTATTTCGTCTGGCCCTTAATGTTTTATTTAAAGAATTGTACCCATCTTACAAATTCTGCCTGGGTAATCAAACATATGAGCACAACTGTGTGTTTTCTCATTTACGAAATGAAAGTAGGACTGTGAATTTCTAAATAAGAGCAAGTAAATAAAAATAAAGTTTTACATGTTCAAATAAAGTGCTTAACATTATAATTATTTAAAAAAAACAAAAAAAAATACAAATACTTCATGTTTTGATCATATGGGTAGAAGCAAAATCGCGCATTGTAAAAATACATTATACATAGGTAGAAGGGTTTTCCAGAATTTTTTAGGTCAACTTTGGGGCTCTGTATTATACATGGGTGCGCATTATACACAAGAAATTACGGTAATTGTTCCATCCCTATGTGCCATTTTTTATGGGACAGTGGTAACTGTGTTGAAGAGGGAGCTTGAAACTGTCACTGTTTCTACCACCTTTGTTCAAGTTTTTGCGGAAATGTTGCACATGTTAGTGTTTGAAGGGCCATCTCAAAACAGTGAAAGAGTAAAAAAAAAAAAAAAGGATCATACATACTAAAATTAGGAACAGAAGTAAGATAGAGGTGAATGGCCTTGATACAGGCGCGAGATTAGCACCTGCAAAAACAAGTACATTACTTGCAAAGAGTATGTAATGCTTAATAGAAGCCGTTTGAAAATGACAAAATGCACAGTGACTTCCTGGCTAAGTGGCCGACTCTGTGGGGATCGTGTTGATATCGAAACGCTCGTTCTCACAGCCATCAATTCATATCGCGCAAACTTTAAAGTGCAGATGGGCGCAGATAATTGCCGCCTTTTCCGTAACCTCAGCCTCTCATTATCTCGTCGACTTCCGCGCAATCAGAGAACAGACAGCCGATAGCGAGCCGCTCCATTAGCTGCTTGGGGGGGGGGGATAATTGTGGTTTAATGTAACCATGCTGTTTTTTTTTTTTTTTCTCCGTTTTCAGTACAGTCCCTCAAGTAACAACAACACTCCCATCCAAGGTTTCTACATCTACTACCGGCCCACTGACAGCGACAACGACAGTGACTACAAGCGCGATGTGGTGGAAGGTGTGTTGACATATTAAAGGGGAGGGGAGGTCTTAACCTCTCTACTTTAACTTCAGGTCAAAAAAGTTAAGAGCTTCATGTTAAGTTTAGCGATGACTTAAGGTGAAGTCAATTTTGGACCTCATGTCAACCAGCCTAGAGAGACTTTTGCAATAATGTCAGAAAAAAACTAGAGCGTTTGCCTCACAGTTCTGAGGACCGGGGTTCAAGCCCCGGCCCGTCTGTGTGGAGTTTGCATGTTCTCCCCGTGCTTGCGTGGGTTTTCTCCGGGAACTCCAGTTTCCTCCCACATCCCAAAAACATGCATGGTAGGTTGATTGACAACTCTAAATTGCCCGTAGGTGTGAATGTGAGTGCGAATGTTTGTTTGTTTATGTGTGCCCTGCGATTGGCTGGCAACCAGTTCAGGGTGTACCCCGGCTCCTGCCCGATGATAGCTGGTATAGGCTCCTGCACGCCCGCGACCCTAGTGAGGAGAAGCGGCTCAGAAAATGGATGGCTGGATAATAAAATAAATGTTTCATAGAATGTAAGATTAATAAATAAATAAATAACCTAAATTAGAATAACATAAAACAATAAAAGAAACAATTTAATAATGCTAAAAATATGTATATCAAAAAATATCACATGAACGAAACCAGTTAAAATAAATTAATAAAAATACAATTTAACAATAACAAATCAAACAATAAAAATAATAATAAAGTAAAGTATATCAATATAACAAATTAATTAAACAAGGAACACAATGTAATGAAATCATTAAATAAAAAACAATAACCTTTTTTAAAAACAATAACATCAGTGTATCAATAAAAATCACACTAACGAAAATAATTTAAATGAATTCATAAATAACTTTTAAAAAGGACTTACAAAATCAATAGATAAATTACAAATAGAACATAAATGAGTACAAATAAGTGAAAACAAAAAAATAAGATTAAAATATAACAAATATTAAATAATACATTTAAAAAATACACTAAATTGTTAAAAATTAGTAAAACAATAAAAACATCACAATAATATGAAAAAAACCATAAATAATAACAATTGATGAAATTGTATTTTTCCAACTTGGCAGAGCTTTCATCCACTGCCTGCAGCTAGAAGATACATAGTAGGGTACATTGTGGTTGTTTTTAGTGTAGTATTCTTAGTGAAAAAGAAATGAACGGTGATGATGATCATATGTTTTTTCCGTGTTTGTTTTGTAGATGCATATGTGAAACGCAACATCACATAAAAAAAAATTAAAAAAAATCCACATGTGTGTGTGTGTGTGTGTGTGTGTGTGTTAACACTGGAGTGGAGCCAGCACAAACACAAGCTGCCATATATGGCGCTGGAGTGCAGCAATTGTGTGAAGGCCCATGGGACTGACAAGAGAAGAGTGTGTGTGCGTGTGTAAGTGTGTGTCTTTTTTGTGTGTGCGTGTATGTGTGTATATGTGTGTACGTGAGTTGTTAGCATGTGGAGTTGGGGAGCACAAGAGTGTATGAAGGAACATGACCTCAGCCAAGTGGAAAAAATAATGACAGTGTTATTAGACGGGATTAAAAGCACCTCGAAACACCAGCGCTGCCGCCCTCTTTCCAGGAATTCACCGCTCACTCTTCTTCTTCTTCCTCCTCCTCCCCACCCCTCTTTTCAGGTGTGAAAGACTGGCACATGATTGGTCACTTGCAGGCTGAGACATCGTACGACATCAAGATGCAGTGCTTCAACGACGGCGGCGAGAGTGACTACAGCAACGTCATGATCTGTGAGACCAGAGGTAAGAACGGGTCATACAGGCAAAGTCTTTTTAATGGTTAAAATATTTGGTTAATTTATTATACATCATTAAATTTAAAATTATTTTATTTACTAAAATAAAAAAAATATTTTAAGACAGAATAGAAATTTATACAAATAAATATATAAAATATACACACTTGTATAATTTTTAAAAATAAATATTTTTCATATTTTACCTGCACATTTGAACTTTTTTTTTTTTAATTACCTGGCCCATCTGTTCATAAGAAAAATGAAATGTTACCCCTGAGCACTAAAGTTTGCCTACCTTTCAGGTCAAGGTCCATACCGAATTAAACAGACTTTGACCTTGACCCTAACTAAATATAAGTATCAATATACTGTAAATGTCACCTCTTGGGGAGAGGTAGTCATAATACTGCAGTGTCCATTTTTTTACCGTATTCCAAAGTGTCTCTCTGTCTGGGGTCTCTCGCAGCTCGCCAGTCTCCGGGCTCGCCCAGTCAGCGGCCTGTCACGCCACTATGGCCTCACCCACAGGAGCCTGCCGGCCCGCCCGGGGGGCTGCTGTACCTCATCGTGGGCTGCGTGCTGGGCGTGATGGTCCTCATCCTGCTGTCCTTCATCGCCATGTGCCTTTGGAAGAACCGCCAGCACAACAACATGAACAGTGAGTGTTTATGTTAAACGCAGCACCAAATGTCCACTGTTTATTGAGTCTTTTCGAAACACCAGTGGCTGCCTTAAATAAACAGAATAAAACATCCATCCATCCATCCATTTTCTGAGCCGCTTCTCAATAGGGTCGCGGGCGTGCTGGAGCCTATCTCAGCTATCATCGGGCAGGAGGCGGGGTACACCCTGAACTGGTTGTCAGCCAATCGCAGGGCACATACAAACAAACAACCATTCGCACTCACATTCACACCTACGGGCAATTTAGAGTTGTCAATCAACCTACCATGCATGTTTTTGGGATGTGGGAGGAAACCGGAGTGCCCGGAGAAAACCCACGCAGGTACGGGGAGAACATGCAAACTCCACACAGGCGGGGCCGGGGATTGAACCCCGGTCCTCAGAACTGTGAGGCAGGCGCTCTAACCAGTAATCCACCGCGCCGCCCAGAATAAAACAATTAAAAAATATATAAGAATAAATAATAACAATTGTGCAAAAATGAATCGATTAATCAACAACTCATTTATAATCAAAATTATCGGTAATGATTTTAACCTTGTGTAACTTAAAATTGTCCAAATCCTCTGAATTTGAGCCTCTAAACAGTAAGTATTAATAATTAGATGTATTATAATAATAAAACAGCCTGATTATATTAGTGTTTCATCAACATAATACATTTGCAAATGTATTTTACTTTGGAAAACAATTATCAGCATCTCTGCCTATTTAATTTATTGTTACGATGGACCAAACCAGTAACTGAATCATAATCAATTTATGTTTGTGCATTTTCTGATTTCTGACATTTCCCCAAAAAATTTTAAGCTTATTCATCGGTTAATCTAAAAAAAAAAAAAAATCAACAGATTAATCCATCCATCCGTCCATTTTCCGTACCACTTCTCCTCACCAGGGTCGCGGGCGTGCTGGAGCCTATCCCAGCACTCCTCGATTATTAAAATAATTGTTCGTTGCAGCCCCAAATAATTGATAGAGGTTCACTGCTATACATCTTGTTTGGGAAAGCGATACAAAAAACGAATGGGAAATGTCATAGGACTAGAAATGAGCCTTGTGGAACTCCTTGTATTTCCTGCTGCAGAATACGACCCTCCAGGTTACTTGTACCAGCCGGCAGACATGAACGGACACGTTTTGGAGTACACTGCTTTGGCAGGCACCGGCCGCCTGAATGGCGGCATCCATGGTGGCTACGGGCACAGCGGGGGCGGCGGCATGTTGCCCCCGGGGTGCCACCACCTGCACCACAAACATCCCAACGGCCTGCCACTACACAACGGCAACGGCAACCTCTACCCGGGCGGACACACGCACGGCCACGACGGCACCCTGCCATACCCTCACCACCACCACAATGTGAGTGCGGGACTCCCATGATGCTCCTCTACTGTACTCTAAATCAGGGGTTCTCAAACTATAATCTAAAAAAAAACCAAGCCTTTTGCAGGTATGCACATTTTTAAAAATAATAAAACAATCATTTACTGCAAATTATTTTCCGGACACCAGTTTGAGAACCACTGCCCTTGATGTCTCCCTCCACACTGAACACAGTTTTATTTGTAGGGAGGCGGCATGTATACAGCTCTTCCCCAGTTGGAATCTTCAGACTGTATGAGCTGTCAGAACCTGTGCAACAATAACAGGTACGTTTACAAGTGGTAATATGGTCATGCAAGAACATTATTGATTTTAAATGGCATAAGATGTTCAACTTGGCTGAAGTCGAAACAATTATTTGTCTGCTGTAGTGGGAAGAGAATGGAGCCTTGTGGAACTCTTTATGTGTCGTACAATGCAATATTCAACAACCCTATTAAACAATACATGAGCATGTATGTTGAATGGGATGTATAGTAGATCATTTAGCCTCCTTACTGGTCTTAATTTGAATCATGTTATAATACATTGAGGTCAACGAGTTCAACAGTCAACGAGTTCCAGCGCAAAAGCCAACAAGCGCCAGTCATACAAAAATTTAGCCTCACATACTAGCAGACTGCCTATCACGAATTTGTATTTCCTTAACGTGCAAAACCAAACAACTCCTCAGAAAAACTCCTCAAAAAGAAACCGGCAGATGCCAAACACATTTTCCTGCTGTAGCTTCAGCTCTATTGAAGCCAATCACTAGCCCATACATATTACAATAAGTCATCATAAACTCTTTATAACTCTTTATTTCTTGTTAATTCGTTGATAATATAGCTTTGATTGTGCTTGAACGTCAGCGTAAACTATGATAATTGGGTGACATAGTCTGAGAGACTATGTCATAAAAATCATCAGTGGGTGAGATCGGCCTTAGTGTCAAGTATGCAGTTTCTACAAGGAAGCCTATGTTGGTCGCATTCAAATGGGTCGACAAGATCTTGAGGAAAGCAGCAATGACGAAGATAACTGAGTCTGTGCAATCAATGTGCTTTATCGCTCCCTTTGAAGAGTTAGGATTAAGGGTTAATTTGAGTGAAGGTGAGGGATTGGTTCAAGAGACTGTAGTTCTAGTAAGATCACCTGTAATTATTCTTTATTCACAAAGAATAATACCTACCATTTCAATGTAATTTTATAGTTATGTGAACATTTTGGAGTTGTCTGTTTCTGAAGACTTTTTTTTTCTGGAGGGGTGGGGGGTTCTGGTTTTGCGATGACATCAAATAATGTATAATAATTTAGAATACCCTAAATAAACATTAATATATTTAACCTGGAACCAGAAAAAAAAATCATTCTAATCAATTCACAAAAAAATGGAGATGTCTGCTTTTGTGTTTGAACTCTTCATTCTTTTATGGGGTTAGGGTTAGGATTTGGGTTTGGATTCAGGTTCAGATTAGGATTAAGAGATTTAGAGTTATCCATCCATCCATCCATTTTCAACACCGCTTATCTTGGTTAGGGTCACGGGGCGCTGGAGCCTATCCCAGCTGACTTTGGGCGAAAGGCGGACTTCACCCTGAACTGGTCGCCAGTCAGTCGCAGGGCACATATAGACACGGACAACCATCCGCACTCACATTCACACCATCACTGAGTGGGAACTGAACCCACACTGCCCGCACCAAAGTCAGGCGAATGGACCACTACACCATCAGTGACTCGATTTAGAGTTACTTACAGCTAATTAGTTACTATTAGGACTAGGGTCCGGGTTAGAAAATCAGGGGTAAGTCTAGGCTAAGTGTTAGGATCAGGATTTTACTAAGCAGCCGATCAGCACCTGCTTAAGAAGCTTTCCCTTTCATTTCCCTGCCCGATGACTTTTCCATCAAGCACTGTAGTCCATTTGCGGTGGTTTGTTTAGGACTTTGTCACATAGTGTGTCTTCGGGAGCGAGTCCAACTGCCTTCATTTTTTTTTTTTTGCGATCCACATTCGCAGGCTGCTCCTGCTCATGTGCTCAAGACTCGGCGGCATCACAGTTTACCCTGTGTTCACCCAGCCGGCACACGAGCCACGCTGATGAGCCTCCTGTTTATTTATGTATGCAGGCAGGAAAGAAAACCAGGATTACGGTCAGGGTAGAGCCTTGTTCCGATAGCAGGAAGCGTGGCGAAACTCGATGCTACTCTTTACATGGTATTACAATATTCAAGCTTTCATGTCGGCTCTTAGGGTTTATAAAGTGTCGTAATACGCAAGGACGCTCCTGTGGATTTGAACATAAACACAACGGCTGCTGGTCAGCAACCCACAGACTGACACTTAGCAGCTAAGGACCATTTCTACTGCTGTATTTAAAAAAAAAAAAAAAAAAGTATAGATACTGTGTTTACTATTTTTTATTAGTAAATCAGCATGCCTGTTTTGCATTATGTTGTTTACATTGTGGAGACTACTGGAAGAGTGAAGAATATTTGCAAGGAAACAGGAGTAAAGAGCATTTAGACGAGCAGACTAGCATCCCGTCCTAGGAATAAGGAAAGAAAGAAATGCATAATTGATTATGAAGTATTCGGTTTGATACGGTAACTCCTGAATGCACCATTTTTGGTCAATATTGTCAAAAAAAAAAGCGGTTCAGAACATTCTCATTATTAACTCCTCTTCGCAATATTATTTTTGGTCAATACAGTCACTGAAACAGGTGTTGAACATTCAGATTACCGTAGTAGCATGCCATTAAATTGATATTGAAAAGACAATTTATCCCGTAATTGATAGTTAAGAATTTGGTTGTACAGTGATCCCTCGTTTTTCACGGTTAATGGGGACCAGAACCCCCCGCGAAAGGTGTACAACAGTACACGTATTTCTAAATAAATCTTTAATTATAAAAACGTATCCGGTAATTAACATTCATCAACATTGCCTTTTGAGAGTGGCGAAGAGGCTTCCGTTGGAGAGGCTCTCACTTGACTCGTAGAGCCTTTAGGTTCACTCGGAGACTCTTCTGCTGGAGGCACTGATGGTCATCATCTTCTTCTTCCTCTTGGGCGCCCCAGAGGAAGCTTTTGCAGGGGCACAGAGCTTAGGCGGCATTGTAAGGGCTTAACTAATTAAAAAAACGTTATCGCTTGAACAAAAAAAGTTATCACGAACACAACACTAAGATACAGTATGCGAGACAGTCAACAGCGTGGACGAGACTGGCGAGACATAACAAGGGAAGTTGCTGGGTGAGGCTGCGATGATCTGCAGCCAATCAGCTCACGGGATAAATCCACTCGTGATCTCATTGGTCGATGTCGCGCCGGGAACCAATCACGCGCCTTGTATGAGTGCCCGTGGCATGTACAGTACAGTGCAGGCATGTATAAAGCCTCTGAGTGAACTCATTTCTTTGTTTGGCATGCAGGGAAACCTTCTCTCTCGTGCATCAACATGAAACAACGCGTCTCTCCACAATATGCCTGCTGATGTGGCTGTATTTTTCATTTTTATTTTTTGATGAATATTTTGGAAAAACCCGCAAAGCACTGAAGCCGCAAAATGTGACGCGCGAAGTGGCGAGGGAACAAAGTAATTTGGTTTGGAAGTCTTCTACATTTATTTTTCTCAATACTTTTATCGAAACAGGAGTTCACAACATTCCCAGTTTGTCGAGCAGGATAAGAATCACTAAATATTCAAAGCGTGCATAATGTTACAGTGTCTTGAACTTTTTTTTAATCCAGTACAATACATTTGTTAAGTGCAGCTCAGTTGTATTTAACTTTTAAGTACAATATATTTGCATTTAAACTTTGAGTCAACGTGAAAATATGCGTCTCTGTGCGGCTTTCCAGGTGTTACAACAAGACCAATGGCGTACTACCAGGTGGGACGCTTCCCCTCATGCACCGAGTGGCGTCCTGCCAGCAGGACGGTCTGGAGATGGTTCCTCTGGGCCGGGCGGAGTCGTCTCCGTGCCGCCACCGCCGCCCTCCGTCCGGCGGCCCAGCGGGCGAGCGTCAGGCCGCCATCGACGACCTCGACGCGGCGCACACCCCCGACGAGCACCGAGAGTCGTCGCCTTCGCAACGTTCATGTTGTCTCGACGGAGACAACACAGACTGTCCGGCGGACGACACAGGTGATTCGTTAATTTTTTTAAATTGAATTGTATTCAATTATTTAACAGAAGAAGTACTGATATCCAAAATAAAATAAAATAAATAAAATGAATAAATAATTATAATTAATACAGACTAATGAAATGAAATCTCCAACAGCTTAAAAAAAACAGCTTAAATATATGGATTTAATTTTATTTATTTATTGTTATTATTATTATTATTATTATTTATTTATTTATTTTACTTAATGAATGAAGTCCCTATATGAAAAATAACTCAAAAGAAATAGTCCAATTAATTGAATGAAATTAACTAATGGCATTTTGAATTTTATTTTTGTTTTGTATTTATTCCATTTTATTTACTTGTTCATTACCATTTATAGATGACAGCTCCTACAGCATAATTTAAATAGAGTTGGATTAATTTGATCAGATTACTCTGCAGTGAAAGCAGGGAGCAGCTGGAGGAACAGTTAGAAAGATGGAGGCATGTACTGGAAAGAAGAGGAATGAAGATTAGCCGAAGTAAAACAGAATATATGTGCATGAATGAGAGGGCTGGTGGGGGAAGAATGAGGCTACAGGGAGAAGCGATAGCAAGGGTGGAGGACTTTAAATACTTGGGGTCAACCGTCCAGAGCAATGGTGAGTGTGGTCAGGAAGTGAAGAAACGGGTCCAAGCAGGTTGGAACGGGTGGAGGAAGGTGTCAGGTGTGTTATGTGACAGAAGAGTCTCTGCTAGGATGAAGGGCAAAGTTTATAAAACAGTAGTGAGGCCAGCCATGATGTATGGATTAGAGACAGTGGCACTGAAGAGACAACAGGAAGCAGAGCTGGAGGTGGCGGAAATGAAGATGTTGAGGTTCGCTCTTGGAGTGACCAGGTTGGATAAAATTAGAAATTAGCTCATCAGAGGGACAGCCAAGGTTCGATGTTTTGGAGACAAAGTTAGAGAGCACAGACTTCAATGGTTTGGACACGTCCAGAGGAGAAATAGTGAGTATATTGGAAGAAGGATGATGAGGGTGGAGCTGCCAGGCAAGAGAGCTCGAGGAAGACCAAAGAGAAGGTTGATGGATGTCGTGAGGGAAGACATGATGGCAGTTGGTATTCGAGAGGAGGATGCAGGAGATAGGCTTACATGGAAAAGGATGACGCGCTGTGGCGACCCCTAACGGGACAAGCCGAAAGGAAAAGAAGAAAACTCTAAAAGTGACAGCTCCAGTTTATTTCTTTATATTTGTTTTTTTTTTAATTAATCCCTGAAGCGTCAGGATGGTTTTTTTTTTTAAATTTAATTTGACTTAATTGAACTAAATGTATAACAGAGACTAAATGTATAATAAACTAAGAGGATTTTTTTTATTTTTTTTTACCTCCTATGTGAATTTTGGGGGAGTAATTGTAAAAGAAATAAATGTAATTTATACAAATCTGTGTCCTGGCGGGAGGTAAATATGACCCTTGACATAGCTACTGATATGCCAACATGTTTTCCCATTTCCTTATATGCTAAAAATATTTTGTAAACTGAAGAAAATATTTAACTTGATGCTTCAGAGGCTAAATAGCTCAAATAAAAATACAACTTTATTTTAGAGCCTCATTTATGATACTATTTCTTAAAATCCTTATAACCTGCAAACGGGTTCTTATGTTTTTGTTATGTGTGTGTGTGTGTGTGTGTGTGTGTCTGTGCGTGCGCGTGCAGCAGAGGAAGACCTGGATGTCGTGGATCAGGACGGTCCGGTCCTGTGTTGGGACAGACTGGGCCTTCCGGACTCAGACTGTGACGAAAAGCCCGGTTGGATGTCCGGCGGAGGTGAGCTCATCCAGGCCAGCCTGCAGGAGGTCTGAAGTTCCTGCGACATGGCGGGTGGATTGCTGGAGCTACTGTGGCGATGTCACAAAGAGGACCTGAGAGAGGACAGTCCGAGGACATGAAAGAAGACGGTCGATCGGACCTTTGAGAGGACTTTGTGCGATATGGACGACAAATTGTCGCGGCGACCGCAGACTGAGACAAAACTCCTAAAGACTCTTTAGATGACTTATTTATTTTTTTCTGGTAGTAAACTATTATTTCATATGAATGTATCTGTGTCAAAGAACAAAGTTGTCAGTCTTTTATATTATTATTTATGCTTTTGTTTTGTTTTTTTGGTTTGCCTGAGAACTGTCTTGTGTTTTGGAGATTTAGCGACTTGTAAAGTTTTGTAATAATATAAAGAGAAGATATGGAAGAGTAAGTCAACACACTTTTGGCCTCCTTCCTCCTATTTCAGTACACAGTGGAGTGTGTGTGTGCACGTGCGTCTATGTGTGAGTGAGTGAATAGGTTAGTTAATTCATAACTTGTGGTGCTAAGAGTTGAGTTGTTTTGTTGCTAAATGAGTGAGCGAGTGGAAATGAGTGAACGAATAAGTCATGGAACCAGTCAGAGTTAGGGAGTTAATTCATGAGTGAATGAGTAAATGAATCCATTAAAATCAGTGAGTAAGTTCATGAGTAAGAGCATTAAAGCATGTTAGTTAGTAGTGAGTGTTAGGGAGAGTTGGTGAGTTAGCGTAAATGACTATGCGAGTGAGTTATTGTTAGTAAGAGTTTTTGAGTTTGTTCTTTAGCTACAGTGTATTAGGTAAAGTTTTTAAGTGAGAGTAAATGAGTTGATGAATCAGAATCAGTGAGGTAGTTAATGGGTGTTAGTCAGTTTGTTACATAGTGTATTAGTGAATGAGTCAGTGAGTGAGTTGGTTAGCGTTAGTTCATGAGTTAAGCAATAGTAGACAAACGAGTGCGTGGTTGATTTAGAGAGTTAGCCATTAAGTAAGTTAGTTGCTGAGTGAAGACTAAATGAGTTCATGAATTCGTTAGAATCAGTGAGTTCATGAGTAAGAGTGTCCGAGTATGTTTGTTACCGAGTGAGTGAGTGAGTGAGTTAAGATTTACTGAATGAGTGTGATGAAGAGTTAGTGCATGTGTTAGGTAGAGTTAGAGTAAATAAGTGAGTGATTCACAGAGTTAGTGAGCGATTGACACTTTAATGAGTTTATTGCCTCAGCGTGATGTCGCTATCAGTCGTCCTCCACGTCTAGCCGGGTGTAGTAGAAGGTCACCCTGTCTGCGTGGCCCGCGTGGTACAAGGCCTGGCAGGTGTACGTGCCCTCCACCTCCCGCCTCACTTCATCTACCACCAGGGCAGAGGTGTTGGAGGGCACGCGTATGCGGCCCGCGCCACCCGGTAGAGCCTGCAGCTTGGGACCGCGGCCGTAGTCGTAGGCCAGAGCCACGCTGCTGTCCGAACCGGCTCTGGTGAAGCCCCAGATGAAGATGGACGGCGGGTCGGCGCCGCAGTCCAAGCGGACCGAGCCCCCCGTGGTCGCGCTCACGTTGAAGCTCAGGTACTCCACTTCCTCTGGGTCGAACAGATCCAAAGCTTAAAGGCACAGGAATGCCGCTGCTAAGTTATACTGACTGGAAACTGTCTTTAATATTTATGAAAACCCATAAGTTAAGTTTGTTAAATAAAATGAAATAATCAGTGGTCTTTGATGTTAAGGAAAATGCAGGTTAGGTTCGTTGAAGACGGAAACATCTTTGGCATTTACAAAAACGTACGTTAGGTTTGTTGAGACTAAAATTGCCTTTGACCAGGAAATTTGTATTTTGGGTTCAGTGAAGACAAAATTTCCTTTGATTATAAAAATGTCTATGTGAAAATACTCTAAATTGCCTTAGATGTTACAAAAATATGCATGTTAGCTTTGTTGAATACGCTAAATTGACTTTGATGCTTATGTTAGATTTGTTAAGGCACTTAATTGCAAGAGTATATGCACTTTGAGCTCAGTGTTTTTGACTAGCGGAGCAAAGTTTAGCTTGGGTTGTTAGTGGAAGTTACATAGACTTTTTGCACTTCTGCGGCATTTTTCCTACATCACATCATGTTTAAGCCATTTATTTTTAAGTGCAAGATAGGTTTTAAATGATATTACAGTAAATATTTGGGATCATAGTTTGAGGTATATTTAGGTTTAAATTTTCACTATAGGCAATTATAAAAATTTTTTAGAGGGATGTAAATTGCTCACATTATTTTGCTCTTGGTGGCAGGGCTCTATTGTTGTTTCTGGGTATTTCTGACATGCTGGGATATATTTTCTCACTCTCGTTCACATGCAATTTCAGACAAAATTAGTTGAGTCAGATGTTAATAAGTATCTTGGCTAAGAGACCTCACAGTTTGCCCGGAATGTGACAGTTCATCTGCCTCGGGCCTGTTGGATGCATACCATTTGATCACTTTGGAGGAGGTTTATAATTTAGACCAAAAGGTATGCCAGAACTTTGTGAAGTCAGTCGAGTGCTCACCTCGGAGAGGAAGAAGCAGAGTCCAGGAGGTCAGCAGGAAGACGAGAGGAAACATCCGGAACATGCTGTCACGGCGTGGTCACAATTTCTCTTTGCTGCTGATTCTCTTTCGGATTTTGTTGAGCTACGCGATAAAATATTTAGTAAGTGCTGCAGGTCGGTCATGAGGGTGTCAAATGTCAGGATACCTCATGTTTAATTCAAATCAACTCTTGCATGTTTTATTATCGTCAGAGTGGGAAACACTATTCCCCATAAAGCATTGCCTCTTGGTGCAGACTTGTCTGCCTAATTGGCAAACACAAACAGCGAGCTTTGCCCTTGCATGACAATCAGCATACGCCGGAATTTGCGTTCCGTCGCAAGTGCGCGGGCTACGAAAATAGAACCCTGAGTCTCATCGACACTTGTGTGAAAATTAAGAACGTTAAAGTGTGACTTAAACTAATACCTGAACAGTTAATAAAACTTTTAAGATGGCCTGTAACAGATTATTTCGATTTCCATTACTTCCTGTGGGAAAGAAAAAAATCTTTCCAAATCAGTTAACCAGTGTCCCAGAGACGCTCACGCTGAGTGCCAAAGGTGGAAAAGCAGAAACAATTAAGGATACCACCCCTATGAAAAGCTTTGTACCCCGAAAGGCACAATGACGAATAAAAGTACTAATCATGATGTGTGGTCCCTAAAGTGGCGCAGAAGCTTCCCAGCTGCAAACAGCATGCCACTAAAGCAGTGTGGGTTGGTGGGGAAGGAGGAAACGACAGGTAGTAGGACCAAAACAAAAGGATGTCAACATCAGGGATCCGCAAGCCGGGGCCCCTGGATCAAAATTTGATATTGATATTCCATGAATTGCATTGGTTGAACCCAAGATTCAAGACAATACGCAATGTGATTGAGTCTTAAGTTTCAGGCCACATTCGATTGTTAAATCAGTTTCATCTGTTCTGTACGATGTTGCCCAAAAAGGAAGAAAAAAAAAAAAAAAAAAAGCAATTGTGTTGCATTTTATTGGTACACATCAATCAGGACTGCTGCGTCAAATTTGCCGAACGAAGACATCAGCCGTAGAGAACAAACAACAAATGTGTTGTTTTGCATTGTTCCAATGAAAATTCATCATCAGTTAACACCGGCTCATTGATTGTTATTATATGTCACTCGTTGAAATGAGGTCCAGATGTGAACTAATTTTGGGCTCGTTCGCATAAAGTCAACACAAACAAACAGCAGGCATTTGCAAATGTTTTTCTTTGACATTCGAGCAGTTTTGGCTGTGACGCTTCTGACGCAGGAACAATTACACGCGTCTCTAAATCATTTGCAATTCATTCAATCAATAGTCGTATCTCTTATTTATAGCCCATAAGAGTTTGGAATTAAGGCTTATTTATCTGTTATTTAATGGTCTTCGATACTCGCTGATGAAATGTCATCATTTATCTTCATAAAACATCCACATATTTGTTTTCCAGACAAAAGGATTTATTTCTGCTGATTAAATTGAGCTTTTTTTGCATTGACTAACAAACTATAACACACAAACAAATCAATGAGTAACTCACTATCTCAACAGACTAACTCACTCAATAACTCTATGACCAACTAACTCTCTGATACACTAACTCAGAAATCAACGCACTCAAGAACAAACTAACCTTTTGACGTACCAATGAACTCACTCACAAAATCGAACCCTATCACGAACTAACTCACTCATCTACTCACTCACGAGGTAACTAACTCACTCACTCGCCATGCTACAAATCCTAACAAACATGCTAAGGTACTTTCTCACTCACAAACTCACTAACCAACTTGCTCAATAGGGAACTAACTCACTCAAGTCACAAATTTCAACTTACACCCTAACGTGCTAACAAGTGTTCAGCTCAAGTCGCTAATTCTAACTAACTAACTAATACTGATTCACTCACTGACTTACTAATTACAAAACTATTTCGCTTGCATGTACACGCACTAACTTCTAACATTAAGTTACTCGCCATCTTCCTCCTCTCTCACTCACTCTACTGACTCACTCGCTAACTAAATACCTCTCTAATTCTCTAATTAAAAATCTTTCATTGGCTCGCACACATGCGCACTCTCAAACACACTCACTCGCAAAGTAACTAATCACTCACTCTCAAAGTCACAAATCCTAAATTAACTCGCTAACTCTTTGTTGACTGACTCAGTGACTCACTCACTCACTCACTCAGGGGGTCTCGGCAGGGATGGGGTAGCAACAAGCTTGTCGAGGCCCCGTAAAAGCTTTCAGGCGCTCCCCACTGAGTGCATCCGTCTGGGTCAAAACGGACGCTTTTGTTTTTGGCAGCAGATGAAAGAGAAGGCACTCATAGCTGAATTTGACTGTATCTGCGCAACACATTACTGCCTCCCAAAATGTGCATCGCACTACTCATTGTCATCCTGCGTGGACCACGCAGGCAACCACCTGTATGGTAAAAGGCACGGGACAAGGTCAAGTGTGCCCGTTTTGGCGCCGGTAGTGATGTAAATCAGGGTTTCACAAACTTTACAGTGGAGAAATATTTCCAAAGAGTGCCCTCGTAATCCTAACGCCAATTCAACATAAACGCCATGTGTGTTGGTCCCCGGATGTAGATACGCACTTCTTTAAATGATACGACACTGAGTAAGTTAGTTAGCGACTATTTGGGAAAATACAGTCATCATGTACGTACGTATGTGTGGCCATGCCATCCCCACATACAGTTTTTGGATTCAATATTTAATAAAGAGCAGCGATGTAGTTGTCCAAATAATGTATCCGACTTTGTCTTTGCACAAGTTTGTCATTGAAGCAGCCAAACTTGAGCAGTGAAGCTGAAGCCCTACAATTTCTGCCTAGCAACAAGCGACCGTGCGACGCGAAGAAATCATGTGAATTATTTTGATTTATGTTGCGGCATCTGCTGAAGACATAATATTTTATTTCAGTTGTGAAGTTTTATGATAAACGACAAACATTTTTTGTTGTTTGCTGCTTTTGGAAGAGAATTTGGAATAATACAAACAGTTCAGACAGTAAAAGCAAGTTTCTAGGTATGTCGTCTACCTCTGCTTGTGTCAGCTTCTTCTTGTCTCGCTTCCAGCTTCTTTGAGACATTAAACATTTTCTTTTTTTTTTTTGTCTGCCAGAAAACTAACTTGAACTCATAAATTCTCATGAGTGGTGCCGGCATCTGGAACCAGTAGAAGTCTTGTCTGGAAGATAAAGTCAGGAAGATATGAATGCCAATGTCCAGTCTGGGATCAATTACATAGAAACGGAGGGGGCGGGGGCAGACAGTATATCTCCATGTAGATCCTCACACACACACACACACACACACACTAACAAATTAAACAAACAACTTGAATGGGTTAGTTTGTATGTGAACGAGAGAGTCGCGGCGTGCATGTCTGAGAGTTTGTGCGAGAGTGCATGCATATCTATGTGAAAGTGTGTGTCTAAGAGTGTTTTTGAGTGAGTGTGTGCGTGTCTGAATGTGCGTGCGTATGACAGTATGTGTGAAATTGTATTTGTGTGTGTTTCTGAGTGAGTGTGTGTGAGATGGTACTGTATGAGTTTGAGTGTGTACAGTGTGTGTGTGTATGCGCATGAAAGTGTACATGTATGGCCCTGAGAGAGTGTGTGCGTGTTTAAGAGAGTGCACGTGTGTTTGTATATGTGAATTTGTGTGGGTGTGAATGTGTGAGATCGTGTGTGTTTGCGGTTGCGGGACGGCCCCGCCTTCCCAGCCTCCCTGCGGCCTCCTCGCACGTTTAACGAGAAACTTGTGGCGGCTCCAGATGTGGACTCCCGCCCGCCGCCAGAACCGCCGGCTCACGGGACAACGTGTTTGATCGATGGCGAGCGAGCCCGAATTTGCCTCTGCAGGCTTCACTGGCGAGTTAGCTCCAGAGTGAGTTAGTGAGTGAAACTGTTGGGAGATTTGAGGAGTTAGTGACGAAGTGACTGAAAGAGTTGAAAGTTCTTTACTGAGTGAGTTATTAACATTGTTATGTGCCGCATTAGTTTGCGTTTGTAAGTTGATGAGTTAGTCAAACAATTAGTGAGCCAGTTAGTGTGTTTTGTGTGAGTTACAATTAGCAAAGTGAGCAAAGGAGTTATTGATTGAGTGATGATTTAGTTAATAAGTTAGTAGGGTATTTTTTTTTTTTTTTTGGTGTGAAGTAGTTTGTGACAGCTGGAGTTAGCGACTGAGTACGTTATGGAATGAATGAGGGTGCGAGGTGGAGAGTTAGTTCATGAGTTAGTCAATGAGTTAGTGAGCCAGTTCATTTTGGGGTGAATTAGTTTGTGAGTCAGAATTAGCGAGTAAATGAGTTATTGAGTGAGTGAACAAGTTAGTTAATTAGTTAAAACGTTAGTGAGCCTGTTTGTGTTTTTAGTGTATTATTTAGGGAGTCAGCTGGAGTTGGCGAGTGAGTTACTGAGTTATTGAATGAGTAAGATATCGAATGAATGAGTGAATAAGAAGGGAGTGAGTTAGTCTGTGAAATAATTGTACACATGTAGAGATAATTGTGGAGTTGAGTGACTTAATATGTTCGTGCATTAGTTTGGGTTTGGGAGTGAGCTAGAAAGTTATTGAGTTAGAGTTAGTGGGGGATTTAGTGACTTAGTGAGCCAAGTAGCTCTTTTGCGCATTTCAGCGTGAGCAAGTTGCGCATGAGTTTATTTGGTAATTAGTCAGACAGTTAGACAGCGAGCCGATTGTCTCTGCAGGCTTTGGTGTCACACCTTGGTGATTCGATTTGAAGTCTAATTTCCACATTTTTACAAGAGTTCTTGCGGCAACATCTGCACGCCAGCCTTTCTGCAGCGCACTGTGGGATCCGTAAGATGGAGGAAGGAGGAGGCTTGTAATGGAATGAATATTGAAAAAGGAATAGAAAAAAAAAATCATGGAAATATTCTGTGCCTGGGGTGAAACGACCATGTCATAAAACCTCCAAGTCGCATTTAAATGCTAACTTTCCGACAATTGAAAAAGTCACTTGCGTTGATTATTATTTTGATCGTTTCGTTCTTATGACAAGAAGTCACTCATGCTACCTGTTTCAGATGTACGTTACTAGTCATACACTGTAACCGACATGAAAACCAGAAAGCGGTCTAAAGTCGAAACAAGCAATGGTGAAGTTCGAAAGTAAATTCAGTCAAGAGCCACTTCCACTGCTGTATCCTGTGCTGCAAAGAGAGACACTACTGCCATCTAGTGGCCACATGCGTTTTCTGCAGCAAAACCTACTGCTTAGTTTTTTTTCCTTTCCTGTTTTTTAATTTATTTTGTCAATTTGAGAGCGAGAGAGGACCTGTTTATCTTACGTTTTATTGCGCGAGGCCAATAAGCTTGTGTCTGTCCACCTGCAAAAAAAATGAAGTGATTTCTTGCTTGGCAACAGGAAAATAATCCCTGAAAATGTGGAGACTTGGTTGACACTAACCCATCACAACAGTCGACATCTACAAATACGGCGTAAGAATAAAAATTGTCACTGGTAATACCGGAAAAATGGCAAGCATAAATTATGCAGCACTGTACACATAGAAAGTGAACAGAGATGTTTCTGCAGGTAAGTGGCTCCACACACAAAGGCAACAGAAGGGCAGAGCGTGTCCCCATGGAAACCATCAGCTTCATCATCATCATCATCTGTCGCCAACACTCACGACGACACTTCAACATTCTTACACACTGAGTACGCCCCGACAAAACCTTTTGTATACTGTATATATTGTAGGTTTTTAAGCTCGCCAAGTACCACCATCAAAAACAAAGGCGGAGGTTTTATTCCTAAAAAGTAGATTTAATATTATTGTAATCCACTGTACATTATGCACAGTTTCAACATTACTGAGTTAAATTTAAATTGTAGACATCATTTTTTGGTTCAACAAACACGGTCTACAAGATTAAATGTCTTCATGAACTTCAAAGTTAAATACAACTGAACCATACTGAACAAATGGACTGTGCTAGCTTCTTCCCACATTCCAGAAACATGCAACTTAGGTTGTGACTACATTGGTTTGAACGTGAGTGTGGCGGCGCCATTTTCTATGCGCCCTGCAATTGGCCGGCGGACGACCAGTCCAGGGTGTACGCCGCTTTTCTCCATTAAAGTCAACAAGAACTATAAAAAAAAAATGAATCGATGAAATGATTGAAGGAGTGGCTGCGGCTAAAATTTTTTCGACACAAAGCGTGTTGTTTGAATGGACATCCACCCGAGTGGACGCACCTCTGCGTTTCTTTCCCGCAGCGAGCCCCACTGACATTCTTGTTTTGTCTCCTCACATCCGTGCCAGTTTCCATGACAACATGACTTCACTCTCTCATCCTCTGCTGCCATGCATTCTTCTGACCTTCCGTCGTTCTTTTCATTTTCTTCACCGCCACCCCCCCCCCCCTCCTAAAAAAATGAAGAAAGAAATAGTGGTGCCCCATCCTCCTCTCGTTCCCTGACTCTAATTGGTGCTCGCCGCATACCAGCGGGAAAAGTGATGGACGCGCGTGGATGTTTATGATGGCAAAAATATCTGCCTCCAGGCAATCTTCATCTTGCTGCTGAGGGGCATCTACCTATCTATTGACGCCTTTCAGAAGAGGCAACACGCCACAATCAAACAGTAAAATGGAGGTAATACAAAATAAAAATACAAGGAACATAAATGTAAATGTATATATATATTAGTGCTTTATTTACCACAAATTTGCCTTCATTTCAAAGAAAATCCAAATTTGTCATGATGAGGTACTGTGATTAAAATGTCGAGGGAAAACAATCATCTATTTTGGAATAATAAAGAAAACTATTCATTCATGTATTGATTTGCCAATATGTTTGCTATTGTGGTGATGTACGACGACGCTGCATCACACAAAACAGCTGCTTGTAATATTTTGATTAACATATTTAGCTCTCAGCGTGATGCAGCGCAGCCCTCGCAAACCGCAGTAATAATAATAAACACATTGCTAAATGACTACTTATCTGAGAGTGTCAATCAAAGGTGAGCATTATTATCACAACTGTTGCTACAGTTTACATTAGACCAAGGATGGGCATGGCATACGGCCAACTCCATTCTTTAATCAGGCCGACAGAGCAATTACTTTATTTAGAGCCCAGTAATACTTAATTAATTTAGCCATTTTTTCCCTGTAATATTTGTTGCATCAATTTAGCTGTTTCCCCCTAAAATGAGTCAATTAAAATGGTATACATATGAATATAAGTGCTGACTAACTAACTTGCTTTTCCTTTATCTCATTAAATATTCTGTTAACATATTTATAGTAAATACTGAAATAAAAATATTAGTAATATGGCACACACATTATTATATTATGAACTAATTGGTTGATTTATTATAATTACTTTAAATAGCAATAGTACATTAAAATAAGCACGGATTGTTATTTTATTATTAAATTCAAGTATTTTACATACACATTTTAATTATATACATAGATATATATAATTTATTGACTCATTAATCAAAATAAACAATTTTATGTACGAATTTCACCACTTTTAATCTACACATAAAAAAAGTGTTTTGAATGTATTTAATTCGAACGTGTAGATAAACTGATGTATATTATTTTGGGGGGGGGGGGGAAGAGGAGAACATTATGTCTGTTTACATGATTAAATTCAGAACTTTTTTCCTTCCAGTTTACGAGTGACCTGTCTCATATGCCCTTTAAAAAAAAAAAAAAAAAAAAAAAATGGCCCTTGAACTCAAAAGTAGGCATCGTGGGAAATGATCAAATTAAATGAAAATAATGTCTCTCTGTTCATCTATCTATGCCAGCGACATACAGTGACAGGCAGAACAATTAAATACTTTTCCACTAGATGGCAGATGGAACAATGAACCTGGGCATCCGGATACCTGTTGCCACTCATACAACAGATATATAACTTTACAGGACCAAATTTCACACTAAGGATATTTATTAGTAAATTGAGAGGAAATCGTACTTCGGTCGATTTACTTTTTCTGTGATTCTTGTTTGGTGGTTTGTTTTAAGATTTCTCAAAATATGTGCATTGGCTAAATTAAAGGTAGGGGGGAAAGCAACCGTAGTTTGCAAGACAAGCGCGGGTGTACCTAATGAAGTGTCCCGAGAGTGTCACTGTGGGAAGTCCACGCAATGACACTCGTCAGTGACTTACGGATGCCCGTGTGGACACTCTCATGATTGTCAGCTCCTCGATAGCGACTCGTCCTGCTCGGGAGTCGTGAACCGCGGCGAGGCGACGTGTCTCCGGATTTCAGCCCAAACTTCCAGCGAGACGAGCCGCGCTTTGCTAGCTTGAGGCACCGCCGCGGTGGGCGAGAGACTCCCGTGCGCCCTCCCCCCTCCTCCTTCCGCTCTCCACTCCAGCGACCAGGGAAGCGACTGTGGCTGCTCCGCGAGCCGGCTGAGCGAACGCTGTTGGCGGCTTTCACCCCCGGGGAATGTCGGCCCGTGACGTCGGCCTCCTCTTCCTCCTCGGGTGTCGCACAGCAGCCAGATGGGGTAGAGTAAGCCGCATGTTTTACCAATAGCGTTACACACACACACACACACACACACACACGACTGTCTAATTTATGTGAAAACTTCGCTTTTTTTGTTTTGATTTATTGAATTAAATGTGCGGTAGTGGTTGACAAAAAAAAAAAGTTGAGTTAGCTAGTGCGGACGTCAATTAGCTTGCTAGCTCAGTTAGCTTCTGACGCATCCAGCTCGCCGGAGTGGGCTTCCATGTCACCGGCTCGCGTCCCCCGAAAATGAAGCCCCACACACCCTCTCAACCGAAGAGGCTGTCCCCTGACTTCACGCCTAGTCTGGCGGATGCCATAAGCCGCTCCGTGCTCCGTAATCGCTGCTTCGTATTAGCTTGTGGGCTCGCTAATGGGGGAGACTGTGGAAGCGGCGGTGCAGCTACGCCGAGCCGTGTGAGGTGACAGGGGGCTGTCACATCCACGCAGAGCCGGTGTGGGCATGCGGTGACTTGGCATATTATCTCTCACACCGTGACTCATTGTCACATTTTAACGCTATATAACTTGACATTATTTCTTTATTTCACTTCATGCTGGTGCCAATAACTCGTGTTTTTTGAGAGAGTCGTCAATTAGAACATTAAAACATAAAAAAAATGTTTTTTAACACGCAGCCTGGCGAGTGCGAACCGGTGTTGCGTGCTTGCTCGTCTTCCCCGCCGTGCGTGTGTTTTGGTGGCGTTTTAGTCCACGGTGACAACAAGCCAGCAGCCTGTTGCATGTATGGTTGCCATAACGCTGCTGCTACAGTTGTAAGTGCGCGCACACACACGCGCACAACACAGCCTGCGTGTTGTAGTTCCCATATCCCAGCTAGCTATATTTAGCCCGCTAACTGAGTTTGCAACTTGATCCGAATTGTCTCGCTGAGCGCATTGGCGGCCAGTGCATTCGCTTCTGGGCCTTCAGTGAGGATTTACCCGACTAAATCCACTTCTTAATACCACCATGATCACGTTACAACGATAGAAACTAGAGGTGTCACAATTAATCGATTAATCGACAACAACTCCATCATCAAATCAATCGGCAACTGTTTGGCGATGAATCGTTAAGACCTATGGTTTAATTTAAAATTGTCCAAGTCCTCTGATTTCAGCCTGTCAACAGTAAATATTCTCAGATTTAAAAAAAAAAAAGTTTAATTTCCTGCAAAAATAATTTTTTTTTAGCAGTGGTATGAATAACCTGCAATTGAACCTGAAGCAACTGCAGTGTATATCAAACTAGTGACCCTTCACACTAATTAATACCCAAAACGTACCTCTCAGTACATCACTCCCTCTTGTGTGTTATGGCTTACTTGTTGTTCATTTGGTTTTGTCTAATCGTTAAGCAATACCAAATAAACAACAATAATAGTATTGTTAGTATAAAGTGATCTGAAAAAAATAAAGATTTTGCAATAAACTTTAGTGCAAACGATTTTTTCTGATGCTATTCAATCAATTAATGGGTTAATTGACAGAATAATGGAGACAAATATTTGATAGTGACAGCCCTAATCGAAACCATCAATTCTATACAGGAACACAATATAACAGTACACAACTGTGCCGTGTACATCGTCTGGATCAGTTCACAATCAATATTTTGCGAATAGCATGACAAAAACATTTTTAAAAATTGTAATAAATACCTCATACTTACCAGAAATGCTAATTAGTAAATTAATTTTTGCAGACAGACATGTTTTGCTCGTCGAAGTTGGCTGTAACGATTTTTGGTCTGACAAACCAATCAGAGTACGCAAATATGCCGACGTTATCGAGGACCAGCACTCTGGCTCTGTGAAACAAATATGAAATCTAGTTGGTTGAATAAACAGTCCCATTGCTAATACAATGAATGAACCCCCGCATATTTGTGGTTTGGTATTCGTGAATTTGCCTATTCACTGATTTTTTTGGAGGGGGGAGGGGGGACCATTGCTCTTTTATTTGTTGAAAAATTCAACCATTCGCTGTTTATTGGTGGCGTCTCGATTTCAAAGAAGTATGTTGAAGCGAGTTGAGCAGTTTCATATCGTCATAACTAGTGCTTTTCTGCCATCTTGTGTCATCTGTCGTCCCGATCCCCCCACTCCCAGCAATAGTTTAATTTACATCGGTGAGCGTGACAGATTCTGAAGGCCCTGGGCATGATAGATTGACATGGCAACACAGGCTGAAATCTGATTGGACAAATAAAATCCACATGTAGTATAAAAGCAGTGGAAGTGCAATGCTACGAAATGAAGACAATAGACTGTTGGGAGTGAATTAATACAATTTCATGGAACATATATTAGAATTTAGGTTTGTATACAGTATGTAAGTCACTGTTTAGGCCTGCAGAGAAGGCCTTGCTGGCCCTGACCTGACCTGACCACTGGCACAGCTACGGTACACAGTGTTGCTTGACACTGGCTGGCCCTGAAAACAGAACAGTGAATTTGTGAATAGCAAACAACGGCTAGGTGGGGGCCTACACTAAAGTGAACCCCAGCATATTTAATCAGAGTCACAATTTGTGAATTCACCAATTGTGATCTATTTTTCCGTGGAACTTAAGTAAAAACAATTTGCTGAAAAACTCAAATCATCTTAAAGTCATTTTATTTTCAAGGGTAATGTTGTAACATTTTACAAGTTGGAAATGATAAAGTATTTTTGGAATGTAGTTTAGGGTATATTTAGGTTTAAAATTATTCTTATCGGCAATTGTAAATATGTTTAGGGGAGTGTCAGTGACTCACAGATTTTCTTTATTTTCATCGAAATTGTTGAACTTGAACCATGCAGTATAAATCCAACCTAAGAGAGGTTTAAATGGCCTATCATTTTGATTTTTAATCCAGTGGTTTTTACCTTGTTTGGTTGCAATTGGAGAGACAGCAGTCAGTGCAGATGAAATATGCAAGTGAGATCACGAGTGGTGGGGAGGACACAACTTCCTGTAACTTCTGTCTACAATTGATTTTGAAAGGAAAAGCTTGTGACATACAGTCAGTAAATTCTTGATGTAATTGAATTGCATCTGTGAATAGGAAGAAAAAAAATTACTGAACTGTACTGTGCACACACAGGCTACAATATTAGGAACACCATGTATCCAATGAGGTGCAATATGAGGGTTGTGACAGAAATGTTAGCTTTCAGTTTTGATTGACACCGAAAGTAAGAAAAGTTGTATTTTGATTTCTTTTTTTAAAAATGTTTTTTCCCTTCAAATTTTCGTCATAGAAATATAATGTAACTATAAATAATCTGTTCCACGGTCCAACTGTCGCCATCATTAAATGTTTTGAAGTAATATTTTAACATTCTTAACTGTGTAAGGAGGACTTAACTGTTACTGTTATTACATTCATTAGCCTAATGGGATAATTGCTGGAGTTATTTTTAACTTACTGTCTCAGAAAAAAAAATAAAAAATTGCAAAGTGCTTACTAAATATGTTTTTTGTTTGTTTGTTTGTGTAGGTTCTCAGTCATCTAGGTAATGCTAATCCGCAAAGGGCACCTGGACTCTTCTTATTTGTTGAATTTGTAGTCGTCCCCCCTTATTTTCTGAAAACAATTATGCTATTTGCCTCATGAAATTTGAAATCCAAACTTGCTCTGAGAAGGCGTTACTGCTTATTTGGGTGGGGTCTTTACATAAAGACAGCTACTTTCCCACTTATTTACCTGCCACTCACGTGCACGTTAGTGTGTTTAATAATGCAAAATACATTTTTCTTCAATTGATTGATGGGAGGCGGCACGGTGGACGACTGGTTAGAGCGTCAGCCTCACAGTTCTGAGGACTTGGGTTCAATCCCCGGCCCCGACTGTGTGGAGTTTGCATGTTCTCCCCGTGCCTGCGTGGGTTTTCTCCGGGCACTCCGTTTTCCTCCCACATCCCAAAAACATGCATAAATTGGAGACTCTAAATTGCCCGTAGGTTTGACTGTGAGTGCGAATGGTTGTCTGTTTGTATGTGCCCTGCGATTGGCTGGCAACCAGTTCAGGGTGTACCCCGCCTCCTGCCCGATGACAGCTGGGATAGGCTCCAGCACGCCCGCGACCCTAGTGAGGAGCAGCGGCTCAGAAAATGGATGGATGGATGGATGGATGATTGATGCGATCATTGGTAGAATGCTACCTTCCAACCATGTGCAGCAAGTTCCATTTCCTGCTCAGTTGTTATCATCACACAAAAAAAGCTAAACTACCAATAATGCTAACTGCATCAAAAGGATATGAGAAAAAGTTAAAATGTTGAAAGAGAACATGCAATTTTGTTAATTACAATAAATATTTAACAAGTTAAATGTTAAAAAATATCAGTTTAGAAGTCTCAAAGTTCTTTAGATTTAATTTTTAAAAGTTCAATACAAATTTGTCATGATTATTTTCTTATGTATAAAAAATGTTAACAGATACCACACTGTTTATTTTTAAAAGGTTTGTTCCAAGAGACTTGACATTTTGTAACTTAAAGTAAAAAATATTTAGCTGTCATACTAATAACTTTGTCACCAAAAGCACCAAGATGAGGTACAGACCCACCCCCCTTTATTTAAGCTGTGAGTTGTTTCTTTAAATGTTTAACTGATTAGTATATGTTGACATACAACATATTGAATTGCTTTAAGCATGTTTCATAAACACAACATGTAATCCACTGTCTATTTTTCTGTATGTGGTCCTTAGTGGAAGGAGTCTGCCCATTCCTGGTGTAAAGTGTAAAAAATAATTATTTGTGTGCAACAGGGGCGTGCTGCCATCTTGTTTGAGGGCACCGACACAAAGTAAACAACACATGTTTGTTGTAGTCATGCGCTTGTGCGTGTCTCTAGCACTAGTTTAAAGACCAACCAGCGCGGCGACCTGCTGGGCTTCAGGTGACACGGGCAGGTATGTTAGCACGCCGTTTAGCCCTAATTGGCTACCTGGGGTCGTTAGCGCCCTTAACTCTTGTCCGAAGTTGTTTTCTTCCCGTCGTTGTTGTTGTGCGGACGCTGCTGTGACCATCTGCTCTCCTGTGCCACACCACCGCTTTTGTACACACGGTTGGTTCGCCAAACACGGTTCGCCGAACGGAAATGAAATTCTCCAGCTGTGACGGCAAACAGCCGGCTGGTAGCTCATCAAATTAACGGTGGCGATGGGAGTGGGAGGTGTTCATCCTGAAAGCAGACAATTAAAAAGTTGAAAAAAAAGTGTCATGAATGTGTCTGTGAAGCTGAGGGGGATGTTTGTTTTCTTCCTATCAGCCTGCTCTCTGATGATGATGATGCTGCATTTTCAGACATTGCCTTGCTCTAGTTGGCAGACCTCCAAGCACGCCTTACAAAGGATGCGACCGTTGACCCGCCATGCAAACACCAACCGCTACTTCCTTGTTTTGATACCGAGGCTTGGCTATAGCCTGGTACACATGTATTGATTTTTAACATCTTAAATGATCTATTAAATGTGAGAGGTTCCACATATGCAAAGGGGAAAAAAACTTGCAGTGTGTGTTTACTTCTCTTATAGAGTGTACAGTGAACTTACACCTATTTGTGATTCACTATTTACAAATTCACCTTTGCATGTCGGGGAGGAGCCATATTTAGCCTCGGTAAGCTTTACATAAATCAGGATTTTTGGGGCCGATCACTGATCAGCAAGTTTAAAAAAAAAACAAAAAAAACATCACCGATCCAATCACAAGATGGCGAAATGTGTCTGTTTACATGACTTGTTCATTTATTGTTTGTAGTATACTTAAGTGTATACTATACTGTATACTTAAGTATCTTCAAACTTATTCTCTGGTATTTCAGACAAAAGTTAAAGCATCAATGACCTCTAGGGGTCATTCAAGGATTGGCCACTGACATAAATTTAGGTCAAATCAACATTACATTAAAATAAAGAAAATAATGGGTGCTAATTTACTGTAATTAAATTACTTTCATAAATACTGTTAATAACATGCTTACTCTAACTTTCTCACTGTCCCGGGTATATGGACAGGTGCTGTCCAGATTTTGCGCCCGTTTTGCTTTTCTTTTTTTCCCCCACCCCCACGCTGCGTTGGATTCCTACGCGACAGCGACGCAGAGTAAACGTATTTTGCGTCATTGATCGGATTGGCGAATTATGACATGAAAGTCGATCGGCATTTTATGCCGATCATAGCATAAAATGCTAATGATCGGCCGATACAGATCAGGCCGATCAGATCAGTGTAAAGTTTAGTAGGGAGTGGAAGCTACGGAGATTTTTCACGACGTGGAGGGAGCCCCCGTCTAACTAACCTGGCTAATGGGGAATTAAAATGAATATTAAACATTATCCATGACCTAAAAATGTACCCACCCTTAAATATTTGGATTTATGGCGAAAAGGTTTGTGAACGAAATCTTCATTCCTCCTTTTCCTCTTTAATTCACTTGCGTTTATATATTTGTTTTATAGTTAAATACACGGCAGATAATGAGCTATGTTGTAGCAAGTTTTGCGTCTGTGGATAAGAAGGAGAGGTGGGCGGGTACGAGTGGAAGAGGAAGTGTGGGGTGAGCCTGTGTAATGGGAAGACGTTTAACCTGCACAGCAAAGTTGTGTTGTTGTTTTTGGCACAGAAAGCAAGTTGCAAGTCCTAAAATTGATGATCCGTCATGTGACTGGAGTCTCCCACCTCTGGTACACACGTGCATTTCCGGTGCATTTTATTTAATTTTTTTTTCAAAAATCAAATTATCTGTAAGCCATTTATCTTTAAGGGTAATGTTTCAAGATGAATTTGAAACAACATAAACGTTTTTTGGGATCATAGTTTGAGGTATATTTCTGAGTGAAAGTATAAATATAGGTAATTCAAATCATTTTGGGGTGGGCATCAATTAAGTGTTTTTTGTTTTTTTTTCTATTTATGGCTTGTGCTTGTCCTCAGTGAATATCCGGTGTTTACTGTATCAGATGGGACAATCACGGGAATATTGTTAGGGTGTAAAGTTTAACACCCACACTCATTTCTTTCACCCTATTGAACAAGTTTAGTCACGCACACACGCTTCTAGTGATCTCATTGCGAGATGCCGAATTGCTATGTGAAAGTGAACAAAATTACGACAGTATCCCGCTGCGCTGGTTTGTGTGTAAAATGTTACATCACGTATCTTCTGTTACCATTCTAATGTGCCAATTTTTCAGGATCTTTATGTGAAAGATGGAAAACTACCTCTCCCCCTCGATGGATTGATTAATTGACTAAGAGGTGTGTCCCAACAATTGAGTCCACATAATCTCCCTACTCTTCACACATGCTGGTTGTTGTCTCCTGACATGTTGTGTGTTTTGCTGCTGCCTGTGCGGCGCGTGAGGTTACTTCAGGTCGTCATCTATGAACACAAACCTCTACCAATGACAAAGCGTTTCGCTTTATCAGTTCCATCCTCGATAAACTGCAAATTAGTCAGCCCACATCTATCATCTGCATAGCCGCCGTCCTGTGCCTGTCAAGGGGTAAAGTACACCGTGTGGTGGTTGGGCGAGCTTGCGGGAAACAACAGACTGCGCCTTCATGGTTTTGTAAGATGGTTGCCGTGGCAACAAAACAAGCAGAGGCCAACCAGCAGGTCGGGAGCTTGTGATAGGCAAATGGACGTGGCGTCGTTTGATGTTGCAGACCTGTGACGTTTTGCGCGGCAAACACCAGAGTGGCGGTGCGAGTCAAAGCAGGAGCGTTAAAAGAGCGTGCACATGCAGCCTTCGCTAACCTGCCAGCGGGTTGCAACTTGCCTGAGATGTTAATTCCTCACAAGCTTAAAACATTACGGAACAACACCGATGATTGAATGATTAGTTTATATTCAAGACACTCAGGATGCTCTTCATCATTTACTCACTGCTTTTCATTGATCGTCATGGCTTTCCAATGTAACCTTTTGCCGTAGTTGCTCCCGCTCACTGACATCATTGGCTTCGGCACCAAGAGAGTGAAAGTTGGCACTGGCTTGTTTGCTGATTCAGTGTCTGTTTCAAAGCAGGAAATCTCTGCAGACTTGCAGAGCTTGCATGTCAATGTCAATCACTGGAAAAAAAAAACGTTTAGCAGACACAGAACAGTTGGTGTGTACTTCTTTTGTGTGAAAAAAATATTACTGTCAATCCAAAGCGTGTTATGTTTTGTGAAGATGACATTTTTGTACAAAGTGTTTTTAAACATGTCATATTACATCACCACAGCGATTAATTACACAGATTGAATAAGGGTTAAAAGTTTCCACTGTGGGTGGTGTGGGGGGTAACACTTCTATTAGTGGTTTTGTTCCATCACAGGTCATGTGTGTTGTGTTGGCCTCTTATTTTCCCTCTGGTGCCTGAAGTTTGGTAACTGGCTAAATTCTTTGGAGAAAAAAAGCCATTGTCTAAATGAACATGCTCCTGCGTCATTCTTCAGCGGGTGTATTTATTTGTTTGTGTCCTTGCACTGGGGCATCACTGTTCCACAAATCTCCGCATCTCCTAATATTATCAGTTTGTTCTAAAAATAGTTGGAGCACCACTGCTTTTGGTGATCCAAGCATCCCATTACCAGTTCTAATTGTTGACTTACTGTAAGGTTCTCAAACATTTTGGGTCCCCTCACAGAGGAGACATTCCTCTGAGAGTTTCCCATATTTTCATGTTTTGTTTTTTTTTTTTTCTCATCACTATTTATCATCTAGCTGTTATGCCAAGAAAAGGTCAGTAAAAAAGCCGCCAAAAGAACCATGTGTGTTGACATTTTAGTGGGTGGAGATAATTGGATCACAGAGCTCTTACTACTGTATGTTTCATGAGCATACATCGGTTTCCTTTTGTTCATGTTCGTTCTGAGATTAGTTTAGTGCGAACGACACCGTCTAATCAGTTTGCGCGTGTGCACCAGGTACATGTGATTAGTCATGGCTGCCTTTGCATAACAAGCTTGACTGGTGTTTGTGCATTTTTAAAATGCGTCAGTGTGTAAGTCTGCACGCTGACACACCAGGACATCATCCCCCAATGCCATCCTTTTAGTTGAAAAATTATATTCGATAGACAGGGAAATCTTTTTATAATAATATATATATACTTAAAGCTCAAAGTTTGTGTGTCCGTTTTCAAAGAACCACGCCCCCGAACGCCCCTGCACGTTCTGGCACGCTCCGGCACAACTCCAAGGTTTCGCCCTCTTTAAATACCAAACTAATAATACATATCATGACAGGTAATTCTTACTATTACATGTGACCAATGGCATGTAAAAACATGCAGAAACATGTGCTATAAAGTCTTCTTTATACTCGCGCGGACGGCAACTGCGCTGACGTCAGTGCGGCTATCCCGCACGTAGTTTGCCTTTATACTCGAGCGCAACCCACGCGCGCCGTTTTGAAAGTGTGCTGCAATTCTCGTCCAAGTCCGGGGTGTCGCTACCGCTGCCGTTTTCTCCAGGTACTCCGATTTCCTCCCACATCCCAAAAACATGCATGGTAGGTTAATTGAAACCTCTAAGTTGCCCTTTGGTGTGAATGTGAGTGCGAATGGTTATTTGTTTATATGTGCCTTGCGATTGGCTGGCGACCAGTTCAAGGTGTACCCCGCCTCTCGCCCAAAAATAGCTGCGATAGGCTCCAGCACGCCCGCGACCCTAGTGAGGATAAGTGGTACAGAAAATGAATAGATGGATGTTTTAGCACATGTGGTATTGGAGTAATTAAAAGTAATCAAGTTACATTAATATTATGGTACTTGGCGCAAGTAACTAACTTTTTTAACAGCTAATAACAGTATTGGAAT
Organism: Phycodurus eques; assembly: GCF_024500275.1. Taxonomy (NCBI): domain Eukaryota; kingdom Metazoa; phylum Chordata; class Actinopteri; order Syngnathiformes; family Syngnathidae; genus Phycodurus; species Phycodurus eques. Next base: position 25,963,440 of record NC_084531.1, read on the forward strand.
ACATTTTTAAAGTAACCCCCCCAAAACCTGCATGGAAACATTTTCATAATTTATTTCCAAGATGAGAAGTAATTATTCTCAGTCATTTCATGTGCCCATTAATAAACTGGTATGTGTGCGCTATAGCTAGTTTACCCGGAAAGACAATAGCCTGTGGCACAGCCTTGCCAAAATCACATTTTGTCTATTTATCCATATTTGCCTGTACACGGCTGTTTTTATTGTAATTTCAAAATCAGTGGAAGGAGTCTGCCCACAGCCAAGTACAGGCAAACATGGAGAAATGGCTGAAACGTCCAGTAGCTCTGGATTCAGGAGTGAGGTCATATAACATGCAGTAAATGTTATAAGAATTATATACAACAAAGGCAGGTTTATTATTTTTGATTTTACATATTTTATATTATTTATTTTCAAGGCAACGTTTATTTTTATATTTAATTTGAGTTAAAAAGAAGACTGTGCCTTAGAATTAAATGTGGCAATTAACGCGATGAAATAAAATATTTTTCATTCTTTTGGAGAATCAACAACATGTATGAGTGAGGGGGTACTCATGGTATGACATAAATGTGCAGGGGTTAAACAAGACAAAAAAGCTTGGGAATCACTGTTCTAGAGCACGAGGGTCATTGGTGAGCTGGAGTTTCTCCCAGTTGACTGAGCCCGAAAGGCTGGGTACATACACCCTGTACTGGTCGCGGGCCGTTCGCAGGTCACATTATATGTTTGTACTGACAACCATTCACATTCACACCTATTGACAATTTAGTGTGAACTTAAAGTGCATGTGCGGTATTTAGAATGTGGGAGGAAACTGGTGTACCCATAGAAAACACACGCATGAGCAGGGAGAATATGCAAATTCTACACAGCAAGGCCTGAGCCCTAGGTTCCAACCCCGAAACTCAGAACTATGAATCACTAGCCTACTTTTTGAAATACGTACGTGACAAATTATATATATGTCGGTGGAAGTAACGGTTGTATTTCTTTTAACAAATATAAATGTTCATTGTAGTTCATGAGTTAATAATTATACTGTAAGTCTCAGGACCACCACTTAATTTTTCTGATTTAGTCCCCAGAACTCCATGAGAATCTGATGACTTGCGCGTTTTTTTTTTCTTCCCCCTTTCCTACTCAAAGTGGATCAATGAGAAGGCTCTCATCTCATCTTGTTGATGGCGTCGGCCTCGACAGACTCTCCTTGAAGTGGGCGTCTGGCTGCTATCTCTCTAGGTCGGCATTCACTCCCAGATAGGCCCTATCTCGTCTTGGCCGTCTACTCGAAGGTCAGCCGCCCGCCGTGTGATTAGTCTGACCAACCCCTCCGCCCCCCACCCCCGCTTGTGTGATGCACAAAGCCAGTGAGTCACATTTGTCAACAGTGGCGACATCTGACCAGTCCCCGCTAGGTTAATGAGTGATGAGGTCCTGGCCCCGGCTTACAAAGTGCGTCCCTGTTCCTGACAGGAGTTAGTTAGTTAATGACTAATGATGATATTGTATTACAGTTCCATTTGGTACCGGGTGGCACAAAAAATATTTAATTGATCATCAGTCTGTCAAGAATTTTTGTTTTGAAAACCCGTCATACTTCCTTGTTACCAAGTACTACTTAACTATTAGAGAGAGCTTTAGTGCCACCTTGTGGCATCTTAGAGCGTTGTTCCCGGCTATATCTCAATTCTTCGTTCACGCCCCCGTTGTCACTTTATTTATTTTTTTATTTTTTTTAATTTTTTGTTTTTAAAAAGGGTTCTTTTGTTACAGTATACTTATTGTGATGCTTTTGCATGTAGGAAAGGAGAACCACATGTGCCAATGCACTTTTCAGCCGTTTATTGAACGCCGGCAGAACAGTAAAACATAAACACAATGAGCACACTCACTGCCACAGATCAGGCCTAGACACTCACGCAGATTCGCCGACGTTGCACTCCAACACACCAGGCCCCGCCTCTTAAAGGCACATATCTAACGCACAGACACTACACACACATGCAATAGTTTTGCATGTGTGCAAATTTATTTACAAAGTGTGTTTTAAAAAGTTTTAATGTGTTTAAGGTGTGTGGTAGGGGTAAACATTTTAGGGCCTGGAACATATCACCCGCATTAAACGTGGGTTCACTGTAGGTGAATTTGCGAGTAGGTTCACTGTATTCTGCCTTTTGTGGGTTCTGTGTGAAAGACACAGGCAAACAAATCTTGTCTCTACCGTTATGTCTTATATCTCGATGAAAGGGGCTGAACAATGTCAAATTGTGGGTCATGTGTTGAAATGGGCTCAAAGCAGAACACGTAATGAATAGAGCATGCTTGTTTTGTGAGGCGTGTGAGTCAGGTATTGCTGCACAAAGCGCTGTGGAATGTGCGGTGAAAGTCTTGTGGACTCTCAATACTGTTTGGCTACTTGGAGAGCAGCAAACCCGCCGGCACGCACACACACACACACACACACACACACACAAAGACACCCCCACCACACGCCCTCCCCACTACCCTTAATCCAAACACATTCTACCGACTCGCCATTAAAGACACAGTGTTGACCGGCAAGGCCTTTACTCTCTTATCACTGTTCTTTCTTGTCTGCCTCCCTCGCGGCATCCATGTTGACACCGAGGCTGAGAAGCACGGCAATGATTGTCGAGATGACTCACTATGTTTCTCTCTCCCTGTGTCCAGGTCTGAGTGCGTCCACTGAAGCATGAAGCAGGACAGCAGCAATGGCGATGTCAGGCCTCACCTGCAAACCTGAGTGTGTTTACAATAATTGACAGGTTTGATGTTTTTTTTTTTAAAACCAATAATAGACTTAATAGAATTTACTTATAACTTGTGCGATCTAGTGGAAAAGCATTTAACTCATTGACTGCCGTGGAAATTTTCATCAACTGGAATCCAAAGGTTTGCTGCGCCTGACATATGTATTCGTCAAGTATGTTTTTCATTGGGTAGGTGTGGAAGAGGGTCTCGCCCAGCTTGTCTGTGAAATTCAGCTTTGTAAACCACTAACACAATGGTTCTCAAACTTTTTATACCAATTACCACCCAAAAATAATTAGCGTTCAAAGTACCACGAGTAGTAGGCTTCAGTGTTCATAATAATTGAAGCAAGATTTTTTTTTTTTTTTTTTTTTTTTCAAACAATGGTTCTCAAACTTTTTGTAAGATTATAAAACAACTACACTTATTAATAATAGATAATTTATTTTTAAAACAAGTAAATATTATCACTGTATCCAAAAGTTCGATATAAATACAGTATATAAAATATCAAATATTGTGTTTTACAACAATACTTAACTATATTTATAATGTGGGGATAAAAAAGTGAAGCTTGTGGCCAAAATGTACTTGCGCAGTGCATACCGCAATTGGTAGTTCAAATGAATGATTGAGTGAGCGAGATGCTTTTAAAGTATCCACACACTCGCTTATTATTCTCGCCAATGTCCACTCTCTTTAGCAAACCACTTCTTCCTTCGCTATTTATCTTTTTATGGTTTAATAAATGTGATAAAGTACAATATACTGTATGTACAGCATCAAACGCCTATACAGGGTCACTGTTCAGGGCATCCATATATCCAGTTGCTCAATGTGCGGGGATGAGTCGGCAACTGTAATTTTTACGCAGTGGTCCGGTACAGTCGGGTTCGACAGCATTGCGCCATGTGCGGCAGGACATAGTTGTTCACCGACTGTGTGGGGCTTACCTGCTCTGGTGTTCCGGAGGGTGTCAAGATACGAAGCTTCCTTTGTTTTGGATATTTGTACTTTGATTGTTTTAGTTCATCCCGTTTTCATAAAAGAAATGCTGCGGGTTTGTCAAGAAGTGCCGTGTGTTTTGTCATGATTTGGCGTTTGACATGCAATGGTTTCATGCATTCATTGTTCAGCACTTGGCCACAAATCACATACTCCAGATTGGGCTCTTCCTCTCTCCTGATCCAAATAACACCAAATTTCATATAGTTGGATATTGCTTAAGTAAAACACTCTTGTCATTTCTCCACTAGTGTTGCCTAATCGCAATGTGAGCTCCGGCCGAGGTCTTCTCCACACCGCTCCTCAGCCTAGCTCAGCAACCAATCAAATGCACACGGACAATAAACTGGCCAATCATGGCAAGCAAGGTCACCGGTGACGCAAGAGCTCAAATGGCTGCCGTAAACCTGCAGGCTCAACAGCCGCAGCAGCAGGGAGCCTCTGGTCACCTGGCCCCCAAGAGCCGCCAAAGTGCCGGGGGCCATGGAATTAACAAGAGCACCCCAGGGCTGAAGGCCGCCGGCCAATCGTCGAGCATCGTTGGAGGGATGCTCAAAACCAAAAGCAAACGGGAGAGGAGCGTGTCTGTGGACTCTGGTGAACCAAGACACACTGCTACTAAAACCATGGAGGATGATGCCAAAGCAGGTGAGATCTTTTTTCATTCCAAGATGTCCTGCAATTGTAACATATCTTTAATGGGACATCTTTTGGAAAATAGGCTTGTACACAAACAGTTGGATCTCTGGAGTGCCTGCCTATTCATCAAGTATGAAATTAAATGCGCAAGTACAGTAAACTCCCAACTATTCGAAGGGGATAGGGTTCGAGCCTTGCCGCGAATTGCGAAAAAACAATTGACAGACACCCTCCCTAAAATGTGTTATTATTGCGTATATTACTTGTTTAAATCTTAAATATACCACCAACTATGATCCATAAACACAAAACTTGTCTTACAACATTACCCTTTAAAAATAAACATTTGATATCAGCAAAGCCAAAACGTACAGACGTGGTAAAGACTATCCGTAACTTGAGTAACATCTTTGGCTCAACTTGGCTCCTCCCTGACAGAAGGATTTTGGTCTCTCAGTTAAGGTGTATCACTTCAACATACCGGTACTTCCTTGACACCAATTACTACTCTCCAGCTTTTTTTTTTTTTTTTTTAGGGCTGTGGCACAATCAGGTTTCATCTTAGGGCATTACAGTAAGAGCAAAAAAAAAAAATGCGAATAGCTGAGGATAAGTTTCACAGAAGATAATGCAAGTAAAATTTGTAAATTTGTGAATAGCGAATTGCAAGTTGCCAGTGATTTACTGGATACAAATACTTGGGTCTCTGGAGTGCCTGCCCACCCATCAAGTATGAAATGAAACAACCACATAATGTTTTTGTGAGCTGCCTATTTGTTTATTTTTCTTGAATTGTGAAAAATATGCATCATACAGTTTATCTCCTTTAAGGGTGCAAGAGTTCACCTTCTTTTGCCTCGCTATCAGTTTCAATCTTTGAAAAAACTTGATGACGTGCCTTCTTCACCTCCTCCGCGACAGGAAGTGAACGTAATAGCACCGAAAATGCCCCGACCTTTCAGTGAAGCGGCAGAATTTCCTCCATCCACTCCCCCAAGGCTTCTGCTAGCGGCACTGACGCCTTTCGAATGAAAAAGCGTCAAATGTCCTCGCTTACAAGGTTGCCAGTCTTTTTGAGTTTCCCATGTTGAAAAAATTGTTTTGTTTACTTCTTGCTGAGGTCACATCCTGCCTGTCCAACAGTAAAACGCTTAATAACATCAGTCCATTCATTTTCTGTGCTGCTTATCCTCATTAAGGATATATATTGTGATGTAATAGTGAGCCCAGTCGTTTGGCCACATTTACTGAAAGAGATTTCTTAAAAAAAAAGTCATATCTGTTTTCCGCAACAAGATCAAAGTCAAGATCATGAACAAAGTATGCCCCGGCATTACCATCAGATCATTGCGCTTACAAAGCAACCAATCAAATTGTTCTGACGTTATCACCAATGCTATTGATTCCCAAACACTGTGTGGGAGATTAGCAAGTGTGCTACGGGAAATTATCCACTTACAGTTAATGGGTTCAAGAATATTATTTACTTTCTACAAATAATCTATCTTTGTTCATCTATCCATGCCAGCAATGTATCGTGACAGGCAGAAGAATTAAATGTTCTTCCACTACTTGACAGAGGGTATAATTAACCTGCCTGGCCCTGTTGCCATTCATACAATTGAATAATAGCTTTGTGTTCAACTGAACAGGCCCAAATTTGACACTATGAAAATTTCTAAGTAAACTGAAACGTCATAAATTTTTCAGTACATTTACTTTTTGTTTGTTTGTTTGATGGTGTTTCCGTGGGGTTTTCTAATTTGTGCCCTGGCTCAATAAAGGTTGTGAAACACTGACCTATGCTACTCACAGCCACTTTGTAACACGTGCTGTGATGTATTAACAAGCAGTATGGCCTTCAAATCATTTGGAACCATTGGCATTTCCGCCCGGCAACAGGATCTCTAGGCATTCACACGCTATTGGTTATGAAATTTTACTTTTTAATATCTGATTAAAATGCATAAATTCAGGAACAAATTAGACTTTCTCATTAACACAAGGATTAACTGATGACAAAATAAATAAAATGCCATAATGGTATTTCACTTTCTGCCCTGTTGTCCTTGATTTTGTAGCTGGACCAGAGTGTTGAATTGAAATGAAAGTCAAGCCTGCCTTCAGCTGAGCGGCACATTACTGTGCTGAAAAAAAAGCAGGACAAATCTAGTGACCAAGGCAAACAAATTGGCTCAATGACTGACTTTATTGTGAAAAGAATCCCGTAACCCTTGGCAACATAACATTGGAAGAAAAACAAAGAGATCACTGGTGTTGGATTGGCGGAGCACCCTCTGCTGGCCTTTCTGTGTATTATTGCTGCATTGACCACACTACAATGGAACACAATCTTTGATGTTTGTTGACTTCCAGTTTGTTCTAATTTCAAATAATGTAAAGTCAATTAATTTTTTCCCAATCTCAAACTGCCTTTATTAACTATACAGGCAGTGTTTAAGAAACATTTTAACATTTATAACTGTCATACAAGTATAGAGAGCCGTTAACCGTTGTGTGATGAAAGTAAAATAAAGAAAAACGATTCACCCTTTGAAGATGCCTGACAGTCATAAATAGGGAGGCAACAGCAAGGTGTTTGCAGAGCTATACTGTCATCTAGTTGCTGTGAAATGTTTAATTAATTGTACAGCGGACCCCCGCATATTCACGGTTCGGCACCCGCGGATTCACCTATTTGCGCATTTTTTCCCCCCCAATTTGTTTTCAATTTTATTGGTTTTTGTTGGGAGGTGGAACCACCCCCATTTTTCATGGAAAACGCATAGTAGCGGTATGTCCCCGCTTATATAAATAATTTTTTGGGTTTAAAATTGTTTTAATTTTTTTCAGTACAATGATAATGGCCATCAGTTATTTGCAAGATTTTCACTATTTGTGATAGGGCCTGGTCCCTATCCCTCATGGATAGCGGGGATCTACTGTATTGTTCACGTGGTACTGAGGACGAGTGGTTAGAATCTTTGCCTCACAGTTCTAGGTTTGAACTCAGTTCGGGCTTTCCTCTGTGGAGTTTGCCTCCAGGGGTACACGAGCCGTATCTTGGGGGCCCACCGAATAATTTGAAATAAATGATTTTGTAATTATATCGTATCATTACAAAAGAGAGGTCATCCCTTCATATGGGGACCGGCGGGCTAATAAAACAGACAAAATAAATAAAAAATAAATGACTCCTCCCTTCTTAGCTTTACCACTACTTGCTCTGAGCCAATTAAAAGCTCTGAATATAATTGTTGTGATGTGAGTTTATCATCCCAATAATCTGACATCCTTGCATTTAAAAAAAAAAAAAAAAAAAAAAAAGTCATAGTATTACAGGAATTAGGTCCCATTGTTTTGTGAACAAAAGGTGTATTTTTTTTCTAGAGTATAGTACTATTTTTTTTAGAGAAAAAAAGGTGTCTTTTCCAGAATAAAAAGTGTAATATTACAAGAGTAAAGGTACACTGTATTTTTGAAAGTCACTTGTTGAAGTATAATTTTCTTCACTTGTTAAACGTTGGCTTTAATATCATATCATTGTGACTTTATCCTGGAAAAATACATCTTAATTTTCATAAAAGGACAACTTTTATCCCAACAAAATACTATATTCTCCTGAAATGACGACCTATTATCCGAACAAAATACATCTTGGCTCTTGTGAAGATTTTTTTTTCTAGAAACAAAACTTATATCTCATAATGCACATCTTTTTTTTTCTTAACAAAAATAAATTATCGTAACATTTCGACTTTTTTCTGGAAAATAGGCAACTTTTGAATTCTTAGGGCATTTATGGGTACACATGGTAGTTATGTTAGTCGGCTTTGGGATTATGAGGGGGTACCCTGTCAGATTTGCCTGGACCCAAAAAGTTTGAGAACCGCTGGTCTAAAGAAAGAACAGTAGTCTCACAGTTACCCCACGTTTTCTCTTTGTGTGTATGTGTTTGTGTGTGTTAAAGAGGGTGTCACGCGCAGTAAGCGCAGATGTGTTCTGGAGAAGAAGCAGCCATACAGTGGAGATGAGTGGTGCTCTGGACCAGACACGGAGGACGACGACGACAAGCCATGCTCGACGACTCAACGTGAGTTTAAACAAAATCACTGTTTGATTTACGGTGCTGTGAAAACGTATTTGCCCCCTTCCTGAGTTCAGGGTTTTTTGTTTTTGTTTTTTTTTTTGGGGGGGGGGGCATTTTTATGACACTAAAATGTTTCTGATCATCAAGACAATTTTGATATCCCAAAAATAACATTTTCTAAATGATGATTTTATTTATTAAGATAAAAAAAATCAAAACGTACTGGGAACAGTGGTGAAACTTGATAAGTGGTTCCGTGGGCAATTGCATTTTCACATAGGGCCAAATGGGTTTCCTCATTTACCTGGTTTGTTTTTGTGACTTTTAAAATTGGTTTGATTGTCTGAAACGTGTGTAGTGTTATTTATCAGTTGTGCTTGTTTGTGGATGATGACCTCCTCCTTGATTTGCTTTTATGTGTGATTTAACTACATCCAGTGTTTCTATCATGTAGCTACTACAACACTATTATAGTTTGCGACATGAGGATATTGCTTCAAAAAAATATATTTTTTTTTTTTGTTTTAGGTGAGCGAGGTCTGCCAGGACCCAGGCAGGGACAACCTGATCATCCACCTGCGGAGGCTGCCGCGTCTGAGCCTGTAATGGCTTGTGCACCAGGACCTGGACTGAAGCCTGGACCGCCTTTGCCTCAGTCCAAGCAGCAGCTGTTGTATGTATTCACAACCAACATGGCCAACAGGTAAGCTACATTTTACAGATCTAAAATTTGTATTGTGAAATTGTACCACTTAATGATACAAATTTTGTGAATTTTGCTTCAACAGTGCTGCGGAGGCAGTAATGAAAGGAAAGATGGATTCCATTCTTCAGTTTCACCAGCAAAATGTCCCACGAATTAAGTTAGAGCAGGTCAGCCAACGACAACTAAATCAGATATACAGTTGCACTTTTCACTTTCTTCGGACCCATACTGAGGGCAAAAACATAGCTACTTGAACTAGGTGACGACAGAGTGAACGATGTTTACGCTATCAAGGCATAGAGTCTATGTCTGTTTGTGAACTGAAGCATAGGTCGTAAACCTTAAAAAAAAAATAAAAAAAAAATGTAATTAAAAAAAAAACTATAATTTAAAAATTAAATTTTTGTCCGCAAATTTTGTTCATCAACAGGAGCGTTCATTAACTGAGGTTCCACCATATCTTGTCTTTATCATAATGCACATTTTTGGGGCCTCTCTGCCAATTTGTGGGGCACAGTATCTTTTAGAACAAAGGTGACTGCAGGGGTTCCCCGGTTTATGAGGGTTTAGACATACAAGGTTTTAAGGTTAACAGTGTTTTTCCTGGCTCAAATCAAGGCAGAGTTGGTACCATTGTGATACTTCTCAGGCCTGTGTGTGCCGCGCCCCCCACTGGCTCAAACAAACACTTTATCTATGAAGGTTTCTGTTGGCAAATCCACAAAACCATCTGACATTTAGTCTGTCTGGCTCTTTTTCTTCGACTTCTTCTTTGATGGTTTAAAGAGTGACTTCCAAATGTTTCTGATACAGTTCCACCACCACATTTTAGAGCTGGAGGTGGCCAGAAATTAGGCGATGGCAGACGCATCTCAATTTTTAATGCATGATAAACCCTGGAGGTTACGATTGAACTAGTTTGTGCTGCAGTCTAATAATATGCGATCACGTGGCACAAGATGGTGTGTTTTGATTCCGCCATACTTAACTGCTTTTTTATTGATTGTTTTATATTTAGGCATAAAAGAGTTTTTCTTAGAAATATTTCCTGTAAATATGACTTTACTATTGCTTTAGCATAGGTTAGTGATAGACTACAGCGCCTTCTGTATGAAGTGAACTCTTATGTAAAACGAGAACCCGTTGTATTGGAGGAAATTTGGTGTAAAAACTGTTATTTATTTTTGTCTGACATAGGGCCACGCACTGGTGAGGATCACTGAGAAGGTGAATTCCAGTGCCTCTCCGCCCACAGCCACCCCTAAATCCAAAAGTGGAACGCCACAGCCCAACTCGGCAGGAGGCGTTGTCTCCTCACTTGCAGTGAAAACGCCAATGTCAGCGGGTCACTCTGACAATGACTCCCCTCGGACCAGACATGGTGGCCTCTCCAGTAGTAACTGCATTCTCTCCCATAGGCCAGAGGGAGATGGCAGAGCCACACCTTCAGGCCCTGGCTCGGGAACTGTACACTGTGAGGGTCTTCCCGTTGCTAGTCTCTCTCCATCGGGGAGTCCTTCCATTCTGTCTGCACATTTACAGAGTGACACAGGACAGAGAAGTGGCCCCGGGAATGAAGGCGGTCTTTCCAAGGAGCAGCTGGAACACAGGGAGCGTTCTTTGCAGACTCTGAGGGACATCGAGAGACTATTTCTACGTACTGGAGTAAGAGGGGGCCCTCATGGTGACACGGGGGGCTCCAACAGTAACCTTACAAATAATGCTCCCAGCATCATAAATAACAGTAGTAGGGATCGAGATGCTATTCTTGAGGATGGCAATAACGGTACAAACACGGGGGATGGCAGTAGCGATAACATGGTGCTGTCAGCGTTGGCCTCTCTGGGAACCATGAAGAAATTTGAAGAACCACTGCAGTCCATAATTTCTCAAACAGAGTCGCTCGGCACTGCCACTCACAGCCCTGAAATGGACTCTCTCCATAATCTTCCCCAGCACCCTCATCCTCAGCTGTCTTCACCTGGCTTAGACATCGGCCCCTTACTTGGAACGGAGGGGCTAACCCAAGAACAAGTTGCGTGGCGGAAACTCCAGGAAGAGTACTACCTGGAGAAGAGGAGGCAACAGGAAATACAAAATCCCCAGCACTTTAGGATGATGACAGAGATGGGCTTGCATGGAGGTCCTATGATCATCAGGGGACCGCCTCCCCCATATCACAGCAAGCCTGGAGATCAACAGTGGGTTTCTGGAAATATGATGGGAGGAGGAATTCCTGGAAATGTACGAATGACGGACATGCACCAAGAAGGACCCGGATGTCCACAATTCCTTCCACATGTGCAGAGAGGGCCACCAGGTGGAGCAGGGTTTCCTGGCAGTCCTGGGGGGCTGTTATCTGTCGATGGTCTAGGACACCAAAGGCCTACCAGGCCAGGGATTTGGCTGGACAATATGCCCAACAACATGGATGGTGGAGGTTCATTCCATGGTTGCTACCCTCCTCAACACTTGCAGGAAAAAACAGAACATCTTTTAACCCGTGAGGAATTGTTTCGCATCACGGAGAAGCGGCAGATGCAAGGTCTTCCTCGGTTTGAACTCGATCGGATTATTGCGCAGCAGCAACAGGGCAATATGGGCTCGAGAATTATAGAAAATCCCGGGGGCCCAGACTTCTCCAATTTTGGTACTATGGGCAGGGGTCCACCTTCCAATCAAGGGGATCATATGGACTTTCCTGGTTCACGGGATATGATGGGCTCTCCTGGAGGGGGACCTCAGATTCGAGATTTAATGGACTCCCCTCTGGCGAGCAACCTTTCAATCAACATTAACCCACAGTTGAATATTCAGCAGCAGCATATGACTCTGTCACAAAAGCTCAGAAGGGACCCAGGAAGAGCAGGGCCTTTAAGTGAGTTTTTCAGTCCTGGAGTGATAGCAAGAATACGAGCATCACAAAATGAAAGAAGAAATATGGGAATGGTCTCGGGACCTGATGGACCCTTTCGTTTTCCAACACAAGGCCCTTTTTCTGGTGGACCAGGTGAAGGGCCTTATCCTCAGCAGCCTGGCCCTGAGATGTTCGGGCCTGAGCAGGAGGGTCATAATCAGATAGGAGTTACGTCACGACTTAGTCATATGCCAATCACTGGAGACCTCAGAGGAATGGGTCCTGGTCCTCGGCATCCTAGCGACCTGTCAGTCAATGTTCAGTCACTGACTTCTCCTACGGTCCAGCATCCTCATCGTCTTAATTCGCCATCCCTTCACCGAGAGCCATCCGCTCATCTTACCTCTCCGTCTGCTCCAGGGCAGAAGTCTCCTTCGATTATCGCCCCTGAAGGCCCTCACCCCCCCCTCCGCCCTGCTTCTGGCGCAGGGACGCCATGCTCTTCCTCCATGAAATCACCTCAGATAATGGGTTCTTCTAACCACGACTTGCACTCCCCGTCTCTCTCACCTGGACGACTTAAGTCTCCAGCTATGGCTATGGGCTCTCCTGCGTGGATGTCTCCAAAAAGAGATCCTTCAAGTCCAGGTGGCCCAAACAGTGTGAGGGCTGCAGGCAACGGAGGAAGTCATCCTGAGACAGGTAAATTTCTAAATGATGAAGTTTTTCACAACACACTTCAGAGGTAATCTGAGGTCTTAATTTATCATAATACTTTTGGTGACATTTATCTTGATGTTCTTTTGCAGGGCGGTCACTACCCCCTAGAAGTTCCAACTCCACCCCAAGTAGCCAACCAGGCTTGACAAATCCTAGTATGACATTTACATCATCGCCCGATGCTCCACAAACACAGAATCCTTTGTCGCTGATCATGTCTCAGATGTCCAAGTACGCCCTGCCCAGTTCTACTCCCCTTTACCACGACGCAATCAAGACAATTGCGACTTCTGATGATGAGATGTTGCCAGATCGACCTCTTCTGCCTGGCGTCAGCATTGGAGGTATGAACCCAAAAACACACAAAGACTTTTCATCAGGGAAGTTTTCATTTACTAGGTGTGTTATGTACAGCGGACCCTCAGAACTTGATCAATTGAGCAGCTATTCAGCTTCGGTATTCGCCCCCCAAAAAGTGGGAAATAAATTCTGGGAAAAACATTGTCCAAAGTCAACATATATCAGATGCTTGTTTGGGTTTTGGGTTAAGGTTTGATATATGAGTAAGGGGTTAGATTAGGGGTTAGGGCAAAGGGGTGAGGGAAAGGAGTAAAAAGTTAGGTTTGGTGTTCAGTGTTGGTAAAGGATTGGGAGTAAGGAAATAAGGTTAGGAGAAAGGGATAAAGGTTGGTGTTGAAGATTTGGGTTAGGTGTTGGGCAGGAGTTAGGATTAGGAGTAAAGGGTTAGCGTTAAGAGTAAACCGTTAGGTTCAAGGTTAGGAGCACGGGGTTAGGATTAAGAGTGAGGGTTTAGGAGTGAAAAAGGGTCATATTTAGGGTTGGTGTTAGTGATAACTTCGCAAAAAAATATTAATAGGCTTCTGGTTGATGTTTACCCAACTACTCTGGGTTAGGTAACCCTAAACCTTTTAACTATTAACAGTCTCACTCTCACATGCTGGTTTTGCTACGCCAACAGGAAACATTGGGAACCTTCCGACATCCCAGATCTTGGTCTCCCAGAGTTCCATCGGTGCCAAGAGTGATTCCCAGAGCCCCGTGCAAATCCCAAGCCAAGGTCAGCAACAACTATCCCACGATCCCTCGGAACCTGTGCTGTCTTCCCCAAACGCAATGGGCCTTCCTCTTATGAGTTCCACCATGATGGGAGGAGGAAGTGATGACCTTGGTCCTTGCAATATTTCACCGATGTCTCAAAACCAGATGGCGGCTTTCCCTCGCATGCAGCCTTCGTCTCACAGCCATATGCGCTCACCCATTGGCAGAATGTCACATCACTTCTCTCAGTCCGGAGAGGACATTCTCTCACCTCAGCAGCTGCACCTGCTCGGGAAAGACCCCCACCAACGACACCCTCATCCCTCAGATTCCTTTCCGCCTCTTCCCATGGGAGATGGCCCAGATCTGAGCGAAGTAATACGGCCCACCCACTCTGGGATCCCCGAGTTTGACCTGTCCCGCATCATTCCTTCTGATAAGCCCAGCAGCACTCTGCAGTATTTCCCCAAGAGTGAACCACACCAGAATCCAAACCAGGGGCCTGTGTCACAGCAGCCACCTCCCCAGCAGCTCCTCAAACACTTGTCGTCCTCTTGTCCTCCACACATATCAATATCCAACCCCCACTTGGCCAATTTACAGAACATGATGGCCGAGCAGCAACTGCCGCCTAACCAGGGGCACAGCGGACTCGGCCAAAGCATGGCCATTCTCCAGGGAAATGCCAGGGGAATGGTGCTCGGCACAGGCATTGGCCCCATGTGCCCTTCTGGGCACATGTTTGCAAGGACAGGCATGGTTCCACAGCAACAGCAAGCCATGATGGCCAACAGTCTTCTCCACCATCCCTCCGGTCCGTACCCGGGAATGATGTCACCTCAGCAGCAACAGCACAATTTGATAGCGCGGCAGAACATGATGATGATGCAGGGCAAGCAACGCAATATGCCCATTCCGGGAGACCCCTTCAGCCCCCAGGGTGCTTTAATGTCCCCTCAGGGTCCCATGATGGCTCCATCCCACGCACAGACTGGATTGATAGGACCCCAGACCCTCAGACAGCGGGGGATGTCTCTGGACAGCCCCATTGGCTACAGTCCTGGCAGTATGGCCAACATGCCTTTTTGATCCACCGGACGCAGCCTGTACAAGTGTCTCGTTTACATTACCACTGTAATCCGTGTATCATTCATTCTTTCCATTTTAATTGGCATATGAAACTCAACGAAAATAACTAACAAAAAAGTGACTCGTTATTTTAGTTTTTTTTTTTTAATCTAACAGAAAAAGTGGGGGGGGAAAAAACAAACAGATTTTTCATAATTCAATTTTATACTGATCAAAAATACAACATTGAAAAATGACCCACATGAGTGTTTCATTTTTGAGTTCAGCACTGTTTCCTCTCACATTCCAAAAACATCCTTGGCAATTGAAGACTCTAAAATGTCCATAGGTGTGAGTGTGAATGGTTGTCTCAATGTGCCCTTCGGATTGTCTGGCGACCAGTTCAGGGTATACCTCGCCTCTCGCCCAAAGTCAGCTAGGATATGCTCCTAGTGAGAATCAGCGGTGTAGATGGATAAATGGATGGATGGATGGTTTATGTGCCCGGAAAGTCAAACAAGCATTATGAAAGGCACGTTGGCTTGTTAGCCGCCGCAGTCAGTCAATTGAAACCTACTACTTACAAAAAGTTAAGGATATTGGGTTTTTGGTGAAATTTCAGGATAAACCTAAATTGCAGTACTGTGGATCTATGTTTCGGCAGCCGCGGATTCACCTATTTCCAGATTTTGTTTTCAATTTTCAAATGTTTCTTTTTTTTTGGAGGGAGGGCCCCCCCCCCCCCCCCCCCCCTCCCTCCAAAACCTCCCTCCAAACCCTCAAAACCTCAAAAACGCTTATTGGTGTTTTATCCATGATTATTCAATAATTTTTGGGGTTAAAAACAAGTTTGTTTGTTTTTTTTCCCCCCAATGCAGTAATAATGGCTATCATGAATGTGAGTGTGAATGGTTGTGTGTTTATATCTGCCCTGCGATTGGCTGGCGACCATTTCAGTTCAGGCTAGTTACCACATTCCCAACTAACCCGAACCCTATTTCAATCATATTCTGTCTTGTGGCCCATTTTTCCATTTTATATTTTTGAACCAACCCTAAAATTTGAATGTGAAAAATCAGGGTGGTTGTTTGTTTTTTATTTTTTGCATATTTTTGTCACAAAACAAAATAATCAGTCACTTTTGATTTTTGATTGCCATTTGAAAATGAAAAGAACAAATTATGCAGGGATTAGGGTTTCCATGCATTTTTATTTTATTTTATTTTTTTTAATTCTTGCTTGTCTTTTTTGGGAGAAGAGAAATTAGAAACATCAGTAACAAGCATCCCGTGACAGATTGCTACTGATTTATACATTGAAATATTTAAGAGCACTGTAAAATGGTTATATCAAAAATCTGGAGTGCTTTCCAAATACACACACACACACACACACACACACACATACATACATATTTCCAAGATGTGTTTGTCGGGAATCACATGGCAGTTCAGAGTGGTGCCTAGAATTTATATTTGTTTTTCCTTGATTTTATTTCTCCTGCTACCAAAACTGTTGCGTAAAGGAATTATATATAAAAAAATAATAATATATACCTGCTGTACATAGGATGCAATTTGTGATTGTTTGCACTCTCATTCTGTATAACTGTGTTTTAATAGAAGTCTAAAAGAAATGGAAGCGTGATAATCTCTATGGTGGGTTTTACTTGGGACGGAGAGTGCTGTTTGATGAACACAGACGAAGGGACACGGTTGCAGTCAAATAAATGAAAGCCTTAAAAACTCTTGGTGTGAAGACTGTCATCCTGGCCAACAGCCAAAGAATTAACTATTTGAAACAAATGTAAACCTGTACAATTGAATGACATCATGTAAAAAAATAAAATAAATAGAAGGCAGTTTTTGAGTGACACTGTCAAAGAGCTATTAATAGAACAAATGGATTATTACATTGCATAATACTGAGTTTTGAATATTTTGAACCTCTTGTGTACCAAAATAAAGTACAAACTACCATCTATGATAACAAGCCTAATTATAGTTTCAATTGGAAATTAACATTATTCTATTTGTCAAGTCAGAATTTTTTTCTCGTGAACCTTATGTCGCAGGTGACAACCTCAAACATAGAATTTGAATCGAAAAACACCTTCAATGATTGTTTTAATTAAAAAAATAGGGAGAACATGCAAACTCCACACAGGAAGGCCTGTGCTGAGATACAAACCCAGAACGTCAGCACTCTTAGGCAGATGTGCTAAATACTATCCCCAATGTGCTAGCATATCAGATTAATGATGCGTATATTGATCAGAATTGGAGTTGTGCCACAGTGGAAGTCCTCAACTTCCCTTAGCTGATGTCAAGATGTATTTCTGTAGATGGCAAACCGGTTGAGCGAAAATCAACAGTGGCTTCTGATCGCAGCAATGTATTACACTCCATTTTGCATTTCCATGTTTATCATTGATCGTCAACTACGTTTCCGAGAGCTAAAGTGAGCTCACTCCATTTTGTCATTTTTAAGTTAGGTGCAGTAATCAATACAGAAAAGGCATAGCTTTCAAATGGTGTAAATCAAAATTTAGTTCCACTTTTGACATAGGGGGCATTCCTTTATTGCACTCAGTTTTTCCTAATTCATGAGTGCAACACTGTACCAACTCCCATTTCCAAGATGGCTGCACCCATAAAACCAGGTTGCACCTCCTGCAAAAACCATCCAAGAAAGTGAAGTTCAGAGATTGAAGACTCAGAAAGTAAGTGTGCTTTACCCTGGGTTCTAATACATCTGCATGTTAGTGTAAGTAAATGTTAATGTATTTCAAGAAATATTGATAGATTTGATGGCTGTTTGAATTTAGATCAGTATTAAATTAAACTTATTTTTTCTCATCCCAGTTTGTTTCTTTTCTTTCAGGCAACCCAGATCATACTGGCATCCAACCTTTGAAACTGATGCTCACATGAGCTCAGTTGTGTATAGAAGAGCAACATGATCCAAGTCCAAAATAGTTATACACAACACAAAATGCCCAAATCTGGAGAAAATCACAATGACTGTGAATACAAGAATCCAGTAAAGTAAAGCCCAATGTACTGTATTATTGCAGCCATAAAAACGTAATTCTTCTGGAAAATTGCTAAAATTTAGTCACACCACTCTTGTTTAAAGTGGCTCAGTTTATTGGTGGAATATGTCCATCCCAAGTTTAAATAAGTTCAATCAATACCATTGCCACATTCTGACGAAGTTGACAGTTGTTTGTTGAAGTGAAAGGTTATCGAAGAATATATGACAGAATTAGAGTTGTGAAAAGTCAAAGCTACAATCTATTTGTTCGCGCCGGCCTCCATCCCAGTAAATGCTGACCCACGGGCTGGGATCGGCTGCGAGAGGACCTCCGCTTTGCGAAGCCGCATCCCGGCTGACGGTGCCAAATAAGCCATTAGCACTTGTGTGGTGTACGAGTGAGTGTTTATCTCAAGTCAAAAGTCGTGGGTGAAAATAACATCAGATGGAGAAAGAATAATGAGTCCGACTCTCCGTTTCAGCACACTGTATCCCTCCGCCAATACATTTCATTAGCCCCCCAAAAAATGAAATAATAGGTCCACTCCACACAAATGCAGACATCAATGCAAAAATAAATCATCTGACATACTTCCCTCTCTCCAAATAAAATGTCCACATTTCAAATGAAAACATTACAGAGGCTACTGAGGAAAATAAATAATCCTACAATATCACTAAGAAAGAAAGAAACTAATGATTCACGTCTTTAAGAGTGTTCCTGCGTTTATGACTTGAATGTTTGGACTCAAGCAAAGAAATCACGGTTAGTAGGCAAGATTTAATTTAAAGTGTTATTTAAAATAATAATAATAATGACAGTAAATACTGTAAAATTACTGAAGAGACAATTTCTCAATGGACAGTTTTGTTATTGTGAGCATCGCATGATTGTTGTTGCAATAATAGTGTTTTTGGAGGTACAGTATACGAATGTAAAAGTTGGATGGAGGGGGATAGAAGTGCACGGTAGGGAACAACAGGGAACCCAAGTACCACACTTTGAGAACCACTGCTCTAATGTGTTTATTAGTGCATTTTTGTAAAGGGATATCAATGTCATTAATATAAAGAGTGCAATCAATGGTGTGTTGCACACCTTGTTTATTATTATTATTTGGATTTAATTAATAAGCCTATAGTGTTGCCGTATGCTCGGTGAGGCATCAGAGGTGACATTTAAGACAAAGTAGGGTTCATTTTTGGTTCATTTTAATAATTTACGGTTGTCTAAAAAGACAAAAGTATTTATGAGATGAGGTGAGATAAACAATTTTTTTGGGGAAAAGGAAATTAAATCAGCTGATGGTGGAGGTGGGAGGCGGGCTCAAATACGATCGGAAGCCATCTTGAAGGTTCGGATGAGAAAAAGCCTCATTCGTGCTCTCGGCTTAGTCAGCTACAAATTGACACAGCTTAAAAATATATATTGAAAAACAAAAGACGATTTTCTTCGCTTATCTGAGGTAACACGCGTCTCGACTCTGACATCGTGTTTGTATGTTTAATCCTCCCCTTGACACCTAAGTCGTTTGCGCCGGGATGTTCGGGAACATTTTATGCCGTATTTAGCCGTCGTTAGCCAGCAAGCTAGCGTTGACGAGTAGCTAGGAAGCTAACTCGTCGACGTTGAATCTCAGTGTTGTTGAAATTGAAAAGGACAAAAAACGCAGAACGGTGACACCGACCGACACATCACAACACACAAATGTCGACTTAATGTTGAAAATAGTTTTTTTTTTTTAATGTTCGTTTTACGGCGACGACCCCAAAACGCGAAGCAAATTTTCTCGTGCTAGTCGTTACTACGTCATCGTTTATTAAAAGGCTATCCCCACTCTCGTCCAGCTAAACAATTTTTAATGGCTTTAACTGGCAAATTCCCGTTTAGCTTTGTCTGGGTTATATTCAATTATTACAGTTAAAGTCTTAATGTGCGTGACTGTGTATTTTCTTCCCCCAAACGACATGAGGACTTCGCAGCCGCTAGCTGCTAACTTTAGGGCATTTATCACAGCTAGAGACCTTGTACTGGGGGTAAAAAAAAACAACAAATTTTAATTGTAGAGTTTCGATTTCAGGAATAGTTTTTGTCGAGGCAGAGTTTTGCATGGTTGATTTAAATTGTGCAGCCGCTCCTTCGTCATTGGATTTTAACTATCCGAACCAAACGCTCCACCAGCTAGTTCGACATACATATTTAACAGATTTTATAGGTTAAGGCCCATTTGCAGTTGTCTGAGACACATCGAAATTCAAAAAAGCATTCCTTCGCACACAATTTACTTTTGGTTTATTTGCAGTCTGACTGAGTGCTTTTGTGCTTCAGGGTTTGTATAAATCCACTGTCGAGGACGCAGCGGCTCGGAGCTACCGGAGATGGCCAGCTCTAACAAGTCGACCAGTACTTGAGAAGCCAGTTAATCCCTCCCAGAGTTTGGATCCAGACACCTGCTGTCAAGCGCCACACTTGCGAAAACCGAACTGCTTATTAAGCCTCTATTCCCAACAGAAATCTGTTCAAAAACATGAAAGGGATTTTTTATTTTTTATTTATTTTTTTTGCTTCATGTCCCACAAATGGCAACATTGTGTAGTTAGTGGCAGGGAAAAATATTTGGACACATTGTATAGAAAACACATCCCTGAGAGGGAAGGACTACTTTTGTGAGTGTTTCCAGCTGAGTGGATTCACTCCCCACTTGAGGTTCATCGTTGTTGGACTGAGAAGCTAAGGAGGAAACATGAGCACTGCCAGGACGGAGAACCCGGTCATCTTGGGCTTGTCGAACCAGAATGGACAACTCCGGGGCTCAGTGAAGCCGACCGGAGCGCCGGGTGGCGGCGGCGGAGGCCTCCAGCAACAGCCGCTAAATCAGATGAAAGGCACAATTAATGGCAAACCCCTGACTGCTCCTGCGACTAACTCTGTCATCAAGTAAGTTGCGTGGTGACAAACACAGTGGGAGAGTTCTGTAACATGACAGACATCTGTGGTGTTATGTGATTTTTTTTTTTTTTTTTTTTTTTTTTTTTTTTTTTTTTTTATTCTCATGAGTTTGGACTTTTACAGGCCTGGAGATGACTGGAAGAAAAATTTGAAATTGCCTCCAAAGGACATGAGGATGAGAACTTCGGTTTGTATAATTTTTTTGGATGGGGGGGGGGGGGGGGTAATTTTGGTAATCTTAAAACTTGGAATAAACAGATGGATGTTCTTAATAAATCTCCTTAAAATATTGTAAACATGATTAAGGTCAATGTCCATATGAATTTCAAAGCAATCTTATCCCCATAATACATTTATGACAGTGGGAATAGTAGGGATGCACCCAAAATTTTGTCCGTAAATGACCCAACAGCCGAAACAGGATGTTGTGCTGATGCAAGCAAAAAAACGCATCCAACGTGCAGTTGTGTAAACTATTGTCTTTTTTTTTTTTTTTTTCTTTTTTTTTCTTTTTTTTTCTTTCTTTCCCCCTCCCTTTAAATGGTGCGTCCACTTTGGCTAGGTAACACTGCTAACATGATGCAGAGCTGTGTAGGTGAATATTTACTTTGTGTATGGTGTCAACGCAGCATTAGTAACTACTAATCACATCCATGGTGGCGAATAAGCTACACTCTGGAAAGTATCACGAAGGGAAGATAAGGAGTAATTAACAGGAGAATGATGGAAAAGCAAGATGGTAATTGCTAAGCTATTGTGATGTCGCGAAACACCGAAATAAGTGATTGGGTGATACAGTACACTTGTCACATAGGTCTGGCTGGAATTGCGTTATAGTGGATAGTAACCAACTTTGAACAGCAAAATAGCAGGCAAGAAAATGCACAAGACACTGTCTGAAAAGGTAATGAATTAGCACGTTACCATGTATATCACCTGAGAACAGGGCCTATATGGTTCAAAATATATTAATATAATAAATATTCATAAGATAACCTTTATTAGTCCCACAATGGGGAAATTTGCGTTGTTTCAACAGCAATAGTGTATACAGGAAATGCAAAAATAGCACACGAGAAGACTTGTATTGCACAAAATAAACAAACCATTGTCTGTGTGTAAACGTTCCAAACTGCAATATTGTTTGTTTGCAAAATAGTGCAGTTTTAATTTTACTTGATCCGATTTGAGACTTTCTTTTACTACGGTTGAAAACTAAATCGGTAAATGTCTAAGCCATAGACGGATAGTTTTGCAGATGGCACGTTGTGGTCTCTTATACTTTGGTTAAGGCTGCAACTGCCATTACAAGGTTGATGCAATACATAAAAATAACACATTGAAGCTGTAATTTAACTATTAGTTATACAGTGAAATTTTTTCCATTGAACAGTATTCAGAATTATTGTCCCATGGTAATGTTCTTGACATAATTTATAACAAAAAATATGGAAATTGAGACAAACTGTTCCTGAAGTGAATTTCTATAGGTTGGCAGCTCTGCAGTCATAACCGTAAATGCACTTTTACTAATAATTGGCATAATGATTTCCTTCGGTTTTTAGCCTTGGTTTCTTAATTTTTGGTTTCAGCCAAGAATTTTAATTTCAACAATCGCATGGTAATTGCGTGGAGGGGTACCGATTCTGCCTCTAATGGCTAAAAACGGCAAGTAACTGATGTTCTGCTAGTTTGTTTTTATTGCCTAAACAGTTTTAAGTTCAAGCTGTAAGTATTCCACAAGTACTACCAATTTTACCTCTTACATTACCATTAAAAATGTTTTTTTGATTTAGAAAATTGTGACTTCCACTAACAACCCAGGCTAAATTTAGCTCCTCCCAGACATAAAAAGCTTGCCTCTGCCGATATGCATAACTTCATTATACTTCCTTGACACCAACTCCTGTCTAGACGGCTTTGGTAGTTAAGGTTTTTCTGAAAGAGGTTTGGGGGGAAAAACACCAGTAGGTGAATTTATGAATAGTGAAGCGCATTTTTGAGGTGTATTACTTAATTGTTAAACTAATGATCTGAAAAGCTTCCAGTTACAGGTGATCATGTTTACTGTGCCTCACAGGATGTGACGGCGACAAAAGGCAACGAGTTTGAAGATTACTGCCTCAAGAGGGAGCTGCTTATGGGCATCTTTGAGATGGGCTGGGAAAAGCCGTCTCCCATCCAGGTGCGTTTCCTCTTGCGCAAATGTTTGATGTTATCTCTGCTGATGCCAGTGTCATGTCACAATGGTGAGGAAATCAAAGTATCCCTTATCACTGCTGCTCGTAGGAGGAAAGCATTCCCATCGCGTTGTCAGGGAGGGATATCTTGGCCAGAGCCAAGAACGGCACAGGGAAGAGTGGAGCCTACCTCATTCCCTTACTTGAACGCATTGACCTGAAGAGGGACTACATACAAGGTGAGCATCTCTATACACTGTCACAAGGGTGGGCAATGTATTGCCCAGGGGCCGCCTCAGGCCCACTTGGTTCTATTAATCTGGCACACCGTGTTTACATTGTCAAGTCCTTTAATATTACATTACTTTAGGCGCCCATCCAATACTGGTTAATTAAAATGCATTTTCATTTTTTTAACTTAAATGTAAGTGTAATTTTTTTCTTTTGATTTTCAACATTTAGTTTCTGACTCATATATGACAAAATAATTTGGCTAAATTTAAAATTTAGCATTGCTGTTCCTTAAATTGGTAAATTTAAATTCATTATTAATTTCTCGTTAAATGTCTTGTGGGTAAATACTGTTATTTAGATTTAAAAAAAAAATGCAATTTAAAAACGTATTATGAACAATCTAGTTAATTAGAATTTTATTTTATATATAAAATGCGTCATGAGCATAAATTACTTTAAGAACTACAGGTACATCTCAATAAGTTAGTGGGAAAATACTTTCCAGTGGGCAAATCCCTGCCTAACTACTAATATTAAAAATCATTTGCATTTTATTTTCTAGAGATGGTGTATTTTTTTTAATTTATTTATAAAAAAATTTTTTTTTCTAAAATCAAATTATGCATATGTTTAACTGTGTGTAGTGCATCTATAGAAGTTTAAGTTAAACTACCTAACTTAAGCTTCATTAAAGCTTTTAATGACCTGGCCCATCTGTCAGTTTTAAAAATAAAAAGGCACTTTAGCACAAATGTTTGCCCACCCATACTGTGAGATAATGATGCTGAATAGTTTGTCAGCATATGACTTTTCCTCTTTTGTCCCCTCCTATCCCCAGCATTGGTCATAGTGCCCACCAGAGAACTGGCTCTGCAGGTAAGCCAAATATGTATCCAGGTCAGCAAACACATGGGGGGCGTGAAGGTGATGGCAACCACGGGTGGAACCAACCTACGCGATGACATCATGAGACTGGATGAAACGGGTAAGGCTTAACACCTGGATGAGACTTCTGCTGACTATTTGTATCATCTTAAAATGGCTTTTGATTTATTTCCCAGTTCATGTGGTCATTGCCACTCCAGGGAGGATTTTAGACCTCATCAAGAAAGGAGTGGCCAAAGTCAGTCAAGTGCAGATGATTGTTCTTGATGAGGTGGGATGTGCTCTTAATTTTTCTGTCAGGCTGCATTAGTCCCCCCCACCCTCCCACCCCCCAACTCTGTTCTTTGTCTCATTTGCCAACAGGCTGACAAACTCCTGTCTCAGGACTTTGTGGTCATGATGGAAGAGATTCTGGGCTTCCTCTCCAAACAGAGACAGATTTTGCTTTACTCTGCTACCTTTCCCCTAAGCGTCCAGAAGTTTATGGTATGTTTTCGAATGTTAGTCTTACTGAATTTACAAGTGCGGACCATGGGGTTCTTTACTATGTTTTATTTTACATAATTTTATTTCACAAGCATATACATAGGATTAGTAGTTGTTAGTCAGCCGCTGCAGAAAAAAAAATCGAGCAGTACAATAATCCCTGTTCATTGTGGGAGTTACGCTTCCGACCTGTGATATGATATAGAGTGAGGCTACTTTTTATTAGGTTAAGCCTTTAAATACGCCTCATGCATGCGTTCAATGTATAAAAACATACCGAAACACAAAAAAGGTTTATTCATTCTCTTTGTACCTGGGGCCAAATGGCCGGGCGATTGTTGCTCTGCCTCATACTTAAGCTGAGCTAGCTGTCTCGCAGACCTACCTACCTACCTACCTACCTACCTACCTACCTACCTACCTACCTACCTACCTATCAAAGCTTGGTAGCCAACTGCATGCTTTATTGGTAGAAATGGGCCAATTTATTATTACTAAGTAACTTGTGATTACATGGATTAGCCACTGACAGAATGAAACCTGTCCTTTTATAGTGGGGTAGGGCCTACTCATGCGAGAAACCCCAAGTGCATACTTGGCTGGGGGACTTCAATGCTCGCGTGGGCAATGACAGTGAAACGTGGAAGGACGTGATTGGGAGGAACGCCCCCCCCGATCAGAGCCTGAGCGGTGTTCTGTTATTGGACTTATGTGCTCATCATGGATTGTCCATAACGAACACCATGTCAAAGCATAAGGGTGTCCACACATGCACTTGGCACCAGGACACCTTAGGTTGCAGTTCGATGATCGACTTTGTGGTCGTGTCATCGGACTTGCAGCCGCATGTCTTGGGCACTCAATGAAGTGAAGGGCGGAGCTGTCTACTGATCACCACCTGGTGATGAGTTGTCTCCGATGGTGGGGGAAGATGCCGGTCCGACGTGGCAGGCCCAAATGTATTGTGAGGGTCTGCTGGGAACATCTGGCCGAATCCCCTGTCAGAAGGAGTTTCAACTCCCACCTCCGACAGAACTTTGCTCAATGTTCCCGGGGGAGGCGGGGGAGTCAGAGTGGACCATGTTCCACGCCTCCATTGCTGAGGCGGCCGACCGGAGATGTTGTGGTAAGGTGGTCGGTGCCTGTCGTGGCGGAAATCCTCGAACCCGTCAAGCTGAAGGAGTCCTATCGGGCCTTTTTGGCCTGTGGGACTCCTGAGACAGCTGATGGGCACCGGCTGGCCAAGCGGAATGGAGCTTTGGTGGTCGCTGAAGCAAAAACTCTAGAATGGGAGGAGTTCGGTGAGGCCATGGACAAAGACTTCCGGCGTCTCAGGAGGTGGAAGCAGTGCACCATCAACACTGTGTATAGTGGGGATGAGGCGCTGCGGACCTCGACTCGGGACGTTGTGAGCCGGTGTCCGGTTTGGTGGCCTCAGTATTGCATCTCTGCATTTTGGAGATGATGTGGTTCTGTTGGCTTCATCAAGCCGTGATCTCAAACCCACACTGGAGCGGTTCGCAGCCGAGTGTGAAGCGGCTGGAATGAGAATCAGCACCTCCAAATCTGAGACCATGGTCCTCATTTGGAAAAGGGTGGTGTGCCCTCTCCAGGTCGCGGATGAGATCCAGCCCGAAGTGGAGGAGTTCAAGTATCTTGGGGTCTTGTTCACGAGTGAGGGAAGAATGGAATGGGAGATCGACAGGTGGATCTGTGCAGCGTCTGCAGTGATGCAGACTTTGTATCGGTCCCTTGTGGTAAAGGAGGAGGTAAGCCGAAAGGCGAAGCTCTCAATTTACCGGTCGATCTATGTTCCTTCCCTCACCTATGGTAACGAGCTGTGGCCGGACACAAGCGGCCGAAATGAGTTTCCTCAGCAGGGTGTCCGGGCTCTCCCTTAGAGAGAGGGTGAGAAGCTCGGTCATCCGGGAGGATCTCCGAGTAGAGCCGCTGTTCTTCCACATCGAGAGGAGCCAGATGAGGTGGCTGGGGCATCTGATTTGGATGCCTCCCGGACTCCTCCCTGGTGAGGTGCTCCGGACACGTCCCACCGGGAGGAGACCCCGGGTACGGCCCAGGACACGCTGGAGAGACTACGTCTTTCGGCTGGCCTGGGAACGCCTCGGGATCCCCCCCAGAAGAGTGGATGAAGTGGCTGGGGAGAGGGAAATCTGGGCGTCCCTGCTAAAGCTACTGCCCCTGCGATCTGACCTCGGATAAGCGGTAGAAAATGGATGGATGGATACAAAACTGGGTCAGCTGTCAGAGGGGGCTTCTCTGGACACTTGTGTGACAAAAGAAAGTTTTTTTTTTTTTTTTTTTTTTTTTTTTTTTAATAAATTTAAAAATGAAATTGACACTTATACTAAATCTATGTTACTCTATGGAGGTCTCAATAGCCAAAATATGAGACCTTTAATCCTATGCACAACACCTTTTTATCTTTGGTAGGGTCCACATCGAACTCGACTGTAAAAGCTTGGTTTTTCCTTACTCCTACATATGTCACTTCGTTTTGTTTTTCACCCCGCATTCCTCACATACTTTGGCCATGGAAACTCCTGACGCTCAACCTCTTAAATTCTAGGTTGTCACCAATGCTAAGGTTAGTGATATTAGTTTTTTCACCTCCATTACAATTGGTTGCCATAGGGAAGGGTTTGACAAAAAACACAACACAGAAGGTTTGAGATGCGTGTGTGTGAGTTAGTGCTCAAGTAAACGGCAGCAGCTATTCCCGAACTACACGTACCAGTCTCGTCTGTTGATTGCACTAATAAATAATAGCGGCCAATTCTGGAACTAATTGAGTTTGCTCTCAGGTATTTGAGTTCCAGCCGGACACTAACATTTCTGCCCTTGAAATCTGGCGTCTGTTGGTTCTGGGACTGTTAACACGAGATTTCACTGTCGCTCAACAATTCAGAACTAAGTAGTTCTCAGGCTTGGCATGTTTTCAGCATTTCAACCATATTTAATGTATTTAGAAATAAATAATTTTCCAGGGTCTTGAATTTGCCATCTCATGCTGCTTCTGTTACAAACCAGTTTTCACTGTGGTTGTAGAATTCGCACCTGCAGAAGCCCTATGAGATCAACCTCATGGAGGAGCTTACATTGAAGGGGGTGACTCAGTATTACGCCTACGTCACCGAAAGGCAAAAAGTTCATTGCCTCAACACCTTGTTCTCCAGGGTAAGATGGACTTTTCTGGTTTGATGCAACATTTAAAAAGAAAAATCAAATAATTAGAATGTAACAACTGTATGTCACTTATCTTCTAGCTCCAGATCAACCAGTCTATAATCTTCTGCAACTCCTCTCAGAGAGTGGAGCTCCTTGCCAAGAAGATCTCCCAGCTCGGTTACTCGTGTTTCTACATTCATGCCAAGATGAGACAGGTCGGGATGCAGTTCTGTCTGTCCCCGTGTACAATTGTTGTGAAATGATGCCTCTGTTGAAACTTGTTAGTCAGACAGGCTTTGCATTGTAGCCGAAAGCAAAGTTTTAGTTTTGTGTTCAATTCTTCTTTGTCTCCAGGAACATCGCAACCGTGTGTTCCACGACTTCCGAAATGGTCTCTGTCGAAATCTCGTCTGCACTGGTAAGTCTCTTGAATTATGTAAATGTGTTTTTCAAAACAAGTTGAAGGAAACTTTAGAAAGTTTGCTAGTTTGAGTTTTCTACTCTCAGTTAATAAGCCAGAACATGCTAGTGTTCTTGTTGTTGGCTACCCCCAACCTCCACGGTCACTTTTCATTGTGTGCCTCATAGTTTTTGATAGGCATAAAGAACTTTAGCTGGTCAAATGTTTGCTTTTTACTTCGAATAATGCCCAGTCTTTTTCTTTCAGACCTCTTCACAAGAGGAATAGACATTCAAGCTGTGAATGTTGTAATCAACTTTGACTTCCCGAAGCTGGGAGAGACGTACCTTCATCGCATTGGCAGATCTGGTGAGGACTGTCTTGTAGCCTTCACCTTATTTAGCTATGAAAATAAATAAATGCATAATGCTCAACCTCATCACCCAGGCCGATTTGGACACTTGGGTCTGGCCATCAACCTGATCACATATGATGATCGCTTCAACCTGAAAGGCATTGAAGAACAGTTGGGAACAGAGATCAAGCCCATCCCCGGCATCATTGACAAGAGCCTGTATGTGGCAGAGTACCACAGTGAGAGTGGCGAAGAAGTTAAGCCATGAGCCAGTGAGTACACGCATGGTCCACTCCTGCCACCATTACCAATTCATGGGGTCCTTGTTTTACGGCAGTCCCGGCATTCAAGGTTTCGCTGTTAGGAAATATCATTTCAAATTCATCTTACAACAGGTCCCTAAAAATAAATGACTTAAAGATAATTTATTTTGGGGAAAAAATGCAGCTGAAGTGTGCGTGTTCATGCACAAGTGTCAAATACTTAACTTGCTACAACCCAGGCTAAACTTTGCCCTTCCCGGACATTCAAAGCAGTCGAAATGCATCACTTCAGCATACTTCCTTGATGCAGTTCCTACTTCGATAGGGCTTTGGTGTAATTTGGTGTCATTTTAGCCAGTTGGAGAGAGAGTGCGAAAAATGCAAATAACAATTAGGTTCCACAATCTTGATTAGGTGAATTTATGAATTGTAAACCATGAATGTGCAGGCCATTGCAAACTCCTCTTGTCATTTTTTCCCAGTTATGGATAATTTGTTATACATTGTACAGTCAACATAGCCAGTTGCTCCTGTATTTGTCTGGCAATAGCGCTAGCAAGCTTCCTGATCAGCTACTATTGTTTCATGTCACTGTGTGGCTCAGCTAACTCAGTGTTGACCACACACAAGGAATTGCCACAGTGTATATTGAACAGGTTTAACATAAAGGATTGTCTGCGTTGACCATTTTCCAAGTAGATCAAATAGAAAAAACTGTTTCCCTAAACAGTGATTCCTGACCATGAGATCAGGTGTGCCTCATTAAATAAAATTTCACTTGAAGGCAGGCTATGTATTTTTTGGAATGTACATTCAATTAAAAATGAGGTGATCAACTTGCCTGCCAACCTGGTAAGAGTGATGACTTTTTTTCTTTGTTTTTTTGAAAACTGTAAATTCCAGATAATGGTCTGAAAATTGACAACAAATGTCTCTTTTATCGGTTTATGCCAGCAACATAACAGCCCCAAAAAATTAATTCTCGACTAGATGGCAGAAGGTACAATTAGTTTTATATGCAGCTGTTGCCATTCATACCACAAAATATGTACATTTGTAAGGAAATTTGACTTGTATGGTGTGCCGTGAAAATTTTCATTTAAAATTTTTGGCTCAAACATTGGCAAAAGGCTCCTAACAAAAAACAAATCACAGAATAATCGCTCAGACGGATTGAGCTTTCGCAAGTGAAGGGAAACGCTTGAATTTGGCCTGTGTGTACGCCGTATGACTTTTTTTTTTTCTTCTTTCTCTCCCATAAGGACGTTTGTCCTCCAAATATTGAGCTTTTAGTTTTCGCGAGTGCTCAAATGCAAGTACTTGTACTTGTTTTGGGATAAAAAAAATAGTGGTCTCAGCACACTTAACTCTTACACCTTAGTCAACAGACAAGCAGTAGACTACAATCTTAACTTTTTCTTGTCATTCACAGATCAGTCCATCCACCATTCCCCTTTGGACCCACCCCAACTTGTATTTGTTATCCCCTTTAACATATGGAGCCTTTTTTTTTTTTTTTTTTTTTTTTTTTTTTTTTTTTTTTATTGCCTTCATCGGGAATGCGAACTTTGTCAGATGCATTTTGGAAGAACTCATTTCCCTTTTCATGGGGCTCAATGCTGCACTGCTTGCACTGAAGACACTCCTTCCTACCATGTCCCCTCCCAAACAGGAAAGTGCGGGACCAAATGGAAGGCATATCCCGACATGCAGAGGTGACTCTTTGTCCAACTCGAAGCCAGCACCCACATAGCCCCACTTCCAAAAAAATGAACCTCCATCTGCCATTTTTGTTCTTGTTTTGGAGCCATTTTGTATGAAGTGCCTTAAGAAGCAGTCCAACTCGTTGTGAAGTAATAACCTTCGTCGTCATCAATCATAACCACTTTTTCATTTCTGCTCGTCCGGGGGCCTGCTGCGCTTCAGTCTGGCTTAACATTGCAAGACAAACTTGGATCCCCCCCGTGAACAGAGATGCTGGAATTTTTATTTTTATTTTTTTTTTTTTACACCAAGAAAGCCAGACTGTTCGTTTTTTTAGTTAAGAAAAATTTGCTTCGAGAAGAGCCCTACACTTTCCTCTTGTCTTCAGTGGCAGCCGAACAAAACTTGGATGATGGTGCAGCCAGTCAACAAATTGAGTTTTGAGGATTCCTCAACCAGTGGAGATTATTATTTTTTTTAATTAATTTTTTGTTTTGTTTTTTTGTTCCACCCCCCACTCCCTCCTTGCGCACCTTCCTATGGATGGCCGTGTTTAACTCTGTGAGCCTGTGTAAATACCTTCATTTTAAGATTGTTTTAGACAAGTTAATGACAAGGCTGGTTGACAACACAATACCAAGCCTCCCCACAAATACTTGTTGGCACTGGAGACTTTGATTACTGCCTATTGGCCTGTGAGTTTATTTATAATTTTAGAAATGCCAGAATTATTTAGAATTCTAAAGCAAAAGACCTCTTTGCATGAAGTGTCATTGAGGCCAAGTGTCATTTGAAAGTTGCATTTAAATTGATTAGTCATGCGATCTTTTGCCAGCCTCAACATGACGATCGGATCACATCGTCCGACTCGCTGCAGTGCAGCTTTCCTTGGCGGATGCTTTGTTTTCCCTTGGCCTGTTACATATAGTTATACGAGGAGGAAGAAGGCAGCCATTTTGATTTAAACAAGAATGTCGAGTAGAAAAGCATCCAAGTGACTCATCTTACCTGGAAGAGAAATGTAGCAGGAAGTCACTCTCTGCACGGAGACGTTTAAAAAAACAAAACAAAAAAACAACACAAAAATAACCCAGGCCAGGTTGGCACTTACAACGCACACAGTTGATTTCAGGCAATAACACGGACGGCTTTTTGTACCCGCCATGCCAGCACAAAGATGTTGGTGAAGAGTCCTTAAGAGGGAGGGAAATTAGGGGAATGGCTCTGATGGATTACTAAATGACTTGGACTGCAAACTCATACTGAGTTACTGGCTTATATTTTGCTGCCCTTTGTTTGTGTCTTGTTTGTTTTATGTGTGGGGTTTGGGTATACGTCCTTATGAAAACCTGATTTTGCACAAAAGCTCCCCGGAGCCTTTTTGGGAAGTTTGGGTTCCCTCTCGTGGCGAGATGCTCTTCTGACCGTTCTGACCAACACAGATTGTTTCAAAATGTTCCCTTCGTGTCCTTGTTGCGTCGGAACGGCAATTCCTCATGCTCGCTCGCATCTCATGTTGGCCCCTGAAGAGTTAATCAGTCATCCAATTAGGCTAATTTGGTGGGAGGGAGGGCTTTGTGTTTGAAGAAAATATTAATGTAAAGCCAAATACGAGCGAGCGAGCAGGGGATTGAAGCTTTGCAGACACTCGGCAGCTGTCTGCGACCTGGTGGTCTGTCGGTGGTACTCCAGCATGTTTTTGTTTTGAAGGCTGGTCCGACTGGACCAAATGATTGTTAGATGGGATGCTCCCTACTGCCGGCGGCCGCCATGTAGAGAACCTTAGAGACTGAGACAATAGCATCTTGCCAAACTCTTTAATTGGATTTGTTCACTAACCTAATTGCCTCATTCTTTAAGGTCGTTTTAAATTTGGGGGGGGGGGGGGAATTGGCTCACTTGCTGCCCTGATGCACACGAATCCTCCACGATAGTGGTGACCAATTTACCAAAAAAAACTACACACTTCTGTGTCCAATTAGACTTGGTGTTACGTTCTGTCCAGGAGGATGCTGCTGATGTATCAGTACACTAGGGGGGGGGATCTCAAGTTCATGGAGATGGGATTGAATGGAAGGGGGGCAGGGGAATAAATTGCCATTTTGGACTTTTTTGTTTGTTTTTTTTGCCCAAAGGAAAATGTGGAGAAAATTGAACTCCAAATTTTAAGTTTCAGTTTTTATTTTCATGGAAATTTAGTCATCATTCAATTGGCAGAATTTTCAGTGAAGCAAATTTTACAAAGTTGAGTTAAAAACAAGGAACGAAAATGTCATAAATATTGGGCTTAAAGATTGAAAGTTTTGTTCAAAATAAAACTCACTGAATTTATTTTTTGGTCTCATTTTTTTTCTTTGTGTATTTGAACTCTGCAGTCATGTTGTGTAATCTTTAATTGAGCAACTTAATTTCTTGTACATGGTCATCGGTTCCACGTGATTACAATTTTAGACTTATTTGAATTTTGAGTAAAAGGGGAAAATTACATCAGTGTACTGCAACTGAATTAAAAATAATAATAATTCCCAACTCCCCTCTAACAAAATGTACTGGTTCCAGAGAAAGTGACCTTTCTGGCCACTAAGTAAACCCACAGCCAAACGGACATCACCAGGTAATTTTTGTTGCAACTTGCAATGATTAAAATTTCACATTTAGTAGCTTTAAACTTTGCTCTTGTAAAATACAGGGCGGGTCCGTTGGTATCGACAATCAAGGTTACGAATGGTGTGCAATGAATTTGTGTGACTGTCATTAAGCAGCACAAGACACGGTCAGTTAGGCTACCACCGTGCTGGAAGTTTTTCGTTTATGGCTAAGAGGTGTATTCATACAAATATTTAATATAGTTGTGACTTTATGCATGGGAGATGTAGAAGTTTCCTCACTATAGTTTTTGCGCCATATTGTTGTTACCCCTTCAGACCAGCAGATGGCGGTGGGATACTTTAGTAATTCATGCATACTGCATGCTTGGGTTTGTGGCCTTATGGTAGTGCAGTAAATTGCAGGTGCTTGTTCGTTAGAAAGAATACTAGAAGTGAAGTTTCTTTCCACTTTACAGGTGGCCTTTAGTTATTTACTGTAAGTAGTGCCTTTCACTGATGCCTGGCAAGTAGCTAAGTGGCAGATGAGTGATGCATAGGTGGTGTTTGAGTGAGGATTCAGTTGGCACACTGGTGTGAGTGTTGACGCATGGCTGGCACATTATACATGGGTGATGCGAGAGAGGAACAGAGATGACACACGAGTGGTATTCCCTTGCCACATTTCTGGGCAGGCATTTGAGTTTTTAAAAGTGGTAAAACGAGAGGCCAGTAGCACAGGTGATAATCCAAAAGATTCATTCTGTGCAATGGTCACTGGTGGTGACAGAAAATGTGGAAAGTGAGATTGGTGGCACATGGGAAACAGGTGGCAGGCAGGTAGCATGATATGCAAGTGTATGAACACAGACACAGCAAACGGTGTTGCAGCCAGCCTTGAGGAGGGCAGTGGTCAAGAGTGGAAGGTGAAGAAAGCGAGAAGAGGGTCCATCCGCTTTAATCTTCTTAATCCACCCCAAGCAGGGGTTGGATCATCGTGATTGGTAGGAATTTTTTCTTTAGTCTCGATCCCAGATTGTCTTTGGTGTCAAAGTGGTACCTCATTCTCTCCAAGTGGCATCAGCCAATCTAGGGGTGAGGAAGACCAATGGCGGCCATGTTAAAATGAGCAGTACCACGCTACATGCGTTTTGAAAATCTTGGCAATGTGATAATTTCCAAGATGTCATGAATGAGTTGAATAGTTTGAAGTGCAAATGGAATGAATTGATCAAGAAATATGGAGGTAGGATGTAAAGGTTGGGAATGTTTGGATGGAATGGAATAATAAAAAAATGTGAGAGTTGTAGGAATGTGGGAAAACAATAGTACCCAGTATGTCCTGAAGCAGCTGAACATTTTGAAGTAGGAATTGTTTGAATTGGTAGAGAAATGTGGAAGTACAAACCACAATTCCAATGAAGTTGGGGTATGTAGAATTCAAATTAAAACATTGCAATGATTTGCAAATTCTTTTGAAGCTATATTCAATTTAATACACGAGAAAGACAAGATATTTAATGTTGAAACTGATTGTTTTTTGGGTTTTTTTTGCTTTGCAAATATTGACTCCTTCTGAATTTCATGCCTGCAACACGTTCCAAAAAAAGCTGGGATGGGGCATGTTTACCAGTTATGTCACCTGTCCTTCCAACAACACTCAAGCATTTGAAAACTGAGTCCACTAATTGTTGTTTTGTTGTTGGAATTATTTCCCATTCTTGCTTGATGTACAATTTCAGTTGCTCAACAGTCTGGGATCTCCTTTGTTTTCAGTAGGAGACAGAGCTGGACTGCTTGCAGTCTAGTACTGTATTTTCACAACCATAAGGCGCACCGCATTAAAAGGCGCAGTCTCAGTTGCGGCGTCGATTGCTGTATTTAACACACACATAAGGCGCACCGTGTTATTGGTCGCAGGCATGGTAAAACAGACGCTAGCTTAAAACATACGGTAGCATGCATGCGCGCTAAAACAATGTTTTCAAAAAGGCAGCGGGAGCAAAACTGAGTTCGGTTGTACTTTATTGAAGTATTTAACAATGTACTCTCATTTTTTTTTTTATCAATCCTCATCCACAAATCCATCAAAGTCCTCATCTTCTGTATCCGAAATGAACAGCTGGGGAAGTTCTCCATCAAACACGCCAGGTTCCCTCTCTTCATTGTCGGAGTCAGTCTCATGAGAAATGTCAGTCTCAGAAATGATGCCGGCTTTTACGAAAGCTCGAACAACAGTGCAAGCAGACGCGTTAGCCCAAGCATCCATAATCCATTCACAAATTGTGGCGTAACTCGCCCAGCGCTGCCTCCTAGTCTTAGTAAAGATGTTCGCCATCTGTCAGCCATGGCTCCCACGCCGCACGCAACTTCACTTTGAATGCCCTGTTTACACGGAGCATTCCTCAACTTTCTGTCTTTTGTTGCCCCTGTCCCTGCTTATTTGGAACGTGAAATTCAAATTCAAAATGAGTGAATATTTGCGCACACAAAAACCAAATAACTTATCAGTTTGAATATTAAATATTTTGTCTTTGTTGTGTATTCAATTGAATATAGGTTGAAAAGGATTTGGAAATCATTGTATTCTGTTTTTGTTTACATTTTACCAAACTTAATTGGAATTGGGGTTGGTACAATGAATTGTAAAATATTTTGAATGAAAATTGTGGAAATGTAGGCGGTGCAGCATTTCCCAAGAGTTCCTCGAATGAGGTTAAATATTTGCTTCTTGAAGCATTCACACAATCAAGTATACTAATAAGGATAGCGGGGGCCACAGACAGCAGGCGAGTGACAGGTGTCAGGATGGTGGCAGAGGAGTTGCACACACCAGTAAAAACTTATGAAGCTGCTCGTTCGCCCTAGGACACAGTGACCGTTATTTAGTGACTTGCTGAACAATCAGGATTTTGTAATTACTCTGGTGGTCGGAGAAGGATATGACTGTAAAAACAACACGCACAAAAAAGCCTTTGATTAATATTTTAGTGTTGAGCCCCACACTTTGCTGCAGTGGTAGATTTTGCTGAGTCGAGCACGCAGTCACAACAGATATTACAGCGACATTTACATTTTACACACCCACATGCCTCATTTCAAAACTGTGCGTGTGTTCGTCTGCTCCCTGACTGAACTCTCCCTCATTTGCAAGTCGAACTGCTGGGAAAAGTCATGGGAATGAAGAGATTTTAATTACAGCGTACAGTGAACCCTCGCTATTCGCGGGGTTTAGGTACCAAAACAGTATAGGGCGTGGCCTAGTAAGTGTCAGCAGCAGTACCCATAGACTACCCAAAAATAAAGCATTAAATTCCTTCCTTCCATTTCCAACATCCTATCATGGTGAAGTGTGATTTATTTATTTATTTTTTTCCCCAATAATGGCAGGCAATCAAAATTACAGTGTAGACTGGACATAAATAACAAATCTAACACGGTGTCGTTGTCTCGCATTACAACTGCTCGAAAAATTGCTCGATGAAGAGAAATGAGCACAGGGCTCTCAATAATTACAACTACATTCAGCGTAATGGTGAGTTGAAATTTTAATCATTTGTTTTTATTTATTTCTATGCTGGTCTGTCATAATATTCCTTGATGAGAAACAGGACTGTTGTGTAAAAAAAGTTCAGGACTGCAGCACTAATCAGTGACTCTCTTGAACATGAATGACAACACAGCTAAAATATGTGTGTGTGTAGGTGTGTGCGTGTACAGATGACCTCTAAAGAGGAAGTGTCAGCCTCATACGCAGTAGATATGAGACAGCTTAGCGCTATTGATCCCACTCCTTGAGGAGACATCAGGTTTGTTAGAATCAATAGCTCTTCTTCAGGAGTCACTCCTGTGCAATTCCTTCCATTTAAGAGGAGATTTAAAAAAAAAAAATCTAGTGCAAGGAAGAGAGTGAAAATGTGATGTCTTGATGTCCTTGAACTTCCACACTGGGCAGAAAATGGAATTAAAAGACATGGTGCACAACGCCAGGAACTTTGGTGTTCTTGCTAGCTTTTTTTTCACAGTGATGATTCAAAGATCCTGAAAGAATCATCCCTGTCTTTTACGCAGTCCCCAGCAAAGGCAACCGTGTGCGATTTTTGATCTCGCAATCCGATATGGTAGTACCTTGACTAACAAGTCCCTGAACTTACAAGTTTTTCCAGTGAGGAGCCACCTGTTGGTCAATTGTTTTAGGTGAGGTACGAGCGAACTTCAGAGATACTGCTCGCACAATTTGCCGATACACTTTCAATTGTGTATTGAGCGGGACAAACGGCTAACTAAACAAATATAAAATGGCTGCTTTAGGCTGCAACTCACAACCAGTTGCTCACACGCAGACTGATCGGCCAGCCCGACTCTGGCTTCTGATGTCACTCACAAGGCCACGCCCCTCATAGGCTCACATTAATGCATGAATACTGCAGTATGTAAATGGGGTGCACTTATATTGCACTTTAACTGTACCATCACGGCGCCCAAAGCACATTACAAATGCTTGCAAACATTCATACACCAATAGCCAGGCCTGATGGGAGCAATTTAAGGTTCAGTGCCTTCCCTAAAGGACACTTCGACAGTGGGCGGTCAGAGCTGGGATTCGAACCGCCGACCCTTCAGTCAATGGATGACTGAAGGGTCGGCTCTACTAACTGAGCCACTGAGTACAGTAATTACACATCATAAAACCAATTTATTTGCATTCATGTTTTTATACTGATATTTGTTAGAATTATAACAAACTGATTAATAGCATTTCAATTACTTTAAATAGGGATAATTTGCATGATAAATTGTACGGAACAAAGGACTCGTACAGTGCCGAGAAAAAGTACACATTTTTGGGAAAAGCTGAGTTCATTTGCATTTACCACACCCAAGCCAGATTCCCTCCAAACCTGTTCAATCAAGAAATCACTTAAATAGAACCTGTTTGTCCCAAAAGAGCTCA
This sequence comes from Phycodurus eques, assembly GCF_024500275.1. Classification (NCBI taxonomy): domain Eukaryota; kingdom Metazoa; phylum Chordata; class Actinopteri; order Syngnathiformes; family Syngnathidae; genus Phycodurus; species Phycodurus eques. The sequence continues at coordinate 26,001,577 of NC_084531.1, forward strand.
AAACTCTCCAATAAAATGCCGCAAGCCAAAGTAATTCAAGAACAGATAAGAAATAAAGTAATTGACCTTTTTCAGCCTGGAAAAAAATCTAATGAACTGCAGGCCTCTCTTGCCTCAGTTAAGGTTGATGTTCAAGACTCAACAATAAGGAAGAAACTGGGCAAAAATGGCATCCATGGTAGAGTTCCAAGGCAGAAACCACTGCTGACCAAAAAGAACAAAACTTTTTCTGCCAAAAAAAGCATCTGAATGATTCCCAAGACTTTTAGGGAGAATATTTATGTATTGATGAGAGGAAAGTTGAACTTTTTAGAAGGTGTATGTCTCGTTACATTTGGCGTAAATGTAACACAGGATTTCAGAAAAAGAACATCATACCAACAGTAACAAATGGTGGTGGTATTCTAATTGTCTGGGGCTGCTTTTCCATCAGTTTGTGACCTCAAGCTGAAGCGCACTTGGGTTCTGCAACAGGACAACGATCCAAAACACACCAGCAAGTCAACTTCTGAATGGCTTTGTAAAAAAAAGAAAAAAAAAAGGTTTTGGAGTGGCCTAGTTAAAGTCCGGACTTACTGTAAATCTGATTAAAATGCTGTAGCATGACCTTAAAAGGACAGTTTGTGCTAAAAAACGCTCCATTGTTGCTGAATTAAAACAATTCTGCAAAGGAAGGGTGGGCCAAAATATCTCCACAGAGATGTGAAGGACTCATTCCCAGTTATAGAAAACGCAACGCTTGATTTCAGTTGTTGCTGCTGAGGACGGTCCGACCAGTTATTAGGTTTCGGGGGCCATTGCTTTATCACACAGGGCCGGGTAGCTTTGAATAGTTTTTTTTTCTCAAATAAGAATTTGAGAAGGTGGCAATTGCTTTTTCACAGGACTGCACATCAAGGTACCACTGTTGAATTTTTTTTCTGTTTAAATGCTTGCTTCTTCTTCTGTAACAAAACTTTTCTCATTGTGTCTTTTTCTGTCAGTGTTGTCACATTGATGGATTTCAGGTCAACGCCATGACGTTGGTTTGTGAGTTAATCGTCAGTCATTCACTTGGGGAGTTGATTTATTAGTTTGCTGGTTTGGGAATGAGTCAGTTAGTTACTAGTCAGTTGGTTGGTTGTTTGGTTAATTGATAGGTTAGTCAATCCTTTGGATAGTTAATTCGTCAGTTAGTTAATGAGTCGGTGGGTTAGTAGATTTTTGGTTAGGTTAGTTGGTAAGATTGTCTGGGAATTAGACAGTCAGTTGATTAGTTAGTTGGTTAATGAATTCGTTTCTCATCAGTCAATTGGTTAGTCGAATAGTTGTTTTGTTAGTTATTCATTATTTGGCTTGTAAATTAGGTAATTAGCAGAGATGGAGGGACTGGAGTGAATTTGACTTGACTCCAGTCGACTCAAGTTGCCAGTTTTATTACTTGCATCTTGCTTGCCAAATACTTCAGAAAGACTTGACTTTGACTTGAACGACATGACTTGACAAGTCATCGCGTTTGGAGTTGGAATTCTGCATCGTAATTGAGACAGTTTGCCTTCTTTTTTTTTTTAAAGTAAGAAACGTTTTTTGGGTGGGCGGGGCAAGGGATCATTCGCGCCAACCTTTGCGTCGTTGCGCACTCACCAGTGTGACGAAGCCACCTGCATGAGCAACGATGGAAGGAGCTCCAAAGATGATACAATTTGGATTCAATGTTTATTCTGTCGATGAAGCCTGCAAAAAGAGGATGGCAACCTGCATGGCTTGCAACTCACGCATTAAAGACACAAAAACAATAACGTCGAACTTCATCCGTCACTACAAAACTCACAAAGACCAGTAAGCTATTTTAACAGTTTAGCGAGCTGGTCAAACATTAAGTTTCATAGACTGGTTTGGGACGATTAAAAATAAAAATGATGTGATTGTGAATGTGAATGTTTTAGTACAGCTGAGTAACGTAACTAGGGGTGGGATGCTTTATGATAATTGTCGGAACCTTTTTTTTCATATCGATTCGCTCTCTCGTATGCACTCTAAAGCAGAACGCAGCGCCTAAAATATCATGCTAACTGCTGAATGCAGAAGTGTAACGACTTTGCTAGTATTGTGGAGATTTTAAAAATTAAATAAAATAAAAAATGTGCTGAGACGTTTGCGGGCATGACGAAAGAGCTTGGAGATGCCAGGTGCGTTATCGGTCCGCTGTCTGGGATCACTTTGCATTACGATCACGGCGATGAAAATGTCGTTAACAAAAGTGCGTTTAACTATTACTAAGTACAGTACAAATTGCGAGTAGCTACGAGTGAAAATAAATCTTCATACTACTGAACATGTTTATTGACGTGTCACCATCAAAATGTCTTCTGCTGTGTTGGCTCTGAGATAAAGCTGTCTACACTATGTTTTTAAAATTGAGACCAAAGCATGTGAAGCAATTTTAATCTAATAACAATTGTCCAGAGTCAGTGCTTCTAAATCAATTAACAAACCCGACTGAGTGATTTAATTAAAATAGAGGACACAGGAGACATGCAGAGTTTGTTCACATTCCTTTGTTTTTGAAGGATGGCACAAATTTTATGTCATGTATTATTCCCTGAATTGTGAATCTCTTTCATTCTCCTTTAGCCCATTAGGTACAAATCTTATAATATTTGACCAACAGAAAACGGTCTTGGCTTTTGCGTAATTGTGTTCTCGTAAGAACCGTAGGAGTTACAAGGCTATCACCAAAATGTAGACAGCAAAGTTTGTTCAGAAATAAAGTTAAGTTAAATTGAGTTTGAAACACACCTTCAAAACAATTAAGTGCAATAAATTCCATCAATCATAATCTCAGTTGTTGTTCATTTAACTCAGGTGTGAGATACTTTTTTTTTTTTTTTTTTTCATTTTTTTGTGTTATGGGGAAAATGTTTTTAATTTTTTTAATTTTACATTTTATTATCACTCCAATATGCACCAAGATTGTATGACTTGACTTGCTTAAACCAAGAAATGACTTGACTTGAATTGAATTGCTTGATTTTATTTTTATTTTTATTCCCCCCGCGGTGACTTGAGACTTGATTGTGACTTACTCCCACCTCTAGCAACCAGTTAGTTGGTTAGTTAGTAGGTTGATCAGTTAGGTAAGCAATCAGTGAATTAGTCAATCAGTTATACTTGGTTAGCTAGGTGTGACATAATGGCGGCATGACATATTGGAGTCTTTTTGTCCACTTTCAACACTGAACAAAAGGATAACGAACACCTATTAAAATTGGTTTCCTGTGCGAGAAAGCCCAAAATATGAATTTTAATGAGTTCCACAAGATGGCTTCCTGTCGTGCTCCTCACAATCGTCACAATGTCCTACCAGGTGACTGTGATAATGGCCATCATTTATTCTCACAATTCCTCTGAGGCGATGGTCTGGTGCCCAGTGTGATGGCGAGCCACAGGGAGGGGGTAGGGGCTGAGTTGAGGTGGTCTGGGTGGAAGGGGGGTGCTTTGGGGTTTGGATTCTGATGTTCCAGCATGGTGGGGAGGGGTTTTGCCGCTGGGTTCTCGTCTGTTTACGTTCGGTTGACTCGCTCGCCCACGCGGCTCAACGGGAAGAGGCGAGTAATGGCGGTGGCGACATGGGGTGGCGTGCTCCAACTCGGGTCAACGTGATTGTTGGACCCACCGGGAAGTCGACCTTCACTTCGGAATGGTAATTAAAAAAAACACTCGAAGTGTATGTTAGAAAAGCTACAAAAGAAGGCAAAATGAAGTAAAATCATAATAAATAAAGCAGAAATAATGCAAAACAATACAAACTTGAGCGACAATTATGCCAAATAGAGCAAAACATGCAAAATTAGGGAAAATAATTCAAAGTAAAGCAAACAAAGTAAAGGAAAATGAGTAAATACAAAACCAAGTAAAATAATACTAAATTAAGTGAATAGAATACAAAATAATAGAAAATAAAGAACACCCATCCATCCATTTTATTTTCGGCTTCTCCTCACTAGGGTCGCGTGCGTGCTGGAGCCTATCCCAGCTATCATCGGGCAGGAGGCGGGGTACACCCTGAACTGGTTGCCAGCCAATCGCAGGGCACATATAAACAAACAACCATTCGCACTCACATTCACACCTAGGGGTAATTTAGAGACTTCAATCAACCTACCATGCATGTTTTTGGGATGTGGAAGGAAACCGGAGTGCCCGGAGAAAACCCACGCAGGCACGGGGGGAGAACATGCAAACTCCACACAGGCGGGGCCGGGGTTTGAACCCCGCTCCTCAGAACTGTGAGGCTGACGCTCTAACCAGTCGTCTACCTTGTCGCCACCAACAAACTAAAATGTCACAAAAAGTGGACATGAATTACTGTATGTACTTCCTGCCATCTAATAGAAGACCATTCATTTGTTCTGTCTGTCACTATACCTCACTGGCATAAATAGAGGAACAAAGATACATTATTTATTGTAAATATGATTTTTTTGAGCAATTAAGTACACAAGTATATACAGTAAGTGAACAGCTCATTTAAATAGACACATTCCTCCATCTTGTGATCAGATCGGTGATCGGTTATCGTTTTTTTTAAACTCGCTAAACGGTGATCGGCCCCAAAAATCCAGATCGTGTAAAGCCTAGTTTGAACAGAGATTCATTGTTTTTATGCTCAGAGTGACAAATTGTCTCAATATACAGTAAAAAAACAACAACAACATTAGCTTACATTATCAAAGCTGACATTTTACAGGCTGCCAAAAAAAAGCCTTGCACTAAATGTTATTGTTGCTCTTTTATCTCTTGCAAACTAAAAGCGTTTGCCTAAGCTGTTTGCCTCCAGTTACCTTCTACTCCCAAACAAACACTTTTTGTCACATTTATTCCCTTTTTGTAGTCAAAAATGCTTTGGAACAAAGCATCCAAATGGGAACAAGATCATCGTCTCGACTTGTGTCGACAACAACAAGTTGAGTCACGGACAAAAGAACTGATGTCATACTGTTGCCATCGATGTATCTTCACCGCCGTTTTTCAAAAGTATGAGAACCCCTGTTCGACACCTCAAGAACTTTAAACGTTAACGAGCCAAAGAGTTGCTTCAGATGACCTCTGGGTGGCAGCGTGCATCCACGTCGGTCGTCCCACCCGTCCCCCGAACCACCGCAACCTCCTCCGCCTGGCGCCTGCAGTCTCAGCTCATCTGCTCTGGTGCAATCCGTGGCCTTCCACGATGGAGAGCTCTGCACTTGTGCTGTCCTCAGGATTGTCACAAGTGCTCTGTCAAATCACCCCCCCACGTCCCCCAATCCCCCCTAACCCAAACACCTTCCAAAGGCAAGCTCGCCAGCCCCCCAGGAAATGAAGTATGGGAAGGATGGGTGGAAGGGATGGAAAATAAGTGCTTTGTGGAAAAGTCTAAAGAAAACATAGTATAGTAATAAAGTTCAACCATTTAACAATATAAAGCAAAAATAATGCACAATGAAACAAATTAACAAAAAAATAATCGCCGCAAATAATGCAGCATTTAGCAAAATTAAACTAAACTAAGTCATAGATGAAAAATGAAAAAAATAAGAAGCTAAATACAAACGTAAGACAAAAAAATAATGCAAAATGAAACAAAATAAAGCAAAAGTATACAAAACAAAAAGAAAAACCCAATCTATATGCCACATAAATCATAAAGAAAATTGAAGCTAAATTAAACAAGAAATGAACAAATAAGAAGCTAAATAATACAAAAATAAACTGAAAAATACAAAAATAAAACGAAATAAGGAAAATTTAGATACAATTAATGCTAAATGAAACAAAGCAGAAATAATAAAAAAGAAAACACAAATAATGTATCATAGAGAAAAGCATAAAGTAAAATGAAGCTAAATAAACCAAGCTATGCTAAACATCACGAAAAAATAAAACAAAAGAAAACACGTTATAAAATCTAGCAAAAGGAATGCAAAACAAAGCAAAAATGAAATGGGATAAAGGCAAAAACAGTGCAAATTGAAGTAAAAAAACAACAACAAAACAATGCAAAAAAAGTGCAAAATTAAAGAGTAAATAAAATACATCAAAATATTACAAATAAAATTAAGGCAAACAAAACTAAGTCAAATGGAAAAAAGCAGTTTATTATCTTAGGGGTGGTTACAATTGTGGTTACTCATTCAATTGCAGTATGTGGGTGTACCTAATCAAGTGTCCAGTGAGTGTTGCTTGCCAACCGATATCATATAAAGGAACTGTGATTATAAAAGACCCCAAATGACATACATTTTTAATATTAATAATATTATCATCTTTTCCCCTCCATTAATTTAGTATAGCCCTGAAAGGACTCGTATTGAAATGTATACTTTGTGCCGACAGGCCAAATACCCAAGCCACGGTTTGACTTTTGGAAAGATAAAACAAGCTAAAAGCAGCGGTGGGTACTTGCCAAGGTGACTTCACTGACCACCGCATCAGTTTAGCCTCTGTCTCGCGCTCTCTCTCTCTCTCTCTCTCTCCAACCCACTCACACCTCCCAAAAATGACCACATAAACACGAGCGACAGTAAACGCCCCATTAGTTCCAAACTGGCCAAAGTACATTACAACAACAGCATTCACATTCACGTTCACACCTAATGGCAATTTAGAATCTTCAATCAACCTAGCATGCATGTTTTTGCGACGTGGGGGGAAACCCACACAGGCATGGGGAGAACATGCAAACTCCACACAGGCGGGACCGGGATTTGAACCCCGGTGCTCAGAAATGTGAGACGGATGTGCTAACTAGTTGTCCATCTTGCCCCAATTGCTGGTATTGTAATTTGTTTTGTGACCACGCTAGTAACTAAAAACGCATCTCAAATCATCTTCCCCTATTGAAATGAATGGAGATGACATTAATTTGTTCCAGCCCCCCAAAAACATTTTTTTTTTTTAAATGAGAAAAATAGCACACTACAGTATGATTAGTAGTATACTTGCAAAGAATGAAACAATCTTTGTGTCATGATTTCATGCTTCAATGGATTTACCACTAGGGGGCAGTATAATACTTATAATACAAAATACATAATACAAAATAAATGCACAAAGAAGGTACTTCTAAGCTCAGGACAAAGAATATATGCCTGTAAGTATTTTTGCATTGTCTGTTTAGACATGTTGCTGCACTGTTTGTGTTCCAACGTCCTTTCTTAAAAATACAGCTACATCGATGCTAGTTTCATTGGCCGGTGTATGGTGTTTTGCATTGTGTAAGCATTAAGCTACCGAACATTCCTAAAGCAAAGTTATGTGATTTAGTCGAATACACAACGTGTAATTCTCTTTATTATACGTTTAAATTTAGAGTCCACTCCAACTTGGAGGGCAAATAAACAGCTTGAGGTTACTTTTTTTTTTTTTTTTTAAGTTCACTATCTTCCAAATTGTTGCGTATTGTGAAACGAGTTATGTCCTGTTCACTGCCACCATACAGCACCCCTATCTCAAATACTTGTCAGTCAGTAAGTCGAAGCAAACTGAAAATCTGTGAAGTTGGGTCACTCGTAAAACAAGGCAGGACTGTAGCCTGTCGTGATGTAAAGTCGTGATCTTACGAGAATGAAGTTTTTAAGTGATTCATTTGGAAATAGAGGCAAGTAATGTCATTTTGAGATATCATTGTTAAAATGTTGTTTTCTTCCGTTCCTAATGGCTTGGACTTTAATGTTATGATATTATAACATGATGTTGGAAAATACAACTTTATTCTCGCAAGATTACAAATTTTTATCCCAACAAAATATGTATATTTGTTCTTGCCAAGATGCTTTAAACCCCCCACAACTATCTTCTTGTAGCATGACTTTTTTCTTCTAAAAAATATGAATTTGTTACCGTAACATGACAACATTTTCCTTAAATCAACCTTCTTTATTGCTGTGGCATCTAGGCGCACAAATAGTTAACCTCAATCAGTGGTTCTCAAACATTTTACACCATGTACCACCTAAAAAGATCTGTAGCTCTCCAAATAACCACTACAATGATTACACATAATATACCGAAGTGTAGTAGGCCTAATAATCCAAAAAGTGTGTTTAATATTTTGTCATTGCTTGACAATAATTTGTATCTCCCTTCATTTTCTTGCCATGGGTTGCATATGATATTTTTATTCAGACCAATGTGTTTGACTATTTCCTGTTTTATTTTATTTGTTTTTAATTCCTTGATTTTTTTTTTTCGTGCGCCACAAGTGGTACTTGTACACATTGAGACTCACTGGCCATAGTCATATTTGAACATCTTTGGAAAAAACAAACAAACAAAAACAACATTCGCCAAACAAGAAGAGTTCAGTTGCCTCAATGCAACATTTGTGGAATACCATGAAAAAGCAAAATTTGAGCAAGTATACTAGTATTTTTAAAATTGATTTTGTGGCAGTAAGTACAAATGACTGGGCAATTATGCTCTTACGCTAATGACCATATTTATTTGGTGCAAGGATTTTTGGGGGATCCTTGGAGAAATGTCTCACCTATCAAGGTTCCCTGGACGCAAAAGGTTTGCGAACTGCTAATGTATCTAAGACGCTGTTCCGATTAAATGTTGCTAATAATAACAGAATTGCGCAAACAGAAGATTAGATGTGATGTGACGCGTTAAGAAGTGCATGTTTGTGTGTGTGTGTGTGTGTGAGATCATGAGCAACCCAAACCTAATTACACGCAAACACTTCACTTTGATTGGCCTTTTCAATCCAAATGACCTTTTATTGTGGAAGCTGAAAGTGATACACTTGTTTTATGATCACCGTTTCCTTTATTTTGTATAATTTGTGCTTTAGTTTGTTTTAATTAGCATTATGTTTTTCTTTATTTTGTTTAATTGAGCATTTTTTCCTTTTTTAAAAATTTTGTTTCATTCAGTCTTCTCATTTTTGATTTATATTGTTTCATTTTGCTTTATTTTTCCTTTTTCTTTTCAAACACAACCCTCCATGAATAACGGGAAACACATTAAAAGCTAAAGTTGTGTCGCTATGGACAACTTTTATGGGACATTAACGCGGTCATTAGCGCCATCTCTGATCAGTGCAGTTGGCAAAGTTTGTCACGGACATCCCGTGGGTTGAACGTGTGCAAATGAACGGGAGTCTTCAGCAAAGTTGTCGTCTCGCTAAGGACGCACTTTTATTCCCTGCAGTTAACGAACTTGTTCTCCGATGAGGTCTGATCTCCAGAGGGGGGCGTCGGAAAGGCGCAGGGGGTCCGGGTTACTTAAAGATGAGCTAGGGGGCCCCCTGGGGAGACACCTGTGACCATGCCTTGCCAACCCCCCGCTACTCAACATCAGTTGCGAACGGCAAGCGCTCGGGCTGGGAAACAAGCTAAATAGCTTGATGTGCGTTGCTCAGATTGACATCCTGCCGTTCGCCAAGCGTCGCTTCCCCCCGATGTGGCTGAGGTGGGCGCAGCGTGTGGCGGCGAACTCACTTGGAAACTTCTTTTGCTCGTTATGAATTACTTTTGCATTAGTTTTTGCGTTACTTAACATACTTTTTTTTGCATGCTTTCAACATTTTGCTTTATATTGCATTGTTTGCTTTACTTTGCACCATTTCTTTGCTTTATGTTGCATTATCTTTGCTTTACTTTGTGTGATTGTTTTGCTTGATTTAGCCCAGTTGCTTTCTTCACCTTTTAGGTTGCATTGTTTCTGTGTTACTTCTCATTATTTTTATTTTTTTTGTTATTCTGCATGATTTATCTGTTGCTATGTTTTCGCTTCATGTTGCGCTATGTGTGCTTTATTTTGCCTTTTTGTTTTTGCTCTAAATCATTTTTAAAACGTTTTTTCAATTTTAGTTTGTATTGGTTTTGTTTTATTTAGCATTTGTTGCTGTATTTTGGATTATTGTTGTTTTATTTTGGATGACTTCTTTATTTTGAGTTTTGTTTTTTGCTGAATTTACATTTTTCTCTGATTTTGCATTTGTTCTTTAGTTGCGCTTTATTTTGCATTCATTGCTTGATTTTGTTTCATTCTGCATCATTTTGCTGCATCTGTGCTTTATTTGTTTATTTTGTATTTTTAACCTTTATTTTGTACTTAGATTTGCTTAATTTCATTTCATTTTGCATTCTTTTCTTTATTTTGTATTTATTTTTCTTTTTTGTTGTTCTTTATTCATTTTGCATTATGTATTATTATTATGTATTGCTCAACTCAGTTCGGTTGTACTTTATTAAAGTATTTAACAATGTACTCACGTTATTTTTTGATCAATCCTCATCCACAAATCCATCAAAGTCCTCATCTTCTGTATCCGAAATGAACAGCTGGTTCTCCATCAAACACGTCAGGTTCCCTCTCGTCATTGTCGGAGTCAGTCTCGTTGCCGTGCGGCTCCTCAGAAATGATGCCGGCTTTTACGAAAGCTCGAACAACAGTGCAAGCAGTCACGTTAGCCCAAGCATCCACAATGCAGTCACAAATTGTGGCGTAACTCGCCCGTCGCTGCCTCCTAGTCTTAGTAAAGCTGTGTTCGCCATCTGTCATCCATGGCTCCCACGCCGCTCGCAACTTCACTTTGAATACCCTGTTTACACGGATGTCCGGCGGTTCGTCAAGCCTCCCGGAATGATGGCAAGCTCCGAGTTATTGCACTCAGTCGAATGGTGACTGTAGAGACACTTCTCCCGGCTGTTCTTTGCTCATTAATCCATTGCTCAAGTTGGTCTTCCAACTCGGGCCACCTCGCCTTGTTTCCGCGTTTTGTTTTTCTTTTTTTTCCGCGGGAACTCATCTTCGTCTTCTTGACTTGGCGAAGCTCATTTTCCTGCTTCCTCCACATGCGAACCATGGACTCATTGAACTTGAATTCTCTCGCGGCTGCTCGATTCCCATCTTCCTGATAGCTTGCAGTTTAAACTGTACTTCGTAAGCGTGTCTCTTCATAGGTGCCATTTTCGGGGGTCCTTAGCCAAACCGATGTTGTTTTGCACAATGCACTCCCCGGCGCTATATACCTACTGGGCGCGTGGCTTTGGCGTCCTCCTTCACGCACCCTTCCCCCTTTACGTCCGCATGCTGTTCTCAGCCACGTCCGCTTATCCTCTATATAAGCAGCATGTCGGCAGAAAATGCTCCCAGTCAGTCAAGCGGAGCGCTCATTAAAGTCACACGACAACATTTACAGATTTTGGAACTTGGTGCACACATAAGGCGCGCCACATTATAATGCGCCCCGTCCATTTTGGAGAAAATTTTAGACTTTTAAGTGCGCCTTATGGTCGTGAAAATACGTTAATTTTCCTTTATTTTGCATTATTTTTATTTCATTATTGAAGTTCTCTGTTACTGATTATATGTCGGACTGAGCCACCAGGGTCGACTTCATGGTGAAGTGAGTACCAAAAATTAGGCCAAAAAACAAAAACAACAAACAGCTCACCGGTATGGGAATACTCTGATGGAAAAAGTGCTGACGGCTGCAAAACACCATTCAACTCACGTGCACGCACACGTGCATGGACACAATTTGGAATGAGAGCAATCCTGGCTAGTTTAAGCGTTACAAACGTGACTTCAGTTTCACGAGCCACTAAAAGGATGAACTACGCATAAACAGTGGTTAAGTTCTTTTTACACTGAAACTTGCTGTTATTTGGTTTTATTTAGTTTTATTTGCCCTTTATTTTGCAGTATTCTTCCTTGAGTTTGCGTTACTGTGCCTATGAGTGACCCGTTACACGTTTTTGGAGATACGAGCCTTTGCTCGGCTGATTTTATTTGCTTTAACTTGCAGGCAAAAATTTAAGATACGAGCACTGTATTGTGGCAACGAAAGCAGCTCAACTCATTTCACAAAAAGCAGGAGCTTTTTCTTCAAAAAGAATCTTCAAAGCTGTGTCTTGCTGCTCGCATTTTAATTTGACTGTCAAACTAAACAAAACAAAAAAATCAAGTTACGTTGCGTATTTAAAACAATCACAACTTTGCCTTCTGTTAGCTTAATGCTAACACATGATGCAAAATGCCATAAACAGGCCAATGTTTTCACACTTTAAAGAATCCGCACCATTACTGCAGACACTGGTAAATCGTCAATCCATTTTCCAAGAGTCCAATTTCACCTGGAAATATCTACAAAAACTTTGTAGAATCCGTACAAAACAATGACATTTAAAAACATTTTTTTTAATCATTTCCCTGTATTTTGGTTCACCTTAGGAAAATTTATCAAATGTCAGGTGAAAGAATGATGTTTACTGTTTTTTTTTATTGCTGTCAAATGTCAAAGTGGATCAAACATAATGAGGCACAGTATGTAAGGGTTAAACCTTTACCACATTGGCCTCTATTTTTGTAGACGGCGCATTTGTGGCAGGGCGCAAATCTTGGCGTATCCTGATTTTGGTGCAAGCACAAGTCTCCCTCTGCGTGTTTGCCAGTTTGGCGGACTGGAGTGTACTTGGCGATATGATAGATAAAAAATAAAAGATCAAATTTGGTGGCAGAAACTTTTGCCTGCCAAGAACATGTCTTGATTCTGGCGCAAGGTAGACCGCTGGTCTAGTACGATTTTGGTGAATTTATCAGGGCACAGGCAGACAGATCCTGAAGGCCGCGGCCATATTTAAGTCGCCAGCGTTCATCACCAGCTCATTCTGTATTTTATAAAGGTACCCGATCACAATGTGTGTTGCCACACTGGCCAAGAGCAGTGACAGTGGTCCAGTCACGCACAGATCGCTGAGTAACGCATCGTCCTCTCGCACACAGAGACGCCACCGTCGAGATTGTCATTGCGCCACAGTTAAAAGGAACAAGAGGAGCTGATTGGATTGGCCGCGAATGAGGTCGGTTGCAAACAGACCCACAGTGGCGCAGCCCGCCCATTCTCGAAATCTGAAGGGTGAATTTATTTATTTATTTTCCTACAAATATGACCATAATGATTTAATTCACTTTAAAGCCACTGGCCTAAAGTTAACAGTCACAAGCCCGTATGTGCAATATTCGTGTGTGCGTATAAAATAATCTTATGACTATTGACCGCAGTGTGAATTGAGCTGATTGCTTTTCATTCTTAAAAGGAGCTGAAGAGAAGCAATTTCATTTCCTCTTCCTCCCGCTGGAAGACTTTCACCCCCCCAGTTCTTTATGATTATTATTATTATTTCATATTTCTGTCAACACGACTTTTTGAGCACACGCTCTGCTGTGACTGATACCACCTGACCTCAATTTACTAGCGGGCCGCCATGAATATGATTAGCACGCCACGCAAAAACCTGACTCAAGTGCCAGCTTGACTGACATGACACACACACACAAACACACACACACACATACACACTGAACACATTTCTATATCATAAGAATCACATTCACTCGCAGAGCTTTTTATTAAGTACACCTGCATCATGATATCTATCGAACAGACTATTTTGATTCATTCACGGATAGAGTGTTCTGGTCATATTTACTTTTCAAACATGCTAAGTTTGTATTTTCTGTGTGAAAATGATTGAAATAATAAGTTTGCACAGGAAGAGCTACATTTTACGATATGTGATTTTTGCGACGAATTCCACAGCTGACTATGTGCAACAAAAATACAAATAACATACAATAAAAAATAAATTTAATGTGGAGAAAATGTAAATAAAAAAACAAATATATATAAACTAAGAGTTAAAATTACATGGAATTATAAAATAACCAAAGTAATAGAATAAATATAAAATATGGAAGATAAAACAAATTGTCCAGTCACAAGTCAGAATGTAATATTTAAAAAATGAGAGAAAAGAACATTCATTGAGTATGGAACAAAAAAATAACAACAATACAAAGTAAAAAGTGTTGAGTCACGTGATAAACTAAATCTAAGATATAAAAATACATGAGAACAAATAAATATTCTATGTCTAAAAAATAAAAATATCCCAAATTACTAAATATAAAACAGATACTGAAGAAAAAATAAAGCTTAGGTGTGGAAGAATTTTTTTAAACAACCAAATGAAAAATAATAGTAAAAACTAAATCATGCAAAAACAAATCATAAAAATAATGTAGGAAAGTCCAGTCACACCTCAATAGAATAAAAAATAAATAAATGAGAAAATATAGAAGAACATACATAAGAAGAAAAGAAACACATTTTTGACACAGGATAAAATGTAAAAATAAATAAATAAATAAATTTTGAAATAAATGAGAACAAATAAATATTGGATGGTGAAAAAACAAAAATAACTGTAGTCCAGTCACAAGTCAAGCTTTGACCATTTTAGTTTCAAATATTGTACATATTTATATAATTTTTAACTGCGCAGTCGTATCACGACTGCTCTGTATTAAATACAAAATGACAATGAATTAGTAGGGGTGGAGAAGAAAAAGGAGCACAGCACCATCTGTGAGGCATTTACCCCCACTGCCTCTAATGCAAAATGATCACAAATGCAAATATGTACATTACAAGTAATGTACATTGCAGTAAAACATCTGCTGAAACTTTACTGCTTACTATGCGCATTAATGAACATATAAACACACTTTCTCTCTCTCACAACACACGCACACACTTCCACATAACACATCACGTGACCAGGAGACATTTGGCGGCGTGGCTCCGATGAATATAAAGTATAAACACTCCTCGGAATCCTGCACCCCTGGCCTCAATTTCATGCCATTATCTCAGCATAATAAACACATTAGCGTCTCCCTTCCTGACGCCTGCTCCCGAGATGAAGCATCCCGTGCTACATCAAATCATTTGCCCACGTGAATAATGCATGAAGCCCCCTTGCGACCAGACCGACTGCCCCCCAGGCCTCACCGGCTAACTCGCCCCAGGAAGCGAGACGACCGACCGAAAACGGGTTTTTTGGGTGAATGATGCACGGCCACTCACGTTCACTTGGAAGGATGCTTCCTCACCAGACCGTCACATCATCTACTCAGAGAATTCAAGCATCTCACTAAAAAAAAAAAAAAAAAAAAAAAAGAATAATAATAATAATAAAGAAAAAGAATATATATATTTTATTATTTAATAACATTCCAGCACTTACAACAATAAAATAAGGGGAAACAAATGGAATAGAATGGCACTGGTCACAAATATTAACAATAAAAATGTTGAATAAATGAAATAAACAAAAAACTGTAGCCATGTGTCATACAAAAATCAATGGAAATGTTGTCCGTGAAAGAAAAAAAAAGAATAATTAAAACGAAAATTACATTTTAAAAAAAAAGGTTCAGAAATGTGTCATAAGATGAAA
The DNA here is from genome assembly GCF_024500275.1 of Phycodurus eques. NCBI lineage: Eukaryota > Metazoa > Chordata > Actinopteri > Syngnathiformes > Syngnathidae > Phycodurus > Phycodurus eques. The sequence continues at coordinate 26,016,852 of NC_084531.1, forward strand.
ACACACATTTAAATAATAGCAAAAAAGTAAGAAGAAAAATTTATATGTAAAAAAAAAAATAATAATAAATAAAAAGAAAAAAAAATATTGGCTGTCAGGGAAAAATATTTAATCAATACATACTTAAGTAAATGAAAAAATGTCCAGTCACATTATAAATTCAAATACAATAAAATAGGAGAAATAAATTGAATGGCATGATAGTGGGAAAAATATTAACAATAAAAATGTCTTCCCAGGCGTTGTTGTTGAAAAATTTTTTGGGGAAAACTTTTGTGGATTTATTAAAAAAGAAAAACTGAAATATCACACATTCATAAGTGTTCAGACCCTTTGCTGTGACACTCATATATTTAACTTGGGTGCTGTCCATTTCTTCTGATCATCCTTGAGATGGACCTACACCTTCATCGAGTCCAGCTGTATTTGATTATACTGATTGGACTTGGTTAGGAAAGCCATGACCCTTATCTATATAAAACCTTACAGCTCAAATGAGTAAATGAGAATCATGAGGTCAAAGGAACTGCCTGAAGAGCTCAGAGACAGAATTGTGGCAAGGCACAGATCTGGCCAAGGTTACCAAAAATTCTGCTGCACTTAAGGTTCCTAAGAGCACAGTGGCCTCCATAATCCTGAAATGGAAGACGTTTGGGACGATCAGAACCCTTCCTAGAGCTGGCTGTCTGGCCAAACTGAGCAATTGGTGGAGAAGAGCCTTGGTGCGAGAGGTGAAGAAGAACCTAAAGATCACTGTGGCTGAGCTCCAGCGATGCAGTCGGGAGATGAGAGAAAGTTCTAGAAAGTCAACCATCACTGCAGCCCTCCACCAGTCAGGGCTTTATGCCAAAGTGGCCCGACGGAAGCCTCTCCTCAGTGCAAGACACATGAAAGCCCACATGGAGTTTGTTAAAAAACACCTGAAGGACTCCAAGATGGTGAGGAATAAGATTCTCTGGTCTGATGAGACCAAGATCGAACTTCTGTGTCGAGAAAACCAGGCACTGCTCATCACCTGTCCAATACATTCCCAACAGTGAAGCATGGTGGTGGCAGCATCATGCTGTAGGGGTGTTTTTTAGCTGCAGGGACAGGATGACTGGTTGCAATCGAAGGAAAGATGAATGCGGCCAAGTAGAGGGATGTCCTGGACGAAAACCTTCTCCAGAGTGCTCAGGACCTCAGACAATGACCCTAAGCACACAGCTAAAATAATGAAGTAGTGGCTTCAGAACAACTCCGTGACTGTTCTTAAATGGCCCAGCCAGAGCCCTGACTTAAACCCAATTTAGCATCTCTGGAGAGACCTGAAAATGGCTGTCCACCACCGTTCACCATCCAACCTGACAGAACTAGAGAGGATCTGGAGGGAGGAATGGCAGAGGATCCACAAATCCAGTTGTGAAGAACTTGTTGCATCATTCGCAAAAAGACTCACGGCTGTATTAGCTCAAAAGGGTGCTTCTACTAAATACTGAGCAAAGGGTCTGAATACTTATGGCTGTGTGATATTTCAGTTTTTTTTTTTTTTTTAATATATCTGCTAAAATTTCAACAATTATGTTTTTTTTTCTGTCAATATGGGCTGCTGTGTATACATTAATGAGGGGAAAATGACCTGAAATGATTTTAGAAAATGGCTGCAATATAACAAAGAGTGAAAATTTTAAGGGGTCTGAATACTTTCCGTACCCACTACATGTATATATGTATGTATTATACTGCCCCCTGGTGGAAAAGACATGTACACCAGACGGAGCAACACAGTTCCCATTGAGTTGAAGCATGAAATCAAGATGATAATGTTTATGATGATGATTACTACTTTTGTTATTACAGTACTTTAAGTTTTTAGAGAGTATAGTACTATAGAGTAATATTAAAAAAACAAACACTTTTGTTGAGATGAGAAAGAGGGTTTAATAGCATTTCTATTTATTTTAATGGAACGTTGATTTGAGATAAGTGAGAAAGGCCACTGAACGGGTTATAAACTCATAAATCAAGGTACTAGTGTATTTTTATATGGCATGGTGAAAAGTTATCAGCAAAAAAATTCTCAGGATATTTGAAAAGCAAAGCAGACAAGTCATTCAGTTTAAGTTCAGACCTCAAGTCAGAGCTCACGTCAGAATGTTTTACTGAGAAATTTGATTTATTTTAATAACGGTGCGTTTCTCTGAACATAAATTCAAAACAATGCAAAGGCGAACAGTATTTCTGCGAGTCACAATTGATTACAAAATGCATTCTATCAGCCGCGTAACATATACACAAGCACACAAGCTTGTTTTCCAGGCGTGATTGAATAAAAATGTCAAGTTTAATTAGGCGTCGCCGCCGTTTTTTTGAGAGCACAAAGCTCGGAAGGAAGGAAGCAAAAAGATGCCAAAATGTCTTCTGCGAAGCTGCTTCCAAAAATGCAAATGTGACAAGTGAAACTACGAAACGTTACCCTCCAAACTGAAAGTGAACTGCCGCAAAACTGTGCTAATCATTACTAGAGGAAATTGATTATAGGGGACAGACAGTATTAGGCATTTTTCCACAATTTAAAACAGTTCCCGGGTATCTTATAAAAAGCTCTCTGATATCAATCAGTCAAAATGCACAAAGGATAAAGAATTACTACAAACAAAGCACAACCAAATTTGACTAGTGGTGGCACAAACAACAAAAAAAGCATCAAAAACTTTTTTTAACAAATTATATGGACTTTAATTCAAAATATGACCATGAGTTATTATTTCATTAAAAATAATGTTATTTGTTGCATGAATTGTGCTGTTTTTTCCTAAATAATTTTTTACCCTAATATATGTATATTTTAAATGTGTATATTTCCCCGTGCTTGTGTGGGGTTTCTCCCGATACTCTGGAAAACAAACTCCACACAGGAAGCCCAGATTCGAACCACGAACCTCAGAATTGTGTAGCTTGCTTTGGCAACAGTGCTGTTTTTGCATGTTAATAAAAGCGTTTTAAAAAACATTTTCCCTTGTCTAAAGTTTTACTGTAACAGAAGCTGATCCAATGTTGCCATCCAACAACATGACACAGGCGTCGCAATTTGCCGGCAAGCCGTTCTGATGAGGCGCCGACACGCGCGATTAGGACGATAGGGGCTGATGAGCTGTAATGGCCTGTCACCGTTTTTTATCGGGTGTCATGTTTGGGGTGTTGCGGGAAGCGGAGGCCAATCACACGCTGGGAATAAAAGTTCCACCGACACTTCCGATAACGTGCACCGATGTGTCGACCCGAAACGAGACGCTCAAATAAAAGGTTAAGCCACGTCAGATATAAAATTGACTCATTTAGCAGCAGACCTCCACAAGCAGGTTTGTTACCAGCTTGTTTTTTGCTCAAGGGCCATGCACAGTGGATATAAAAAGTCCACACACCCTCTTCATATGCCAGGTTTTTGTGATATAAAGAAATGAGACCAAGATAAATCATTTCAAAACTTCTACAGCCATTAATGTGACATATACATAAGCTTTGAATTGATTTTTAAAAAAAAATCTTATTGAGAGGGTAAGTAAAATCAAACAACTGAAATAACGTGATTGCACAAGTGTGCACACCCTCCTGTAACTGGGATGTGGCTGTGTTCAGAATTAACCAATCACATTCCAACTCATGTTAAATGGTAGTCAACACCCACCACTCTTTAAAGTGCTTCTGTTTAACTCTAAATAATTGTCAGCTGTTTTAGTAGGCTTTTCCTGGCATTCATGTTATATATTTTTTTGCTTTTTATATTTGGTGCAAACACAACACTGCTCGTCACCAAAAGAACACCATACCTACAGCGAGGCATGTTGGTGGCAGCAGTTCCAAGTAGCAGTCAGTGTTAGCTCAAAACCTTTCGGCTTCTGCTAGAAAGCAGAAAGAAATGTCAGGAAAAGCCGACTAGACCAGCTGAATTTCATTTGGCGTTAATCGGAGGCACTTTATGTGGCGGCAGGTGTGCGCTCAGTCCCATTCTGGTTAGTTCTGAACACAACCACATCCCAGTTGTAAGAGGGTGTGTACATTTATGCAACCACATCATTTCAGTTGTTTGTTTTACTTTTGTTGTCAGTTGTACAGGTTATATATAGGTCACATTAATGGTGGAAAACATTTTGAAATGATTTATTGGTCTCTAATACTTTTATATAAAAAAACCTGGCATTTGAACTGGGGTGTATAGATTTTTATATCCACTCAATAGTGACAGGCAGAGCAATTAAATCCTCTTCCACTAGATGTCAGAAAATACAAGTAACAACAACAATTAATTAACAATTAGTCAATTTGAATAAATTGAGACAAGCTCATGATTATTTCAGGATACAGTGGACCCCCGCTATTTGCAGGGTGTAGGGCCGGGCGGGACTGTGAATAGTGAATATCCTCGGATAATTAATGCCCATTATAACTGAATTGAAAAAAACCCAAAACCTTTATGTTTGTATTTATTTTTAAACCCAATAAATTCTTAAATAAGCTGGGATAAACTGCCCATATGCGTTTTCAAGAATGCCCACCCCCGCAAAATAAAAAAAATGTAACAAATACATTTTCTGGGAAAAATATGAAATTTATGAAAAAATAAATAAATTGGAAATTGGTTCCAAGGTCTGCTGCCAATAGGAAAGATCCGCGAGTAATTGACAGTTGAACAGAGTTTTGAATATACGGGGGAACACTTAACACATAACATTTTTGTCTTGTGGTGTGCCGTGAGATTTTTCTAATGTAAAATGTGACCTAGCACAAGAGGTACCTGTACATGACTCACTTTTCTAAAGGACGCAAGACTTTTCCAAATGCAAATTCAGAAAAAGCAAGTGCGTGACCACTTTCCGAGTGACATCTTTAAAGGGCGACAAACAAAGCGGGCTGAGGTCGAGGGACACATTTGCGACGGTGCGCTGGAGAGGCAGCCATCAAGGAGCGTGTCCTCGGTGAAAAAAAAAATCAGGGGAGCCCCAGCGGGGGGCTGATTACCGCCGCCTGCTTGAAAAAAAAATCACTTGTGCACTGCAGCCATTTTAAAAGCCAAGAGCAGCCTGACTGGAGGCCGCTTAGCTGTTAGCTCAGCTTGTTTGGAGGATTTGATGTTGCAAATTCAATGTGATGACCGCAATTGCTATGATCACCTGTAACCCTCAACTGCATGTTATTATTATTATTTTTTTTTTGTATTTTCAAAAGCAGAAGGGAAAATACAGAACTGAGATAATGTGGCTGCACAAGTGTGCACACCCTCTTAAAACTAGGAATATGGCTGTGTTCAGAATTCAATTTCAAATTCATTTTAAATGGGATTCAGCACACACCTGCCACCATGTTAAGTGCTTCTGATTACCCCCCCGCCCCCCAAATAAATTTCTGATGTTCTAGTAGGTTGTTCTGACAGTTTTGATTTTTAATAATTTCGAGCAGAAGCTTGGAGGTTTTGTTCTAACACTGACTGCAATTTGCAACTCTTGATAATTCCTTCGACCTTGACTAAAACAGTTCCTGTTCCAGCTAAAGAAAAAGAGCCCCAAATGTGACAATGATGACAAATGTTGTTTGTGCCAAATATCCATCCATCCATTTTCTGAGCCGCTTTTCCTCACTAGGGTCACGGGCGTGCTGGAGCCTATCCCAGCTATCATCGGGCAGGAGGCGGGGTACACCCTGAACTGGTTGCCAGCCAATCGCAGGTCACATACAAAAAAACAACATTCGCACTCACATTCACACTTACGGGCAATTTAGAGTTGTCAATTAATCTACCATGCATGTTTTTGGGATGTGGGAGGAACATGCAAACGCCACACAGGTGGGGCCGGGGATTGAACCCCACTCCTCAGAACTGTGAGGCAGACGCGCTAACCAGTCTTCCACCATGCCGCTGTGCTAAATACACTTTTTGGAATTATGGTCAAAACGTTCAATTTGAGTTTCATTATACCATGAAACAATTTCCCAAACACATTCAGGAAAATGTGTTCTGCCATCTGCTAGAATGCATCAAGAGTTCAGGAAAAGCCTACTAGAGGCACTTTAAAGGTTGGCAGCTGTGTCCCGACCCTCATTTAACACAAGTTTGAATGTGATTGGTTAATTCGGAACACAGCCACATCACAGTTTCCCCCTAGAAAAGATAAAAACAGTTTTTATTTTTGTTATTACTGGTTATAGGTCACATTATTATTATTATTGTTATTTTTAATCAAAAAGACCTGGCATTTGAAACTTTTTCTATCCACTGTACATAAAAATAACTACATATGAACATTCTGGGAAGAGGACTAAACTCTTTGCTGTGATTTACAGCTCGGCTTTTTCTCTGCTTTTTTTTGGGGGGAGGGAGATGTTTATTAAATTTTAAAGCAACAAAGACTTATCAACCTACTGACTGCAGCCCTCCTCAACTTTGCACTTTGACACAAAAGTTTCTTCTTTTTGGGCCGCACAAACTTTTCCGACAGCAACAACCCAGTCACGACGAGATGAGGTTACCTTATGACCTGGTGAACTTGGTCTCATGCACCAATTTAATGCAGCAGATATTCGTCAGGAGCAGAGCTGCCAACTCAGAAATGATGCAAATGCAGCTTTTTTTCCTTTTTTTTTTTTTTTTTTTTTTTTTTTTTTTTTTTACAGAAATGACAATTAGAAACATGTACAGTCATGCAATGGAATTCTTCAAAATGTAAATGCCGCCACATGTCGCTAGGCAGAATTCTAAGGGCCATCGTTTTGTGTTTGAATCGCTAATACTGTGTTGGGATTTCATTTACAACTGAGAGACTGTTTGCGTGCTTCACTACTGCTGTTTCAGTTAGCAACAGAGTTAAAATACGAATGCATTTGAACCACTGCTCCATCTTACATGTAAAATATATATTACAAATAATACTGCAGTTGTAAATGGTCACGTTGCCTGTTTTGGTAGGTGTTGCTTTTTTGGTTAGCAACAGAGTTCAAATAAGCTCAGCAATTAACTCTAATTTAGTGCGTATGAGGACATCAAAAGTGGGTTTCAATAAGTTGCTATTTTTTTAAAGAGTGTATGAAGGGTATTTGTAAGGCTAAAACTCTATAAAAAAGTTTTTATTTGATTTCTCTACATCACAGATTTGCACTGATCACAGGTGGGTTCGAGGAAGTACCTACCCTGACGAACGGGGAATCACCGTACATCCCCGTTGTTAAACTGCACGACAAACAGGTGGTGGCGCTGTGCGAGGACATATTGGGAATTGTTCCCAGAGCGTCCGTGTCTCAGCGATATAGCAAAGCAGCATACGGTCTGATGCGATACAGGCAAAGAATGTCCAACTGACCTCAGGTTCCGTCTTTCTATCAGGCCTCGCAACAGGCCTAATTAACAGGCTTTACAGGGAGAGTCTGGGCCCAATCCAGCAAGGCTTTAACACCTCTAACTGGAGTCCTATGCACCACAGCCAATTAATCCGGCTATAATTAGGAAGTGAAAGTTTCAGTAAGTCAAAAAACATCAAGTAAAATCACTGCATTTGTGCTCTTTCCTGACTTCTTGTATTTGGTATGAAAATGATACTGTGGCTCTACATCGGGATATGTTGGTGTTCAAATGGTGCAAATATACATATATATTTTTTTTGCGGTGGACAGATGGGACACCAACAATAGATGCTGTGGAATGTGTATTCTATTCATCAACAAGTTCATCGAGCACTGGGATCCGCCCCCAAAATGGCTGCTTCCACCTAAAATGGCCGACTTCCTGTTCAACATCTGCATGGGTCCCTCAGACTGTTTCGTGCGTCCTGTTTTGATCCATATGATCATCCAAGTTTTCATGTTGATCGGTGAAACTAGTGTAAGGGCTAAATATTTTTATAATTTTCCAGCACGTGCTACTGAGTAAGTTTTTTCAGACCCCTGCAGACATAAACATATCCAATTCCATTACATTGGTCTGAACATAATTAAATCATTTCCTCCAAATGTATTTGTTTTTTTCATCTATCTATACCAGTGACGTACTGTATTATTGACTAGTTATAACAATTCAGTAATCTTCCACAAGGTGCAATCAATCAATTTGTGCTTCTCCTAGTTCCCATTCATCCGACAGAATCAGTCAATATCCACTTTACGTTTAACTAAACAGGCCTAGATTTCTCACGACACAAATCAATTTGTGACTGAATCGAGACGAGATCATCCTTATTTCAGTATATATACTTTTTGTGACACTTTTGTTAGGTTGTGTGCAGTCAGATTTTTCTTATGTAAAATATGTTCCTTATTTCAATAAGGTGGGGAAATTATACGTGGTTCAAACTTGGTAGCCATCAGACAGATTCCGTCAGACACTTAGAAATGGCCAAAATTAGCAGCTTCAAACCAAAATGCAGGCTTCCTGTGTCTTTTCTGTCTGGTTTAAATTTCTGGTTGCTCAGTAAAACTGGCTTCAGGGGCTACCATTTTTTATTTATTTTTTTGTGACTGCTACAAAATGTGCAATTTCATCAGGAATAATACCTCAAAATGGCGAAGAATAAAAGCAACAAAGCAATTTCAAGAGAGTCTTTGAAGTGGACATTGACAAGTGGCATTCGCCTACACATTTAGTGCTGTGTTCAAATGCCAGGGCAGTGTTGTAAAACTCATCCTCACTCCATTTCCACTGGCGTAACCTTTTTACCCGAGCCATTTTTTCCCCCCAGCAGCAACCTTTTCCCGAAGTCAAAGGTTGCGGCGGCGTCGAACGGTGCTCGATGCTCAACCGCCTTCGCAGCGACGATGGAACGGTTTGCTCCGACAAGCAGCCGGCGTGAAAAAACACGAGTTCTAACCGACCTTTCCGAGATGATATTCCCACAGGAGGCGTTTAATCCCCTCCCGCAGATCAATTTGACGTGAGCCGGCGCTATTAGCGAGAATCTTAAGCCCTGAGCAAGAATTTAGCAAGGTTGGGACACGACGGAGCCTCTGAGTTGCTGATTTCATTCTTCTCTTTTCATACTGAATGCAGAGCGTCACTGTACTGCTGAAAGGTGGTGACCTCTTTAAAGGAAAAGTTTTTTCGTTGCAACTGCAAATCCAAAAGACATAAAAACCTGGATTATCTGCTCCATGATCCTTCTTGACTTCCTGGTTGCTCTGATTTCAAAAGCTTTCTTAACTGCACAATGTTTTATGTAATATTTTCGTATTCCTGCAGGCCATCTAATCCAAATAGGCTACAGAGAGAAGTTAACCTCTGTATAATGACATGAAACTTAAGTCAAATTAAAACTGAGCGCAACGATGTAATGTCTCACGTGCCTCCTTATTTATTTATTTATTATTATTTATATTACTTATTTGGGCAGCACGGTGGACGACTGGTTTGAGCATCTGCCTCACAGTTCTGCGGACTGGGGTTCAATCCCCGGCCACGCCTGAGTGGGGTTTGCATGTTCTCCCCGTGCCTGGGTTTTCTCCGGGCACTCCGGTTTCCTCCCACATCCCAAAAACATGCATGGTTGGTTAATTGAAGACTCTAAATTGCCCGTAGGTGTGAATGTGAGTGTGAATGGTTGTTTGTTTATACGTGCCCTGCGATTGGCTGGCAACCAGTTCAGGGTGTAGACCGCCTCCTGCCCAATGATAGCTGGGATAGGCTCCAGCGCGCCCGTGACCCTTGTGAGGATAAGCGGCTCAGAAAATGGATGGATGGATGGATATTACTTATTTGGGCAAATTCTCTCGTAGGAGTCCGTCAAAGTTCGAGCCATGAAATTCACCCCAATTAGCTGCTTCAAACCAAAATGGCCGACCTACTGTTGAACATCTGGCATGGGTCCTTGAGACTTTTTCATGCTTCCTCTTGTGATAGACATGTCCACCCAATTTCGTGTAGATTAGTGATACCGGTGCTGGGGGCTGATTATTTTTTTTCTCTTAACTTTCAAAGGGGTGTTTTGGGGGGTTGTGTTTACGATTATTAAACTTTTTGCTGACATTAAATGGCATTACCATCCGTTTCGGACAGCAATCTTCAAAAGTGTGGAATGCGTACCACTAGTGATACATGAGCTCCCTCTAGGGGTAAGCGAAAGATTCACTGCCTAAGTACAGTTCAGTTGTATTTAACTTTTCAGGACAATACAGGTACATCTCAATAAATTAGTGTCAAAAGCTTAATTTAGTTAGGTAGTTCCATTAAAAATTATTTTATGTAGACATTAGGCAGGAATTTTCCCTCTGAAAAGCATTTTCGCATGTGTTTAATGGAACTATGTAATGCATGAATACTGAAATAAGTCGACTTTTCTACTATTTTCTTATTTGTATGTAACAGGTATGTGCAGTACACCTTAACTGGATTGTTTTATGTAGTTCCCCCCGTATTTAAGCACAGTGTCCTTGTTCGAACTGTGCATTTTACAGTAGCTTACAATAATATGAAATATACGCTACCAGTCAAATGTTTTAAAACACTTTCTCATACTATTAAATGGAGAAGTGTCGCCAACCTTTTGACTCTATATTGTAGTGTGCTTGGGAATGAAAGCTATCTCGTTTTTGATGAAGACTTGGGCCTACTGTGCTACTGTATTTTGATGTTGGTCATTATGGTGGTACATAGAGATTATTATTATTATATTATTATTATGATTAGAAGTATTTCTTGAGGTGGTACTTGATGTAAAAAGAACCACTACCTGATTCTAAATGTGGCTCATTTGGGCAAAAATCCCTGGGTAGGAGTCCGTCAAAGTTCAAGCCTTGAACTTCGCCCTAAGTGGCTACTTCAAACCAAAATGGCCAATTGAAAATAATATGAACAATCACCTGAACAATCTCAGAAAAAAAGTATTTTTTGGTGCTATTTCTAGGCCCGTCTGGAGGTCCCTGGTATATTTGTCGAAGGTTTATGGCAACTGTCGGACCTAAAAGAGTGAGAACATATAACAAAACGTAAAGGTTTTCTATAACCTTAGCCCCCCGCTTACGCTTGAAATACATTTTAATTTAATAAAACAAAAACTTCACTTTAAGATACCGTGTCGTAACACAGCCGTTCTATGCTGCAAGCGTGTGGAAATATGCGACCAAAAATGAGACCAGTAGCAAATCATTCTACAAATACAATAAAAAACAGAAGTGAAATAGAAGCATTGAAACCAAGAAATACTTTTTTTTTTTTTTCCCGGAACCTGGCTACATTGTCCTTTCTAACGACATGTTATGCTACGGAACACAAGATGAGGGCGACTGGTGTATTTAATGGTCTAATTGCTTAATGGTCTTCATCACATTATAGTCAAAAATCCATGTTGTTCACCCCCTGGTGTGTACCCGGCTTTAATCCCAACAACCATTCCACTATCAATCCTGTTTCAATTTCCACTTAAATCACTGTTAACACACCGAACACCACAGGATAATTGCTCAGGATATTCTTTTTGCGACATCCAATAATTTGATCTTTACTGACTTGGCTTACAAAAGGGAGGAAAAATTCCAGCATTTTGCGGAATTATGTGTACTCCACTGAAGGCACCTTATTTTCTGGGGATAAATTGTTTTAGATCCTGCTGAGGAGAAAATAAAAGCCAGCCGGTGCACTTACTGCACCCTTGCTAGTTTTTTTTTCAGTCGTCAAGGTAACATTTCAAAAAGATGTTATGCTGTTTTTTGGTGACTTAAGGTGTTGTTTTTCTTCTTGCGCCAGCTGATAACAAGCTCACAGCTCTGGAGGTTGCTCTGCCACACGGAGCACAACTTTCCGCCTGACGTTGCATCCTCCCGCCACTCACGCCTCGCCCTCCCACTAGGACCACCATTTATCATCCCCCCCCCTTTTGACATCCACCACCCGCACCCTCTTCTGTATCAAATGTATGATTTCTAATTAAACCTTCTAACTGAGGTTAAGAGGCAATTTCATGCACCCTACTCTTGATAAATAGGCGGCGACTCCACGTCACTCCTTCCCCATTCTGCCATTACCAGTCTTTAGCCAGCACCGATTGCGCCCCGACTAGTCCGATCAGTAACCTAATAACATCTATTATGCCTTTTTACACCCCTGAAAAATCCTGAAAAATCCAAAATCCTCTCGGACCCTCCGCACTCCGAGCTCCACCAGCTCTTCCAGCTCCTTTTGCGTTGATAGGCGCTACCGATCAACGCAAACTAGAACTAGTAGACATTCCAACAGCTTCTTCCCTCTTCCGATCAACTTCTTAAACACCTAACCTATAATTCCATTAGAACAAGTTGGAAATTTGTTGACTTGAGTTCGTTGTCACATTTCCGTGGGGCCAATTATGTATTACTCGTGCACTCACGGTAGTTGTCTCGCCACGCTGCACTATTTGCATATACTGGCCACTCATGCCAGAGTAGCATCTGCTCCATTTGCACACTGATTGAGGAGTATCTGTAACATTTGCACAACCAACATTGTCCCAGATGATCGCACAACTCGTCACTTTAAACCGCATACACTCGTTGAAGTCTCAGCGCCCTTTGCGCAATGGTCATTGCACCGGACTATTGCAATATTAGTCATTCGAACTGCTCTAAGTGCTAGAGGACTCTGCATCTTTTTGCACAATTGTTTTTTGTCAATGTCTTGATGTCCCCAAAGTGTTCTGTAAATTGACTGTCTGTTGTACTAGAGCGGCTCCAACTACCGGAGACAAATTCCTTGTGTGTTTTGGACATACTTGGCAAATAAAGATGATTCTGATTCTGATTCTGAAGAAATGTCACAAAGGAGTGCAGAACATTTACAGCCCCCAAATCCTTCTCGTCCCTTGCAGTTCTCTTCCAAACATACTTTCACAAGCTCCCGGTGGTCCAAGGTGTTTTTTAAAAACAGCTCGGCAACTTTAATGGCCCGAGTATTCATTATGTGGCTCATGAGATTCATGGATTGGCCCTGATGGAAGCTATGACATGGAGAGAGAGAGAGAGAGCGAGCGAAAGAGAGAGAGAGAGAGAGAGAGAGAGAGAGAGAGAGAGAAAGAGAGACGGAGATAAAAAAAAAAAGGATAGTCATTTTCTGAGCGCAAAGGGAGAAGAAGCCAGAAACATTGATTAAGGTCGGGAAAGGTTTGCTTGGACGGGGGATTAATTACCGTCTTTGCTCTGGAAAAGGAAACATTGATCTGAGCGAGTGAGGAGGAGGAAGACTAATGACAGACAGCTTTATGGTGATGAAGATTAAGTGAGACAGAGGAGGGGGTGAAGAAATGTCCATCCAAGCAAAGGACTATCGGTTGCGGTCTTCCTGTGAGGCCTGAAAGAGGTTCCTACTTATAGCTGACATTTTACACTTTGATAATACAGTGACGAATCCTTTTTTGTATTATTGGTTTTTACAGATCTGTACGTGTACATCTCAATAAATGAGTAGCTCACAGCAAACAAAACCCCCAAATTCACCATCTCCAGAAACTTGAATATCACATACAAAAACAATCACGAAACAATGAAAATGATTTTTAAGGTAGAAATTAGGTAGCAATCTGAAAAGGATTTTTGTAAATGTTTGATGAATCTATATAATGTATGAGTACTGAAATAAATGGTCTTTTCTACCATATTCTAATTTAGGTCTAATTTAATCTAGGTCTGAATTTAGAGTTACTCGCCTTCATTTTCGTACCACGTTGTGCCACAACATGCAAGGCAGCGCAGAGGTTTACTGGAAGAGATTTAGTGTAATTAACGTCAAGAAGAAGAGGACGCCCCTTCAGTGTAATACAGTAGGCCTACCGTGGTTTCCCATTTTAATATTTGTTTAATGTTCCATGCTTTATTTTTATCTGTTGCTGTTCTTTGTGTTGTGAAAGTAGCAGTTTTTTGAAGGTTATAATTACTGCAACGTCTATGCTAATTTCCGTTAGCCACCTGTGGCTTATTAGGGCTGTAACGATTAATTCCACAACCCTGTATAGAAAGAAGTTGGCGCAAATTCGGCTAGCTGGGAGGAAAGAGTCCGTAAAGACAGAGAATGGCCAAAGTTTCAGATCATTTCGCACTTAACAAGAAAGATAAAGGTGTACCACAACTGCGCGTCTACGATCGCCAACACAAGGTAATGTAGCTAATTTATTTGAGCCTACCATCGCTAATTAGAACATATTGTAATGTCACGCAAGTGGTCAAGGATAGACACAGACACCAGTGCACTTTCAATCGCTTTATAAAACAAAAGAAAACAAACACGTCACATTCATACATGAGCTCCATACCGAGTTACTCAACACGCAGACTGGCTAACAGGTAAGCCACTTAACAGCCACCCAACTCTATATCCTCATTTGCCGACGCCCACGTCACTCACCAGGCCAGGCCCTGCTTTTAAAATCCATATGCACAGATAATACAGTAGAACGTGAGGATGGTGACCCCAAGTGGACAAAAATTACCTGCATCTCACATGCACATTATAAAAACAATAAATTATTATCTGATTACTCGATTAATTAATGGTATAATCGGTAGAATACTCGATTCTAGAAATATCTGATAGCTGCAGCCCTAGTTAGCATTCAGCGAGCAGACGTTTTGATGAAATTACAGTAAAGCCCTAAAAAGGTGCGGGTCAGCATTAAAAAATGTGCCTATTCACAGATTTCTTTTGAACCCATCGTTCATTAGGCACTTAAACTCACCTATTTTTTGTTTCTGTGCAATTACAGTATTGCTTTGGTGCCATCGGGTGGCATCTTGGTGTTGAATATGTATGGGGAAGTGAGTTGAGACATACACACACATTCAATTGTCTGCCTATATGTGCCTTGCGAGTGACTGTCGACCAGTTCAAGGTGTACCCAGCTTCTTGCTCAAAGTCAGCCAGGATAGGCTCCAGCTCCCCGTGGATTGTAATGGGCACAAGCGAGATGGAATGGATCATCAATATGATGCACCCCTAGTCCCTGCAACTTATTTCTCAGTTTAATTCATTTCACTTAACTCAATAAAGTGTCGTCGTACCCCGGCTTTTATTAAAATTTAATGTCCATTTAATGCTCACAGAACCAATTTGGCAAAGATTACGCATGACCCGACAGCCAACATTCGGCTAATTAAAACCCCCAAAACATTCAGTTTAAATGATTGGATTATTTTTTTCACGCATACAATTACAACACATGATAAATCTTATTGGAAAATAATATGCGGTAGACTCATTACAAGTCAGTCACTTTAATTTGAGCCTTATTGGACAAGCTGAGGTGACGCAGAAGCAAGGTGATACCAAAGTAACGTGAACTAAGTTGCCTTTTAAGAAACAATTCACAACAACTTTATTTGTGCAATGAAAGTTAGCCTTCTTGCCTTCATGCTCTGAGCAAATAATAGCCTCTGGAAGGTGAGCGACCCTTGCCACGAAGCCCATTAGGGGCTGTGAAAATGGTATAGATGTCAATCACATAGAGCGGCTCCATAAGCGTGTCTTCAGAGCCTTCATGTTGCGGAACGCAAGTGCTGACATGGGGCTGGTGTCAGCGAGGACATGACATGAGTCACAAGCCACGGATAATGATGGAAACCATTAGGGAGGAAAAGTTCAGAACCGGTTGAAACTGGCTGGTTTATTTCGACAGTCACTTTCACTCATGGCGGACACATGGAGGCTATTGCTTCATCTTGTCTGTCCCGTTCCGACGACTTAATATCCTTTTTAATTGGGCCTCAGCATGCCTAACGCCCCAATTTTCACAAACATGCGTATCCTAACATGACACGTGACACTCACGCAGTAGCGGCCTGTTGAAAATGTGAAAAAAATTAGACCTTGACACCTGGGTTACCGATTGACACGAAACTGGTTGGACATGCCTATCAAAGCCAGACTCAACTCAGTTTTATTTATAGAGCACTTTTAAGAACAACTGCATCGTTATACGATGTATTATATACAATAATTTTTAAAATATGTATAAATGACTAAATCAATATATGGTTGCCATTTCGCGGATTTCGTCTTTTGCGGGGGTGGTGTGGAACGTAACCCCCGCGATAAACGAGGGATGACTGCAAGTTTATATAAGACATAGCTTTGGTCAGTGCAGAGAAAAAGAATTTTCAGCAGATAATGGCGGATATGTCTGCCACCTCGAAAAATCTGTAAGTACGCAAATTCCGTAATGCAAATATGCTTCACTCTCGTAGCTTTTTGTTTAACAAAACAAGCCCAGATTTCACTAGGTAAGTAAATTAGTTTGCGACATGACTATCATTATTTTAGTGTATACAGTATACTTTTTGTGACATTTTTGTTTGCTGGTGAGCCGTCAGATTAAATGTAAAATATGTGTCTTGGCTCAATAAAGGTTGGAAAACACTTGTCTAGACTCTCCAGGAAAGCCATTCATCAATTACATGCCCCGCTGAACCACCGCACAATACGTTCATTAGGAAGCTAATATTTATAATTCTCTCTCATGAATATCATCCGTTAGCATGCGGTTCTGACTTGAAGTGCTTGGACTCTAGCAGACCCTCTGCATGAGGTTACAACAGCAGCTTTTGAATTTGATCTCAGCAGCCAGCTATTTGCACATCATTACGAGGCAAACGCCAACCCCGCGTCGCAGCAAGAGTGTCTGCAGCCCGCCCTCGCTTGGATCTTTGTTTGTTTGTTTATTCAAATCTCACAACCGCCACCATTCATTTGGGACGCTAATAAACTGGTTCAAGGTTTCTGCTGAGGCACGAGAGGAAGCGGGGAGAGTTAGCGGAAGCGCTGGGTGCCAATTTGCTTTTGTTTCCGCGCTAGCAAGCCTCGGTGTATAAAAATGGTAATTCTGGAGGTGTGACGCTGGGAGGCGAAAGAGTTGCCAAAACAAGTGCGAGTGCGACATAAAGGGCAGCGGCAAACAAACACAAGTCGAAAACTGGAACGCTTCCACTGCAAAGGAACTTCAGACCCAGTTAAACCCCAAAAGTGGTTTGGTCCAGTTGAAGGTTTAGAAGGGTGAATACAGCAATAGAGGCCAAGCTTTGTTTTTTGTCTTCTTCCCATTCTGCCTGTTACCCCTTTCTGACCCCCAATTTCCAGATTTGAACCACAATCTTTTGTGTTGAAAAACCTGTACACCTATTACAATATTCCTCGTATATCACACCCAGAAAAAAAGGGACCGGAAGTGCAAGGATGCTGGCCTCTGTCGCCTGCGTAACCCCACTGTTTGTAAGTTTGCGCTTTTTAATAGCCACTCAGCAGAGCAAAGACAGACACATGCGGCAAAGACTCTGCCTAACTGCCTCTAACAACCCGATTAAAACTTAGCTCCTTTAAGACATAGTAACAAAACGTAGTGACAACATAGTGTCAAAACGTGGTACGGGAGGGATCAGTTACAACGGAATCCTTCACCACTTATCCCACGAGAAACTAAATAAATGACATACCGTACCGAGCTGCATCGCCAGCTAGCTAAAGTAAGGTAATTCCTGTGGAGACCCACCAGGCCTTCATGCAAAACACCTCGACTGTAGTCACGGCTGCCAAGTCGGAAGATGACGTCTTTGTGGAACATTTCAGTCTATATTTTCACATCTCCACAGATGTTAGGAGGCTGCCGGGATCCGATGTTGCTTGCCCCATGGGGAGACCGCCCACGGTTAGGATTAGTCCCCGATACAAATGACCACCCGTGAATCGGCGCAGTCGTGCCTGCTGAATGGTCGGCAGTATGCAAAGCTAATGTGTCACGGATGCAGTGAATTAGCACTGGTAGATGGAAGAGGATTTACGCACAGCGAGATATGACAACGCATGAGGCAATCCAGTGTGAGCAAGCAGAACAGACGCGGAGCCTGAAAAAAACAACGGCACTACAACACTACAAGAGCTGCTTTTAATATTTTGGTCACCCAATTTAGCTCCATTATTAGGAAAAGCTCTCAGTATGTTGCAGGGAAGTCGTAAACCACTGCAAACCACACAATAAACAGAGTGAAACACCGCCTATTCACGGTTCACTATTCACAAATTGACTTTTTGATTTGTTTGTTTTTCTGTAACCTATTCCTCAGCGATTTGCTGAGAGGACCTGGCTAATCGGAAAATAGATAGAACAATATGTTTTTTTTTTTCAGGGCTGATACGGTTAAAAGTAGTCAAGCTGGTTGATAACCGATACTTGGAGTCGATATTAATTTGCAGTAAAAGGGAATATATTTGCATCAAACATTTTCATAATACAAACGCCAACACACTGAGGGGCTATTAAAAAGCTTAGGGTAACAAACGACAGTTTTCATTATTGCGTGATAATTGCTATTTTTATGGGTTGCTTTGGCAACGTGCATGTGCACTTCAAGTGACGTTTTTTCGAAATCAAATAATCTATAAGACATTATTATGACGGCTACTGTTGTAAAATGAGTTTTAAATGATAATATTTTAGGATTATAGTTTGTGGGATATTTATGGTTTAAACCAGTGACTTTTAAAGTTTGATACTTGTACCACTAGTGGTATGCGACAGAATCCCTGCCCAAGTTCAGTTGTATGTCACTTTTTACTGCATTACATTGTGCCTTAATCTTTAAAAACTGTTTTTGAAATCATAATATAAATATAATATTTAGATATCATTCTATTTCACTTTTATGTGCAATACATTTGAATTAAAATCATTAAGTACAACATTTTATTTTCCTATATTTTAAGCGCAGTGTCAATAGTAAAATGGTGCGTAATGTTACAGCTGCTTACAAATACATTAAATATATTTTTTAGGAATAACATGTTTCATTTTTTATGACCACCTAGGACTACTACGCTATTAGTGTATTTTAATGTTGTTTATGATCGAGGTACTTGAATAGCTAGATATTTGTTTTAGGTGGGACTTGAGAACCAGTGGTTTAAATAAAGTATTAATATAGGTTTTTAAAAAAAGAATGACTTTTTTTTGTGGGGAGGGGGGGGGGGGGGTCAATTACTTGCAATTTTCACTATTACCAGCAGGGCTCGGTTCGTATCCCTTGCGGATAATGGGGGTTTACTGTATGTTTTACTTAAAATGGAGCTCTTTATCATTTCTTTGGAGCAAGTTTTTGTACTGTGGATCATCTTGTCTCCACCACTTTGCTTCCAGAAGGACCAGGATGTCACAGTCGGACAGCCGAGAACGACCGCCATGACATTTTGCGAAGACCTTCACAAAGCCCAGAGGAGAAATCTTAATGAAATGACGAGCGCCAACCAAACACATTGACATTTGTTTGCCTTGACAGGAAAACGTCTGGTGTTTGGATGGATCGTCTCTCTCACATTACTTGACTCCAGTCAGACTTAAGTCACCAATTTTAAAACTTAAAACTTATGACAGACTCCACTTGACTTTTACTTGCTATTCATGAGACTTGACTTAGACCTGAACTACATGACTCAATGACAAGTACAGCCTCTTTACATTTGAAAATCTGCATTTGCATGATGTCATTTGTTTTGACATTGAAAGAAAAGTAAAGTTTCTGTGCGGGGTGCGCAAACTTGGCAACCCACCAACATGCTATGATGCGGAGTACAGAGATTGCCTATCATGGAGGGAGCTCCGAAGATTGTGCCTTTGATAAAATCATGAAACAGAAAATATCAACATGCAAGGTTTGCAACTCAAAGGTAAGGGACACCAACTACGACCTCAAACTTCATTGATTGATTTTAGCCACAGTAACTCTGGACTTGCTTGAAACCTGAATGTTAAGACTTACTTTTGACTGTATGTGACTTCAGGTGTTCGCTCTCCACAGGCAGAAGTCTTGAGTTTTGCCTCAACTTTTCAGTCGGGAAAACAAATTAGGCAAAAAACCTTCATGTCCATCATTGGTCTTTAAAAAAAAAAAAAAAAAAAAAAGTGAGACTAAAAGTCTTATATAAAATATAAATCATCAGCAGGCTGCAAAGACATCAGGTGAGCGCCTCATAGGTAAACGTGAGCCGGGAAGTGTGTGCTGCTCTAGCGCTGATTAGCCTGACTGACAGAATAGGAAGGGATTAGCAGTAAATTATACTTCTGAGCAGCCAGCATCCAAATTGAAATTCCACTCGAGTTCAGGGAACATATTAGAACTTAGCTCCTGTATTTCGAGGCACTAAGCTTCGAAGAGGTGTTAGCAGTTAGCCAGGCCACACGCCGCTACTGTTACCTCTGAGGTGCCAATCAATAGATCAGTCGATCAACCGATCAATGGAGAGAGGAAGAAACGTCAAGTGTAGGAAGATGGTTTGAAGACAAAGAATATACACACTTGGTTACTGTTAAAGATAGTTAAGGTAACACATCAGAACATTACAAATTGACATACTGTAAGTGCTGTCTTCAGGTAATTTACTATTGGATTATGTTTTTGTCAAGTTATGGTAGATCTTTGTTTTCATTTTAACAGAATATGAAAAAGGGACATTCTGGAGAATGTACTTTTAGCTCTTATTTAAACACATACTCTTTTTGTTTTCTGGCAACTCTTCAAAATGATAATCAAACTTTGAGACCTAAATTGCGTAGGCCAAAAATCTTGGCAATTTATTTGGTGCCCATCAGTCTAGGATACCTGCTTCCAGTTGTGGCTCATTTGGGTGAACTCCCTAGTAGGAGTTCATCAAAATATCAATCCTGGAAATCGCCCCAAAATTTAGATTCAGATTCAGAAAGTGGCTGCTTCCAACCAAAATTACCAATTTCCTGTCCATCTTGAGGAATGGATTCTTGAGACTTTTTTGTGCGTCCTGTTTTGATGGAAATGTCTACCTAAATACTGGTGGGGATGCAACTGATTTTGTTTTCAACATTTCCAGGAGGCATTACTGAGTGACTTTTGTGTTCAGGACCCCTAAAATACATACATTTTCACCAGGGTACATGCGCTTTTAAAAATTCATGAGTTTTAAGCGATAATCAGCCCCACCCAAAAAACGATTGATCCATCGGAACCATTCATTACAAGAGCTGTTACCATTAAAGAGCAATAATGTTCTTATTTTGACAAGGAACTTTTCCGAAGTGATAGGCCCAAAAAGAGAAGAAAAAGATGCCCTTACGCCCTCAATATGTTTTTACCAGCATCCGCTTGCAGCGCTGCGAGAGCCGAAGCAACAACAAATAAAACAGCGCCGTATTAAAAGTCACATTTAAATGCATGTAGTATAAATGAACTGTGAGCCATCAACAATTTATTGCACAGCATAGCTTCATTAGCGTCTCTCTCTCTTATGACGTTTTATTTGATGTCCTCTTTTTGCAGATATTTAGCTTTTCAATTAATCATTAACAAGATTTATTAATGGAGCGCTTACTTTTTAATGAACTGATGAATCATTTAGCTCGCAAAACTGTCTGGAGTCCGAAGTTGGATCACAGTGAATAATGAGAGATGTTCAAGTGCCAAAAACAAAACAGCAGCAGGAAGTTTGTCATTTTTTGCTGCAGGCCTTGAGGTCATACAACTTAGAAGTCAAGCAGAAATTACAGTCTGTAAGTCAAGTTTGTATAGTTCTTGAATCGACCAGTATCTTCTCGAAAAGTCGACCAGTCCTGAGATTGTACGATTCCAAAGTCCAGCAAAATCTTCAGGAATATCGAATGGCTCCGAGGTGATACAATTAGGATGTTGACCAGAATCTTTGGGAATTACAGTTTGGAAGCCAAGCAGAATCGTTAAAGTCAAACAGCCCTGACGTTGTACAATTCAGAAGTCAACCAATCTCTTTGGCAAAGTTGGAAAGGGCTACAGTTGGTCAACCTGAATCTTTGTGAATTACAATACAGAAGCCAAGCTACATTTTCCAGAAAGTTGAATGTCTCTGACATTTAATAATTCCAGAGTCCAACCAAATCTTCGGAAAAGTCGTTTAGCACTCATTTCGTAGAATACAGGTCAACCAGAATCTTCAGGAATTACAATTGGGAAGTAAAGCCAATCTTCAAGTCGAACAACCCTGAGAGCATGCTATTTGGCAGTCGACCAAAATCCTCAGGAAAACTGATTAACCCAAGTCAAAGGGTTTTCAGAAATTCAGGCAATTCAGAATTCAACCCAAATATTCTGGTATAATACATCTCTAAGGTTGCGGAAAACGTCCGAAGGTCACACAAAATGCCAGCTCATCTTTCTGTTGAACCTGAACTCAGCTGTTCATTGAAAAATGCACCTGTTCAAGTCTATTGACGTATATTAGCCCTCCTTCTGGAATAGCCGAATGTCAATAAGGGAATAGCAGACTGCGACTAGGCGGAGGTTCATTGTATACGCAGGAAGTAAGTCGAGTCACACTGAAAGCAGCGAGACCCGAGCATCACCATTTGCACCAGTCGAGTTGCTTTTGATCTAACCTGTGAGCATCTCTACCACCGAGTGTCACTGTTGCAGCGTTGCCTGCATCTTCTCGCCGTGTTTGTTTTAGCAGGGAGGAGGAGGGAGAGAACATCAGTCTTTTTCTTTTTATTTCTTAGCACCCTGTCTCTTTTTCTCCCTCTCTCCTGTAGCTCAGTCGGCTTGCCCCCGAAACAAGGTAGTTCTGCCTAATTGCTCAAACGGCGGCCCATCCTCATTAGACTCTTGACCTTGGCGGTGTGTGATAAGAGGAGGTCAACATGGATTAGACGTCCACAACCGCCGTTGCTCCCGGCCCCATTTACCTACCCGCGTCGACTGTTGCCAGTCAATCCCCCTTAAAAAAACGCACACACCTTAAATGTGTCTTTATTTGATGCTGATCTTAGTCACAGCACGCTTTTATTGACACACAGATGTCTCCGTCCTGGGTATTTTTTATTTTATTTTTTGTGACGCCACCACAAAAATGCCAGTTATGACAGCAGTGGTACAGAAAACTCAATTTTGGCTGCTCAGTACAATATTGCTAATCGAAAGGACTAACTTGCTTTGAGCTTGGGTTGTTAATGGAAGTTACGGAGAGTCTTCACTGCGTATTCTGCACGTACATGTGCACTTCCGATGTATTTTATCAAATCAAGTCAAATCATCTGTAAGATATTATTTATTATTAAGGCTAATGTTGTAAAATGAGTTTGAAATGATATAACAGTTTTGGAATCATCGTCTGTGGTATATGTAAGATTTGAACAATTAATATGAATCTTTAGAATCATAGAATTTAGGGGGCATGTCAATTTATTATTATTATTATTATTTTGCTATTTATGGCAGGGCTACGTCCCTATTGAGAAATCAAGGAAAATGTCACAGAAATGTTTAGAAAAGTGCGAGAAAAAGACAACCTCCTTGGTGGACGTAAGATAAAAAGTGTTGGCGGAATGATCCGGGAAAGGATCGAACACCGCTGCCCGCTGTGATCCCTCACCACCGGACTCTATCTTCATCACACCTTTTCGACTGCTACCTCATCTCACCTCCCACAGAGGGGTGGTGAGGGGCACGCTGCGGCAATGACGGGAAAAGATGCAAGGGCCGGGGGAGGCAAAAAAAAAAAAAAAACCCCGTACAGTCACATGCCACTTGAGGAGAACAAAAGAAGCAAAGTGCATTAAAAGAATCGCACCGGATTGTTTCTGCAGGCCAAACAGCAGTCATGGGTTTTTTTACACACGGTTTTTACACACACATTTACACACACACACACACACACACACACACACACACACACACACACACACACACACACACACACACAAAACAGCTAAGCTCTCTACTGCATTGCTTCTCAAACTAGGGTCCCAGGACCCCTACAGGTCCACAAGCCAAAGCTTGGGGGTCCGCAATGTGTTTTACTAAATTTTTAACATCAACAACAACCAAAAATCTTAAGGCACAACTTTTTACCAATTTATCCAATGGGTCTGTTACTGGAGTCCGTAAGCCATAGCTTGGTAGTCTAAAAAATCATTTGAAATAAGTTATGTTGTATCAATTGCATACCTACTTATAAGGACCAGCGCACCAATAAAACAAACATAATTAACCAATTACCGGTACGCCTACTCAAGTCATTCAAAACCATTTTCTCTGTAGATAATTCACTGTCTGCACAAATTTTCCAGAGAGTTTTCTGCCTCATGAGGCTTTCAGACAAATTATTTATAATGATTCCGACTTCAGGCAGACAGACAGCAAACATCCTTTGTGTCGCATTAGGAAATGTCACCACTCAAATGAAATTGTTGCTTGTTAGTAGATGTAGCAACATACAACACAATTGCGCCATTCCTATTCCGCCACGTTTTTGTGTAGACATTTGTTGCTAGGTAGAATATGTGGGGCACCGTCATTTGATCCCCAAAGCCTGTTTTTAATGGAATATAAAGAATGCAAGAATAAAGTCATATTTTTCAAGGAAGATTATTCATTATTGAGCAAACAGTCTTGAATGACTTTTTTGCTCAGCAGATAAGCTACAGTGTGCGGCAAACTTTCGCTTGTGAAAATATGACTCCTCATGAAGCTTTAACTTTAACATCATAACATGACAATTTCATATTGAAAAAATCCAACTTAATTCTTGCAAGCTTATGACTTTTTATTCCGACAAACTGCATCTTTATGTTCCGTTAAAAACAGGCTTTGGGGTGAAAATGACGGTGCCCCGCATATTCCACTTAGCAACAAATGTCACGCAAATGAGATGTAATCCGCAATAGGAATGACACAATTGTGTTGTAAATTGCTACAGTTGGTTACAAGCTATAATTTAATTTCAGTGGCGACATTTCCCAATGAATCACAAAGCATGTTTGTTCTCTGTGTGCTTGCAGTCCATTGTTGTTAGAAATAAAAAAGACATCAGACAGTAAGATGAGTACCAAGTGGTTGCTGCCCACCATTTATCTACATAAAAACATTACTTGTTGATGAGTTGGGAAATAAAAGTACGCAGCGCTTTGCCGACAGATGCTCCTCTCACTGCAACTATTTTGATGAATATTTCTAGAGATTTATATATTTAGTTTTTAAACCAAAACAGGAAGTGTTGCATTTCATGTTCTTGGTGGAGGCTAATGGGACTCGTCCTTACGGACCCTGAAGGCATCATCAGCTCAGCCGCGCCATCTGTCTCTTACTTGTGAACGTGTTCAAGGGATTTGCTCAAATTTGCTGCAAATGTTGCCTACAACTGTGCTGAGTGAACATTGCTTTCGAGCAATGAACCTACTTATTTTGGAGGGTACGTCAAAATAGGCATTACAGTAGCAGTATATCTTTTAAAATGAGCTTTAGAGCAAAAATTTATGTCCTTTTTTTTTTTTTTTTTTTTTTTTCCTGTATTCTGCTTAGCAAAAAGTGGCAGTGCACATGTGTTTTTTTCTATTGTGTGGGGCAGTGTAGCACTGTGCTCCAGGTTGCCAGGGAAACAAAATCGTTAGTCTCACTGCCCATCTATTTCTTAAAATGAGCTCTGGTCCAAAAATGGATTTGCGCCACATATTTTACCTAGCAACAAACGGCAGTGCAAATATGTCCTTTCTCTACTGTGTGGGGAAGCAGGCCCCACTGCCCAATGGTAACAATCAAGTAGGCTTGATTGGCGTACCCCATTTTCTAAAATGAGAAATGGGGCAAAAAATGGTTTTGCCCCACATATTCTACCTAGCAACAAGACAGTTGCCAAGGAAACTGACATGACTGCCATAATCTATTTTATGAAATGAGCCTGGGGCAGAAACGTATCTGCTCTACGTATTCTGCCTAGCAACAAGTGACAGCGCAAACACATCCTTTCTTTGCCGTGTGGTACAGCCGAGTGCCTCTACTTTGAGTTACCATAGAAACAGCATAGTGACCTTAATTTGTGTAGCTAGGGTTTTTCTAATGTCCCAAATTCCCATGGAAACAACACAGCGAATTATTATTATTATTATTCTTTAAATGAGCTCTGGGGCAAAAATGTATCTGGCCAACGTATTCCGCCTAGCAAAAGGTGAGAGTGTAAACATTTCCTTTCTCTGCCATGAATTGCCACGGAAACAGCACAGGGAGTATCACTGCCATCATTTGTTTTTGTTTTTTGGGAAATGAGTTTTGGGGCAAAAATGGATCTGCCCCATGTATTCTGCCTCGCAACAAGTGGCAGTGTGTTTTATCTGCTATGTGGAGTAGCGGGGTTCTCCACAAAGGAAACGCCATAGTGAGCTTTCCCCCCGTATTATGCTTAGCAACGACAGAGTTTGATTGCCATTTTAGAAATTGAGATTTTGGGGCATTTTATCATACAGTAATTAATAGCCTATTCTAACTTTGTTGTCGGCAACAAAGAGAGCAGTTTGTTGCTTTCCTTCACAAAAAGACATTCTCAGCACTTTCCGGCCGTGGCCAGCGAGAGCCTTGGGCTTCGCGATAAACAAACGTGAGGAAAGGATTCACTTCCGAAGACCACAGCTGCCTAGGGACACGAATGAAGAAGCAGCAAAAAGAAGAAGGTCTCATTAAGACAATCAACAGGGAGTGACAAGTACTGATTTATCGAGGCAAAATCATCAGGAACAGCCCACAATGAGAAACAAAGTGAAATAAAGGCAAGGAATTATCAAAGGCAACAAGCCTCAGATCGAGTGGATATTCCTTTTCTGAGAAAATCCATTTGAGCTGAAAATGATGGGGAATCGCAGTCGGGTTATTTTCAATCACTCCTTCCCTGATGGGAAAATGGCAGCTTTTACTTGAGGGAGGTGTTTATTTGTCACACCTGGTGACTAATGGAGAAACTGTCTATTTCAGTGATGCAGCGTGTTGGGGAGTAACTAATTACATGCAACTAGATTATGTAATTTATGTGCAAAATGTATGTAATTGTAATCCATTACATTACTGGGAGAAAATGTGCAATTACATAACAGTTGTTTTTGTAAATTTCCATGCTTATAATTTTAGTTACATTTAAAGATTTGTCACAAAATCTCATGTTTTTCATATCACTCCCGCCTTATAAAGCCGACACTTGTGATTGGCTCTCTGTGGTCATGTGCCATTCTGCCGTAAGTCTCAAACATGAAATATTTTTCCAAATATGACCTCAAACTCCTTTTAGAGCAATCTATTTGTTTGTCCGAGATTTTGAAAAGGTTAGACTTTTAGTTACACTTTTGAACACATAACATTGACAGTTCCAGCTTTATAATTTTGGACTTTTTTTTTTATGGAACATTCACTCATCTGGGTTGTCATCCATCCATTTTTTTTTTTTTTTTTTTTTTTTAAACCCACGCAGGCACAGGGAGAACATTCAAACTCCACGCAGGCGAGGCCGGATTTGAACCCGGGTCCTCAGAACTGTGAGGGAGATGTGCTAACTAGTCTTCCACTGTGCCGCCCTGGGTTGTCATATGAAGTGATATTGTCTAAATTGTGCACATTTGTCATTTGGTCAACGGTCTTGTATGGTGCTTTCCCACATGCTGTACACATATAATGCAACAAACATTTTGTTTTGTTATCAGTTTATTTGTGCAAAGAACAAATATGTGGTTAATTCCGAAATTGTGATCTATGGTTTCAATCCACTTTTTAGAGGAAACATCCATTGGTTATGTTGATGCATTCTTTCAAAATTAAGAAAAATAATCAAATGTAAATAGTTATAATATTTTGAGAAAGTAGTTTAAATACTTACAATACAGCACTGTATGCCTGTAATGAAAAACAAAAGGGTTAGGGTTCCAAATGATTGTTTCAGACCAGAATTCGCTTCCATGATTATGGTTTCATATTAGGGTTTTAACTCGTTTTAGGTTAATGTTTCAAAGTCGGGTTAGGGTTCCAAATTACAGTTTTCAGGCCAGAATTATGGCTTAAATTTTTGGTATTCAAGACTCATGGTTTTAAATGGTTTCAAATTGGGGGGTTCCAACCTGCGGTAGGGTTTCAAAGTTCAAGTCAGGGTTTGGGTTTCAAGTTAGGGCCTCAAAGTGGGGTTTGATACCTTGGTCATGTTTCCATCTTCGGGCGAGAGGCGGGGTACACCCTGAACTGGTTGCCAGCCAATCGCAGGGCACATGTAAACAAACAACATTTGCCCACACATTCACACCTAAGGGCAATTTAGAGTCTTCAATCAACCTACCATGCATGTTTTCTGGATGTGGGAGGAAACCGGAGTGCCCGGAGAAAACCCACACAGGCACGGTGAGAACATGCAAACTCCACAAAATTGAAAATTATATTTGGAGCAAATACAGATCTGTCGCACATATTCTGCCTATCAACAAGTGGCAGTGCAAATAAAGTATAGAGAGATTGAATCAAAGCTGTTGTAAGTTAATATACTACTGTGTTTATCATTAAAATGTTTAATATTAAGAACCAGCTCAGTCATGTGACCAACAGAGAGTCCACATGACCGTACCTTATCACGGCATTAGCATGAAAGCTAGTCAGCTAGTGTGAAAAAAAAAATAAAAAAAAAAACGCCAATGTTGCACTAGATGTAGAGAAATTCCACGCTCGGCCGGGCTGCTTTTCCCTGCGGCGTGCTGTTATGCAACAATCCATGTGAAACATCTATTTTTATTTTTTTATTTTTTGACCCTCCTCGTCCTGTTGTAGTGAAGTGTAATCATGTGTACTCTCAGCCTTTTCCATGATGGAAGAGAAACGAGAGTGTGACCCTTTTACCTCCTGCGACGAACAGCCTTTTTATATGACACCTACATTTTTGTTGTTTTATCAATGCTATTATGACTTTACAGTGGAACCTTGGGTTAAAAACAAATACAGGACAATGTAGAAATAAGTGAAAACACACTTTATTATGAAGAACTAACACAGTGTGTTCACTACCAAATCACTGTACAATATCTGAGCCTTTTTGCATAGAGGGAATTGCACTGCATTGTGGGATTGGGCGACCGTTTTTGGCATTCAGGTGAAACTCCGCAAGAGAGGACACAGATTGCCGTTCCCGTCGATCCACCTCGCGAATGTACGCTCCCTACCCAACAAAATAGACGAGCTTCATCTTCTGTTTAAGACCAGTAAAGACTTCGGACGTTCCGCGGCCATGTGCTTCACGGAGACCTGGCTTTGCGACGCTGTACCCGATGGCGCCGTCATGCTTCCCGGCCGGCTTCAACATTCATCGAGCGGACCGCGACATGGAATCATCGGGGAAAACAAAGGGCGGCGGGATATGCCTCCATATCAACGAAAAATGGTGTACGGACCTCACGGTGCTCAGCACACACTGCAGCCCGCATTTGGAGTCGCTATTCTTAAACTGTAAACCATTCTACTCGCCACGTGAGTTTGCATCGTTCATACTGGCTGGAGTCTATATTACGCCTCAAGCTAACACGAACGCCGCATTGCTAACGCTCGCCGAACAAGTCAACGAAATTGAAAAAAACACCCGGACTCACCCCTCATTATTCTCGGGGACTTTAACAAAGCTAAACTCAACCACGAACTCCCTGAATACAAGCAGCACATCGACTGTCCTACCAGGGAAAATAATACTTTAGACCACTGCTACACTACGGTAAAAAACGCATACCGTGCTATACCTCGTGCAGCCCTGGGCTCGTCTGATCACTGCTTAATTCACTTAATACCGACGTACAGGCAAGAACTTAAATGTGCTAAGCCTACAGTGAAAACAGTCAAAAAGTGGACCAATGAAGCCAAGATGGAACTTCAAAGCTGTTTAGACTGCACAGACTGGAGTGTCTTTGAAAATTCAGCTGGCAGCCTGGATGAATATACGGACACTGTCACATCCTATATCAGTTTCTGTGAAGAGGTTTGTGTACCAACAAAATCATTTCGCAGATTCAACAACAACAAGCCGTGGTTCACTGCTAAACTTAAGCAGCTTCGCCAAGCTAAGGAGAACGCATATCAGAGCGGGGACAGGGCCCTGTATAATCGAGCTAGAAACCAGCTTACTAAAGAAATTAACATTGCAAAGAGGATCTATGCAGCAAAGTTGGAAAAACAGTTTAGCGCAAACGACTCTAAATCAGTCTGGCATGCATTCCAATCGCTGACTAATTACAAGCGACGATCCCCCCAAGCTGAGAACAATAGCACACTAGCCAACGACTTGAATACCTTCTACTGCAGATTTGAAAAGGACAGTTTCACACCACACACCCACCCGGCCGCACCTGCGACCACACCTCTGACTTCTGCGTTAACCATCCATGAACAGGATGTGAGACGCATCTTCAAACAACAGAAGATTAACAAAGCGGCAGGCCCGGACCATGTGTCCCCATCCTGCCTCAAAGTCTGCGCGGACCAGCTCGCTCCAGTCTTCACTCAGATCTTCAACAGATCTTTGGAAATGTGCGAAGTTCCATCCTGTTTCAAACGCTCCACCATCATTCCAGTCCCCAAGAAACCTGCAATCTCGGGTCTGAATGACTACAGGCCTGTCGCTTTGATATCTGTGGCCATGAAGTCCTTTGAATGTCTCGTGCTGGACCACCTCAAGAGTATCACAGGTCCCCTGCTGGACCCCCTGCAGTTTGCCTACCAAGCGAACAGGTCTGCGGATGATGCAGTCAACATGGGACTGCACTTCATCCTAGAACACCTCAACAGTGCAGGGACCTACGCGAGGATCCTGTTCGTGGACTTCAGCTCAGCATTCAACACCATCATCCCTGAACTCCTTTCAACCAAGCTTCTCCAGCTCAGCGTCTCACCTGCCATCTGCCAGTGGATTTACAGCTTTCTGACAGGCAGGACACAGCAGGTCAGGCTGGGGGAGGCCACCTCATCCACAAGCAGGTTGGTCGTGTCCTCTCTCCGCTGCTCTTCTCTCTCTACATGAACGACTGCACCTCAGCGAACCCGACTGTCAAACTCCTGAAGTTTGCAGATGACACCACTGTCATCGGCCTCATCAAGGACGGTGACGAGTCTGCATATCGACAGGAAGCGGAGCGGCTGGAGCTGTGGTGCGGCCGACACAACCTGGAGCTGAACACGCTCAAGACTGTAGAGATGATCGTGGACCTCAGGAGGCATCCTTCGCCACAGCTGCCCCTCATGTTGTCCAGCTGCCTTGTGTCAACCCTCGAGACCTTCAAGTTCCTGGGAATTACAATCTCTCAGGACCTGAAGTGGGCGACCAACATCAACTCCGTCCTCAAAAAGGCCCAGCAGAGGATGTACTTCCTGCGGCTTCTGGGTAAGCACGGCCTGCCACCGGAGCTGCTGAGACAGTTCTACACAGCGGTCATCGAATCAGTCCTGTGTTCTTCCATCACAGTCTGGTTTGGTGCTGCTACAAAAAAGGACAAACTCTGACTGCAAGGGACAATCAAAACTGCTGAAAGGATTGTCGGTACCCCCCTACCCACCATTGAGGATTTGCACGCTGCCAGAACTAAGACAAGGGCGTGCAAAATCCTCTCGGACCCTCCGCACCCCGGTCACCAGCTCTTCCAGCTCCTTCCCTCAGGTAGGCGCTACTGATCAATGCAAACTAGAACTAGTAGACATTCCAACAGATTCTTCCCTCTTGCGATCAACTTCTTAAACACCTAACCTATAATTCCATTACAATAAGATGGCAATTTTTTGACTTGAGTTCGTTGTCACATTTCTGTGGGGCCAATTATCTATTACTTGTGCACTCACTGTGGTTGTCTCGCCATGCTGCACTATTTGCATATACTGGCCACTCATGCCAGAGTAGCATCTGCTCCATTTGCACACTGATTGAGGAGTATCTGTAACATTTGCACAACCAACATTGTCCCAGATGATCGCACTACTCGTCACTTTAAACCGCATACACTCCTTGAAGTCTCAGCGCCCTTTGCACAATGGTCATTGCACCGGACTATTGCAATATTAGTCATTCGAACTGCTCTAAGTGCTAATGGACTCTGCATCTTTTTGCACAATTGTTTTTTTCTCAATGTCTTTATGTCTCCAAAGTGTTCTGTAAATTGACTGTCTGTTGTACTAGAGCGGCTCCAACTACCGGAGACAAATTCCTTGTGTGTTTTGGACATACTTGGCAAATAAAGATGATTCTGATTCTGAAATAAAGATGATTCTGATAAAGATATGTTGTTTCAAAGACAGAAAGATGACGAGACAGGACCAGTTGTAAGAGTAAGCGAGAAAAAGATGGTTGAGAAAAAAGTGTGAAAAGAATGATTGAGGTGGCAAATCCAAACGTCCAAGAGGACCAAAAAAGATACTAATTTGGTCTATCGGACCAGGACTAATGAGGATGTGAAAAAGGCCGTAGCCGGCATCACACCCTACAAAGTAGACATTGATATGAGAAAAGGTTACGACATGCAACACCTGCTAAAGTTACTGTAGATTATCTGTACTCAGACAATGAAGCAAAAGTCACGGCAGGAATCATTTTACCAGACAAATTAAAGGAACTGTATAAAAATACAAGTGTCCCACACATTTCATTGTGCAAAGATTCTACAGATGGAGAGACATGCATCAAAGATTCATTAGCCTTACTGGATCATCTAACAGAAGAGGGACATAAAGTTAGCAAAAATAAATTACAATTGTGTAAAAGACAAGTCAAATATCTAGGCCATAATTTAAGTGTAGGAGGAAGGACTATATTTGAAGACAGGAAAGCTATAGTCTTAAAAAATCCTAAACCACAGACGAAGAAACATATAATAATAATTTTTAGGTCTGACAAATTATTGTCGAGCATGGATTCCATATTATGCAGAAATTGTTGCACCATTGTCAAAATTAATGTATGAAGACAACCTTAAAATTACATCACCTGTTCCATGGAATACAGAGGCAGAAAAGGCCTTCTGTGACATTAAACAACATTTGGTGTCCAGTCCTGTGCTGGCCCTTCCAAATTATGATAAACCATTCATTCAAATGGTAGATTGTAAAGCTATTACATGACCTCTGTACTTACACAACAATACGGTGATAAGCTAAGACCAATATCTTATTTTTCGACTAAATTGGACAGCTTGACGTGTGCATTACCGCATTGTGTCAGAGCAGTTGTGGCAGCTTCGATGGCAGTAGAGAGCAGTTCCACGATTGTGTTATTTCATCCATTAACTCTTAAGGTCCCACATACAGTGTCTGCTCTCCTATTGCAAACGAATATGGCGTTTTTATCACCTGCAAGACATTTATCTTGCATGGCCATCTTGCTGTCACAACCACATTTGACTGTTGAGCGATGCACAACCTTAAATCCAGCCACACTAATACCCTTACCTGATGAAGGCACGCAGCATGATTGTCAGGAATTGACTGAACAAGCTGCTGAATTAGTAGCATGAACCGAGGCATGCAAACTAATGATAAATAAAGATGTTACAATCTATACTGATAGCCAATATGCGTATTCCACAACAAGAACGCAATTATTGGGAAAAACAAAGTGCAAAACTACAAAATGAAATTTACATTAGCACAGAAGGGAAACAACTACTTCCAAAAAATATTAAAAACCTATTCAAATGGGCTGCTATATTGAGCCATGGTGTGTCACATGTCTCAACCGGAGGGATGGTGGCACAGATACATCGACACTTTACAGCCCTAAAAAATAGCAGAAAGAAACACGTGGGTTCATTTAACACACTGTAAAAGAGTCATTTCAGCTGAGTACTCAAATAGTGAAGGTGAGCAAAAGTCTGATAACGGAGCGGGAGCAGATGTGTAGATTCTGAAAACGCTTGCTGGTCAGTGAAGAAAAAAGACACCAACCCGTTTAGTGAGAACTCAGCAGAATGGCACACCCGCGTTGGTTACAAGATTCGATAGGTTGTTACGTAGCAACTTTGGCTACAATGGTGTTGGTTTTGTTTATGTGGTATATGGGACGTCCCACCCTGAAAGATACCAACTGACAGGTGTAAATCATGGGATCCTATATATCCCGTAACAAAAGCTGACAAACACAAACCAATGTTTTCTACTTTAGTAGCACCGAGTAATTTTACTTGTATAAACATGATTAGTAAAGGCAAGAAATTAGGACCACTGTATACCCTATGCCTGTTCAAGATTTAATGGAAAAAGCACCAATATTGTTGTCAAATCTAGAACATAGACAAAAAAGACATTTATCCTGGCAGGGGCAAAATTATCCAACATAAAACATACATCGATGCCATAGGTGTTCCTCGTGGGGTTCCTAATCAATACAAATTAGCTGACCAAGTTGCAGGAGGATTTGAGTACCTCATATGCTGGTGGTGTACGATTAATAAAAACGTTGATGGGATAAACTATATCCACTTCAATGTACAGAGATTAGGAAATTGGACTCAGCGTGGGTTGGAAGCTGTGCATGAGCAGCTCAAGGCTACCTCTTTAATGACGTTCCAAAACCGCATAGCTGTCGACATGCTCCTCGCAAGAGAGGGAGGTGTTTGCGGTATGTTTGGAGAACAATGTTGTACATACATTACAAACAATACTGCTTCAGATGGCAGCTTGACCAGAGCCATCGATGGTCTACGGACCCTCAATCAACACTCTGGTGTGGACACCTCCTTGTGGGACAGCTGGATGGACTAATTTTAGTAAATACAAAACTAATTTCACCAATATTGATATCAATTGCTGTTTTTGCAGCCATTCTGTCATTGTGTGGATGTTGTTGTATCCCATGCATTCGGTCTTTAATCAGTAGATTAATCACCACAGCAATTACCCCCATGGCTAACCTATGGAGCAGATGTATCCTCTACTGGATGTTGATAATGATGACGATGATGATGATGATGATGTTGTTTTACCTGATTTGTTTCCTGATCCAGGTGATTACGATGTTTAAACTACAACATTCATGTATGACAAGTTTATTCTGAGTGTAAATGTATTTGTTTCATAAAAATGATTCTACAGTTAAAAATCGAAATGAAGTGACTGTAAAATGATATGAGAATTTGTGCAAATACATGATAAACAGGAGGGAAATGTTAAATATATTGTAGAAGTTATAATTTATTTGCTTAGCTTGCATTAGTATTATGGACGATTTTGAGAAAGGAAGATGTCTCGCCTTCAAGAAGATGACTCAGCAGGAATCATCCAATAGAAGGGCGTCTTGACCAAGGACGTGGCCGGGGATGTGGCAGGTGTTGGTCTCATGTCTTCACCTTGAAACCCTCCCCTTAGTGTGTTGTGTCTTGTAGCTTAGTATGTTATGTCTTGTAAAACCTCCCTATTTCAAATAAATACAGGAGCGACGGGAGAGATTGTTTAGAGCGTGATGAGAGGCTGTAATCTGAACAATCTCCCATACGCCTTCCTCATGAGCAAAAGAAACCAGCGTCTTCATTCCTTTTTGTGTCTATTTTTATAGGTGTTGGGCGAGATAGATCCAACAGGTTTCAATTTAAATCAAGATTATGGTTTTAAATTCCAGTTTCAAACCCAGGGTTAAGGTTTCAAGAAACAGTTAGGGCTCTAAATGTATTGTCAAGCCTGGCTTAGGCTTTCAAGATAGGGTTTTAAATTAGGCTGCTGTTATAATAATAAACGTTTAGCATGTAGGCTAACTGTTGTTCAAGTCAATGCTGTTTACCACAAATGTCACGAGTGGTGACTAGAGATCAAGAGAATGGCGGGGAACAATTTCATCCCCCAGTCCACTATTTTGATTACAGATGGCCCACATACTGTATTGTACACTCCCTCTGCAGTTTTTGTATGGTTCTCCTCCACTTCACTCCCATTCGCTATTTGGCAATGCTCTAAATTGTTTCTGTCAGCTTAGATAAACGCACCCCGGGCTTGGTCCATCTTGGCCACACACACAAACACGCGCCGCACACGTTCATTCTACATACACACTATTGTCTCATATAAAACCCAACAACATGAACAGTGCAAAATGTTTTTTGCTGCATACTTTGAATTGTAAAAAGAAGCTACAGAAACACCACATGATGTTTAATGAGCTTTTTATAAACAGGAGACAAGGGACTGCGCTCCACTCGTTGCTGGGTAAAACGCGCCATTTCCGGTCCGTCATTGCAGTGCATTATTTTCGGTGCGTTAGCAAGTGTGCAGCGCGGGAATGTTGCCCGTCGACATGAAATACATACAGCAAGATGTTAGAGGAGCTGATAAGCTTCATCAGCATTGTTTCATCTCCTCTAGTAGTGGCTCGGGCGAAAATTACTTTTTTCAAAACAAAGAAAAGTTACTCACTTCAGCTTTAACGTAAAGGACTGATTCGTCTATGTTAAGACAAATGTGGGCTAAAAACTAGCAATTTTAATTGTTTTCAATGGGACTTCTTGTCACTAGGAGCAAAAAGTATTGTTTAATGTGAAATTTGGGCTAATTAAAGAACAGTGATGGCCGTTTTTGGCAAATTGTAATACATTCAACACAACTTTAATGTCTCAAAAGTAAAAAAAAACAACAACAACAAAACTAGTATATATATAACAACTATTCCAAAATATTCCCAATGTTTTAGGTGCAAATAAATACAAGTCCATTCTGGAAATTTTCACACTCATTGATTATTGTCTTTTTGCAAATGTTGTTGCAAATCATATGAGAAATCTGAAATTTCTTAACAAAAACGATTACAGTTTCAACTGTATTATGACTCTGTTTTTTCATTTACAGTTTACACGTGTAACTCACAGATCAAGGTGGATCTACTGTATACATGTACCTTTCATAAAACAACTTTCTGTAGCTGTAGAAATCTTTTTAAATTTACAGAAACTTCCATATCCATCTGGAAATCTTGACAACCTCAACCGACTCATCACACCAAGCAAACTAAAGTGGTAACTATTGAGAAATAGTGTGCAGTTGTCCACCTACCTTGTAAATGTATACATAAAAAATACAAGTTGAGGCAGTGCATGAAAAAAAAAAACATAAAAGGATTCCACCAAACCAACCTCTTTAGAACCGATGCTGTTGACTAACATTTTTCAATAGTCATTGTCTTAAAATATTTTGACAGGAGGTATTTATTTTCACAGAACTGTACTGCAAAGTTGGCACAGCATTTGATATGTATTATATTTTGCCTTCACAAGCAGGTGCAGTGAATGTGTTCTCTATCCTCATGCGCCAGATTGGACCCCATGATGGGCCGGTTTTGGCCCGTGGGCCGTAAGTTTGACACCACCACCTTAGAGTACCATTGTAATTGTAATGTTATGGAAATGATCGGAATGCAATTTCTTGAAAAATCAAAACCAGAGCCAGTGTTTAATAGGTTTCCGGTAAACTGGTGAGAGTTGGCATCTTTGTATTTATGTTTTAGAAATTATTTAAAAATGAAATATGGTCCGAATACACATAATTATAGGTGACAACTTCTGACGCCAAAATCATCTGCACAACAGACTCTTCCATTTCAGCCTGCAGTAATGGACTGCGGGAGATAGCGGAGCATCTTTAAAGTGTCTTCCTCTTTGCTGCACTTGCACCGTGGATACACTCAGCCATTCACATCATGAATATAGACAGCTAATATGGGGCTGGCTTTATAGGCGAAACCCTCCTGAGAGGACACAAAGCTTCGGAGCTTCGGGGAGTTGAACACAGCTACTGTGATATATTTCTGTGTACTGGCCAAATGACAGCTGACGCGTATTACGGCACAGTGCTCGTATATTTTGCAGAATGAAGAAAGTGTTGTAAATAATGGCATGCCGGTTTTTAATGAGCTATCAAAAGTTCATGAAATTTTGTAGGCTGCTTGCCAGTGGTGGGAAGTAACGAAGCACAAATACTTCATGACTGTGGTGCAGTGGAGTTTTCAGTTATTAAGTTTAGGATGGCTTCTTGCTTAAATTTGAAAACATAACTGTACTTTCTGCTCCTTACGTTTTTCAACCTCTGCGGATGACGACGCGACGTGAAAAACGAGATCTTGATTGATTGAGGTCTTATAAAGTGCTCAAAGTTCAAGTCAAGTTTATTGTCATAACCATGTAAAAGTACAATGTACATTCCAAAGAAATGAAATATGCCGTGCCCTGGCACTCTCTAAGCCCCAATGTTGACAGCTAACTAATAAATACATGAAACACCTGTCGTACTTTCAACTCCGATGATGACAACTAACTTAATGAATAAATAAATCACAGCACCAATAAAACAAAAACACACATCTCGTGTGCGTAAATCCATATGTTGATATTCTTCCTAACTGCCTTGTTCTGCCCCGCAGACCAAAAAAGGGGCTGCAGCGACATCTTGGAATGTGAACCAGGGATCATTTACGACAATGATGCGACAAATCCGGAGAAGCAAGATATTATTTAACAAAACTGTTTTATTTTGATGGCCACAAGAATGATTTTTAAAAAAACAGTGCAAGTGTTTACAGATGTATCAAACAGATGCAAGTGTCTGTTATTCAGTCGTTATCATGAGCAAATAATACAAAAAAAATGTTGGTCAACTCACCGCAAAGCTATTGAAATACATTTTGATAGTATATAGTAGAGAAGAGAGAGAAGTTATTTTTCCGTTGTGTTATCAAAATGTGTATTGTAAAATTGTTTTACTTTAGTACTTATGTACATTTCAGAATCTTTACTTTGTACCCACTGTCGTGGAAAAGTGAGAAAGGGGACTAAGCGCCACCTCACTGGCCTGGAGACTAGTGGGCGACCTGATGTAGACTCCAGTCTCCAGCAGGTCTCAGAGATTTTGCAGAAACTAATTCTTCCGTTCTTCCAAAGAGGAAGGCCAAGATTCAAACCCAGAACCTTAGCACTCTGAGGCAGACGTGCTAAAAACTACTTCACGCCATCAGTTTACCTTTTTTTTTATCATTTCAATGTGGGAGGAACCAGCCGACCGTACTTCTTCCCCAACCAGACCTCCTCGTACCCTCAGAATGCACACGCAGCAAGTAGCCTTCAACTTCCTAGCGTGACACAATACAACAGGAGCGTTAATCCGACTCGCCGTGAAGCCGGGCGGCGCAAATTAAACGTTACACCGTCTGATGTACGAGCACCGCGTCCCAGGCGACGCTAATAAAGCGGAACCGCACCGGGGACGTGTATTGATAATCAAATTCCGCGCGACACTATATCTCGTCGGGGGTTATTGGTGGGATATTGATTAGAGTCCACCTCGGCTCCACGAGGATTAATGCCGAGCCGCGGAGCGTGATGCCAATTTGTTGCATTGCTTAGCCGGCGAGTGAAAAAGGAGGCGATCCTTAATGGTGACTAATGTTCACTAGTGTACGTTCTAGTCTGCGGTCACACAACTTTTTACCAATAAGACTGGGGTCCGCAAGCCATCGCTCGGGGACGTGGGTAAGTAAAATAGTTTTCAATAGATTATTATGTTCTATCATTTAAATAAAAAAAAACCGCATATTGAAATATGGGTTGCCATTAAAAAAAAAAAAAGGCCCACTAACTAAACCAGTTTCTCCCCCCTACCATAGTTTTGGGCAATTAAAGTGTTGATATAATTAGAATAGTATTTTTTAAATTTAGAAAAAAAGCATGATTTCCAGAATAAACTCCTATTTTTTTTCAAGAACAAAACGCATATTTTATCAAAAATAGTCATTTTTAATATTTTTTTTAGAAAAAAGGTGTCTTTTTTAAATTAAAAGGCTAAGTTGCATTTATGAAATTCACTTGTCAAAATGGGACTTTTTTTCTCATTAAAATCCAGCCCTATGGGGGGCACAAGCCAGTGCAAACTGTAGGCCGGGACCAAGCCCGGATAAATGCAGAGGGTTGCGTCAGGAAGGGCATCCGGCTTAAAACTTTGCCAAGCAAATATGAGCGTTCATCCAAAGAATTCCATACCGGATCGGTCGTAGCCCGGTCGTGGCCCGGGTTAAGAACGTCCGCCACCAGGGCCGTCAACCTGCAGGGCGCCGGTGGAAATTCAGTTACTGTGGGTCGAAGTCGAAGAAGAGGTGGAAAGCGGGTTCTTCGGCAGAAAGAGAAGAGGAAAACACAGAGCCTAGAACTGAATGCGGGGACTTTTAATGTTGGGACTATGACAGGAAAATCTCGGGAGTTATTTGACAAGATGATTAGGAGAAAGGTTGATATATTGTGTGTCCAGGAGATCAGGTGGAAAGGCAGTAAGGCTAGAAGTTTAGGGGCAGGGTGTAAATTATTTTACCATCGTGTAGATGGGAAGAGAAATGGAGTCGGGGTTATTTTAAAAGAAGAGTTGGCTAAGAATGTCTTGGAGGTGAAAAGAGTATCAGATCGAGTGATGAGGCTGAAACTTGAAATTGAGGTTGTTATGTATGATGTGGTTAGTGGCTATGCCCCACAGGTAGGATGAGAGGTGAAAGAGAAATTCTGGAAGGAGCTAGACGAAGTAGTTCTGAGCATCCCAGACAGAGAGAGAGTCATGATTGGTGCAGATTGTAATGGACATGTTGGTGAAGGAAATAGGGGTGATGAAGAAGTGATGGGTAAGTATGGCATCCAGGAAAGGAACTTGGAGGGACAGATGGTGGTAGACTTTGCAAAAAGGATGCAAAAGCCTGTAGTGAACACTTTTCCCCAGAAGAGGCACGAACATAGGGTGGCCCACAAGAGCGCAGGTAGAAGCACGCAGGTGGATTACATCTTGTGCAGACGATGTAATCTGAAGTAGGTTACAGACTGTAAGGTAGTGGTAGGGGGAGAGTGTGGCTAGACAGCATTGGATGGTGGTGTGTAAAATGACTCTGGTGGTGGGGAGGAAGATTAGGAAGACGAAGGCAGAGAACCATGTGGTGGAAGCTGAGACAGGACGAGTGTTGTGCGGCTTTTCGGGAAGAGGTGAGACAGGCTCTCGGTGGACGGGAGGAGCTTCCAGAAGACTGGACCACTGCAGCTAAGGTGATCAGAGAGGCAGGCAGGAGAGTACTTGGTGTATGTTCTGGCAGGAAAGGAGAGAAGGAGACGTGGTGTTGGAACCTCACAGTACAGGAAATCATACAAGGAAAAAGGGTAGCGAAGAAGAAGTGGGACACTGAGAGGACCGAGGAGAGGCAAAAGGAATACATTGAGATACAACATAGGGCAAAGGTAGAGGTGGCAGAGGCCAAACAAGAGGCATATGATGACATGTATGGCAGGTCGGACACTAAAGAAGGAGAAAAGGATCTATACAGGCTGGCCAGACAGAGGAATAGCGATGGGAAGGATGTGCAGCAGGTTAGGGTGATTAAGGATAGAGATGGAAATATGTTGACTGGTGCCAGTAGTGTGCTAGCTTGACGGAAAGAATACTACGAGGAGTTGATGAGTTCACTCATAAGTATTTCTAGATGCATGTATAGGTTTCTTTTAATACATCCAGTTTGCCTTTTACGTATCTGCGATTGGCTGGCGACCAGTTCAGGGTGTAACCCGCCTCCCACCCGAAGATAGCTGGGACAGGCTCCAGCAGCCCGCAACCCGAGTGAGGATAAGCGGTGTTGAAAATGTATATATAATAATAATATAATACGTTTGTCTATACAGTGTCAACCCAAATGGTTTCAAAATGGAGATAAAAAAACAACTTCAGCTTCCTGCACCACATAGGCAATGAAATATCCAATCATGGTTTAATTACAGCACATAAAAACACATATTTCAAGAGCAATGCGGTTCGATATACAGTTCCACAAAAGAGCCCGCCGGTCTTAAATTAATCCCGCATAGCAATCATGTGCGGACACCAACATGGTTGTTTAACGCGCAGATTCTCTTGGGCGTTTCATTTCCATTTTTATAAGGAAGTGGCCCGCTCTGCTCCATGTAATGAAGGTATTTACTCGGCACAAAAGAAAGGGGAGATTAAGACGACAGGATTATCAAAACCCGGGGCCGCAAAAGACAACCAATCACTGCCAGGAAGAAAAAAATCCCTCAGCATCTTTGACCACATTCTTTGGATGCTGTTTACTCCTCATCTGGCTGCTTATTTTCTGCTTCATGTCCTTCTTGTGCTTATGATGGTGAGGAAAAAAGCCGCTCTAAGTAACTGATAACAATGATGGGAAATTGTTCTTTTATAGAAAAAAAAAAATGGACACCATTTAATCATGCAGACAGGCGGAATTTTCTCCTTTTTAAAACGTCAACATGTCATAGAAACACTGTAAATGTCCACTTTAGGGTTGAAAACACGTAACAATAAGAGATAAATCAAAAAGATTTTGTTCATATTACGTAGAACATTATAAGCCTCGTCAGACTAAAACAGCTCTGTGAGCAGCTAAAGTAGTGGTTCTCAAACTGGGGTCCGTGGACCTCTGGGGTTCCGCAAAATTGTGGTTGCTTAAACATTTTGGGTCCAGGGAGAATTTCTTTTCCAAAGACCCCCTCATAATCCAATCAAATTACAATAGAAGGGCACCTATGCCACCCTAAATGCCATGGGAATTGTTTGTTTTCTAACGTTTCAACCTAAATATTCATGACCTATTTAATAGAAAGGATCTTCAATAAAATTAAATTTAGTAATTATCCATGGTCGCTAGCTGAAATGCACTGCCTCCGGACAAAGAACTAGTTTACAAAAGCATAGTCGTTTTAGCCATTTGTTCACTATATTTAGCGACTTTTCCAACCGCTCTAGCAACTTTTATTTCCCCTTGGAAACAGAGAAGAAAAGCGGAATCATTTTTATATTGTTTCCCATACGACAAGAAAGGAGCCCGGAGTCACCACGGAAAAAAACAACTGCTGATTACAATCAAATGGCTAAAAGAATAATGTGGTTAATAGCACTAAAGTAATGCTTATCATCATAGAGATCGGCTGTTTGTGATGATTGTCGACTGCAGGTATTACCGCCTTTTCTTCATTTTAAGCCTCCGTTTGAAAACCTTTTGCTCTCGCAAGATGCTCCAACACTTGAGTCACGTCCCACTCTCTATTGATTACAGATGCTGAAATACAGGGAAGGTGAAATACATCAAAATACCCCCGATGAAATGGATGAAAACTATAGTACATATATATATATATATATATATATATATATATATATATATAGAGAGAGAGAGAGAGAGAGAGAGAGAGAGAGAGAGAGAGAGAGAGAGAGAGAGAGAGAGAGAGAGAGAGAGAGAGAGAGAGAGAGAGAGAGAGAGAGACAATAGAGATAATTCCAGCTCAAATTTAAGCTCCCGCTACCTATGAAGTCGATACAATCTGCAAGCGGAGGCCTTGAGAAAAGGTCACAGATAAGAGTCGGCCCTGTGGCGCATTGCGTCGTCTGCACTTCACACCTTTTATTTCCCATAAATTGAGGCGGAAGAAAGAGCAAGCCTGCATTGACAAATAAACTACACAGGGGGAAAAAAAATAGATAATAATTTTTAAATGAATACCAAGATGAATACCAAGAAACTATCTGCCAGACCATAAAAATTATCACATTACTTCTAATGTGTGTGTTTGTGAACATCAAAGAAGAATGAGTCTTTGACCAACCTAACAGATGTCGTCTGAGTGGATGTAATAGAATGGAAATTGTTTTATTTGATGTGGCCATGACAAAAACATTGGACAAACCAGATGCATTGCTTTAAGTGTTTTATGCAAGTGTTAAAACTCGTCCACTGAATGCTTATTACAAAAACAAAACTAAAACAACAAAAATACATATATAAAATACAGTACAAGAAGGTAGATAGAATATAGACAAGTTAACTAGTCCATTTTTTAAAATCAGTGACATGGCCGGTAGTTTCAGTATTTGATCCAAATCATCATGCAAGCCGCTCTGTCCAGACTTTTTTCAGGTCCCTGCCAAATACGACGGGTTAGGGTTAGTCTGCAGTTGTAAGTCGATAGTTTGGTGCCGTTTTAGGAGAAACTGGACTGTCCAAAATACATTTTGAAATTTCGGAGAAAACAGTGCTCGATGACAGAGCTTCGAGGACGGTCTGTCAGAGTTTTGACGTCTGGGGCCAGCATTTAAAAAAAAAAAGTCTCTGCATAAGAATGATCCGGATTTTGTCATCACCTTTTCTCCGATCCCAAATCAAATTGATCTCGTAGTTTTTTCCTCTGGTATTTTAAAGAACTTTCAAAAAGGCTCAATCTCATGTGGACACCAAAGGATCAGGATTACAGAAGCGAGTATTGAGCTCTTTGAGTAGGCCGATTACCAGGATTCACCCAACATTTTTATATTCCTAGTCACTTATTTTAGACAAAATCGCACTTGTGAATTTGCTGTAAAAATTCCAAGTAGTTTGGATTTGACTGTATGGTGATATCAGGTCAAACAGGTGTTAATCTTACTTAGGTTTATGCATTTTGGTTTGACCAAAATATTGATTTACGTAGCCCAGTGGT
Organism: Phycodurus eques; assembly: GCF_024500275.1. Classification (NCBI taxonomy): domain Eukaryota; kingdom Metazoa; phylum Chordata; class Actinopteri; order Syngnathiformes; family Syngnathidae; genus Phycodurus; species Phycodurus eques. Next base: position 26,061,065 of record NC_084531.1, read on the forward strand.
TCTCAAGGTTTTTACACCATGTACCACATTACGCAATGGTCCTAACATAAACATTTGTAAAGATTAAAGATGACTCAAAGTCTGCAAGGAATCTAATATACCGTACGCACATTTTTGTAAACAGCAAAGACAAATTACAATTCTGACCCACTATGATGGCCATGCTGGGGCCTCCCCGAAAGTCACGACATGCTTTGCATCTTTACAGTTCTAGTGTAAAGTTCTGAGGGCTCTTTTCAATTTCCAAGCCGTCATCCGCTTTGGCAGGATGAAAGTCGACACTGCGAGATTGCTGCGAACCAAACGAGGCTGGACAAAACGACAAAAGGAGGTGTCACTCAGTGTGTGGATTTTAGGCGTCTCACAGAATCAATCTAGTAACTGAGCTCAGGAGGAGGCCGACAGCATATCTGCTGCAACGCTTTGTGCACCGCGGGTGTCCGTTAACCTCTGACGTAGTCGTCGTCTTCGAGTAAACAACCATAAATATCTGTTCTCCTTATATTTGCTGCTTTAGCCTCACATGTGGGCGCGATAGCAATGGGAGAATAGTACCCAAATATATTTATTGTCTTGCATGATGAAAAAAAATAAACATAAAAGTCCATCCACGGTTTCTGTATCTCTGAATTGGGGTACAACAACCTGGACTGGTAACCAATTTTAAGGACTGACTTATCCAGACACAACCATCAAAGACAACAAAGTCTTCCATTGGACCTTTTGGCAAACAATGGAGGCAATTTTGGAGTCTTAAACAAACATATATATCTCAAACAGACATATCTTTTTGGAAACAGCCAAGACAAATAGTCTTCAACAAACATAGTATGTTTGTGTAAAATTCAAAGACTTTGTTTTGTAAACACTGAAGAATAAATAACCTTCAGCATGCCTAAAATAGGTGCTTTGCTCAAAGACAATTTGGTCTTGAACAGACCTCATACAGTTGTTTTATAAACATCGCCGACGATTGAGTCTTTAGTGGATCAACTGTATGGTTTTGTAAATCAAATATGATTTAGCCTTCGACAAACCGACCGGACTTCTTTTTTAAACATGAAAAACAAATTAGTATGTACCTAAGTTTTCAAAGCCTATTGATGCCCCCAAATAATAATTGCCACTTGCTAAACATTGTATATTTAAATACCAAAATTTTAAACCAAACTCAAGTCCACAACATAAAGCTCACATATAATACAAAACACCAAAAATGGGCTAATGGAAATTAGCATCAATATTAAGGCAATTATAAATCTTCAAACAACTGCTATTTTAACACATATGGAGCGGTAAAACATACCAACAGCATACAAAGGCACATATTCTCTCTACTATGAGGGAGTAATATAATAAATATTACTGGAATTTACTTGAGGACATTCTCTTGCTGTTAATTGTCCTGCAACTCTTCCAGTAGACCACAGATCAAATAATACACAGGGGAAACACCGTGCATTATTAAGGGTTGTCATATGAGCGCTGTAAACTGATTCTCAAGGGAAAAATGGTATCCTATTTGCTTTACTTTGGACATTACAGTAATCCAACAAATCTATTTGGCCAAGAGGCTTCATGCTGATAAGAATTTGCAACGACGAACATCAAATACACCCGAGGGTGTGCTTGAGCAAGTTTGACGCTGAAATGCAATTTTCGGTGGTCTCGACCTGTCAGATAGCCACAAAGTCTACAATTCATACAGTCGGCATTATAACAAACATAACAAGAGTTGACCTTTGAGACCACTTGCAGTTTTATCATTCACAATATAAAAACTAAATGTGTTTTTCTCTTTGCTCTGACAGCAAATCCTATCTATCCGGACAATATGCACTTGCCAATGCGCACTTCACTCATTAAAAGTAGTGTATGGAAATGTGAATCTTCTCCCGTCGCTCTCCTTTCACAAGGTTCGGAATCACTCAATTAGAAAAAGGTCAGCTGTGGAATGTTTCAGGTCTCATTCAAACCTGTCCTCGCCATGTGCTTCTGTTCTCCTTTCAATCTCCCGACAGTGTTTACCTTCATGGGAGAGAGCAAATGTCATTGGAATAATTATTCAGGACCGGTGCGAAATGGCAGCTGAGTTTTTTTTGTTTTTGTTTTTTTTTAAGTCAGGATCATCTTGGAAGGACATTTCAAAGAATGTTGTTTGTTCTCAGTAGGTTCCTATGAAATAATGTTTCGCACGGAAAAAGGTCTGAGGAAGACACTACTAAGTTTTACTTGAGAATCACGTCGGAACTTTTTCTTTCGCAGTATATGCATAAATGATCATCGTCAGGATCCAATCTCTAGTGCTTTCAAATTCAATAAACAATAGGCAGTAAAGCAAGAAGCGGCAAGTGGATTGACTGGCAACTAGTCGCCCAATTAAAAAACTGGGATAGGCCCCAGCTCAGCCACGAGGTCAACCGCTGTAGCAAATGGATAGACGCTTCATTATGGCTCAATTACGTCAAGACTTAGTACTGCACACCATATGTTAACGTTCACATAATCCCATGCATTGTCGCAGTTCACATTCAGGAATTCACCTGTTGTACCTACCCCCAGCTACTCACCTATTTGCGATTTTTCTGCGTTTTCCGAAAACACACTAAGATGCCACAAGATAGCACCAAAGCCCTGTCTAAACATGAAAGTAGTAGTCCCAAGGAAGTATGATGACGTGAAACATCTGAAATGAGAGTCACGCTTTGTAGGTCAGGGAGGAGCTAATTTTAGTATGAGTTGTTCACGGAAGTTACCGAAAGCCTTCGCTGTATGTGCAAGTACACGCACTTTCAAATCGTTTTTGAGGGTAACGTTGTACGATGTGTTTTGGGATCATCATTTGTGGTATATTTAGGGTTTGAACATATTAACATAGGCAATTTTTAGGAGGGGGTGTCTATTACGTAGGATTACTGTAATTCCCCCAACATATACTATTATTGTTCCTTGATTCCTTTTCCATGCGGCATCTTTCTGAGATGATTGACAGGTCGTCCATCTTTACCGGCTGTGGCACAAAAACAGAAAATAAACCTCACGATTTTAGTGTTATTAGTCCTAGTAATATGCGCACAAATAAAACAGCAACACCGGCATGACGTCACCGTCTGAAAGATAAGTGAACATATTTACTTACAAGACATTTGAGTGGAAACACTCGATGAATATTTTACCGAAGAGACTATTACAATATTCATGACAGGGAATTTTTAAAGGCCTTAGAAAACGTTTTTATTTTAATTTTTTTTTGCCAAGATTCATAAGCATCCCTGGAGGACATGGTCGCATTTTTTTAAGAGTCACTCTAAGCTCTCCACACGATTAATGTCTAACATTCAATCGAAAGAGGCAGGATGTGTGTATGTTAAAAAAAAAAAAAAAAAAAAGACTTTCATCATCGTAATTCGTAAAGCAGGTGGGATTTAGATAAGAGAAGGACGACACTCAGCACTTAGCGTGTGCGATGACGCGCAATTAAGCAAATCACACACGCTCTTAATTAGTTGCGAGGAGTCTGCATTTCACTAACATTTCTCTGATCTAGTACGCATACTTCACTTTTAACCGTGATTTTAAAAAAATTACACCTGCAGACATGAAATAACTAATAACCAACTTTATGCTTAATATTAACATGAAACACTTTTTTTTTGTCTGCAGTCGTTTTATTTCCATTAAAGTTAAAAGGCTGACCTTCGTTGAATTACTCAAATAATGATTTCTTTTACTTTTCACATATGACCCCAATCCTCCTCCAGATGCAGTAATTACCATATTTCCTCAAAATAGTATTTATTTATTGCAGCTGCACAGAGGTGGGTAGGGTAGCCAAATACTCTACTCAAATATATACACACACGTTTTTGGACCAAAACATCATGGTGCAAAAAAACAAAGAAAACATGAATTGTCACAAAGCTTTGTTAACTATAACTTGTATTTGGTGATTTAACAAATGATGTCACAAGACTTTGTTGGCCATGACATGTCATTTAAGGAAAGGCGCTAATAGTCCTTATAAAAACTACAGCTATCCAAGTAGAAAAAAAGAAGAAGCTGAGGACCACTGAAATAGCTCAAGCAGAAGCTTTGAGACGCCGCTGGTATGTAATGCCTATTTCTATTGAGTCTGTTATTTTATGTAGTTTTCGACTGCTGTTCGGTGGAAATGCAGTATGTTGTTTGCTGAGCATTGAGCAATGTTTAGTTTAACTCGTTAATACCATACAATATATTTTGTCTTTGACATCAACCTCACCTAAAGCTCTGAAGTAAAGCTTAAGAGAACAAGTGGATTTGAGTTGATCAAGCATCCTCTAGTACTCTACAAACTTCAGCCATTTTTTCCACAGTTAACGTTACATTACACCGTTAATTAAAGCCAAATTGTCTTAATTAAATGGATAATGACTCAGTGCAAGCCGTAGCTGGGGGTTGGTCCGTTTGGATTAGAGTAGCAATTGTTTGAATGTTTAAAACAACCGTAACATCGATGCTAATTTCTGTTTGCCCGATCATTGCGTTTCTCTTAACGATGTCTAAACTACTGTGGATACTGTGAAGTGATGTTATTAACATTACTGATGTTTCTTTCAGTATGTTGAATGCCACCACAAAGTTTTGACTTTGTTTGTAGGGTTTCAGGTGCGCCATCTTTGTCAGAGTTGTCAAAGTGTTGATTCAAATACTTTGTTGAGAAAGGAAAAAGTAAAAGACAAAGAAAATTGTTCCGAGGGTTCGTCATGTTTGCTCTTTTCTAGCGACAGCAGGGGCCGCTTAGTTTGTCGCTCAAAACTCTGTTGCCTGGTCCATCCCTGGATTCAAACAATCCAAGTTAGAATGGGAGGTAGACATATAAAGCAGAGCTTAATGAGAAAGAACATTTTCGATGGATGGATGGACTGGCAACTGTGGATGAACGGATGGATGTGATATTAGCTTTTCCGCTGACAGTGTCACACACTTGGACAATAACTGTGTGTCTGTGTGCGTGTTTATTAGCTGCACCACAGAAAATGCTGGTTCATATAAAGAGGGGAACTATGCAGTATTTCTATTGCTGCTCCTTATGGGGATCTTGTACTTCACCCACGATTTATACCCTGTGAGTACACACAACACACACACACGATAAAGTACGATGAAAGTTGATGAAAAATTTAGTGTTTTGTAGAAAAATTCTAGGATGGTCAGACTCGATTCTAGAAGGGATCATGGAAACTATCTGCCGCCTCTACATGTGACCTATCAACTTCTTGCAGGACAACGACCAGCCACTAAATCTAGTAAGTTTTTTGGAATCTTGACAGTCTTAAAAGTATAGTATAGACCATTGAAGAACTGGGACTGTTTTGTAGGTGTGCAACGTTAGCTATACAAAACACAATATTCACCTGTAACATGTAGTACACTCCAGTTTGAAGTGAACTTTATTGAGGGATTTCCATTATTGTGGTTACATTGTGGGTGAGAGTTTTATATTTTATGTTAATTATCAATATGATAAAAAAAAATGTTAACGTTGGTGGAAAAAAATGTTGAGTAAAAGAAATTCTTCAGGGGTAAACACAAATATTAAATAACCTGATGGTTCAATATGGTGTCAGATGATTTTAATAGCATTTCCATTCATTTCAATAGGAAAATATAATTTGAGATAGTGTTTACGATGTGATTTAAAATGTTCATGCCGTTCTCCTTGGCAGGGTACCTATGTGTTGGACTGTCATTCAGTGAAGAGTAAGACTGGCAGCTACCTGATCCCCACGTTACAGTCCCTCTTTGCATCTACATCTCCTAAAGAGCGCTCGTCCATGGTGGTTGTAGTGTTGGTCGGAGATTTTGATGTCTGCTGGCGGACAGACATGGTGAAGAAGATCAAATCAGCATTCTCCTCAGCGCTACAGCAATGTCACCTGTTGGTCTTTCATGTTCCCGAGGAGAACTACTCACCTTTAACAGGTTAAGTGAAAACATTTTGCATAAATTCATTGACAGAGGGGTGTACCAGTAGCTTGTATCTGCTTTTGGTAATGTTCTACACTGCAGGTGTCAAACTGGTGGCCCGGGGGCCAGATTCGGCCCGCCACATCATTTTATTTGGATCGTGCATCCACTTCGTGTTTCCTGCTAAAATACCAAAATTGCAAATTATCTTCACTATTAAAAATATTGACATATTGCAAGCATTTTGTTTGCGATCCTCTTTTTAAAATTTATTAATTAAATTAATACTCGGCGGCACGGTGGTCAGCACTTCTGCCTCCCAGTTCTGAGGACCGGGGTTCAAGTCCGAAACCGCCTGTGTGGAGTTTGTATGTTCTCCCCGTGCCTGTGTGGGTTTTCTCCTGGTACTGCGGTTTCCTCCCACATCCCAAAAACATGCAGGGTAGGTTAATTGAACACTCTAAATTGCCCGAAGGTGTGAATGTGAGTGCGAATGGTTGTTTGTATGTGCCCTGCGATTGGCTGGCGACCAGTTCAGGGTGTACCCTACCTCCTGCCTGATGATAGCTGGGATAGGCTCCAGCACGCCCGCGACCCTAGTGAGGATAAACAGAACGGTAGATGATTGAATGAATGAAATTAATACTGATAGTCGAACAAACGTCTACGTCCAACAAATTGGCTTTTGATTTCAAAAGTAGTTATCCATCAATTTGTGTATATGTAATAATATGAGGCGATCATACATTCATATGGGTTAACAGCCATAACGGCCCTCCAAGAGAAACAATAACTACGAGGTGGCCTGCTACAAAAATGAGTTTGAGACCCCTGCTCTACACGCACTATTCGAAACTGCATAATTTCATTGATTTGTAAGGGCTAGTTGTCAAACCGATATCTGCTCCAGACAGTACAAAGCAATACAAGCGCAGACAAACTTAAGGTAGAACCGAGAAGTCAACCTCGACTCCACAATGACGGTTATAGCTTGAAGTTGATTAATTTCCAATCATGTGTTTTGGCAACAAAACACTCTTCACTGAAATCAACAGGTGGTCAGTTAGCGCAACAAACTAGCAGCGGTTCTTGAAGCGTTTCGCAATATTTTACGAAAAAATAAGACCGGTTGCGTGATCGTCTATTCTCAAATATAACACAACCCACTAATGCTAGCTGGCGAGCAGCCTTAAATCATCATGTCAGCCGTCAGCGAATTCATCAAACGCCCTCCTGTAACTGAAAAAAAAATGGATGATATACGATAGCGTCTGCTTAGAATATGAAACAAGACAACCAGTTTTCTATCAAGTTTTTCATTGTGAAAATGAAAGGTTAATGTCACCAATGAAAACATCCAACTTCCCCTTCCACTTTTTTATTTTTACAATCTTTGAATTCCTTTTATTGGCTTTGTAAGATAATTTGGGTAGGAAATGCACAAAATTCTAGTTGCTCTTTTCCGCCTTGAGATGGCCGGTTTCTCATTAATTTGTGACTGACGCCAAACCTTTTCTGCCATGAGATTTTTTTATTTGTGACTTGGCTCAATAAAGGTTGGGAAACACCGACACCATGTTCCCTCACATCGCTCCGTAAAATGTACCGGTAATATTTATGATCGATAAAAAAAAAAATATATATATATATAGATATATATATATAGATATATATAATAAATAATCAAGGTCACCAGCGTTTAAATGGCGTCTCTCTGACTACCCTACAGATCAAAAGAGGAACAACGATTCTTCAGCAATAGTAGCGCATCGCTCCAAGCAGAAACTGGATTATGCTTTCCTTGTGCAGTACAGCTTAGGCCTGGGCAGTTACTACCTTCAGCTGGGAGACCAGATCTCTGCTGCAGATAACTTTCCCACGATCATTAAAAAGTGCGTTGAGGAGCAAGATGCCAAGAAGACAAACTGGGCGACGCTGGAGTTCTCCAGCCTTGCATCCATTGGGAAACTCTACAAGTCGACCGACCTTCCTCTGCTGGCACGTTTTCTTTTCCTCTTCCATCAAAGAATGCCCAGCTACTTGTTGATGTCTACATTTCCACTGCTGCTCGCTCAGCAGAAGCCCATCATTGAGTATTCACTGTTCAAACACATGGGGACTCGTCATCCCAAGACATCCAAGAATGTAAAAGACATCAACTTGAAGGAGAGTGTTGACTAAATATTGTCACAATACCAACATTCTAAGTTTGATATTATACCCATAACTCAAAACTAATACTGTATTAATACCATGGCAAAAAACGTAAAACGGTAAAAGCAGTAGAATCATAGATGAGAAAACAGGGAAAATCGAATACTTGGTATTAAGCCAGCCATCCATTTTCCTCCGCTCGTCCGAGGTCGGGTTGCCGGAGCAGCAGCTTGAGCAGGGAGACCCGGACTTCCATCTCCCCAGCCACCTCTTCCAGCTCTTCCGGGGGGATCTCGAGTCGTTCTCTGGCCAGCCGAGCGGCGTAGTCTTTCCACCGTGTCCTGAGTCGTGCCTGGAACACCTCACCAGGGAGGCGTCCAGGGGGTATCCTGACCAAATGCTTGAGCCACCTCATCTGGCTCCTCTCGATGTGGAGGAGCATCGGCTCGACTCTTGAGCCCCTCGCGGATGACCGTGCTTCTCACCCTATCTCTGAGAGAGCCCGGAGAACCTGCGGAGCAAACTCATTTTGGCCACTTGTATCCGCAATCTTGTTTGTTCGGTCATGACACACAGCTTGCGACCATAGGTGAGGGTAGGGAAAATAGATTGATGGTAACCACGACAGACTGATACAACATGACTCCAGATGCCGCATCGATATGTCTGTCGATCTGCCGCTCCATTCTTCCCTCACTCATGAACAAGACCCCAATGTAGTTAAACTCTCCACTTGGGGCAGGATCTTTTCCCCGACCCGGAGAGGGCACTTCACCCTTTTCCGACTAAGGACCATGGCCTCATATTTGGAGGTGCTGATTTTCATCCTAGCCGCTTCACACTCAGCTGCGAACCGCTCCAGCGAGAGTTGAAGATCACAGCTTAATGAAGCCATCAGAACCACATCTGCAAAAAGCAGGCGGCACGGTTCTCTGTTCTCTCCCCGTGCCTTCTCCGGGTTCCTCCCACATCCCAAAAACACGTAAAGACACTAAATTGACCGTGTGAATGTTAGTGTGGCAACAACACTAGGATTATTTGTCTGTATTGTCCCCTCATGACCCTAGTGAGGATTAGTGGAGGTTACAGAAAATGGATGTATGGTAAACCCGTTAAGTATCTAATTGTGATGTTTTGATACCCAAAAAATTAAGAAATGTCACATGGCTTTAACTATGACGTGTACAAATTGTCACAAGGCTTTGTAACTGTTGACTTGTGTTTGACGATATAACAAATGCTGTCACAAGACTTGGATGAGGAAAGGATAAAGGCACTAATAGAAAAAAATGAGGAAAAGGATAAATGCACTAAAAGGAAAAAAAACAACTATAGCTATCCAAGTACAAAAATAGTTGAGGACTTCTGCTGAATGAGCTCAAATGAAGCTTTGAGATGCTGTTTAATGTATTTGGACTGCTGTTTGATGGAAATATGAGGATGTATGTAGACTTGACACCGATCTGATCGGCTTGATCGTACTGGCCGATAATTAGCATTTTTTCTGTTCGGCTTCAATGCCATAATTTGCCGATTGGCTCAGCAAAAGACATATACTCTGCGTCGCCATCGTGTACAGTATATTTTAATCCAAAGGCTAGTTTTTTTTATTTTTTTATTTTTTTTGCTTTGTCGTGTCTTCTGATGTAGTACTAAAATATCTGACCGCCAATAGTTAAAAAAAAAGTCGGCGGTGTGGGACAGACAACACGTGAGAGAATCAGACTAGACACATTTGGTCTGTCACGATTGCAATGTCAGGCTACTGCAATAAAATCTTGTATTCCGATACCACCGCATTCCGTCTTTTACGATCACTGGGCTTTTAGCCACCGGATACATGCGTTACCATGGCGACGACGACAATGTATTGCACCGCGTGGGTTACAAAATGGGGGAAAATGTGTGGTGGCAGTCACCGGTGCTCGGGAGAGAACGTTCATTTAAGGATTACTTGAGGTATGTTTACATACTTGTAAATATGATACGGCGCGCAAGCACGCAACAATGTTATGTAGCCCAGCAAGCTAGTGCTAGCACTAACAGTTGTATGTAAACATGCCGGCGTTAAATCAGTTTCGGATAGTTCGGTCAGTTAAAAAGTCAGTTAAAATTTTGTTTCGGTTTGTGTGACTTATAATAAAGTAATTTAATTTACTTTATTTTTTATGAATTAATTTCAGTAAGTTAACACTTAATTATTTCTGTCATGTTGTAATGTGGCGGCACGGTGGCCGACTGGTTAGAGCGTCAGCCTCACAGTTCTGAGGACCCGGGTTCAATCCCCGGCCCCGACTATGTGGAGTTTGCATGTTCTCCCTGTGCCTGTGTGGGGTTTTCTCCGGGCACTCCGGTTTCCTCCCACATCCCAAAAAAACATGCATAAATTGGAGACTCTAAATTGCCCGTAGGCATGACTGTGAGTGTGAATGGTTGTCTGTTTGTATGTGCCCTGCGATTGGCTGGCAACCAGTTCAGGGTGTACCCAGCCTCCTGCCCGATGACAGCTGGGATAGGCTCCAGCACGCCTGCGACCCTAGTGAGGATAAGCGGCTCAGAAAATGGATGGATGGATGGATGTTGTAATTTTGGTTTTGACATGACTGATTAGAATACATGACCTGAATAGAGAATTCTTTTGAAGCTACTCGGTACACAACTATATACAGTAAATGAACAAGTCATTTGAATAGACATGTTGCTCCATCTTGTGACGGATCGGTGATGGGTTATCGTTTTTTAAAACTTGATCGGCCCCTAAAATCCTGATCGGATAAAGGCTAGTTGTATGCTGAGCATTGGGCAATGTTTAGTAATACCATACAATATTTCTCTTGTCTTTGATATACGGTTATTAACCTAAAGCTCTTAAGTGTGAAATAAAGCTCATTAAAAAAAAAAGTTGAGTTAATGAAGCGTCCTCTATAAACTTCTCAGCCATTTTTCTTTCAGTTAACGTTACACCCTTACAGCCACGTGTCTTAATTAAATGGATGAGTGAGTCAGTGCAGTCCGTAGCTGGGGGCTGCTCTGTTTGGAATAAAGTAGCTCCACAATTCATAACTACATAGTTCTGTCTTTGCACGTTTTCAGCAATTTTTGACAGAAATGCACTTTGGGCCCCATGGAGGTACAGGCTGGCTCTGTGAACTTTGATTTGAATCTGTCATATTCAAACTGATGGTTATGGATTTGGTTCCCTTCAGATGAGACCAAAACAATAGTTAAATATTTATCAGCTTTTCCGTCTTCCTCCCTGCTGTTTGCCACAATCATGAAAGAGGAAAATATCTGAACAGCAGCAACATCCGACTGTGCAAAACAGTACGACACGATCCCACGTATTCCCGACTCCTGCAAGCCATTTGAAGTTGGCGTAATTATGCACAGATTTGTCACCAGCGCAAAATCACTTGGCCAAAAATAATGTACCGTGCCCAAGCTGTGATGTGGCAGAGCGCAACAGTGCTGGCGAACCTTTTATGAGTCAACACGCATACACAAACACTTCTCTATTTGCATACAACGGCTCAGCATGCACCCTTGGGATATTTAAGCAACTTTTGTTTTCATCATATGCCAGAAGAGTTGTGTTTGCATGTACAGTACAATCGTTGGCTTAGTTTGACTTCATCGCATTGTCCATTGCCATTTACTGGGCACAGTCAAAATAATCTCGTAGTGTGGAACCGATTGTATACGCAACTTGGCTGTGACCAACAGCACTGTTGCCTCACTCATTTGTTAATTTTATAATGTAATAGTTATACACATCATATACTTGTTTAATAAGTTGCTTTAATTTATGTATTTTTTGTTTTTATTGATTTAATTGATTTTTTAATTTAATATTTATTGGATTTACATGTATTTTTTCATTTAAAACTAATATGTGGTCTAAATATAATATAAATATTTTTTTATTAAAGTGCATATGTCGATATGGTGTAGTGCACCAATGAAACGAAGCATACTAAATCAATTACTCTAACCTACCTTGACTTAAGGCCAATTAAAGTTGAGACCATTCAGAGATGATCTCATCCCATTAAAAAGTATAAAGTACAACTGTTGAACTTCTACATACCACCACAACTACTAAAAAGGATGTTTGTTGTCAGAACTGCTGAGTTAAATGATCCGTTCACAAACGAAACATATTGTAGCGGGCTCATTGCGGACAGCCATTGTTTATTTTGGGTATACTTTCGTTCCGCACCCAATAAGCTGAATATTTTCAACCGCCCACGAGTTTTAATTCTGTTGATAGTCAACTTGTGACGGATGATTTGACATTTTAATCTGGACATGCAGGCTTATTGACTTAGCTCTATTTTTGGACGCTTGGTTGTTTTGTTGTAGAGAAGTCATTAGGCGCTCAGCGCTAAATGAAATCACACTGTTTGTCTTCATTGGATTTCTCAGTTGGGAAGCATTGTCAATCAAACGTGACCACTAAGAGGCAGCGAACACAAATTCGAACAGACGGCACGAACGGTCGGAACGCATAAAGGTTTTACCATCTGTTTTGTTTTGGAAGTCACTAGTCGGGTCGGTTCTACATTGCTGAATTTTGATAAAACATCCATTTACGGGTTTAGTCAGACTTTCAAAGCAGTTCGCAGTGCCATGCTTTTATTTGATTACAGTAATTGCAGGAGTCGGCCGGGTCAGCGCGTCGCACGCTTTCCCTGACAACCCACTTGTGAAATTCGGCAAGCATCCGCTGCCTCAATGCGCCGCTGTTAGAACATTTCAGCTCTGATGTTGTCATCAAGAGCGCTCATCTGTTGACGGCTTGCTTTCATAAATCAAGAAGATGGCACTCATAAGCAAACATCTGAGCAGTTTCTAACCTAATCAACAAAGCAAATTTATCGTCGTCCGATCCGAGTCCATTATCGGCGTGACGCTAACAACAGCTGCTCGCGTGTAATGGGATTCTTAATTGCACACATTAATTATACTTGGATGAATGCAAGAGAAAAATAGACAATATATGAGCCATTATCGTCAAAATCAGTTGGATCATGCAAGACCAAATGAAGTACACGTGGACTGGGAAGTGTGCCAAGCTTAGGAGGTACATTAAAGTGGTGTTGACACTTGTTCACACAACTGGTTCACTTAGCATTCACGCTGGCGTTAAAAAAATAAGTCACAACTCACAATTTAGACTGTTTGACGTATTGTAACGTTAAAAAAACAAGTCACAACTCACAATTTAGACTGACGTACTGCAAATCAAAAACATCTTTGGGGTCATGATCCATAGTATTGGACCAAGCTTTCTATAGCACTAGCCAGCACATTATGCCTCAGATAGCCGTGATAATTTGTCGTCCAATATTCACAAATGCACCTATTCATGTTTTTTCTCTGTGGAACCTATGCTCAGCTATACATGGTATGGAAATGAACCCAACATGCAGTAACGATGCTGTCTGATCATTCAGTCATACTTTGGTAACTTAAGTAAAAAGAGTCACCAAGTCCGTAGCTCAATTCAAAAGGTTGTTGGCTGTCAAAACAAATCAAAAGGTTTCTGCCACCTGCTGACACAAATTCATCAAATTCATCTGATCGTGTTCAATCATTCCTCGTTTCAGTCTGCCGACAAACAAAACAAACAAAACATTCCTCGTTTCAGTCTGCCGACAAACAAAAACAAACAAAACAGACTTGAAATCGACCCTGATTCAAAAGTGAGATGGCCGACTTTGTATTTTTCGCATTTAACCAGGATAAAGTGTGCCCATTCAGAGGTCTGTGAGCCTAGTAGGCGATTTTTTTGGATCAACTTGGACAGGTGCGGGATCACCAGCCATCACCACCATATTCAAGTGTGTCCTCAAGTCCCAGCGTTTACCCACAAGACAGCCTAATAGTCACCCATGGTGCAATAAGGTGTCCCAATCGTTGCCTCCCCCTGGTTGAAAACTCCGTTCATCCAGCTCTGAGAAAGGTGCTCCCATCACCTCGAGAAGCATCTTGTGAGCAACAAGCTATCCAAGCAGTTATTAGGCCCAACACTGTTCCCTGTGATTGCGATCACATGTCTGCGTCTTGTCTCCCAGAAGCTGCCGAGGTTTGTTTGATTTGATTTTTCTGTCCCCCCCGCTCTTGTACAAACAGGCAGCTGTACACCGACTGTGTGTTTTGCTTCGCTGGCTGTCATAACAACACGAGGAGATTTTAGGCAGCTACAATGCAATTGTGAGGCAGAAAGTAAGGAGGGCAGGTGTGCACCTCCTGAGACTTATATTGGTTGTCGTTGCAGTCTGGATGGGAATACACAGGATTCTGCCTACTCTCGTCAAACTACACAGATTACCTAAGTAAAAACACTACTTCACAGTATTTTGAAGGATTCCTAACATAATTGGAAAAAAGACACTTTCCCACCAAGTGGTCTAGTTGTGATCACAATGCCAAATTCAACAAAGAGCAACTGAACCCTGATTGAGCAGTTTACCTCATGATCCATAAACACTAACATCTTTAAATCCTCTGCGTTCCTTGTTATTCCATTTCTTATGTAACCGCTGATTATGACTACAGACTGAGTCCCACAACCCCGCTGTAGATCCTTCAGTGAGAGGGGTCAATTGACCTTTGAATAAGCCATGCAGACTGGTTGATTACAAGATTTTATTTTGGTTCTGTTTCCATCCATCCATTTTCTGAGCCGCTTATCCGCACTAGGCGTGCTGGAGCCTATCCCAGCTGTCATCGGGCAGGAGGCGGGGTACACCCTGAACTGGTTGCCAGCCAATCGCAGGGCACATACAAACAGACAACCATTCGCACTCACATGCACACCTACGGGCAATTTAGAGTCTCGAATTTATGCATGTTTTTGGGATGTGGGAGTAAACCGGAGTGCCCGGAGAAAACCCACGCAGGCACATGCAAACTCCACACAGTCGGGATTGAACCCGGGTCCTCAGAACTGTGAGGCTGACGCTCTAACCAGTCGGCCAACGTGCCGCCTGGTTCTGTTTCTCAAACCTCAAATTAACCAGATCAATGCAGGATCTGGACAGGACTGTGTGGTTTCCGCAGTGTCACTTAAACTTGTCAAAAGTCTAACAAAGCTTTGTATACTCCATCATAAGCAAAGTACTGGGATCATCGGTGAAATAATATGGCCAAATGTTATGCTACGACCATGCGGACTGGGTACTTTCCATGCCACAAGCAGGCTTAGCAAGCTAAGCTAACGAGATGTTTTTTTTTTTTTTGCTATCGAATGATTTTAATAGTAAACGGAGAGCGAGCCAACATTACAGGAATAGTGTTGCTCCTTAACATCTTCCTCTGTGGTTGACTTCTGCTCTGGTATGTGTTAGCTTCCATAGCTTCCTTCTGGATTTGTTTTGCATTGGATGCAACTCTTCAAAGGAACACACTATAATGCACAACCTTCCATTTATCGGACTTGGCCACAGTAACATTTTGGTCAAATATTTCATTCGCATTCTCCAATGGCCTTTTTATTTTTGGATGAAGCATGAAGACTATTAATTGCGAATGACGTTTGAAACAATATACTTCTGGTAGCAGGGGTCACCGGTCAGGCTGGCACAGCGCAGACCGTGTTCTACAGCTTAAAACCTATTCACTGAACAGCTGAGCCCTGTGCTATTCAATGCTGTGAATGTAAATGAGAGAAGTTAGTGGCCAATTGTAACCCGCACATCGTGTTCTACCCTCCGCAATGGCTGAATCCACCACTATAATGACACTCATTTACGTCGAGCGGGAGACTTTTAGATCAACCTAAATGCGCATTATGTTTACTGGAACAGACTGTTAAGTGTGTATAGGTGTCAGAGATTTTATATTGTGGTATTGACTATTCCGTAGATTGTGATTATTTATAAAAGGATTAGTTCACGACCGTTGTAAAAATCATGTTTGAAAAAGCACTGATTTTCTTCAAAATGCATTCACTGTTAATCAAATGCTGGCCATCGCCACCTCTAGGACGATTTGATTGACGGAGTGATTGATTTGGCTGAAAACTGGGGAAAAACAAAGATAATTAGCTTTTTAATGGAACTGTAGTGTTGAATTGAAGGTTAAAGAAAGGTTAAACAAAAGTAATCTTGCATACTTATTATCATTGCACCGGTGGGAGGTTCCTTTTGGGTGTGTGGGGGGGTGGAAGGTGGGTGGGGGGAGGGGGGTGTATGGAACGGGACGTCAACCTGTGAAAGTTTATTATAATCCACCCACTAATTCTCATTTTTTCATCCTGGCGTTGCTATTTTTAAGAGTCGTCCCATCTGGTTCGTCTCGGCTGCAATATCGCCCGATGAACTTTTGTCTCCTGCATTTGTTAAATAGAAATGAATCGGCTCTCCATCACAGGTGGACGGCGTGTCTGACTGACTCGTGTTAACATCTCTTTCGGACCGCTACACCTGCTCTCGTCCGTGCTTTCTTCCTCCACGTCTGTCATTCAAGAGGGTTAATCCTCTGACGGGCAATCAATCAAATCAATGTCGTCCGCCTCCAAGTGTACAGTAGTCATCATATTCAAATTGATAGGAAAGGAAAGTCCCTCTATGCAAAAGGGAGAATCCGAAGAGGCCTATTGTGTATTCCTGTTTCGAGTGAATGTGTGCTCTATTTGCTTACCCAGAGGTACAAGTTTTTCATGCGAATGATATTAAACCCACAAATTCGTATGTCAAGGCCAAAAACTTATATTTTGTCAATATTGTGGCCACAATTAAAAACATTTCCTTAGGTGTGTTTGTCCATATGTGACCTGTGATTGGCTGGTGACCAGACCAGGAGTGTACCCAGCCTCTCGCCTGAAAGTCAGCTGGGATAGCCTACAGTACACCCGCAACCATAATGAGGAAAAGCGGTATAGAAAATGGATAGATGTAGCTCGTTGAGCTACAGAATTACAGCTACGGCCAGCGTTATTCTGCTCAATACAACACTGGCAGGGGAAGAGGACTTTAGAACATTCAGAAAGACCATCTCCCATTCCATTACCGAAAAATAAATTGTCAATTTTCCTCATTGTATATCAAGGAAATTCAGTGGCAAACCCATTCCTCAATCGTAATAATGTTACTTAAACAAATCTGTACAATTAATAAAGAATTTGTGATGGCAGACGTTTGACTGAAACACGTAGATGACAGTGAGACCCTGCCTATTCACGGCTCGCTATTTCGAAACTTTAGATTATTTTTGTTCTCTGGAACCTATCCTCAGCTCTTGGCTGAAAAATTCACCTTTTGGTGGTTTTTGTGCTCTTTTCTGTCATAACCTAAGATGCCACAAAATAGTGCCAACGCCCTGGTTAAATAGGAAAGTAGTAATTAGTGTCAAGGGATTATGTTGATTTACAAACTTTGTATGTCAGGGAGGAGCTAAATTTAGACCAGGTTGTTAGTGGAAGTTAGGGACAGGCATCGGCACTTTGTGGATTTTTTTTTTCCATTGAAATAATCTAATTTATTAAGGGTAATGTTGAAAGATGAGCTTGAATGGATACTGTTTTGGGATCAATGTGGTATAAACATGGTTTAAACTATAGGCAATTATACAGTAAACATTGTTTTATTATGTGTGTGTCTCCCCCCCCCCACGTTCTACGTACCAAATATTTGTGGGGGTTTACTGTGTGCTGTACAAAGAAAAATAGAATCCTGGGAAGAAATGCATGATAAAAGTGTGATTTATAGGAAATTTGATGTTGCAGTATAAAGCAGCAAACCAACGCGCTGGCAAAAAAAACAAAACAAAAAAAATAATGTCTCTGTGCGGGCAGTGTAATTTGTCTTCGGCTGTGCTACAATGCGGAAGTGTATGAAAGCAAAGAGAAAATGAAAGTACACGTCATCGCTCTTCAACATGAATGTCAGCCTCCTTTCGACTTTTTTCCCACCGCGACACAATTTAAATTGAATCCCGTGGAGAAATATGATAGGGAAGAAATAAAAATTTACCCTGTGCACTTTCTGTGGCAGCCATAATCCGTGTTGATTCTGTGGGGAAAAGTCATCGTGGGGATCGTGGTTGGTTTAAAAAAACAAAACAAAAAAAACCATCTTGACAGGAGAATCACTTTGCAGGCGACATGTTTCTCTCCTTTCCTCGGCCTCCTGTGAGGATAATTAAAAAGAGCCGCATTCGGGCTTCCTTCCTACATTGAGGTGGGTAAGTGCAATTAAATGTATGAGAAACCAATCTGCATTATACACTCTGAACATTTCACCTCATTTAAACCTTTTAGTGGCACAATGGACTGAAAATGAACTAATAGTCTAATCATAGAGTGAAATTAATTGAAATGAGCATCTTTTGCTCCCCATATCCACAGATTGCCCCTCCTTTGTCGTTTGTAGATAATTGCAATCATAGTATTTTTTTCAACAATACTGATTATGTACAGTTACATAATGCAATGATTTTGCCCAAATTAGACGGGAAAACGAAGATCTGGGTTTCTAATTTATTCGTTGTTTCTGATGAACAGGGCAGCCATTGTCCCACTGACAGTTGGAACAGGACGTTCGACAATAACCTTGGATTCACCAAGACCTTATCTGATCACATGTATCCTGCCAGCTCTGGCAAATTGAAGCACAGTTCTGAGGTTTGTGGTTTGAATCTGTGCTCCGGCCTTCAAAACCAACATTTATCTAGCTATTGGTTTGATAACTTTTTTTTTTTTTTCTTGTTGAATAAAGTTATCAAAAATTGGTAAAATAATATACAATTGAAAGTAATCATAATTTAAGAGGCTGTACTTGTTTGACTTATAGTATTTTTACACAAGTATATGTACTTCTACTGAAGTGCTCGTGATTTTGCCACTTCTGGTCTCCGTCGACAGAGGAGGCACGTTCCGTCGCAAGGACACAGGTATCGACTCCATAATTAACCCGTGACTGTTGAACCACTCCTGCAAGACAAATGAGTTCTTCTGGGTACATATCGTGTTGTCCTTTCGCTTAATTAATTTTCTGATATCACCCTGTTAATGAAGGATTACGGGCCTTAACTTTAGATTTGATTTGGGTTTAAAGCTGCTTTAACTCTCTTTTTAAGCGTTTGCTTGCGGCATCCCTCAGTAAATACGCAAAAAAAAAAAGACATCAGCGCTCTAATGCAAGGAGGCGAGCTTCGGCTCCGTTCTCCTTTTTGTTTTCAAAGCACATGAGGCAACAAATAAAGCGATCCGAGGGCCGCGGGTGCGCCACGGTGCCGGAATGCTCCGAGAAATCTGATTTGTGCTTTTCATGCCCTAAGCCTCTTGTCTGTAATCTCGCCCACTTGTTGTGTAGGTGTGTTTAGGTGCTTTTCCCTCCCTTGGCCAGCGTTCCCGTGTTTTTGTTGCCAACAGGAATTGGAGAGCGCGCTTGGCGAGATCTGGCACAATGTTCTTAAACCCCGCGGGTGCTAGCAAAGCGGCTTCCAAATGACAGATGTTGCTGTGAGAAATCGGCAGCGGCACGGGTGCCGTGACATCACCGTTTTGCGGTCGGGAACAATGACTGAACCAACAATGGTCGTTCTCTCATGCCACTTAGATAATTGTAGTGTCCCGAGGAGCAAAAAAATGGCAGAAATTCTTGAAAATTCATCCCCGAGAGACTGTTTTACTGAGCCACATGAAATTTGGTAGGCATGTCAAGCATGAGTACACGCTTATAGAAAAATGTCAGGAACCCATTGCCCCAAATGATCGGTTTGACGCGACACGACGTGCCCTCGAAATGTTCCATTGGGGAGCGAGGTCGCGGTGACATCAGAAAGCGCCTCCAATAGCAGAGGGGCTGGTGGAGTGATTTCTGAGTCATATTTGGGCGGACAAAGGGAGAATGGAGGAAGTCATAATAAATGCAGTGTCCCACTATCCCGACAACAGAAAAAATGGTATACCGAAACGTCTCTGCAGGAGGCTGTCAAACTGCCCCCTGTTTAGCTTGAAATAGACCTCGAAGTGCTCTATGTGGAACTGTAGCTTAAAGGCTGAGATCCTGCCATGAAACTAGTATGCACCCATTCCACTTTTTTTGTTGTTGTGGCTGCTCATCTCCTCTTTATAATAAGCAAGCCCAGGGCTTTCGTTCGCAACAAAGACATACATAATTGCAGAGGTGCCTTGTGCGTGAAATGATGACGCCTGCTCTGATGAGAAGCAAAATGTCTCAATCAGAACAATATAATTGCAATCGATTCAGTGCTCTTGAGTCCAAATATATATATATATTTTTACCTTTTTTATTGATTTACTGAGTGATTAAATATAGCAACCCTTTTTTTTCCCCAACCACAGATCCATTTTTTGTTGCCACCCGCCCCAGTGCAAGTGGACTAACAAAAGAAAGTCAATCTTGAAAGTTGAGAAGTAACTGTCAATATGAATCAAAATTCATGAATTTACAATTAATTTAAATATTTGTCTGCAAATCAATGAAAATAAATTAATCAAATGCAAAACAGTGATAGTAGGGCGTTAACTGATCAAGCTTTCTTGTGCCGTGTGACGACGCAAATCGCAACAAATCAAAAATTCACCCATTTGCGTTATTTTCTGTGCAACGGATCCTCATTTATTTGCTGAAAACTCACGTATTTGCAGTTTTTGTGCTCATTCTGTAACACATTAAGATGCCCCAAGCCCTAGCGAATAGGAAAGTAGTAATTGGTGTTAAGGGAGTATGTTGAAGTAATGCAGCTGTAAGATGTTTGTATTTTGGGCAGGAGCTAAGTTTAGCCAGGGTTGTTAGCAGTTGTATGCCATTTTTAAGGGTGACTTTGAAATGATAAAAGTGTTTTGGGATCCTAGTTTGTGGTACAGTCCTTCATATTCACAATCCGCCACTCAGTAATTTACTTTTTCAGATTTTGGGAAGAATTCCTCCTCGGCTTTTTTGCTGAAAAAAATTGCCTCTGTTTTTGTGTTCTCTGAAATGATGACAAAAGTGCTCTAATGGTGCTAAAAAAAACAAAAACAAAAAAAACTATGTTGAAGTGACACATTTCAACTGAGAGACACACAATTCCAGGGTGGCATCGATTACTCACCTTTTTTTCGCTATTAGCGGCAGGGTTTGGTCCCTATTCCGTCAAATTGCGGTGGTGTACTGTGTTCTTATACCGCTGCGCAAACTATTTTCCTCGACACGACCATCGTAAAGGAGTTTCAAGGCATATTGCGTAATCGTGGCCCTCTCACGTTGACTCAGTTCTCGGTGTTCACCACGCAGCCCCTTGACGCCTTGGGTGGCGCTAACATGGATTAGTGCACAATATCTGGCTCATTTGGAGCGCGTCTGTCTGTTTTAATCAGCGCTGTCGACTTGACGGGCAGGTGGCGAGGAAATTTGGCAGGCCGAGTCGCGCCGGGGCTGTTTCGCGAGGTTAATCGGCAGTGGGAATAATCGGCCGCCGTGCTCCTTTTGTCTGATGGCGGGAGGAACGGGAACGGTCTCCGAGACGTTTTCCACCCAGCTGCTGGACGGAAGCGTCGTCCTCTTTGAGCGCGAGGTTGGCCGCGGGGATCAAAAATATTCCTGCTGTTGCTCGCTTGTATGGAATGTGCTGAGTCGTGTATTCGTGCACTGACTCAGTCGGCTCTGATGTGACACAGGAATTTGCACGTGGAGCGGCAAGGACATGCTGACTGTAAAAAGAAAAGATGATACTACTAAAATTGCGTACTACGCTCTTTTAGATTGATAGTAAGGTAATGGATTTCCTCCAATACTGGTCAGATCATTTTCTACTCACCTGCAATTACAGTCAGTGTGAAAAACTGCAAAGCTTTGAGCAAGAGAACTTTTTGTGGAATTATTCAAATAAGCCCTCGGTGATAGCAAAGGTCATTACGGAAAATAGTGGCACCACCTGTGATTTCTTCAGGCTATTATTTGAGGAGACACATTTGGTGATATAATTGAGGCTTGGCGTCCAAAAGGTGGCTATTAGACCACATACTGTAATTTGTTTATGACTTTTTAGACCTGGAAATAAGTCTTCAGACTACCCACAGAGAGATACTTTGGTGTCCAGTCACTATATTATTCGTACGTTTGTGTGCGTCGTTCGTGTTCTATCTATTAAAAGTAACTCTGTCTGAGATTAAATTGGCTACTGTGGTGCAAGTAGTGATGAATAGGTCCCCTGGTTGGGACTGAGTCATTCTTATTTTCCATAGCACAGCAAGCGTGTGTTGTTTGTGTTGTTTTTTTTTTTTTCGTAGCTGCTTCTGTATACGAGCATTGTAAATAAGGAAGACATTAAAATTTGCATTCCATAAAAGACAAGAAGCAGCGGCTTAGACAAATATGAGAAAAGCATTAGGAAGACATTTACATAGCATTTACAAGCAATTTAAAAATAAAATTAAATGAAAAGGAGCATTTTTTCATTTTGCACTGGCTCTGCTAATGTGAAATGACTTTGGTTTGCGTTCACTGGCAGCGTCGGAGACTCCTTTTAAGCGCTGATGAGTGTTTGGGTTTAGTCCGACTAAATCTGCCTCCTTGGAAAACTTGCATTAATAACGACAAAGCAACCCTTACACTATCGAGGATCGAACGTCAATGTGTATGTCGCGGCGAGAGTAAAACCTTTTACATTGCAGATTACAGTTTTGATTGGTGCACCATTTTTTTGGGTTGGATTGCTGAATACCATTAAATGAATACCATACCATTAATACCATTAAAAACTTCATGTACAAATATATCTACTGCAATATGCAAAATGCAATACACGGTGGTGCATTCGCGCCTGTTAACTCCGTTACTCGTTTTAACCTGTGTTATTGTTCATTTTGATGTTTTATCATGATGTCTTGCCATCATATTTTTCCTGTGGTGCATTCCTAATAAGATGAATGAATGACAAAAAAGGAATGTGATAATACTAACTTTACTAAACTGTACTATGACCACTATTTGGTTGTTTTTGTAATCGTCCTCTCCATCCAAATTGCTTAAGAACGTGACATAAATGTAAAGGGGTTAAGGCTCAAGCAACTGTATGCATTGTTGAAAGGTATAAAAGAGACCCCAAAATAAGCCTGATTCATATCGTAGAGAATGGATACCCACTTGGGGATGAACGATTACTCGATTAGTTGACGCGTCGACTTTACCGCTACGCAAAAACGGTTGTTTGGCTCAGCGCAGCATTTAGAATAGTAATTCAAAAATTTATTAACTAAAATCTAAACATTTTAAACTAAACCAATAACTGGATATTTGAGGGTTAGTCTTTTATTTATTTTCTTTTTTCAGTGGGATCACAATTAATAAGAATAGTAAAACAACAGATGTTGTAATGATCGCGTGCACAGAACTTCAAAAACCCCAAAGCAGAGTCAATACAACTTCTGCAAATGAAAAACGACGTCTGCAAAAGGCGGCACGATGTCCGACTGGTTAGCACATCTGCCTCACAGTTCTGAGGACCGGGGTTCAATCTCCGGCCGCGCTTGTGTGGAGTTTGCATGTTCTGCGGGGGTTTTCTCCGGGCGCTCTGGTTTCCTCCCACATCCCAAAAACATGCATGGTAGGTTAATTGACAACTCTAAATTGCCCGGAGGTCTGAATGTGAGTGCTAATGGTTGTTTGTTTATATGTGCCCTGCGATTGGCTGGCAACCATTTCAGGGTGGACCCCGCCTCCTGCCTGATGATAGCTGGGATAGGCTCCGACACGCCCGAGACCCTAGTGAGGAGAAGCGGCTCAGAAAATGGATGGATGGATGGATGGATGGACGTCTGCAAAAGGCTGACGCGAATATGCAAAATTAGACAATATGAATGTAATACGTGGTGGACAGACGGCGCGCGATGGAAACTTGTCGCCGGAAGAACTAAAAGGAAAAATGCTAAATGACAAAAATAAACAAACGGAAGTGAACCAATAACAGAACAAAAATACACAGCCAAAATACGAACAGCGCGGTGATCAAGTGGTCAAAAGGACCAAACAACGGAACACGTCTCCAAACGACACAAACGTAGGAAACTGAACAGAAAACAAACCCACGAACAAAGGACCCATTCTCCTCAAGAATAAAAGCACGAACTATGACTAGGAAAACTGGAATTACTTACGTGGAGGGAAAACGAGGCAAAAACGTGGCAAGCAAGGATACCCGATCGATATGGGCAAATGTCAGTGAGTAAACAAAATTGCGCCCAACCTGGAAAAAATACAAAAACAAAAGAGTATCAAAACACAGGTTCATGACAGATGTATGTATTTGAATTAGATCAAGTACTTTTGCGGTATTTGCAGATTTGGATGAGATTGCAGGTCTTATTTATACTGGTGATGCACAATTACCCTGCACTGGACTGGAAATGGATCTAAATAAAAAATAGGTCCGATTTGCAGTCTACCATAATGTGCCATCACAGTCCTAAAACGTTAAGACTCATCTAAATGGAGCGCTTTTCCCATTAAGTAGAGAATAACCCGATAATCAAAATTTTAAGTAATAGAATTAACTTTTGCAATGAGTCTATAAAGTAGCAGAATTGGAGCTAAACATGTTCAATGTCATCTCTTGTCGAGTCATTAAGCTCATTACACTACAGTCTTGGGACGGCGGGATCCCGCGGACGAGCGCGTGCGTCAACCTTCCGTCCCGGCGCTAAACAATGCACCGCCCAGCATTTGCGTGGGCGGCAGGCGAGTTCATTGGGCGTAACGTACCCATCACAGTAATCGTTACGGACAGGACGTGCAGCTGCTAATGATCTTCTCTTAATCACATTTAATCAGGTAATAATGATTTTCGAGGTTAGAGATGACGTGCCGGGGCTCCGCTTTCGACAAACGGGCCGGGTAGCCGTATGACACATAGCAAGGATGGATTTACAAATAATGTCCAATAAATCGAAGTACACATTACGGACGGAAAACTTAATTAGGGTTTGGACTCGACCGCTTCGTTGTCCATCGTCTGCTTGGGACCTTTATTTTTTCAAATCTATACAATAATCTTGCGCATATTTACAGTTTGCCATTCATGAATTTCACTGAAAAACTCAATTAACATGTTTTTGCTCTTTCTGAGATGCCCTAAGATGCCAAAAGACAACACCAAAGCTCTGTCTAAATAGGAAAGTACTTTTGCAATTGGTGTCAAGGAAGTGTGTTGTAAGTAGTAATACATCTTACAAGCTTTGTACAGTATGTCCGGGAGGTTAGTAGGGCTGGGAAAATGAATGAATAAATAAATAAATAAATAACTCTGCTAAGTCGACTTCAAAACTAGGTCGACGCAGAATTTTGGTCTCAAAGCGCCACCGGAACCAAAAAGAAAAAAAGGAAAGGAAAAGTTCCGGAATCATGTTTGCGCAGCCGGTACCAATGTTTCACACATTTATTGCAGATGGATGCAATTTTGGGCTACTTATAAACTTTGCCCAAAATGACACAGGAGCGTCTGTAAGTGATTGCTTAACACTATTAGATGTGTAATGTACATATAACATGATGTATGAATGAGCTGAACGGTAGCGTGTTTTTTTTTTTTTTTTTTTTTTTGATGGGTGTAATCGCTATTTTTTTTGTCTTGAGTTTGTTGTAACATTTCTGTCAGGCGAATTATACATTGCTCGTGCAGTCACTGTAGTAGTCTCGCCACGCTGGACTATTTGCATATCTGTTGTTTACCAGTACTGGCCTCTCATGCCTGAGTAGCATCTGCCCCACTTGCACACTGACTTGAGGTGTATCTGCAACATTTGCACAATCAACATTGGCCCATTATCGCGCTACTAGTCACTGCATACACGCCTTGAAGTCTTGGCGCCCTTTGCACAATGGTCATTGCACCGGACTATTGCTATATTAGTCATTCAAACTGCTCTCAGTGCTAAGGGACTGTGCATCTTTTTGCACAATTGTCAAAAAAAACCCAAACAAAATAAAAAATAAATTTAAAAAAACAAAACACAAAAATAAACTGTACCGTCATTACCAGATAACTAGCAATCATTTATTACCCAGTGATTGTTTTTGTCAATGTCTTTATGTCTCAAGTCCAATCTCGAGCCGGCGAATTATGATAATAAAGCCGATCAGCATAAAATGCTAAATATCGGCCAATACCGATAAGGCCGATAAAATCGGTGTACAGTCTAGTAACAGCCTCTTGAATCCCTCGCAGGGAGCTCGTTTGTAACATGTGGTAAGACTTCACACTTTGATTCATCTGAGTGACTAATTACATGCTACTGTTTTGGTTAGCAACAGCGTTCAAATGGACAGCAGATTTCTGTGTGATCATTTGTTTCCTACTTGTTTTTACCCTAATGGGAAAAAGGAGGGATGCATTTATTTGTCTTTAAATGATTGACACAACGAGTAATTGGGGCACGGCATCTGTGAGAGAAATGGCTACTATTTGGGTACAAAGGAAACTGACACAGATTTTGCAGCTTTTCACTCCGCTGAAATTCAAATGTGAAAGTTTGTGAAACTATCTGTAGTTAAAACTTTTGAATGTGACAGAGGATGAACTCACGAGCAGAGTTTTGCGGAAACGCGTTTGAAATGGAAAGATTGAAAATGGAATTAAAAAGCCGCCTGTGAGACATTGCATTAATGAGTGTGTGTGTGGTCAACCCAGCAGCCGCCCAGTGTCATTTGCAGGTGATTTAATGAAGGTAGACATGCCGGACAGTCTTAATGGTGGCGTAATGGCGCCGCTCTCGGCACTTCACACAACACTCGGGCTCCAGATTTATCAGCGCTGTTTGCCTTAATAGAGACTGAGAGGATTTAATGAAGCACTACAGCCGACACCATCCCAGTCATAAGAAATAATACGCCATATAAACTCCTTTTGTTTTGGTCCTACGCTACCTGTAGTAAAATGATTGAGGTGTAAATCTCAGAGTTTACATTAATATCTCACTATCTCATATATTAGTTAGACAAAAATAATACAACAGACAATAATTTGAATAATTTCAGGCATCTTAGAGATGGAAATGTTCTTCTATGACTTACCATTTATAAAAGGGTCATAAAACAAATGTTCCTTCCATTAATGTTTCTAAAAATTCATTATAGTTAATCGTCGACCAAATAATGAATCAATTAGCACAGCATGCGCTTCACAGATCACACTTTTTTACCAGGGATCAACAAGTCACAGCATCGTAGCTCGTAGTCATCATGGCAAAAAAAAAAAAAAAAAAAAAAAAAAAGCCATACTCAGCACTGGCTAAGCAGTAGAGGGCAAAGCCAAAAGGCAAAGCCATATTGATTAGTAGCACAGTCGCAGTACAGTGAAATCCTGCCAATTCGCAGTTTGCTTTTGACAAATTCACCTCATGCTTTTTTCCCCTGTTGATCCCATTGTCGGCTATTCACATATGCCTCAGAATTGCGTGACTATTTCTATTTTAATGGGTTGCGATAGCGGCATACAGTGGATGCGCAATGCTTTGTGCATTTGATCAAAATCAAATTTGGAAGCCATTTAGTTTTAAGGGTAAAGTTGACAGATGAGTTTCAAATTTTCGGATCAGAGTTTGTGGTAATATTTTTATGGAGGGCGTAAATTCCTCGAAATTTTGGCTATTGGCGATTGGGTTGGGTCTCTGTCCCAAGCAAATGGTGGGGGTGTACTGATTAAAGTGTAAAGGTTACCACATTACTGTTTATTTGATAGTTTTACGTATATTTATGGCCTTATTAACCCTAAAAACCTAGCCCTCACCCTCACCCTAACCCCAACCCTAACTTATATTTATGGCCTAGAAGCAATTTTTATACAAATATTTTCTGTAATTATGATTTTACTACTGCATTAGTGTAAGGTAATGATAAACTGTGGTGAATTCCGACATCTACAAGTTCAGGTTATGTCGCTACCGTAGTAACAGAAAACGAAGACCCCTTGTATTCAAGGGTGAAATAATTTGCTGACATGACATCAATTTACACAACTATTGCGATCAACAGAGTTGACCGCAAAATCATCAAGCTGGATGTCAAGTAGACAAAAACTCCAAACATCAAGTGGCAAACTTCCCACCCTGTGATAAAGCTTTAAAAAGCAACGTGACTTCGCCCACTCGGTGGTCTCGCAGACTGCCGTTGAAGCGTGGCCTTTACTAATTGTAAAGTCAATGAAGCATTCTTAACAGATGCCAGTGGAACGGCTCCATTAGGAATTGCGGGGCGGGGGGGCTGTTAGCTGTCATCCGCATATCACCGCCCCGGGAAGCCAAAGTGTCATTATCGCGCCGCTCCGACCGCATCTATGCACCCGCCAATTTCATTCTTATTAAATGCACATTAAAAGTGGAGATGGATGGTCTTGCTCGAGTAAACTTGGCGCTTAGCAAAGACTTTTGGTCGGACACGTTCCCTGGACTCAGCGGACCACAGTCTTCTTAAGTGATGACCATTAAGTATTCATAAACAGGAAACTTTGATTGGATCCGTGGACCGTGATCGCGCCGCAAAGTTCTGTTCTGTCAAGGCTCACATTGCATTTAACCAACTTTTGCACTGCAACTTGCCAAATACCCTACAGACGCCGCTGTAGCTTTATATTTCCCCATAAATGTGGGGCTAATATTGCTGTGAAAAACAGAGAGAGAGGAATAAGCTGCATTTAGCAGATAAGTAATGCAGTCAGTTATCCCCCAGGGGCAAGAAAGATGGGTGCGGGTGGTTTAGTGTCTTAATAAAACAAACAGCAAAGGCACAATTGGACACATTTTTCCTTAATTAGCACAAACAAATACAAAACATTAACTGCTGCACATTTCACAAGTGGAGAATGTTTATGAGCGCTGCTGTGAAAATGACTATTTGATCGACTATTACACAATTAGCATGCAACAATCATTTTCTGTGTCAGCCATCCAAAACAAATCAGAGTGATATTAAGCTATTATATCCCAGTGAGAGCCTGTGCTACATCATTGTGTTTTTCCGTGCGTGCTTTTGTGCTACACAACCCCTTAGCCACATTTTTTTTTTTTTTTTTTTTTTTTAAAACAGCTTCAACACTTGCAGCATTTCCAAACGTCACGTGACGGTTGTCACGGTGTACCGAGAGGCCCGTCGTGCGTATAGTGAAAGCCGGCCGCTCCTCAGGGACAACACTGCAACACAGCGATGTGAAGATTCACCAGACTGCCACACACACATTCAGATGATCATCATCGTATACAACAATGCACCTCTGATCAAAGGAAGCTCATTAGCTCGCTGTCGTGCTGCAGAGTCAGTCTGACAGAAAGAAAAAAAAAAACAATCAGTAGCGGCTTAAGCTCCTTTCTGCCCGTCTCAGCACACCATCGCCTTTGGTCGGGCCACACACAAACCGGGACGCATTTAAATCTCATCCTTTCACTGAAATCAGATCTGAGCGCCTGCTCAAAAAGCACTTAGCTTGCATTAGCTTAAGATGAAGAAGTGTGTCTGATTTATGTCTACGGCTGACATCGATTCCACCGGGAGAAAGAGCGCTGTTGGTCCGACGGCAAATACCCCCGATGTCTAATTGCCAGGTGAGAGGCGAAATCAGATCGGCTGTTAACTGAAATGTTGGTGGCTCAACCCCGCCAAGAGGGGCTTTGTGGTTGCGGATGACCTTTCAGACTCCTCACTCCTCATCTGGAGGTTGCAACAGAGATTCAGAGAGATTGGAAGAGAAAAGCACAGAAATGCGCCCCAGCTCACTCAACGAAAAAGAACCAGGAAGAAAGCGGCCCGTCGTGCTCAGAAGGCCGCCTCGAGTGCTCATCCGTCGGTCAGGCAAGCGCGACGAGGCGCTGGAGGAAGGAGGGTGGGACCTACGTCCCGCTGGCCTGCGGCTGCCTCACTCGGTGTACTGTGAGCACCAACGTTACACGAAATGTAACAACCCTGATAATTGCCTCTGATAAAGACGGCGGTGATTAGGAGGCAATCCTAAAGTCATCTCTTTTTGTTTTGTCCAAGTAGAACACCAATTTGTTGTCCCTACAAAAGCTGTCCCTGAAGCAAACATTTAAAAAAAAATGTCCAGTATGTTTTCAAGCTTTGTAGGAACAACTACTAAAAAAAGTCCTTTGGACAACATGTATGGTCAGATGTCACTTTGTCTGCACTGCATGTGAAGGAAAGCAACGCTGCAGCACAACAACCTTCAGTCCCCCTCAGCCTTCACCCAAAGCCTGAAGTCACCATGGCAGCGCTCAAAGGCCAGCACACAATCACTAACATTCGAGTCACTCTCATGTAAAATAAACGTCAGCCCACCGCAGAGTAGCATCCATTCGTTTTGCAATCAGGGTTCTGTACCTGTGAACTTTATTAATATCAATCATGATCATCGTCATTTGGTTTGTTTGATGACGCATTCAATACAGCGTTGAATTCATAGAAGCAGAAAACTCCAAATATTAACCTGATCGACGGTGCAGGAGAAAACCACAATTGAAGTCCAATAATTCCCTTGTACCCCTATTTCTGAAGTACGTATATAAAAGGTATGTTTTGCGAAAAAAGAAACAGATATTGCCTCCATTCTGGATTGGAATGTGTACATTTTTGTATACTATAGATTTACTGTCGAGTGTGTACTAATAATGAGCTCCAGGTTGCAGCGCACAAAAAAGATCCAAACAAAAACAATGGGGCATCAAAGTGATGTTTCAGCACTGGTTCAGCACTCTTGGGAACACACACTGACACGTTCGCGAACATCTCTGAACAAAAGTGCTGTCACATTCATCTTTTTCTCGGGATTGCGCTCATGTTCTCAAGTGAAAGTCACGCGGCCAAATCCAATAACGCCATCGATCCAGTGTGTTACATACATTACAGCAGGATTTGGAGGCTCTTTGCTTGAAACAGCAGCTGTTTTTATTCTCGTTTATTCGCCTTTAGTTCAGTTTTATTTTGCCACGCAGATCAGCTAATGGTCCTCAACGTTCTCAACGAAAGTGGGGCCCTCCCGGGGTTTTGTCAGAGTAATTTGGTTCCACCTGAGGAGACACACATGCTCGCTCAAACGCACAATCAATATGAATCGACTTTGCCGAGGCTGAAGTCCTCAAGCAGACGTTGCGGCGGGAGAGATCATATTTTAACTGGGCTGAAGGGTCGAACAGAGCACCCGTGGTCACCCGCAGTGTTATTGATGACGTGACCTTGAGAGGCTTCTTGTGTTGTGAACTTCTTTCTTTTTCCCAGAGAGCCTCGCCACGTGCATGCCACCACGCATACGAGTTTCTTTTCTCGTCAGATTCCGAGATCAATTCCTATCCAATGTGTTCAAGGCACCAAAAGGTACAGATGAAATATGGATCACTATCGAGGCCTTGATTAAATGTTAAGCATGGCAGGAATGCTGATCTATTTTACATATCTAGGTGGCACTGATGTTGTCAGATCCAGCATGCCTGCTAAAATTGTAACAGAATTCCATAGATTCCACATGTACTATTCAGACTGAGCAAGTCTTTCAACACTCTAACAATGTTTAACAAGGTTACGTTAGTCTCCTGGTAGGACTAAAAATGGGAAGACAGGCAAGACCTCACAAGATTTCAGTTCACTGAGGAGTATGTTTAGCAGTCAGGGGTTAAGGTTACTTTTGAGGTTAGGTTTAAGGTTAGTGTTCTGGTTAGCAGTTAAGGTTAGCAGTTATTGTTAATGGTTAGGGTAAAATTTAATACTAGCAGTTACGGTTAAGGTTAGTGTTAATGTTAGGATTATGGTTAAGGTTAGGGTAGGGATCAGAGGCAACGGCGCATGTTTCACATTCTCTGACTTCTTGGTGCCACTTAAATAAATTAAGATTAAGCATTATTGTTAAGGCGAGGCTAGGGAATTGGATTCGGGTTAAGGTTTAGTGTTAGGGGTTTGTGTTATGTTGAGGGCTTTGTGTTAAGGTTCTGTTTGTGATTAGTGCTAGGGGTTAGGGTCAATGTTCCCTCTAATTTTTCATGTGTCTGGGCAGACACACAAGCTCCTTGAGCGCACTGAGGACCACTGTGAGTAACATCAGATGTGCCCGCTGTGGCCACACACCAATATGACACCTGTTCAAAACCTTGGATCATAGCAAGTTGCATGGCTTATTTCAAGCACCAAATTACAGCAGCAATTTTCGTTGGTTTACCTTTAATATAATTGATTTGGCCCTCTTGAAATTAAAATGCTTTAACCACAGGAGTCCTGAATTATTATTTTTTTGCGCAGCATAGATTTTTTTGTGCGCTGAGTACGTGCTAGCAGTGCGCGATTGCGCAGGCGCGCAGTTTAGAGGGAACATTTGTTAGGGTGTGTGTTAGGGTTAGGATTATGGTCGATATAAATGGTATTTGAGCATGTTTTCATTTGGCGTTGGCTTTTTTGTGACTTTAACAAAACAACAATGAAATAAGTTAGTGTTAGGTGTGAATGACTCGTTCTACCCAATCTCATTGGGAAAATAATACTTGTGTTTATGGGGCCATAGTCTTAATCATTGTTCACCTACAGAATGAAGTAGCCCAGAGGGGCTTCTCTGAAATAAATATAATCATTTGCACACCGCTTTATCTGTGGTAACCCACTATTTTAATTATGTCAGACAAACAATACTAATTAAAGCAAATGCATTATTAAAATGTTTTTTTTTAGACATTTTCATTGACCGGCTACAATATATTCATAACCTAACCAAAAACACCCACTTCTATTTGGATCTTTATTTTTCGGCCATCTTGATCTTCCAGCAATCTTCTTGACAGATTCCCATTTAGACGACGGCGGCGTGATGTCAGGTCGCCGCTGATTGATAGGATTGATCGCCGTGGCACACCCAGGATGTGGACAGGTGAGGTTACTGTCCTGTCACTCAGCCGCAACGCTCACATTACTTATTCAACACCAGCAATTAACAGAGACGTCTTCTCCAGACTTGAACGGAAACAGTTTCCCATAGTGTCATATTCTGGAATGCCATGAGGATAAACAACCTCTTGTGCCCTTTAGCAACGGTCCCCAACCTTTTTTGTACCACATATTACAAAAAATATATAACAAATATATATTACAAAAAAACCAAAAAATCCTGCTTCACAAAGATAGGATTTTGAAAACGGAAGAAAATTGGAGCATGAGAATCATCAAGAGCAAAAAAGCCATATTTTGATTAGGACTTGTTTCTTACTTCTTTCTTTTTCTTGGAAGTTGTAGACTCTTCTTTTGTCTTATCATTTGGCCTACCCCTTTTTTGAAGAAGCTGGGGTTTTCTTTTTATTCATTTATGCAAGCTTATAGGCTTACTTTTTAAAATATATCGTATCAAGTGACCAAGATGAGCTGTTTGACTTGTACGGAAGCGGCCCGCGGCCCGTGGTTGAGGACCACTACCCTTCGGGATAAGTTTAAATATACAATATAGCCTTTTGTTCCTCAGTCAAAAGTGAAGCCAGAGAAGAACAGCTACGATGGAAGCATGTGAATAGTTCGCGCCATGCTGCAAACGTGAGATAAGACAAGGCCTGTCCCATACTTCTTTAACCTGTCAAAAAAAAACACGCGCATTTTATGGTTATTGCTACAATTGCTTTTTTTTTTCTCCATCTGAAGCAAAATTCACCTCGTGGCATATGTCATTTTCATGTTTTTGACTTGCTCACAAAGTGGTGGATGAACACCATAAAGTATGAACTCATGAAGAGATAAGACAAGACTTTTTGAAAGTGCAAGCTCCTTCTTAGGGAACTGATTCATGTGAAGTGCGACAAATTGATACACTTTTGAAATAATGCATTTGCTCAGATTACCTTATTATTAATGATACAAGTATAATATTCATCTATGTGAAGACACTGATCATGGCAATGGTTGGTCACAATAATTATTAGCCATGATTTACCAACATAGGAAACAGATCAATATCAGGTTCGCAATGATGTACTACCAGAACCTGGGCTGAAATGAATACTAATGTAGTTGAGCGGTATTTTGTCATATCAAATTAACATTGCTAAAAGCTTCAGCTGTGTTTCCAACAGACCCTGAATTTAGCCCCGCCCTTTATACAATCTTACAGGTCCTTATTGGCTAATCAGATATGAGTGACATCTGTGTGCACAAAACAGACATGAGGCAGGGGAAAAACCCCAAAATATTTTATTTTGAAGAATAAAAACACACACAGTATATAAATTAAGTAAATATAAGTGCAAATTACATTCCTTATGCAAAACAAAACGAGAAAAGTTTGCTCTGGTTCTCTTTTAAAAACTCTAAAACAAAAAGAGCCCAGCTTTTATATGGGTCCCAATGAAACACTATCCTGTTTGTTTTTGCTTTGCTTTTTTTTTTTTTTTTTTTTAGAAGTGCATCTTTTATTATTTGATGAAAGTGTCTCATTCCACCAGTTGTTGTGGTGTTGTGCATTTTAAAGATACTCAGTTTGCATCACTGGCACACATTAGCGCACTCTATCTGAGCTGTACAGTCGGACGTAGGGGGGCCACCAGAGAAAAATGTGCTATTTTCCACACTTCTGCTGGCTTTTAATGATCCCATAAAGACATAATTTATTCAGTGCTTAATTTATTTCGGCAAGCTTCTCCAAGCTGCATTGTTTATTTTTGCTAAAGGCTTTCACAATACTACAAAGCTCGATGAAATAGGACAGTTCACAAATTTAACTGCTTGCCAAGTGCCTGTCTTGTTCTATTTCTTTTGAGGGGGGCAGGTGGCAATAAGAGGAAATATTGGGATTAAAAAATAATCCAAATAGACCAATGAAAAGGAAATTGCCTCGTGAATTAAATGGGTTTAGAAAAAGGGATCTTCAAGAATATAAATTAAGATATTATTTTTTAGTTTGTTCTTAGTAAGTGAATAAGATAGATGATATATTTCCTCACATATTCAAGTGCGCAACCTTAGACAATACCAGACATTTATTAAGGAGGGGCCCTTATTTGTATAAAAACGTGTTCAAATGTGGCGCTAGACATTGATTTGTTTACAGTCAACTATGAGTGTGGTGTTACATTGGGAATGGAATGCACAATGGACTGAATAGCTATGACTTGACTAGACTTGCTTGAAATTTAGCCGGGTCTTGACTTGCTTGGTTTTGCCACAGTAACTTGAGACTTAAACTTGCATACGCGACTCACTCCCACCTCTAAATATGGTCATTTTAGCATTAAAAGACAGTCAGTGTGAGATAAGTCACATAAGAGCAACAGCATCCGTCTATTTAGCGGCAGATAAAGAGAGGAGACAGCTGCGAGGTACGAGGCAGATCTCGACGGGGTTCAGGCCACAAAGGCCTCGCCGCCCTCGTTATCATTGCAAATAGCATTCGTTTTTCAAGCCCACCACTGATCGCAGGCCCCTCAGCACTCGCCGAGGTTGATGTTCGTTTTCGCTTCAATGGCGCGGCGCGAGCAGGCCAATGGGCACCCAAGCGGCTTACATCTAAAGTGTGTCGCACTCCAGATGAAGCTATCAACGTGTCACCGAGAGGCACCATTCAGTGGGAAAAAAGATTTGTGCAGCCCAGTGCAAATAAGCATTTAGAAAAAAAATGCTTACGTTATTATACATATGCACTTCCATTCAAAGTTTGGTGTCACCCAGTACATTCCATGTTTCGCATGAAAAGACACCATTGTGGACTGTACTGTATATACACACTGCTGTTTTTTGGGGGAAATGTCCTCGGTTTTTTTAAGAAAACAAAAAGAGAACTGTACTGTATTTTGATTAATTCAATGTTATCTTCATTGAAAAAAGCTGTTTTTTTGTAGTATATATACAGTGGATATGCACCACAAGCTATAGAGTTGGGAGTTCGACCAAACTCCAACGGTCGAACCGTCAACATGATTTACTGTACGTCAGCATATCACGAGACCTCAGCATTAAAAGATTAGCTTAGGTGTCTGTCTGTTTAGCTCTTTGTGATACTTTTTCAGAAAGAAGGTGGTAAGAGTGGGAATTGACACATGAATTTGAGAGTGATTATTTTGACAATATGAGGGTATGATTGATATGATACCGACATATCTTGAATGTGATTGTTTTGACCACGAGATTTTGTGATTGTTATGCCACGAGTAGCTTTGACGTATCTCACATAACCTTAAAATTTAATGTATTATTTACATTTTTTAAAATTATATTCACGATATGATGTATTAGTAGTAGTTATATTCCACACCACAAGGCTGCATACAGGAGCATGAGATTATTATGTCAACCAGAAATTTTGACTAGATGAACGCATGACTGCTGTGCAACACATAACCAGGAGTGATTGTTTTGACAACACAAATGTGTGATTGCGATGCCAGAGGTAGCTTCAACATGCCTCACATAACCTTAAAATTGCCACCCATCCATCCATCCATTTTCTGAGCCGCTTCTCCTCACTAGGGTCGCGGGCATGCTGGAGCCTATCCCAGCTATCTTCGGGCGGGAGGCGGGGTACACCCTGAACTGGTCGCCAGCCAATCGCATGGGCACATATAAACAAACAACCATTCGCCCTCACATTTACACCTATGGGCAATTAAGAGTTGTCAGTTAACCTCTCATGCATGTTTTTGGGATGTGGGAGGAAACCGGAGTGCCTGGAGAAAACCCACGCAGGCACGGGGAGAACATGCAGACTCCAAACAGGCGGGGCCGGGGATTGTGTGGTGGCGGCACGGTGGACCGACTGGTTAGAGCGTCAGCCTCACAGTTCAGGACCCGGGTTGAATCCCCGGCCCCGCCTGTGTGGAGTTTGCATGTTCTCCCCATGTCTGCATGGGTTTTCTCCGGGCACTCCGGTTTCCTCCTACATCCCAAAAACATGCCTTAATTGGAGACTCTAAATTGTCCGTAGGTGTGAATGTGAGTGCGGACGGTTGTTTGTTTGTATGTGCCCTGCGATTGGCTGGCAACCAGTACAGGGTGTACCCTGCCTCCTGCCCGATGACAGCTGGGATAGGCTCCAGCACGCCCGTGACCCGAGTGAGGAGAAGTGGCTCAGAAATGGATGGATGGATGGATTGGTCTCGTGGTAAGCATGTCTACCTCACATTTCTTGGGTCCGGGTGTGGGGCTTACATGTTGTCTCTGGCGTTACGTGGGTTTTCTCAGGATACTTTGGCTGATTTGAATTTTTCAGTCGGTGGGGTGTATGCCTATTTTCACCCAAAGTCAGCTCGGATTGGCTCCAACGCAACCGCGACCCAGAAGAAGACACGGGCTCGTGGTTGATGTCATGTTATACTTAATGTTATGCGTGACATTTAACGTTATCCTAGAGTTTCTCTCTCTATACCAGTGTTAGAAACAAGTCATTGCTTTGCAAGTCACAAGTAAGTCTCAAGTTTTTGCCCTCAAGTCCCCAATCAAGTCTCAAGTTGAGACATGCAAGTCCCGAATCAAGTCGCAAGTCCTAGACTTGAGTTTCGAGTCCTTTCGAGTCATTTTACCAACAAAATAAAAATATATTATTGTATAAGTATTAGTTTTCTGTGGTTTGGTCAAAGCAAGTCTTTTCAAGTCAGTGGATTCAAGTCCAAGTAAAGTCACGAGTCACTGCTGTTCGAGTCCAAGTCTTTTAACATATTGTCAAGTCGAGTCAAACATCATCAAACTCATGACTCGAGTCCAAGTCATGTCACTTGAGTCCACACCTCTGCTTTACACACATTAAACGAGCTTGCTTTCTCCACAAATGTTTGCCCCCCAAATGACCAATTCATGAAGTTTAAATAGCACTCAGGAGCCCTTTTATATTTCTTCTTCTCATTTTTATCAGTCCCCCAAGTAGGTCTCTACCCCGCCTGAGAGTATGCTTTGCAGAGAACCTGGGAGAGTTGAGAGAGAGAGAGAGAGAGAGATATATATATATATATATATATATATATATATATATATATATATATGTGTGTGTGCGTGTGTGCGCGTGCGTGTGTGTGTGTGTGTGTGTGTGTGTGCGCGCGTGCGTGTGTGCGCGTGCGTGTGTGTGTGTGCGTGTGTGTGTGTGTGAACGGAGGGTTGTTAAAGATGTATCCACATGGTGGACAATTGTACCGCGATTGAGGTGAAAATTGCTTTCAAGAAGAATGCTCTTCAATGAGGCCTTTTGGACATTCAAGATTTTATTTTATTTTATTTTAAACCTCCCAAGAGCACAACTTGGCCTCTGAAACATATAGTGAATTAAATCAAGCGCAAGTTATCTGGTTGGCGTTTATGACACAGGTTGGATTACATTGCAGTATGTATTTGGGTGACTCTCAAACACAACTACTGATTATATTTCATTCACACACATTACTGAAATGCTCTCTCACACACTACCCAAATTTGTTTGGCTCATGCAGACAATGGAATAAAAAGTCGTTTGAAATTACTTCATTCGAACACGTATCTCTCTTGAAATATGCAATTCAGTAGAGAGTGTGTGTGTGTGTGTGTGTGTGTGTGTGAGGTATTCCTAAATTATGTCCCATCACACTATCCGACCTGTACAGTCACACTGAGAGCATGTTTATGTCAGATAGTATTTGTTACAGTTTAGTTCATTATTGCTGGTTATATTAGGTTTTTCATAAATAGTAACATACAGTCCAGTGGTTGTTTAATACGGAATCTGTTGATTGCATTTTGAACACACACACACACACAAGCACACAATTCATCTGAACTCCTTTGCACCAAATATTAAGACGAATAAAGGATGATGAACAGAGTTGTTGCTGTGGTAACATGGGACATCTGCTTGGAAGCGATACATTTAAAAAATGAGCGTGTTAAGTTAACATCAGACAAAAGGCATTCGATAAATCAACAGAGCACGCTGTGGGGACGCAGCTTGAGGCGCTTCTCACACACAATGGACGCTCGCTATGTTTAAATGAAAGGCCCTCAACTGGATATCAGCGCGAGAGCGGATCGCATGGGCAACTTTGAAATCTCTGCTTTGCTTTTGCTTTTATGTCTGCACATTGAAAGACATATTTTTTTACCTCACAATTCTTCTTTACATTCATCCTTAACTACAACAGAGGTGGTAAAAAAATACACTCTGTACTTAAAATAGTTTCCCTCTTTTATGAATTTACAAAGAGCTCGTACTGAAGGAAGAAAAACAAATCTTACTGGATGTTTTTTTTTTTTTAATTTAAAACAAGCACTAGCTAGCATTGGCTTGACTTTTATGCTACCAAATCAACCTGCTTTAGCTTTGCTAAAGTTGAGAACTGACTAACAAACACAAAAATGCTAAATTAGCTAATGGTAACGAGTGAAAAAAATACAATCTTACTTATTTGTATCATATTAGATGGGGAATTTTTGAATGCCATAAGCCAATTGTTTTTTTTTTGGCAGGCACAAGAAACAACGCATTCGCCATGAATCACTCTTGTAGCTGACAACATCAACCCATTCTCGGAACAAAATATTGGTGCTTCGTTACTTCTCACCACTGCATATTGCGAAAGATTACCAGGTTTCAGTGTCTCGGACGCAGACTGCAGTTGTAGTGTCCGTTATGCTGAATGGACGTCCTCGAGGGCAAATCACTTCCTCCCCCCACAGAGCCGCAAATAGAAAGCGCTTCAAACTGTTTTCACTCGCAGGCGTCGCAAAGGCCCTCGCGGGAGCCGGCGGCTCTGTGCCGGAGGGCTGACGGCTGAGCTGCGATGATTCCTGAGAACCTGACGGAAGGTCCTAATCTGCGCTCCCAACACAGATGTTATCTGTGGTGATGTGGAGAGCTACGACGGTCCTGCTAGCGTCAGAGCACAGACGCTGATTTACAGCTTACCTCAAGCCCCCTTACTCACTGAGAGGAAATGACGTTAAAACTTGTTTTTCATGAATAAATTATTTGGTAGTTGCCATTAAAAATGATAAAACAAAACATTTGGTTTTACAATGGCCTTTATCCCTGAAAGGCCACCGTACTTCGTGGCTGAAGCACGTGCAGATCTCAGAGCCAAAGCATAACATAATGCACAGGTTCTCAAACTTTTTCTATAACGGTAAAAAATTAAGACCGAAGCATCAGCTATACAAAGACACCTCCATTCAT
Source organism: Phycodurus eques (assembly GCF_024500275.1). NCBI lineage: Eukaryota > Metazoa > Chordata > Actinopteri > Syngnathiformes > Syngnathidae > Phycodurus > Phycodurus eques. The sequence goes on from NC_084531.1 coordinate 26,101,244, forward strand.
CCATTTTTTATTTTATTTTTTATTTTTTAAAGACCACTTAGCCTCACTAAGGTCAAAGGCGAGCTGGAGCCACCAGACAAAAATGTCACAAGAAGTATATATATTTCTGCTCAGAAATAATGATACTCCTTGTCTCAGTTTACTCTCAAAACGACTTCTTCAGTGTGAATGCTTGACTTGTTGACTTGAACACACAGCTGCTATTCTGTTGTATGAATGACAACACTTGGGTACACAGGTTAATATACTTTCTGCCATCTGGTGGAAGGGCATTTAATTGATCTACCTGTCACGATACATCATTGACAGACGGATCAACATTATTTGTTGTAAATAAATAATAATTTCCACATTTCCCATAGCACACCTGATGATCTCTCGTAACACTTGGTTGGGAATCGCTGCTTTCAACAATTGCAAGATGAGCAGGAATGAAAGTGCTTCTCCCATTAGAGCAAACGTGGCATTTTGTCACATTCACCGAAATGAGCCTAGGGGATAAAAGTCTTGCTTAAAGGAATACATCTGTGTTTCGCTAATTGCTATAATTTATTTAGCCCTCAAGTCGGGGTGATGGGAAAAAAAAGTGAGCATTGATTCTAATTACTGCTGCATTTTCTTCCCATTTCCCGTTGAGGATGGAAATCAATGAGATGCCACTGACATCTTACAGTGTGGACAGTGGTGGGAAATGGAAAAACGGTTTTGAGGGTCCACCTATAATACACTTTTTCTAAATGAGCTACAAAAACATGGCACAATTGTCAAGAAAGAAGCGGATGGCCACCAAGAGGAAATGGACGATAAATAAGCAAAGAGTGTGGACAGTTTGACTGGCTGTTGGCAGTGATCGATTGCCACATTATGCACCCGTGTGTGTCAGTGACAAAAGAGACACTGGGCCTTGCTTTCTAGCCTCAAGTACATATGAAATTCTAAATAGAGTTAAGTATTATTGTAAAACACAATATTTATTGATACATAAATATAATAAAGTAAAAGCGACCTCAGGGAATATCTAAAAAACTCCACAGAGGAAGGCCTGGGCCTGTATTTGAACCCCCAACCTCAGAACTGCCAGACAAATGTGCTAAAGGCTCGTCCCAAGTTTTTTTGTTTTCCCATGTTTTTTCCTTTTGGGGGGGGGGGGTTTGCAGCGCTTCCGCTGTGTGTCAACATATTCCTGCATCACCCCCGTTCACCCCGGGGCGGTTCTCTCAGCGCAGCCCTCTCCTGCTGACCTTCTGCAGAAAAGACGTCCTTAGAGCAGGTGCAACATTCCCGTGCTACATTTAGAGTAGCAGAAACTGGATAAGAAATGTCAACCCAAAACGAAAACTCTTCTCAGAAATTGACCTTCACCCCCTAGAACAGGGGTGTCAAACGCATTTTTATCACGGGCCACATCGCAGTTATGACTTCCCTCGGAGGGCCGCTACGACTGTGAACCCATATAAATGAAAGATTACCTCATATACTGTAATTACATACAGTATACACAACACATCGATGAATAACCAGTTGTGAAACCAGAAGCCTATAAAAACACGTTCTTTTACGATTACATTTCTTTTCAAAATGCGATTGGTAACAAAAAAAAAAAAATGCAAATATCTCAATAGTATTACACCAGAACACAATGAGCAATTTTGATTTGCTTTCGCAGGCCACATAAAAGGATGTGGCGGGCTGGATCTGGCCCCCGGGCCACCGGTTTGACACCTGTGCCCATAAAACATGATGCAAGAGTTACTTCAGTGTTTACCCAATCTCTTGCCCAAAATCAAACATGTATTTCCATGAGTGCGTGACGGTCTATACCTGGTTTCACTTGCCCCCAATCAGTAGTTTTTCATTTAACTGTTACACAACAACCTCACCTGTGAGGGAACACAGATTATCTGAATTAAGGTTAGCTACAAATTGTTCTATTAACAGTAGTGGCCTGCATATATTTTTTGTTGAATGTTACATAACTTACAAGTACAGTATGCTATTTAAATGTTTTATAATGGTGTACATTTCATCGTTAGAATAAATCTGATTCTCAATCCGTGATTTCTTATGTGGGAAATTGTGGGCCCACAACCAAAAACAACAAAACGAATCAAAGGTCGAACAGCCTCCTGGTACAGATGATGTTTGACTTCCAACTTCCCAAAAATACATACACAGGCAAAGCAGTGATTTAAAAGTACTTGCATGTGACAAAATCTACTGATCGTATTTCCTAATCTCCTTTTCATAGGTATTTTAAATCCTCACTTGTGAGAGTGTAGAGTTGGGCTCCACCTCACCGGCTCGCTCGACTTTGGTCAAGGACACGGCGGAGCAAACAGGCGCCACATGGGACGTTGGCTTTGTCACACTTAGGCCGGACGCCGGCGTGTAATCGACAGCTGACTGACAGCCTCATCTCGGAGCGGGGATACGCAGGTGGACCGTGATGCCAAGATCATCTCGGTGACCGCTACGGATCGGCGTCGTCGTCAAGTACGGTGTTTGACACGCGCGTCACCAGTGGAGACGTGGTCACTTACAATGGTTTATAGAACAAAAGATCCCTTCAAAAACTATCACGAAATTCTTATCATTTCCCATTACTTGCAATCATATTCTTTATAATGTAAGTAAGAGGCCTTGTGTTATCAACAGTCCTGAAGAGAAGTGTCAACAAAAGGAGAAGCTTCGCTTTCTGTGCGGCTTTTCTTTGCTCCTGCACAAAATCCAATCTGGTCAGTCAAGTTGGCGACAAGCACTCCAATATGTCAATAATGACCAATTCGATTTGTGCTACACTGCAGACTCGTTTCAGCAAAGGAGCGCATACAGGGTGCGTAGATCAGGACCCGGGCCCGATACACAGACAAATTTCCTCATGTCTGCACAGAAGTTTGTTGTGAAAGTGAGAGAGTCAACGATACGCTATGTGCCAACAACCTGTATGCATTTCATCTGGAAAATTACAATTCCCTTGCGGGTGGATGTTCAGAAATGATTTTTCCCTGAGCTGAAATGCCAAAGCAATAAATGAACTGAGGACCATTACAATGCTCGTTAAGGCATCACAGTAGATCGTACCAGTCACCAGATACCAAATGGTAAAAGATCATTTTGATGGCTTTGTCAAATCTGGTTTGGTTTCATGGTCAGCGAACTTTTTTAAATTCAGAAATTAACTCAATTAACTCAAACCTTTTATGTGTTTTATATATAAACAACAATATGAGTGTGATGTATTTTTTCTTGTTTTAATTACTAATTAAAAATGTGCTTTATTTTAATTATTAATTAAAAATGTAATTTTATTTTATAATGAAAAATAGTGTGATATCGTATACCAACTTTTTTATTTTTAATACAAAAGAACTGTGTAATAAAAAGTGACATTTTGTTACATACAATTTGGGATTTCTTTTTACTTAAAAAAGTATAACCCAACATTCAACCTGAAAAATGAAAAAACAAATTTAACTCAGTCAACTTGTATTTAATTTTTTTTATATAAAAAGTGGGATATTGTATCAGATAAAATGTTTGCTTTGGCTTTTTTTTTAGGCTACTATATTGTAACATGCAACATTTACAAATTTTCAAAGAAGCATCTGATGGAGGTAGTACTTTAAAAAAAATGTTTTTTAATAAGAATATGTGGTTGCAATAAGCAGTTGTGCTGTTCTTTCATCAGAAAATCTCCATAAATCTCAGTGAAAACCCGCCTAAATCCCAGTCTCAAGAGTGGTTATGTATTAAGACCATTAAAGCTCAAAGTGCTCATTACATCACTCATATTTCTGTGTACTCATTAAGCAGCTTTCACTTGTTACTTCCGTCTTTTCTCGACATTACCTCGTCATGCCCCCCACGGGAATATGCAAATGTGACTGTGGCCTCTGGCGCAGGACGTCCATATTTGACCAGATTATGAGCCGTGATGTGTAAATTAAAGCCGGAACGAATCGAGTGGGAGTCTTTTTGGCATTCCATTGAATAATAATTGAGGTAATTAACTGAAGTAAATTGCTATTTAGACTGTAATTGGGAGGCGGATGACATTTGAAGTTCACGCAGGACTGAGAAGCAGTGACCCCGAACCGTACGCTTAATGGCCTCTGTCGACCGTCCAATTAGTTTTGGCCAATCAACCTTTTTGACGACGACGGCCGACGGTCAGCCACCGATCTCCAAGCACGACAGGCGGGATTTTGGTGTTCGAAAGAGCCGCTGGAGCTTTTGTGCTATCTGCGCTGATACCGTTGCTCGACTGAAGCATCTCTTCACTTCAGAATTTCAGGGTCTTCTTGCAGCTATTAATGCGGCCACAAAGGAATACAAGAACAGAATCCATGCCTACATTTCCTCCTGACTGACAAAGAGGGGAATTCAATCAGCTCGTGTCTTTTTTTTTTTCTTTCCTTTCACCAACTCACGCTGGAAGACCGACATCATCTGGATTTAAAAGATTGAACAAACTGTAGACTGAAGAACTCCACCAAGGACGAACTGTCAATGAAAGGGAAAATGACGTCATGCTTTTTTTTGTTAGCACTCAATTTGGTGCTGGTCCACTTAGGTTGGATTTGCACTGCATGGTTCAAGCCGAAGTGGCAAAAGTACTCACACACTGTACTTAAGTAGAAGTACTTGTGTGGAAATTTTCATGTTTTTCATTCATCTCCTGTACTTTTAGTAAAAGTAAACGATTACAGTGAACCCTCACTACATTGAAGTTGACCTTATAATTACTCTTAACATCAATGCTAATTTCTGTTCGTCGGTGTAATGTGTTTCATATAATATGTTAGCATTAAGCTAGCAAATTTTGTTTTGGTTGAACATTTTGGTTTAGATACGTAATGTTTAATTCTTGTATGTGTCAGTTTTGGAGTAAGCTTCAACTGGGAGGAACTAAAAAAACAGTAGAGCGCAGATTTTTACCCCTCGTGGGCGGGTCTGGAGCGTATCCCCTGACGTAAATGGGTGTTCAAACATTTTTTGTGTGCTGCGGTAATTCGGCAGTTGGTGATGAAGCTCAGTTACCGCCGCACTTATTGTTTTTTTATTTGATTGTTTTATATCTATGAAAGTGTTGTCCGACTTTACTACTGCGTTACTGAAGTTTAGTGATAGACCATGGCACATTCCGGCTTACCTACAAATTTGGCTACGGTGCTGCCGTAGGAATGGAGCTCCATTGTGAACTGATGACCCCTTGTAGACAGATAATGGTAGTGTTACGCAAGGCTCACGACTCAGTCCAGTCCCCATTTTTTTACAGTGTACTATACATTAGGTATCCCCAACCACTACTCCATGCCCCAGTACTAGACCACAGATTATTTGTTACCTGGCTGCAAAGAAAGAATAACCTTGTTTCAGAATTATAGTTATTTTATATTCATTAGCCTTCCAGGGGCATGGTGGACATGTGGTAAGTGCATCCGCATACAGTTCTAAGGTTGGGGGTTGGAAACCAGGCGCCCGCCTGCCTGTGTGGAGTTTACATGTTCTTCCTGTGCTTGTGTGGGTTTTATCTTGGTACTCTGGGTTCCTCTCACATTCCCAAAACATTCATGTTAGCTTCATTGAAGACTTGATATTCTGCATAGGTGTGAATATGAGTGTGAATGATTGTTTTGTCCATATGTGCCCTGCGATTGATTGGCAACAAAGTCCAGGGTAAGTCAGCTAGGATAGCTCCAGCTCACCCGCGACTCGGTATTATACAGCCTTATTTTGGAATAACCTGGTTTTTCAAAGTGAGGTTTATGTGGACACTTTCCAAAATGTAGTTTATTTTGTACTTATGAAGCTCTTCAGTGCTCTCGTAAACTCCGATTTTTTCCTTGATGGATAAACCCACATTAAATTACCCTAAATCTCACGCCCAGCAAATCACCCCTGTGTCCAGCACGCACTGACCCAATTTTTGGATGCCCAGTTTGATAGGGGTCGCTGGCACAAAAAAGGTTGGGGGTTACTGCTCTACATAAATGTCAAAATTGCCTGGTGTCCCAATAGAAAACTACGTGTTCACATCTCAATTCTTGGCCCAATCTGTATTAATGACCAAATTACTTGGCGGTACCAACGTTTGACTTTTTGAGGTTACGAACAGCGAGAGCCGAGAGATGAACTTCTTTGGTGGCATAAGAATATGTGGTCACCCAGCACAAGATGGCAAACACAGCTACAGCTCTACTTATTGTTTTTGAATTGATTCTTGTGCCGAAAAGTGTTTTTCATGCAGATATTTACTGTAATCTGGCCTTAGTGTAGGTTAGTAATAGACTGGCGCGCTTCTATTTGGTTACCGTGCCACTATAGGAACGAAAGTCCTTCTTAAACTGAGGACGCCTGAAATTAAATTGCAGGGGCCCTCGGTTAACATGGAGTTCCAATTGCGAAATGATAAAATTAAATAGGAGGTGTGAGAACCCAACACTTCCATGGCCAGACCTCCTAGGAGAAAAAGACAAACTGAACTTCAAAGCTACTAAATCTGTGGTAAAAATTCAAGTGATTTGCGTCTCACGTTATTAACTCAGAAAATAACTCCAGTCTGCTGCAGAGGATGGAGTCATTCATCAGCACTTCCACAATTAATTTAATTAGGCCGACACAGTAATTACTCTTCTCCTTTTTTAGCAAGGAAAAAAAATGAAAGATTAAGCAAAGCATCAGTGTTCCCTCACATCACGGAACACATCTGAACATCCAGTCAGACTCAATCAGGTGACGATGACTCAATTTGACGCCCTGGCTTTCTTCTCAAAACCTCCGTACAACACCTTGATTATCTGCCTTTTTAATGTCAATTTACCTGACACCAACACAGCTTTCCCCCCAAAGCTAAACGAGATCGAACGACCAGAGACCCCTGTCCGCCCCGGCACTCAATGAGATTATTGAGAAGCTCGTCTGTGAATTCCTGCAGATAACAACCATTTGATGTGTTGACTCCTCACTCAGACGGAACCCCGAGGCTGCTCTCTTTTAGGTTGGAATGACACAGAGATGGAGATGTGTCTGCTACTCGTACTGCATTAAAACCACTTCCAGCTGTTTGTGGAGTCCCGCAGGGATCCATTGTCTGACCTGAAATCTTTTATTTGCTAATGCTAGCTGATACAACGCTACTTAGAAGGTACAACCATTGTAAAGGTTTTAGGACCGATGTGATATGGTCCAAAACCCTGAGCAGAAGCATTCTGGACCACATGCAGCTGTCAGATTATAATTTTTTTAAGTATATTAGTTTGTGCTGTTTTAGAACCATGGACTGTTAAAAAAACAATAGTTTGACTGCACCCGTCAACAAGTACAAATGTATGCTTATTAGGCATTAGCACCAATTGCTAATAAGGTCCACAGAGGATGCTAACAATTTAATTTATTGCTTCAGCAAATTTCAAGTCTTTTTATAAATACTGCTCTACTCTTTGTTTCTGTTTAACCATGCATGTATGGAGCATTTTGAAGCAATTGAAGAGTGAGTCCTAACCGTTTATTACTGTTTGTAATTCTCGAATTCTTTCTTTTTTTTAAATGTATTTTCACAAATTCCAATTTAAGTGAAGAAACAAAATAGTGGCAATTGGTTAAGTGCTTATGCCAAAGTGTTAGGCAACATTTTGTCACTATTCTGCTGTAAGAATAATTTACTTAGTTTTTGTACTACAAACATTTTGTAATAAAAAGAGGTTGTTTTATGGACTTATTTTCATCTGTTTAATTGAGCAGTAAGTCAATGATTTCACTCCCCCGTTGACCACAAAGGTGTTTTTTTTCAATGTTGACAAACATGACAATTACCAGCGGATCAATAAAAGTGATCGCAGTCGGCCCTCCAGGGAGCCTAATGAACCTTTAGCCGCCCATCAGGCGCGCGATTTAAGGCTGGGACTCGTTGACCTCATCTTTCGTGGACGAGAAGTCGAGCTGGATTGCTGCCGGGGAGCTCCGCTGATGAATTAACGGTGGGAATCCCGCCACATTCCAACATGTCCTCCACCAGGGGAGGGGAAAGACAGACCTTTACTGCTACACAGCAGCAGTTTATCATGTATGGAATTGATCTCGGCATGAAGGTGTGCATACACAATGATTCCATCAACACTTAATTCGAAGTTGTTAGGGTGTTTAAGAACGGTGATAGTGAAGCCCAAAGCAAATGAACACAACCAAGTAGCAACAACACTTTACGACAACGTACACTTTGCTAGAATGTAAATCCTTCCTTCCTCCCTATTTTTTTTATTGCCAAACACTATCATTAACATTGGTGTTATACCTTATATTGCTATCATATACTTTTGCGCCCCAATATTAACACTGAACCTCCCCTTATTATTTTCAATCACCAATTTAATTCACACACAAAAAAAAAAAAAAAAAAAAAGACCAATTTATTATGCGGTCATTGAGTAGGATGTTACAGACACGTCGCCGCTGCCAGCCGTGCCCATTAAAGTCTGCGCCGGCACCAAGGCCCAAGACTGCAGCTTTGTCATCGTTCCAAACTCTATTTCAAAGGTGTACGAGCCATGAGTGGTGCAACTAGAAGAAGGGGGAAAAAATAGGCAAGGAAATATGCCTTTGTGGCTTACGGGCTTCCTGTTGCAATGTAGCATCACAACCATCGATTTTTAACAAAACAAGCCTAGTGAAATGTATCTAATGTTACTATTTTCACATTAAAACATTAAACATTTTGCTCTCAAGCTCTTTTCAAAACTTTAAATTGGTTAATCATTTGTAAAAATCCCACACAACATGGGAACTGACCAATAATATTAGCAGACTTCTGAAAATATAGGAAATGGACCATATTTGGACATACAGGGTTTCCGCTTGACAGCGATGATAAACAAGCAGCTGAGTAGGTGTCCTCATGTAGAATGAAGCAAACAAGTGTAATGCGAGCTAGCCGTTACCACAATGCGCTCTTTGAATCGAAAAGCAGCAGCGGGCGCCTCGCTTGTATTATTTTACTCGACGCCATCTGCTTGCCGCGTGGCCCGCCTGAGTGGCAAATATGCCGCTTAAGTTCATTAGGCGTCGGCGAGTAATGGGGGAGAATAGTAATTATTGAGAGTCCTGCGCGCTTCCATCCGGCGAGCCGTGGACTCAATTAGGGGAGCAACAACGGAATGTTAACGGGATCATTAGAGGGCGCCGCACAAAGCAAATGTCACATTTCCATTGGCTGCCTGGCGTGAAGACCGTTTAATGGCACGATGATATTGTGGACTCACCTGAGGCGGCGCGGTGGAGCTTGCGGGTCGCACGGATGCCTCACGGTACAGAATCCAGGTTCGAGTTCGGGGTTTCTCTGGGTACCTCCTGACATATTACAGGAACATAAATGCAAGGTTGAGTGACGACCATAGAGTTGGTGCTTCCTTGCTTCCTCCTTCCTTCCTCTCCCTTCTTTGTGATTTCTTTTTTCCTTACTTCCATACACTCTTGCTACCTCCCTTTCTTCCTTATTTCTTTATTATTTCCATCCATCCTTCCTTCATCCTTTTCTTCCGGCCATGATTCTTTTCTATGTACCATCCTGGTTCCTTTCCTTCCTTTCATAGCCTTGGTGTTTGCTTCTTTCCTTCCTTCCATCCTTCCAATCTTTATTCTTACCTACTTCCTTCTACTTTCCTTCCTTTTTTCCTTCGTCCGTTCCTTCCTTCCTTCCTTCCTTCCTTCCTTCCTTCTGTCCTTCCTTCCTACCTACCTAATTTTTACCATCCTTCCTTTGTCCCTTCTATCCCTTTGTCATTTATTGCTTTCATGTCTTTCCTTCCTTCCACCCTTCTTTCCGAGCTGTATCCCTTCATTTCCTCCCATTTCATGTACTTATTCTTTCCTTCATTACTTGTTTCCTCCCTTTCTTCATTCCCTGCTTCTTTCCTTGTTACTTTTATTCCATCCTTTATTCCGTCCTTCATTTCCTTCTTCAATCCTTTGTCCTTTCTTGCTTCCTTCCTCCCTTGCTTTTGTCATCCCATCTTCCATCCCAGCCTTCCTTCCTACCTTTCACCCTTCCTTCATCCTTCTTATCGTTCCTTCCTTTAATTCTTCTTTCATGTCCTTTGTTCCTTCCTTCCATTCTTTTACACATCCCTGATTCCTTTCGTCCTTCCATCCTCCCTCCCTCCTTCTCTCCCTTTCTCTCTTCTTTCCACCCTTCTTTCCTTCATCCTTTATACATTTGTTTCTTCCCTTCCTTCTCTAATTCTTCCCACCTTTCTACTTTGTTCCTTCCTTCAATCCCTCCCACTTTCCAAACCATGCACGTGAAGTCATTGTGTACCCCAGTGAATGTCTAGCCACCAGTCCACGGTGTACCGGCTTTTCTTGCCAAAAGTCAACTGGGATAGACTTTCTTGACAGGAAGTGGAATCAAGAAAAATCCTCAGACTTATTATCACACTAAATGTTATTTGGTTTGAAGTTAGATTTTTTTTTTTGAATGTACAATAAAAAAACAAAAAAAAAGACTGAGCACAAATGTTCCTAATTCCTCACGCCTTGTGTGTCCGATTGGTTGTATTTCCTCTGGTGCGGTGGTTTCTTCCAAAAATCTAGTTTTAGGTACAAGATGGGGACCAGAAGGAGCTGAATTTGTCCTGATCCTGTCTTGATGTATCATTGCATAAATCTGACATCCCTACATGATTAGTCCTCCCCCCCCAAACGAACATTTTTTTTCCTCAGGATATAGCAGTATTTTATATAGAATAAAGAAATCTTTTCCAGAATAAAAATAATAATATTTTGAGAATAGTTTTATTTTCTTCACGTTAAACTTTGACATTAATATTGTAATATTATGACTTTGATGCACCAATCCATTTTCTATACTGTTTGTCCTCCTTAGGGTCACAGGTGAACTGGAGCAGATCCCAGCTGACTTTGGGCAAAAGGCAGGGTGCATAATGTACTGGTAGCCAGCCAATAACAGGGTACATATAGACCAAGCATTGACACTGACATTCACACCTATGAGCAATTCAGTCTTTAACGAACCTGCACATGCATGTTTTGGAAATGTGGGCGGAAGCTGCAAATCGAAAGAGTTTCAGAACCTCTGATTTATAGCATGCATTTTATGCTTCATTCATTTATGTGAACGGGGGAGGGAGGGGGGGGGGAACTCCATTACAAAAGGATTTGTTTTCCCCCGCAGGCAGAATGCAAATGAGTGTACACGGCTACGCTGAGCATGTCCACGCTCATCTCCTTTTTCCAAACACAGCTGAGAAAACCGGGAGCGGGACAAAACAATTGGACCAGAACGTCAGGTTAAACATTCCCAGCTGCGCCCCCGCGCCTCTTTAGTGGCGGGCAAATACTGTATGCAGATTAGACACAGAGGATATTTTGGTTGGCACCTGGCCCGGAAAATCAGGCCGGGATCATGTGACAAACATCAGAGAGAACGTGGACAGTTTGGTGTTAGTGGGAATGTTTGTTACGCATTAACATTGGGCTTAAATGTAGGACAATTAGATAAAAACTGTACTTAAATCATTTATTAAAACACATTGCACATAAAAGTCCAATAAAAATGTTGTACTAAAAAGTTAAATACAACTGAACTGTACTTGGGCAATAATTCTTTCGTGTACTACACGCTGTACTATTACTGGGTTATAGTTATATTTGGAGCGTTAGAGGGGAATTAAGTGGGAATGTGGGTGGGACTTTGCAAATGTTAACTGAAATTTATGTACAACTGGTAGTTGGATAGTTGTGGGAGTGACAGTACTTTTAGGATTTCAAATGGATTTGATTGCGGGAATGTTGGCGTGATAGTCAAATTGGGAACGCTAGTGGGGAATTGAGATGGTATTTGGTGGGAGTTTGAGTTTTAAGTGTGGGTTATACGAAATGTATGGAATGGAAGTGGGATACTTTAAAAAGTCTTAGATCTTTAAGTTGAGTAAAAATGGGAGACTTTAGGAATGACAAGGTCACATTGTTAAATTATATAAGTCGTCGTGTATATAACAAAGCTTTTTCACTTCAAGTGCTTGGTCTCTCAGTGCCTAAAAATGGTTTATAATTATTTAACTTGCTAGTGAACGCATGTTTCCATATCTTAAGCAGATGTGATAGTCTATTTTTATATGTATGAATGAATAACTGTAAGTAAACAAAGTAATTGATGGTGCAGCCACAGCTATTTTTATTTGATTACAAGTCAGTTTGAAAACAAAAGGCGCTGGATTAATTAAATCTTATCAAATGACATTCAGCCGTTCTGATTATAGACATATGTGTGTGTGTTTACGTGTGTGTGTGTCTTAATTAAATAGGCTGTGTATGAAACCCAGCCAACAGAGAGTGCGGGGTGCTTTCAGCACCAAGGACAGCTCAGCTCCGCTTTTTTTGTTTCTGTGTTTGTTTTTACATGCAAACAGAACATAAGATCAATAAAAACAGAATACAACGATTTGAAAATCATGTTCTACCTACATTTAATTGAATACACTACAAAGACAAGATATTTAATGTTCAAACTGATAAACTTTATTGTTTTAGCAAATAATCATTAACTTAGAATTTTATGGCTGCAACACGTTCCAAAAAAGCTGGGATAGGTGGCAAAAAAGACTGAGAAAGTTGAGGAATGATCATCAAACACCTGCTTGGAACATCCCACAGGTGAACAGGCTAATGGGGAACAGGTGGGTGCCATGATTGGGTAGAAAAGGAGCTTCCCTGAATTGCTCAGTCATTCACAAGCCAAGATGGGGCGAGTACAATGTACAATTGCAAGGAATTTAGGGATTTCATCATCTACGGTCCATAACATCATCAAAAGGTTCAGAGAATCTGGAGAAATCAGTGCATGTAAGAGGCAAGGCCGAAAACTAACATTCAATGCCCGTGACCTTCGATCCATCAGGAGGCACTGTATCAAAAACCGACATCAATGTGTAAAGGATATCACCACATGGGCTCAGGAACACTTCAGAAAACCAATGTCAGTAAATACAGTTCGGCGCTACATCCGTAAGTGCAACTTGAAACTCTACTACGCAAAGCAAAAGCCATTTATCAACAACACCCAGGACCGCCGCCAGCTTCTCTGGGCCTGAGCTCATCTAAGATGGACTGATGCCAAGTGGAAAAGTGTTCTGTGGTCCGACGAGTACACATTTCAAATTGTTTTTGGAAATTGTGGACGTCGTGTCTTCCGGGCCAGAGGAAAAGAACCATCCGCACTGTTATGGACGCAAAGTTCAAAAGCCAGCATCTGTGATGGTATGGGGCTGTGTTAGTGCCAATGGCATGGGTAACTTACACATCTGTGACGGCACCATTAATGCTGAAAGGTACATACAGGTTTTGGAGAAACATATGCTGCCATCCAAGCAACGTCTTTTTCATGGACGCCCCTGCTTATTTCAGCAAGACAATGCCAAACCACATTCTGCACGTGTTACAACAGCGTGGCTTGATTGTAAAAGAGTGCGGGTACTCGACTGGCCTGCCTGCTGTCCAGACCTGTCTCCCATTGAAAATGAGTGGCGCATTATGAAGCGTAAAATACGACAACGGAGACCCCGGACTGTTGAACAGCTGAAGCTGTACATCAAGCAAGAATGGGAAATAATTACACCTACAAAGCTTCAACAATTAGTGTCCTCAGTTCCCAAATGTTTATTGAATGTTGTTTAAAGAAAAGGTGATTTAACACAGTGGTAAACATGACTCTGTCCCAGCTTTTTTGGAACGTGTTGCAGCCATAAAATTCGAAGTTGATGATTATTTGCTCAAAACAATAAAGTTGATCAGTTTGAACATTAAATATCTTGTCTTTGGAGTATACTCAATTAAATATACATTGAACATGATTTGCAAATCATTGTGTTCTGTTTTTATTTTTGCTTAACACAACTTCCCAACTTCATTGGAATTGGGGTTAAATACTATAAATGTATTTGTTAGTTCAATAATCACATAATTCATGGACTATCTAATTTTTCATACTTGTAGGTTATTACAATTCCTATGTATGTTTCTATGTAATTTAATTACTCTAACTGCAATATTACAATGTTATAATTGTTATAATTAAATAATCTATTTAAAATATTTACACTATTTTGTTCATCCATCCATCCATTTTCTGAGCCGGTTCTCCTCACTTGGGTCGCGGGCGTGCTGGAGCCTATCCCAGCTATCATCGGGCAGGAGGCGGGGTACACCCTGAACTGGTTGCCAGCCAATCGCAGGGCACATACAAACAAACAACCAGTCGCACTCACAGTCACACCTATGGGCAATTTAGAGTCTCCAATTAATGCATGTTTTTGGGATGTGGGAGGAAACGGGAGTGCCCAGAGAAAACCCACGCAGGCACGGGGAGAACATGCAAACTTCACACTGGCGGGGCCGGGGATTGAACCCAGGTCCTCAGAACTGTGAGGCTGACGCTCTAAACAGTCGACCACCGTGCCGCCACAATAATACATACTGAATTTTAAAATTTATTTTTCATCAATGGAAATAATTATTTACAGAAAATTATATATGATCTCCTTACTGATTTTCCATCCATCCATCCATCCATCCATTTTCTACCGCTTATCCGAGGTCGGGTCGCGGGGGTAGTAGGTTTAGCATGGACGCCCAGACTTCCCTCTCCCCAACCACTTCATCCATCTCTTCCGGGGAGATCCCGAGGCGTTCCCAGGCCAGCCGAAGGACGTAGTCTCTCCAGCGTGTCCTGGGTCGTCCCCGGGGTCTCCTCCCGGTGGGACGTGCCCGGAACACCTCACCAGGGAGGCGTCCGGGAGGCATCCGAATCAGATGCCCCAGCCACCTCATCTGGCTCCTCTCGATGTGAAGGAGCAGCGGCTCCACTCTGAGATCCTCCCGGATGACCGAGCTTCTCACCCTATCTCTAAGGGAGAGCCCGGACACCCTGCGGAGGAAACTCATTTCGGCCGCTTTCATCCGGGATCTTGTTCTTTCGGTCACGACCCACAGCTCGTGACCATAGGTGAGGGTAGGAACGTAGCTCGACCAGTAAATCGAGAGTTTCGCCTTTCGGCTTAGCTCCTTCTTTACCACAACGGATCGATACAAAGTCCGTATCACTGCAGATCCTGCACCGATCCGCCTGTTGATCTCCCGTTCCATTCTTCCCTCACTCGTGAACAAGACCCCAAGATACTTGAACTCCTCCACTTGGGGCAGGATCTCATCCCCGACCTGGAGAGGGCATGCCACCCTTTTCCGACTGAGGACCACAGTCTCAGATTTGGAGGTGCTGATTCTCATCCCAGCCGCTTCACACTCGGGTGCGAACTGCTCCAGTGAGAGTTGGAGGTCACAGCTTGATGAAGCCAACAGAACCACATAATCTGCAAAAAGCAGAGATGCAATACTGAGGCCACTAAACCGGACCCCCTCTACGCCTCGGCTGCGCCTAGAAATTCTGTCCATAAAAGTTATGAACTGAATCGGTGACAAAGGGCAGCCTTGGCGGAGTCCAACCCTCACCGGAAACGAGTCCGACTTACTGCCGGATATGCGGACCAAACTCTGACTCCGGTCGTACAGGGACCAAACAGCCCGTATCAGGGGGCTCGGTACCCCATACTCCCGAAGCACCCCCCACAGGACCCCCCGAGGGACACGGTCGAACGCGTTCTCCAAGTCCACAAAACACATGTAGATTGGTTGGGCGAACTCCCATGCAACCTCGAGGACCCTGCCAAGGGTGTAGAGCTGGTCCACTGTTCCACGGCCAGGACGAAAATCACACTGCTCCTCCTGAATCTGAGATTCAACTTCTCGACGGACCCTCCTCTCCAGCACCCCTGGATAGACCTTACCAGGGAGGCTGAGGAGTGTGATCCCCCTGTAGTTGGAACACACCCTCCACCACCCCAGTCTGCCAATCCAGAGGCACTGTCTACGATGTCCATGCGATGTTGCAGAGCGTGTCAACCAGGACAGCCCTACAACATCCAGAGCCTTGAGGAACTCCGGGCGAATCTCATCCACCTCCGGGGCCTTGCCACCGAGGAGCTTTTTAACCACCTCAGTGACCTCAACCCCAGAGATAGGAGAGCCCGTCTCAGAGAACCCAGACTCTGCTCCCTCATGGGAAGGTGTGTCGGTGGAATTGAGGAGGTCTTCGAAGTATTCTCCCCACCGGTTCACAATGTCCCGAGTCGAGGTCAGCAGCGTCCCATCCCCAGTATACACAGTGTTGATGGTGCATTGCTTCCCCCTCCTGAGATGCTGGATGGTGGACCAGAATTTCCTCAAAGCTGTCCGGATGTCATGAACGGAACAGAGGCTAGGACCCAAAAATGCAAGACTCCAAAACAAATGGACAGTTTCCAAAAAGAGAGGTTTAATAGACGGGCATAGGTCGGTACATGGGCAGGCAATCCAAGAAGGGCAACAGTATCCAAGAACATGAGGCAAAGAGGCAAGGTCGATAATCGGAACAGGGTCAAAGTCTTACTGTGAGTCTGTGACAAGGAATGCTGGAACGTGACGACAAGGTACAACGAACTGGCAACGAGTGGGAATGAGACACGAGGTTAAATACAAGCGGTAATTAGGTATGAACGAGGCACAGGTGGTGAAGATGCTCACAGGAGCAGGTGTGTGAGAAACGAGAGAGAGGAAGACAAAACGTGGAACACACGCACACACACACACACACATGACACCGGAGGTCTTTCTCCATGCCCTCACCGAACTCCTCCCATGTCTGAGTTTTTGCTTCAGCGACCACCAAAGCTGCATTCCGCTTGGCCAGCCGGTACCTGTCAGCTGCCTCAGGAGTCCCACAGGCCAAAAAGGCCCGATAGGACTCCTTCTTCAGCTTGACGGCATCCCTCACCGTTGGTGTCCACCAAAGGGTTCGGGGATTGCCGCCACGACAGGCACCAACCACCTTACGGCCACAGCTCCGGTCGGCCGCCTCAGCAATGGAGGCACGAAACATGGTCCACTCGGACTCGATGTCCCCCGCCTCCCCCGGAACATGAGCAAAGTTCTGTCGGAGGTGGGAGTTGAAACTCCTTCTGACAGGGGATTCCGCCAGACGTTCCCAGCAGACCCTCACAATACGTTTGGGCCTGCCACATCGGACCGGCATCTTCCCCCACCATCGGAGCCAACTCTACTGATACTACTACTACTACTAATCATAATAATAACCACAAGAACAACATTAATTTGTCAATAGTAGTGATAAGAATTATTTCTTAATATTTTATCATATATTTAATTATTGTAATTACAATATTACATATTTTACAATTATAGCTCTGATAATGAATTGCTCTATTTAGAAATGTTAATACAGTATACAGTGTATTAAAACATGAATACAATTTGATGAATAGCAACAACTCCCACAGCAACGCTCCCGGCAATCCGCCATTAAGGACAAAAGTGTGCGTGGGGGAACGCATGGACGCACGGAATCATGCTTCCGTGCTTTGCTTGCTTTCAGGACAAGCGCTTCTCTAAAGTGACGTGACGTCGTGTGAAACCTCAGTTCAGCGAGAGGCTTAACGCTGTATGCGTTTTGTCATTTATTTTTTTTGTTCATAGTTATTTATCAGTATTTTTGTGCTTAATATTGTTCAGAAATAGTAGATGGGAAAGGCTGACGCGCTGTGGCGACCCCGAACGGGATGAGCCGAAGGGAAAATAAAATGAAATTGGTCAGATACAACTTTTTCAAGAATACATTTATTTAAAAAAAAGAATTGCTAAAAATAAAGAAGAAAAAAACAAAATCTCAGCTGTCCTAGTAGGCTTTTCCTGACATTTTAATGAAATCTTTGTTTTTACACACTATTGTTAATTGCAAATGTACATTTTTATTCATCTTTTTCCATTGCCAAGGTCTCCTCACACTCCAGCCACACAAGCAATGCTTTCATCCCTTACCACTGTAATGACTTTATTATTCAGAACAGTTCGTTTTTCTTTTTTTCTTTTTCTTTCAGCATATATCACATTTAAGGCTTTTAAGACTTTGTTACCGCCCACTGTGTCCTCCATCACTAGCACATGTAAAACACGCCCAAGTATCTCCGCAACAAAGCATGTGATCGCATTTACTGTAATGTTCATTATACGTTCATGGTGTAAGCGTATCATTAGGCCCACTAAGGCTGCTATTCTTGGCTGACATTTAAGTGCTGTTCTCCAGCCCTCTGCTGTTATTAACTTGGGGCTATGAAAGAAAAAGTTTAAAAAAAAAAAATGAAAAAAAAAGTTTCAGTTAGCCGCTGTGTCAAAAGAAAAGAAGGTGACAAACAAAATACTTGAAAGTTGCTTTAAACCAGGAAGTAGATGCTGACAAGAACATCACACGTGAGGTATCAAAGCTGCAAAGTACTGTATTGTTGTATTGTATACACAAATACACACACAACTTGCTCAATAGTTCTCAGAGCATTTTATTGATCGCAACTGGACTGTTCTGGTCGTCTGAGAAGATGTGTCACCTCTCATCTGAGCAGGCTTAATCAGTTCATGCGGCAAGGCTGAGTTAGTAGTTAGGCCAACTAAACCTTCTTGCGTGAAGTCACTAAGCCTGCTCCGATCGATTTATTTCTATTACTCA
Organism: Phycodurus eques; assembly: GCF_024500275.1. Taxonomy (NCBI): domain Eukaryota; kingdom Metazoa; phylum Chordata; class Actinopteri; order Syngnathiformes; family Syngnathidae; genus Phycodurus; species Phycodurus eques. The sequence continues at coordinate 26,119,866 of NC_084531.1, forward strand.
CAGTGAGATGAAGATAAAAGACAATAGAAATACGAAAAAGCATGTTGATCATTTCCATACCCTCACGTCATTTCCTGTCACGCATCTGATCGATCATCAGTGAGCCGACTGTTTTCAAACTTAGCTGATCATGTGGCACCTAACCAGCAATATGTGAGAATTCATTCCCCACTGTGAGAAACATGTTTTGACACCACAACACAAAGTATTGCGCGTTCAACTCGCACACTTTTTTTGAGCGGTAAAGTGACCCTGAGCGAACGTCCTCCCATCGAATGAGCTCTGAGACTGTTCTAAGCTATTGCGGGTGGCCTTCTTCATTTTTGGGGTGGAGGGGAGAGAGGCTTGAGCACCTGCCCCCGAAAATCTCTGTTCACGTGCCTGTCCAATATGATTCCAATCCAAAATCATCGTATTTGACAAAATGCTAAAATCTGAGGAAAACCACAATTTCTATGAGAAGAAGTAATCATCGCCGTACATAATTCCCTCAGATATTATTTCAGCCATAAAACTCTCCAAAATAAGAATTCTCGTTCTCAGTAGCTCAACTTCACACCTTCAACTTCGACTTTTAAAGTCGGGTGTGAAAACAGGGTTAGGGTTTCAAAGTAGGGTTTCAAAACAGGGTTAGGTTTTCAAAGTACAGTTTGAAAACATGGTTAGGGTTTCAATTTAAGGTTTGAAAACAGGATTAGGTTTTCAAATTAAGGTTTTTTGAAAAGAGGGTTAGTGTTTCAAATTAGGGTTTTAAAACAGGATGAGGGTTTCTAAGTACGGTTTCAAAACGGTCTTAGGGTTTTAAAGTTGGGTTTGAAAACGGTTAGATATTCAAAGTAGGGTTTCAAGACAGGATTAAGGTTTCAAAGTAGGGTTTCAAAACAGTGTTAGGGTTTCAAAGTAGGGAATAAAAATAGAGTTCGGGTTTCAAAGTAGGTTTCAAAAGAGATTAGGGTTTCAAAATAGGGTTTGAAAACAGGGTTATGGTTTCAAAGTAGGGTTTCAAAACAGGGTTAGGGGTTCAAAGTAGGGTTTGAAAGCAGGGTTAGTTTTTCAAAGTAGGGTTTGCAAACAGGACTAGGGTTTTAAAGTTGCATTTGAAAACAGGGTTAGCATTTCAAAGTAGGGTTTGAAAACACGGTTAGGGTTTCAAAGTAGGGTTTCAAAATAGGATTATGGTTTCAAATTATGGTTTAAAACAGTATTAGGGTATTAAAGTAGGGTTTGAAAACAGGGTTAGGGTTTCAAATTAAGGTTTTAAAACAGGGTTAGGTTTTCAAAGTAGGGTTTCAAAACAGGATTAGGGTTTCATAGTAGGGTTTGAAGACAGTGTTAGGGTTTTAAAGTAGGGTTTCAAAACAGGGTTAGAGTTTTAAAGTAGGGTTTGAAAGCAGGGTTATGGTTTCAAAGTAGGGTTTCACAACAGTGTTAGGGTTTCAAAGTAGGTTTGGAAAACAGAATTGTGGTTTCAAATTTGGGTTTCAAAGTAGGGTTTCAAAACAGAGTTTTGGTTTAAAGTAGAGTTTCAAAACAGTATTAGGGTTTCCAATTGAGGTTTAGAAAAAAGGGTTAGGAGTTCAAATGAAGGTTTTAAAACAGGGTTAAGGTTTTAAGTATAGTTTCAAATCAGACTTAACAAAAAAAAAACAACTTAAAACTGCTGGTTGTTATTTCACACTTGATTAAATAAAAGTGCACATCATCTACGTATTTATCATCACCTATATTTACACCTGTTATAAAGGAAACATGAACATGAGCCACCTAAAATTGTGGCCTGTGTTTTGCTCTCCCAAAACCTCTCAGCAGTTGGACAAACAACGACAAATCACTTATACCCCCCCACACTCTTTCCCCAACCCAGGTAGAACACAATATGAATTGTATTTTGCAAAACGTCCATTCACAACATCAATAAACCTGAGCCGAAGTCGGCCCAGCGTATCCGCTCCCGGCAATCCGCCATTAAGGACAAAAGTGTGCGTGGGGGAACGCATGGACGCACGGAATCATGCTTCCGTTGAGAAGAGAAGCGCAACTACCGGGATTTATTTATTTTTTTCCTTTTGTGCGAGTTGGTCTGCTCACAGCTTCCATTTTCTCTCAATGAGCTTTGACCTATTTCACCCCCGTATACTGTTCGCGGGAGTGCTGGAGCCTATCCCAGCTGTCATCGGGCAGGAGGCGGGGCACACCCTGAACCGGTTGCCAGCCACCGTGCCGCTGACAATAATCCATACTGAAGTTTATAATTGTGTTTTTCATTAATGGAAATAATTATTTATGTCAAATTATATATGAAAAATAAAAAAAAATTATATATTATCTCTTTACTAATTTTGTATGTTCATGCTACAATGACAACTACTGATACTACTACTACTACTAATCATAATAATAACCACAAGAACAACATTAATTTGTCAATAGTAGTGATTAGAATTATTTCTAAATATTTTATCATATATTTAATTATTGTAATTACAATATTACATATTTTACAATTATAGCTCTGTTAATGAATTGCTCAATTTAGAAATGTTAATACAGTATACTGTATATTAAAACATGAATACAATTTGATGAACAACAACAAGAACACATCATTTTGGATATGCAGGGAAAATGTTTGTTGCATAAAAAGCGACAACATTGCTTATTTGTGGACTTCATAAGGAAGACTGACTGTGAAGATAATAATAACAAACAGAAATAAACAGGGGGGAAAGGACAAGGCGGCAATGCGGGAAGAGCTTTCTTCATATTTACTCATGTTCTATCTATTTCAGTCAAAATGGAGGGGGGGAATACCAGCATGGAATACGCACTATTGCCCAACAAGTGATGATAATGTGGATAATTAAATCTTCTGCTGCTGCCTTTATTTTCAAGGCCGCGTATATATGAGCTGATTTGCTCAGGTTATTATCTCGTTTTTTACATACACAAAATCAACATTTGCGGGACAAGCGCTTCTCTAAAGTGACGTGACGTCATGTGAAACCTCAGTTCAGCGAGAGGCTTAATGCTGGATGCGTTTTGTCTTTTTTTTTTCATATTTATTTCTCAGTATTTTTGTGTTTAATATTGTTTCGAAATAGTCGATGGGAAAGGATGACGTGCTGTGGCGACCCCGAACGGGACACGCCGAAGGGAAAATAAAAAGAAATTGGTCAGATACAACTTTTTCAAGAATACATTTATTTAAAAAAATAATTGGTAAAAATAAAGACGAAAAAAACAAAATCTCAGCCGTTCTAGTAGGCCTTCCCTGACATTTTCCATGAAATCTTTGTTTTTACACAATATTATTAATTGCAAATGTACATTTTTATTCATCTTTTCCCATTGCCAAAGGTCTCCTCACACTCCAGCCACACAAGCAATGCTTTCATCCCTTACCACTGTAATGACTTTATTATTCAGAACAGTTCGTTTTTCTTTTTTTCTTTTTCTTTCAGCATATATCACATTTAAGGCTTTTAAGACTTTGTTACCTTCCACTGTGTCCGACGTCACTAGCAGCATGTAAAAAACGCCAAAGTATCCCCGCAACAAAGCATGTGATTGCATTTACTGTAATGTTCATTATACGTTCACGGTGCAAGCGTATCATTAGGCCCAGTAAGGCTGCTATTCTTGGCTGACATTTAAGTGCTGTTCTCCAGCCCTCTGCTGTTATTAACTTGGGGCTATGAAAGAAAAAGTGAAAAAAAAAAAAAAAAAAAAATGTTTCAGTTAGCCGCTGTGTCAAAAGAAAAGAAGGTGACAAACAAAATACTTGAAAGTTGCTTTAAACCAGGAAGTAGATGCTGACAAGAACATCACACGTGAGGTATCAAAGCTGCAAAGTACTGTATTGTTGTATTGTATACACAAATACACACACAACTTGCTCAATAGTTCTCAGAGCATTTTATTGATCGCAACTGGACTGTTCTGGTCGTCTGAGAAGATGTGTCACCTCTCATCTGAGCAGGCTTAATCAGTTCATGCGGCAAGGCTGAGTTAGTAGTTAGGCCAACTAAACCTTCTTGCGTGAAGTCACTAAGCCTGCTCCGATCGATTTATTTCTATTACTCACAGTGAGATGAAGATAAAAGACAATAGAAATACGAAAAAGCATGTTGATCATTTGCATATCCTCACGTCATTTGCTGTCACGCATCTGATCGATCATCAGTGAGCCGACTGTTTTCAAACTTAGCTGATCATGTGGCACCTAACCAGCAATATGTGAGAATTCATTCCCCACTGTGAGAAACATGTTTTGACACCACAACACAAAGTATTGCGCGTTCAAATCGCACACTTTTTTTGAGCGGTAAAGTGACCCTGAGCGAACGTCCTCCCATCGAATGAGCTCTGAGACTGTTCTAAGCTATTGCGGGTGGCCTTCTTCATTTTTGGGGTGGAGGGGAGAGAGGCTTGAGCACCTGCCCCCGAAAATCTCTGTTCACGTGCCTGTCCAATATGATTCCAATCCAAAATCATCGTATTTGACAAAATGCTAAAATCTGAGGAAAACCACAATTTCTATGAGAAGAAGTAATCATCGCCGTACATAATTCCCTCAGATATTATTTCAGCCATAAAACTCTCCAAAATAAGAGTTCTAGTTCTCAGTAGCTCAACTTCACACCTTCAACTTCGACTTTTAAAGTTGGGTGTGAAAACAGGGTTAGGGTTTCAAAGTAGGGTTTGAAAATAGGGTAGGGGTTTAAAGTAGGGTTTGAAAATAGGGTTAGGTTGTCAAAGTAGAATTCCAAAACAGGATTAGGGTTTCAATTTAAGGTTTGAAAACAGGATTAGGTTTTCAAATTAAGGTTTTTTGAAAAGAGGGTTAGTGTTTCAAGTTAGGGTTTTAAAACAGGATGAGGGTTTCTAAGTACGGTTTCAAAACGGTCTTAGGGTTTTAAAGTTGGGTTTGAAAACGGTTAGATATTCAAAGTAGGGTTTCAAGACAGGATTAAGGTTTCAAAGTAGGGTTTCAAAACAGTGTTAGGGTTTCAAAGTAGGGAATAAAAATAGAGTTCGGGTTTCAAAGTAGGTTTCAAAAGAGATTAGGGTTTCAAAATAGGGTTTGAAAACAGGGTTATGGTTTCAAAGTAGGGTTTCAAAACAGGGTTAGGGGTTCAAAGTAGGGTTTGAAAGCAGGGTTAGTTTTTCAAAGTAGGGTTTGCAAACAGGACTAGGGTTTTAAAGTTGCATTTGAAAACAGGGTTAGCATTTCGAAGTAGGGTTTGAAAAGACGGTTATGGTTTCAAAGTAGGGTTTCAAAATAGGATTATGGTTTCAAATTAGGGTTCAAAACAGTATTAGGGTATTAAAGTAGGGTTTGAAAACAGGGTTATGGTTTCAAATTAAGGTTTTAAAACAGGGTTAGGTTTTCAAAGTAGGGTTTCAAAACAGGATTAGGGTTTCATAGTAGGGTTTGAAGAAAGTGTTAGGGTTTTAAAGTAGGGTTTCAAAACAGGGTTAGAGTTTTAAAGTAGGGTTTGAAAGCAGGGTTATGGTTTCAAAGTAGAGTTTCACAACAGTGTTAGGGTTTCAAAGTAGGTTTGGAAAACAGAATTGTGGTTTCAAATTTGGGTTTCAAAGTAGGGTTTCAAAACAGAGTTTTGGTTTAAAGTAGAGTTTCAAAACAGTATTAGGGTTTCCAATTAAGGTTTAGAAAAAAGGGTTAGGGGTTCAAATGAAGGTTTTAAAACAGGGTTAAGGTTTTAAGTAGAGTTTCAAATCAGACTTAACGAAAAAAACAAAACTTAAAACTGCCGGTTGTTATTTCACACTTGATTAAATAAAAGTGCACATCATCTACGTATTTATCATCACCTATATTTACACCTGTTATAAAGGAAACATGAACATGAGCCACCTAAAATTGTGGCCTGTGTTTTGCTCTCCCAAAACCTCTCAGGAGTTGGACAAACAACGACAAATCACTTATACCCCCCCCCCCCCCCCCCCCGATGCCCCCCCCAACACACACACTCTTTCCCCAACCCAGGTAGAACACAATATGAATTGTATTTTGCAAAACGTCCATTCACAACATCAATAAACCTGAACCGAAGTCGGCCCAGCGTATCCGCTCCCGGCAATCCGCCATTAAGGACAAAAGTGTGCGTGGGGGAACGCATGGACGCACGGAATCATGCTTCCGTTGAGAAGAGAAGCGCAACTACCGGGATTTATTTATTTTTTTCCTTTTGTGCGAGTTGGTCTGCTCACAGCTTCCATTTTCTCTCAATGAGCTTTGACCTATTTCACCCCCGTATACTGTTCGCGGGAGTGCTGGAGCCTATCCCAGCTGTCATCGGGCAGGAGGCGGGGCACACCCTGAACCGGTTGCCAGCCACCGTGCCGCTGACAATAATCCATACTGAAGTTTATAATTGTGTTTTTCATTAATGGAAATAATTATTTATGTCAAATTATATATGAAAAATAAAAAAAAATTATATATTATCTCTTTACTAATTTTGTATGTTCATGCTACAATGACAACTACTGATACTACTACTACTACTAATCATAATAATAACCACAAGAACAACATTAATTTGTCAATAGTAGTGATTAGAATTATTTCTAAATATTTTATCATATATTTAATTATTGTAATTACAATATTACATATTTTACAATTATAGCTCTGTTAATGAATTGCTCAATTTAGAAATGTTAATACAGTATACTGTATATTAAAACATGAATACAATTTGATGAACAACAACAAGAACACATCATTTTGGATATGCAGGGAAAATGTTTGTTGCATAAAAAGCGACAACATTGCTTATTTGTGGACTTCATAAGGAAGACTGACTGTGAAGATAATAATAACAAACAGAAATAAACAGGGGGGAAAGGACAAGGCGGCAATGCGGGAAGAGCTTTCTTCATATTTACTCATGTTCTATCTATTTCAGTCAAAATGGAGGGGGGGAATACCAGCATGGAATACGCACTATTGCCCAACAAGTGATGATAATGTGGATAATTAAATCTTCTGCTGCTGCCTTTATTTTCAAGGCCGCGTATATATGAGCTGATTTGCTCAGGTTATTATCTCGTTTTTTACATACACAAAATCAACATTTGCGGGACAAGCGCTTCTCTAAAGTGACGTGACGTCATGTGAAACCTCAGTTCAGCGAGAGGCTTAATGCTGGATGCGTTTTGTCTTTTTTTTTTCATATTTATTTCTCAGTATTTTTGTGTTTAATATTGTTTCGAAATAGTCGATGGGAAAGGATGACGTGCTGTGGCGACCCCGAACGGGACACGCCGAAGGGAAAATAAAAAGAAATTGGTCAGATACAACTTTTTCAAGAATACATTTATTTAAAAAAATAATTGGTAAAAATAAAGACGAAAAAAACAAAATCTCAGCCGTTCTAGTAGGCCTTCCCTGACATTTTCCATGAAATCTTTGTTTTTACACAATATTATTAATTGCAAATGTACATTTTTATTCATCTTTTCCCATTGCCAAAGGTCTCCTCACACTCCAGCCACACAAGCAATGCTTTCATCCCTTACCACTGTAATGATTTTATTATTCAGAACAGTTTTTTTTTCTTTTTTTCTTGTTCTTTCAGCATATGTCACATTTAAGGCTTTTAAGACTTTGTTACCTTCCACTGTGTCCGACGTCACTAGCAGCATGTAAAAAACGCCAAAGTATCCCCGCAACAAAGCATGTGATTGCATTTACTGTAATGTTCATTATACGTTCACGGTGCAAGCGTATCATTAGGCCCAGTAAGGCTGCTATTCTTGGCTGACATTTAAGTGCTGTTCTCCAGCCCTCTGCTGTTATTAACTTGGGGCTATGAAAGAAAAAGTGAAAAAAAAAAAAAAAAGAAAAAAATGTTTCAGTTAGCCGCTGTGTCAAAAGAAAAGAAGGTGACAAACAAAATACTTGAAAGTTGCTTTAAACCAGGAAGTAGATGCTGACAAGAACATCACTGGTGAGGTATCAAAGCTGCAAAGTACTGTATTGTTGTATTGTATACACAAATACACACACAACTTGCTCAATAGTTCTCAGAGCATTTTATTGATCGCAACTGGACTGTTCTGGTCGTCTGAGAAGATGTGTCACCTCTCATCTGAGCAGGCTTAATCAGTTCATGCGGCAAGGCTGAGTTAGTAGTTAGGCCAACTAAACCTTCTTGCGTGAAGTCACTAAGCCTGCTCCGATCGATTTATTTCTATTACTCACAGTGAGATGAAGATAAAAGACAATAGAAATACGAAAAAGCATGTTGATCATTTGCATATCCTCACGTCATTTGCTGTCACGCATCTGATCGATCATCAGTGAGCCGACTGTTTTCAAACTTAGCTGATCATGTGGCACCTAACCAGCAATATGTGAGAATTCATTCCCCACTGTGAGAAACATGTTTTGACACCACAACACAAAGTATTGCGCGTTCAAATCGCACACTTTTTTTGAGCGGTAAAGTGACCCTGAGCGAACGTCCTCCCATCGAATGAGCTCTGAGACTGTTCTAAGCTATTGCGGGTGGCCTTCTTCATTTTTGGGGTGGAGGGGAGAGAGGCTTGAGCACCTGCCCCCGAAAATCTCTGTTCACGTGCCTGTCCAATATGATTCCAATCCAAAATCATCGTATTTGACAAAATGCTAAAATCTGAGGAAAACCACAATTTCTATGAGAAGAAGTAATCATCGCCGTACATAATTCCCTCAGATATTATTTCAGCCATAAAACTCTCCAAAATAAGAGTTCTAGTTCTCAGTAGCTCAACTTCACACCTTCAACTTCGACTTTTAAAGTCGGGTGTGAAAACAGGGTTAGGGTTTCAAAGTAGGGTTTGAAAATAGGGTAGGGGTTTAAAGTAGGGTTTGAAAATAGGGTTAGGTTGTCAAAGTAGAATTCCAAAACAGGATTAGGGTTTCAATTTAAGGTTTGAAAACAGGATTAGGTTTTCAAATTAAGGTTTTTTGAAAAGAGGGTTAGTGTTTCAAGTTAGGGTTTTAAAACAGGATGAGGGTTTCTAAGTACGGTTTCAAAACGGTCTTAGGGTTTTAAAGTTGGGTTTGAAAACGGTTAGATATTCAAAGTAGGGTTTCAAGACAGGATTAAGGTTTCAAAGTAGGGTTTCAAAACAGTGTTAGGGTTTCAAAGTAGGGAATAAAAATAGAGTTCGGGTTTCAAAGTAGGTTTCAAAAGAGATTAGGGTTTCAAAATAGGGTTTGAAAACAGGGTTATGGTTTCAAAGTAGGGTTTCAAAACAGGGTTAGGGGTTCAAAGTAGGGTTTGAAAGCAGGGTTAGTTTTTCAAAGTAGGGTTTGCAAACAGGACTAGGGTTTTAAAGTTGCATTTGAAAACAGGGTTAGCATTTCGAAGTAGGGTTTGAAAAGACGGTTATGGTTTCAAAGTAGGGTTTCAAAATAGGATTATGGTTTCAAATTAGGGTTCAAAACAGTATTAGGGTATTAAAGTAGGGTTTGAAAACAGGGTTATGGTTTCAAATTAAGGTTTTAAAACAGGGTTAGGTTTTCAAAGTAGGGTTTCAAAACAGGATTAGGGTTTCATAGTAGGGTTTGAAGAAAGTGTTAGGGTTTTAAAGTAGGGTTTCAAAACAGGGTTAGAGTTTTAAAGTAGGGTTTGAAAGCAGGGTTATGGTTTCAAAGTAGAGTTTCACAACAGTGTTAGGGTTTCAAAGTAGGTTTGGAAAACAGAATTGTGGTTTCAAATTTGGGTTTCAAAGTAGGGTTTCAAAACAGAGTTTTGGTTTAAAGTAGAGTTTCAAAACAGTATTAGGGTTTCCAATTAAGGTTTAGAAAAAAGGGTTAGGGGTTCAAATGAAGGTTTTAAAACAGGGTTAAGGTTTTAAGTAGAGTTTCAAATCAGACTTAACGAAAAAAACAAAACTTAAAACTGCCGGTTGTTATTTCACACTTGATTAAATAAAAGTGCACATCATCTACGTATTTATCATCACCTATATTTACACCTGTTATAAAGGAAACATGAACATGAGCCACCTAAAATTGTGGCCTGTGTTTTGCTCTCCCAAAACCTCTCAGGAGTTGGACAAACAACGACAAATCACTTATACCCCCCCCCCCCCGATGCCCCCCCCAACACACACACTCTTTCCCCAACCCAGGTAGAACACAATATGAATTGTATTTTGCAAAACGTCCATTCACAACATCAATAAACCTGAACCGAAGTCGGCCCAGCGTATCCGCTCCCGGCAATCCGCCATTAAGGACAAAAGTGTGCGTGGGGGAACGCATGGACGCACGGAATCATGCTTCCGTTGAGAAGAGAAGCGCAACTACCGGGATTTATTTATTTTTTTCCTTTTGTGCGAGTTGGTCTGCTCACAGCTTCCATTTTCTCTCAATGAGCTTTGACCTATTTCACCCCCGTATACTGTTCGCGGGAGTGCTGGAGCCTATCCCAGCTGTCATCGGGCAGGAGGCGGGGCACACCCTGAACCGGTTGCCAGCCACCGTGCCGCTGACAATAATCCATACTGAAGTTTATAATTGTGTTTTTCATTAATGGAAATAATTATTTATGTCAAATTATATATGAAAAATAAAAAAAATATATATATTATCTCTTTACTAATTTTGTATGTTCATGCTACAATGACAACTACTGATACTACTACTACTACTAATCATAATAATAACCACAAGAACAACATTAATTTGTCAATAGTAGTGATTAGAATTATTTCTAAATATTTTATCATATATTTAATTATTGTAATTACAATATTACATATTTTACAATTATAGCTCTGTTAATGAATTGCTCAATTTAGAAATGTTAATACAGTATACTGTATATTAAAACATGAATACAATTTGATGAACAACAACAAGAACACATCATTTTGGATATGCAGGGAAAATGTTTGTTGCATAAAAAGCGACAACATTGCTTATTTGTGGACTTCATAAGGAAGACTGACTGTGAAGATAATAATAACAAACAGAAATAAACAGGGGGGAAAGGACAAGGCGGCAATGCGGGAAGAGCTTTCTTCATATTTACTCATGTTCTATCTATTTCAGTCAAAATGGAGGGGGGGAATACCAGCATGGAATACGCACTATTGCCCAACAAGTGATGATAATGTGGATAATTAAATCTTCTGCTGCTGCCTTTATTTTCAAGGCCGCGTATATATGAGCTGATTTGCTCAGGTTATTATCTCGTTTTTTACATACACAAAATCAACATTTGCGGGACAAGCGCTTCTCTAAAGTGACGTGACGTCATGTGAAACCTCAGTTCAGCGAGAGGCTTAATGCTGGATGCGTTTTGTCTTTTTTTTTTCATATTTATTTCTCAGTATTTTTGTGTTTAATATTGTTTCGAAATAGTCAATGGGAAAGGATGACGTGCTGTGGCGACCCCGAACGGGACACGCCGAAGGGAAAATAAAAAGAAATTGGTCAGATACAACTTTTTCAAGAATACATTTATTTAAAAAAATAATTGGTAAAAATAAAGACGAAAAAAACAAAATCTCAGCCGTTCTAGTAGGCCTTCCCTGACATTTTCCATGAAATCTTTGTTTTTACACAATATTATTAATTGCAAATGTACATTTTTATTCATCTTTTTCCATTGCCAAGGTCTCCTCACACTCCAGCCACACAAGCAATGCTTTCATCCCTTACCACTGTAATGACTTTATTATTCAGAACAGTTCGTTTTTCTTTTTTTCTTTTTCTTTCAGCATATATCACATTTAAGGCTTTTAAGACTTTGTTACCTTCCACTGTGTCCGACGTCACTAGCAGCATGTAAAAAACGCCAAAGTATCCCCGCAACAAAGCATGTGATTGCATTTACTGTAATGTTCATTATACGTTCACGGTGCAAGCGTATCATTAGGCCCAGTAAGGCTGCTATTCTTGGCTGACATTTAAGTGCTGTTCTCCAGCCCTCTGCTGTTATTAACTTGGGGCTATGAAAAAAAAAGTGAAAAAAAAAAAAAAAAAAAAAATGTTTCAGTTAGCCGCTGTGTCAAAAGAAAAGAAGGTGACAAACAAAATACTTGAAAGTTGCTTTAAACCAGGAAGTAGATGCTGACAAGAACATCACACGTGAGGTATCAAAGCTGCAAAGTACTGTATTGTTGTATTGTATACACAAATACACACACAACTTGCTCAATAGTTCTCAGAGCATTTTATTGATCGCAACTGGACTGTTCTGGTCGTCTGAGAAGATGTGTCACCTCTCATCTGAGCAGGCTTAATCAGTTCATGCGGCAAGGCTGAGTTAGTAGTTAGGCCAACTAAACCTTCTTGCGTGAAGTCACTAAGCCTGCTCCGATCGATTTATTTCTATTACTCACAGTGAGATGAAGATAAAAGACAATAGAAATACGAAAAAGCATGTTGATCATTTGCATATCCTCACGTCATTTGCTGTCACGCATCTGATCGATCATCAGTGAGCCGACTGTTTTCAAACTTAGCTGATCATGTGGCACCTAACCAGCAATATGTGAGAATTCATTCCCCACTGTGAGAAACATGTTTTGACACCACAACACAAAGTATTGCGCGTTCAAATCGCACACTTTTTTTGAGCGGTAAAGTGACCCTGAGCGAACGTCCTCCCATCGAATGAGCTCTGAGACTGTTCTAAACTATTGCGGGTGGCCTTCTTCATTTTTGGGGTGGAGGGGAGAGAGGCTTGAGCACCTGCCCCCGAACATCTCTGTTCACGTGCCTGTCCAATATGATTCCAATCCAAATTCATCGTATTTGACAAAATGCTAAAATCTGAGGAAAACCACAATTTCTATGAGAAGAAGTAATCATCGCCGTACATAATTCCCTCAGATATTATTTCAGCCATAAAACTCTCCAAAATAAGAGTTCTAGTTCTCAGTAGCTCAACTTCACACCTTCAACTTCGACTTTTAAAGTCGGGTGTGAAAACAGGGTTAGGGTTTCAAAGTAGGGTTTGAAAATAGGGTTGAGGTTTAAAGTAGGATTTGAAAATAGGGTTAGGTTGTCAAAGTAGAATTCCAAAACAGGATTAGGGTTTCAATTTAAGGTTTGAAAACAGGATTAGGTTTTCAAATTAAGTTTTTTTGAAAAGAGGGATAGTGTTTCAAGTTAGAGTTTTAAAACAGGATGAGGGTTTCTAAGAACGGTTTCAAAACGGTCTTAGGGTTTTAAAGTTGGGTTTGAAAACGGTTAGATATTCAAAGTAGGGTTTCAAGACAGGATTAAGGTTTCAAAGTAGGGTTTCAAAACAGTGTTAGGGTTTCAAAGTAGGGAATAAAAATAGAGTTTGGGTTTCAAAGTAGGTTTCAAAAGAGATTAGGGTTTCAAAACAGGGTTTGAAAACAGGGTTATGGTTTTAAAGTAGGGTTTCAAAACAGGGTTAGGGGTTCAAAGTAGGGTTTGAAAGCAGGGTTAGGGTTTCAAAGTAGGGTTTCAAAATAGGATTATGGTTTCAAATTAGGGTTTAAAACCGTGTTAGGGTATTAAAGTAGGGTTTGAAAACAGGGTTAGGGTTTCAAATTAAGGTTTTAAAACAGGGTTAGGTTTTCAAAGTAGGGTTTCAAAACAGGATTAGGGGTTCATTTTAGGGTTTGAAGACAGTGTTAGGGTTTTAAAGTAGGGTTTCAAAACAGGGTTAGAGTTTTAAAGTAGGATTTGAAAGCAGGGTTATGGTTTCAAAGTAGGGTTTTACAACAGTGTTAGGTTTTTTTTTTAAAAAAGGGTTAGGGGTTCAAATGAAGGTTTTAAAACAGGGTTAAGGTTTTCAGTGGAGTTTCAAATCAGACTTCACGAAAAAAAAAAACTTAAAACTACTGGTTGTTATTTCACACTTGATTAAATAAAAGTGCACATCATCTACGTATTTACCATCACCTATATTTACACCTGTTATAAAGGAAACATGAGATGAGCCAACTAAAATTGTGGCCTGTGTTTTGCTCTCCCAAAACCTCTCAGCAGTTGGACAAACAACGACAAATCACTTATACCCCCCCCCCCCCCCCCCCCCCACACACACACACACTCTTTCCCCAACCCAGTTAGAACACAATATGAATTGTATTTTGCAAAACGTCCATTCACAACATCAATAAACCTGAGCCGAAGTCGGCCCAGCGTATCCGCTCCCGGCAATCCGCCATTAAGGACAAAAGTGTGCGTGGGGGAACGCATGGACGCACGGAATCATGCTTCCGTTGAGAAGAGAAGCGCAACTACCGGGATTTTTTTTTTTTTTTTCCTTTTGTGCGAGTTGGTCTCCTCTCAGCTTCCATTTTCTCTCAATGAGCTTTGACCTATTTCACCCCCGTATACTGTTCGCGGGAGTGCTGGAGCCTATCCCAGCTGTCATCGGGCAGGAGGCGGGGCACACCCTGAACTGGTTGCCAGCCACTGTACACACACAACTTGCTCAAGTGTTCTCCACAATATCTATCAGAAGAAGTAATCAAATCACCAAGACATAAATCCCTCAGATATTATTCCAGCCATAAAACGCTCCAAAAATAAAATATATAATATAATAAAAATAAAAAATGGAGTTAGCCCACTCTCGTCTTCTGTAACTCAACTTCACACCGTCCTCCTGATACTTTGTATTCTGCTGTACTGGGGCACCGTTGTTCATGCCGCCCGTCGTGCCACCTCCATTTTGGCGGCCAGCGGGCGCCAGGGAAACAAACAGAATTATTGATGGCCGTGAAATATTGATTTGGGATATATGTGTGCATCTGGTTGTCTCCCTTTGCTTAAAATATGACATGGCTTATTCAACAGAAAACACACGGAACGCTGAAGAATTCATCACGCGACCGTGAGTTAGCAATGCAGACGCGCCAGCAAATAAAAATAAACGCGTACGGTGTGTTCATGAATGTAAAAAGTAAAAAGAACCCACGGTCCCAGTCATCCCCATATTGTACGCCAAAGTTTCCCAACCTTTATTGAGCCAAGGCGCATTACAAAATCTCACGGCACTCCACCTGACCAAAAACGTCGCAGAAGCACGTTATCCAGGATACATACAGTACATGTTATTAGATACAACTGCAAGATGGACACAATAACATAGAATGAGCCACACCTTTGGACATAAATCATAGCACTCGGTAAGATAGTATAGCATAGCATAGCATAGCATAGCATAGCATAGCATAGCATAGCATGCTAGCTTAGCAGATAACAGGTAGTTACTGCACAGACTTCATTTTGCCAGCTTAACAGTTTTACACGCGCAAAATGGAGGCATGAACTTACTTCTCAATGACAAACATTCTGGTACAAGATAGCTAATTTAATATCGGAAATATGTAAAACACTGCTGGCTCTGTAACTTAAATAACTGTGTCACTGAGAATGGGAATTAATGAATAAATAAATAAATCCTGCTCACCAAGAAACAATTTGTTATTTTGTTCTTAATGGTTTTCCTCAATTTAAAAATTTTTATTTTAATTTTTTTACATTATACATACATATACTACACATTATATTTATTGTATTAATTTTGTTTAGGCAGCCTTGCATACCTTTGTTCCAGTACTGCACACTCCACTCCAATCTGTTTTTTTATTTTATACTTTTGTTGATTGTATTTTTTTTATGAATGTTTCAATCACATGAGTGGTGCACAGGTGTGCATATGCACTGAAAATATTGAAAGTGCACTGGATTCAAGTGTGTCACTGTGTATTTGCGTGCCAATTATTTTATTTGTATTTATTTCCACGCGGGATGGGAATTGTTTTGTTTTAATAAGCTGCTACTTGTGTAGCCATGGCAAATGGTGTTGTAGTTAGTAAACAGAAATTAAAATAAAAACTAAAAAAACATAACCAGTCACATTAAAATGACTTAGGTACCTGTACACATATTAACAATTTAACATTAAATTTCTGTTGAATTAACGTTCACAAAAAAACCCATCTCTAGAGTGTCCATAATTTTTTTGTTGTTGTTCAAAAATTTGTAAATATACCACACGCATCAGAACAGCTGACTACAGATGGCTACTGTACACGTCTCGCAATAGATGCCAGCTTGTTATGGCGCCTGGGTTCAATATGGAAGGGGTGTACATGTTCACACTGCATCAATCAGCAAACGACGTACGAGTCATAAAAGGTCTGTATTTCCGCCGTGATAAATAACGCCACCGCTTACTTCCATCAGTTATTTGCTAGTGTGCATGCGTTCGCATATTGAACAGAGCGGAGGGCGGCGGTGGCGTCGCGAAGCACGAATTAGGGAAGTACCTGGAGCAGAACCGGAGGAGCCCACACTGGGCCTGGCATTCGGCAAATGTCAAGTGAACTCTCCCAAGGCCTCCTGGCTCCTTCCATTCAAATGAACCAGGAGCATTTGACAAAGCACAGGAAGTCACTTTTCACTTCATCGGGGCAAAAACAAAAAAACAAAATATTTAAAAGATATTTTATGGCCGGTAGCGCAAGGCTTTTTCACACGAGGAAAATTGTAATTCAAATGGAATGTATTTTATGACCTCCTCCCAGCAGGTTGAAGCAGGACATTGGGTTTTTAGCCTCGCTACTAAGTTAAGTTAATTATGCTGGTTATGCGAGTTATGTTTGCTACGTTACATGGGTCATGTTCTTTCTTACATAAATATATAGATGGTGACTGTGGATGTATGAACATATGGATGGACATAAGGATGGATGGATGACAGAGTAGTCAATTATGATAGTTTTCTTAGTTGTTTATGTTAGTTATGTAATGTAAGTTAGTGATATGTTGCCACTAGTTTTATTGTCAGGTTAATTAGTTAGGATAGGTAGTTATGTTATTTTTATTGCTTGTACTAATTTGTGATGTAGATAACTGGGTTTGTTAGTGTCGCACAAATTGGTTGGTTAGTTATGTTAGCTAAATTGGCTATTTATGAGTTACTTAATTACTTTTATATAGAGTAATTAATACTTAATTACTGTATATGTAACGTTAGTTTTCTTAGTCATGGATGTTAGTTATATAAGTTACTTACATTAGTTATGTTAGTTTTGTTAGCTTTCATTGGTTGCTAAGTTAGGTTAGTTAACTTCATTTTGTTTGCCGGTGTTTAGTTAGTTCCAACATATCAATTTGTTAGATGCGTTAGTTGGTTTCATTGATTGTTTGTTAGTTACTTAGTTTCATTGGTAGGTTAGTTGTGTTAGTTATGGATGAATTTTGATGGTTGGCTGGTTATTTCCTGTAGGTTAGTTAAGTTATGAAAGTCACATTAAATCCATTGGTTGTTTGTTACGTTAGTTATTTTCGTCAATAACTGTAGTTAGCAAGCATCTTGTTGATATTGGACATGACTCAAGATGAAGACAAAGAATACAAGAAAAGTTACTTTTCATTGCTGTTTGCGTAGTTGATCGTCAACTTTATATTTTTTTGGGGTGATTGTTTGTATTTACAAGTGTGCACCCTAACTGTCTTGGTGGCACACAACCCGCTTTGAATTGTGTCCAAAGTTTTGAGGATGAAGTTAGTGTGAAGTCAACGCGAAAGAGTGATGACGGCGCCTTCATTCATTTTAATGAGGCACTCGGCACTTTTACGAGACACATTCCTAAAACACACAACCACCTTTTTCACCTTGACGACTGCACTGATTCACAGCAAAGCACTCACTGCAAATGTGTAAGTGGATGGATGGATGGATGACAGAGAAACTGAAGAAAGAATGATCAAGGACTAATGAATGTATGCATTTACAGTGTAGATGGATGGACTGAAGAATGAATGATGGATGGATGGACTGACTGACATAAAATTGATTCGATAGATGGGTGAGTGGAATGAAAAATGAATGAATGAATGAATTGAATGATTGGTGAATTAGGTCAAAGCTCATTGAGAGAATTTTTTTTTTATTTTATCATAAAATTATTTTATTTTATCATAAAATAAAATAAAAAAAATTTTATTTTATCATAAATTGTTAAAAAACAATTTATGATAAAAGATGGATAAATTAATGATTGGATGGACAAATGAAGATTACAATGAATGAATAAACTACAATGGATGGATGAATGATGGTGGAAAGAATGTCAAGATTAGTAAAGGAATGAACAGATTAATGGACAATGAAAAATTTATGCATGAATGAATGAATGCTAACGGTTTCATGAATGATGGTGGATGATTGATACATGAACAAATTGAATGAATGAATGATGATTACAAAGAATGAATGAATTATAATGGCTGGATGAATGACGGTGGATAGAATGGATGTATCAATGAATGAATGAATGGATTGATGTGCATATGAATATGAATGATTTAATTCATGAATGATAATGAACGCATGAATGAGAGTGGCTGAAATAACAGATAGATTAATGCATGAATAAATGGATAAATGGACGAATAGATGGCCAAATGACGATTACAGTGAATAAATATATGGATGATTATGGATGGATGAAAGCTTGTGGAAAGAATGGATAGATGAATAAATGAATGACTAGATTGATAGGCAAATGACTAAATGAATAAATGATACTGGATGAATGATTGAAGGTGGATGGAATAGATAAGACGAATGAATGAATAAATGACAGACACAGTTTCCTACTCGGTGGTCTGTGCCCTTGCGTTAAGCGGGCTGCGTGTTGTTTGTTGTCGTGTGTTTGCGAGCGAGTTTGCGAGGTTTTGGGTGCAGGTGAGTCCCGCGCAGAACGTTGATGGAGTCAGCTTGTTGTTTCCGAGCCTCTTGGCAGCGTCCCGCAGGCTTATCGTCTCTCCGCAGAGACGCTGGCTCATTCTTCCGCTCAGCTCGAAAATGACTTTTTCATCTTCTTTTCCGCAGCCCCCGAAGCTCAGCTGTCAGCGGGAATCGCCGCAGCTGCACTCTAGAGCGTAATTGTGTGACCTTGATCCACTCGCTGTCCGGCACCCACGCGGCCCTTATGAAAATGAAATTAACGAGCACGATTATGGCATAAAAAGTTGGAACATCACAAGATCAAAGTTGATTCTTTTTTTTTTTTTTTTTTTTTTTTTTTTCTCCCAGGAAAAACACCCACAACCCTAATGATGATAAGCACTATAGAAAGTAGATGGAACGAGTGAACATTACGAGAATTAAAAAAAGGAAAATGATTAGGGTTTCAAAGTAGGGTTTCAAAAAAGTGTTAGGCTTTCAAAGTAGGGTTTCAAGACTGGGTTAGGGTTTCAAAGTAGGGTTTCTTAACAGGGTTAGCGTTTCAAAGTAGGGTATAAAAAGAGATAAGGGTTTCAAAATAGGGTTTGAAAACAGAGTTAGGGTTTCAAAGTAGGGTTTGAAAACAGGGTTAGGGGTTCGAAGTAGGGTTTGAAAACAGGATTAATTTTTCAAAGTAGTTTTGAAAACAGGGGTAGGGTTTTAAATTTGTGTTTGAAAACAGGTGTTAGCATTTCAAAGTAGGGTTTGAAAACAAGGTTAGGGTTTCAAAGTAGTGTTTGAAAACACGGTTAGGGTTTCAAAGTAGAGTTTCAAAACATGATTAGGGTTTCAAAGTAGGGTTTCAAAATAGGGTTATGGTTTCAAAGTAGGGTTTCTAACCGTTTTAGGGTATTAAAGTAGGGTTTGAAAACAGGGTTATGGTTTCAAATTAAAGTTTTAAAACAGGGTTAGTTTTTCAAAGTAGGGTTTCAAAACTGTGTTAGGGTTTTATAGTAGGGTTTGAAAACGGTGTTAGGGTTTCAAAGTAGTGTTTCATAACGGTGTTAGGCTTTCAAAGTAGGGTTTCAAGACTGGGTTAGGGTTTCAAAGTAGGGTTTCTTAACAGGGTTAGCGTTTCAAAGTAGGGTATAAAAAGAGATAAGCGGTTTCAAAATAGGGTTTGAAAACAGAGTTAGGGTTTCAAAGTAGGGTTTGAAAACAGGGTTAGGGGTTCGAAGTAGGGTTTGAAAACAGAGTTAGGGTTTCAAAGTAGGGTTTGAAAACAGGGTTAGGGGTTCGAAGTAGGGTTTGAAAACAGGATTAATTTTTCAAAGTAGTTTTGAAAACAGGGGTAGGGTTTTAAATTTGTGTTTGAAAACAGGTGTTAGCATTTCAAAGTAGGGTTTGAAAACAAGGTTAGGGTTTCAAAGTAGTGTTTGAAAACACGGTTAGGGTTTCAAAGTAGAGTTTCAAAACATGATTAGGGTTTCAAAGTAGGGTTTCAAAATAGGGTTATGGTTTCAAAGTAGGGTTTCTAACCGTTTTAGGGTATTAAAGTAGGGTTTGAAAACAGGGTTATGGTTTCAAATTAAAGTTTTAAAACAGGGTTAGTTTTTCAAAGTAGGGTTTCAAAACTGTGTTAGGGTTTTATAGTAGGGTTTGAAAACGGTGTTAGGGTTTCAAAGTAGTGTTTCATAACGGTGTTAGGGTTTCAAAGTAGGGTTTGAATACGGGGTTAGGGTTTCAAAGTAGGGTTTTCTAACAGTGTTATGGTTTCAAAGTAGGGTTGGAAAACAGAATTATGGTTTAAAGTAGAAATGGCAATTTGATTAAATAAAAATGCACATCATCTACGTATTTATCATCACCTATATTTACATCTCTTACAAAGGAAACATGAACATGAGCCAACTAAAATTGTGGCCTGTGTTTTGCTCTCACAAAACCTCTCAGCTGTTGGACAAACAACGACAAATCACTTATACCCCCCCACACTCTTTCCCCAACCCAGGTAGAACACAATATGAATTGTATTTTGCAAAACGTCCATTCACAACATCAATAAACCTGAGCCGAAGTCGGCCCAGCGTATCCGCTCCCGGCAATCCGCCTTTAAGGACAAAAGTGTGCGTGGGGGAACGCATGGACGCACGGAATCATGCTTCCGTTGAGAAGAGAAGCGCAACTACCGGGATTTATTTATTTTTTTCCTTTAGTGCGAGTTGGTTTGCTCTCAGCTTCCATTTTCTCTCAATGAGCTTTGACCTAGGCAGCACGGTTAGAGCATCAGCCTCACAGTTCTGAGGACCCGGGTTCAATCCCCGGCCCCGACTGTGTGGAGTTTGCATGTTCTCCCCGTGCCTGCGTGGGTTTTCTCCGGGCACTCCGGTTTCCTCCCACATCCCAAAAACATGCATTAATTGGAGACTCTAAATTGCCTGTAGGCATGACTGTGAGTGCGAATGGTTGTTTGTTTCTATGTGCCCTGCGATTGGCTGGCAACCAGTTCAGGGTGTACCCCGCCTCCTGCCCGATGACAGCTGGGATAGGCTCCAGCACGCCCACGACCCTAGTGAGGAGAAGCGGCTCAGAAAATGGATGGATGGATGGAGCTTTTACCTATTTCACCCCCGTATACTGTTCATTTTCCCCTGTGATTGGCTAGCAACCAGTTCAGGGTGTACCCCGCCATCCATTTTCCAAGCCGCTTATCCTCTCAAGGGTCGCAGGAGTGCTGGAGCCGATCCCAGCTATCTTCGGGCAGGAGGCAGGGTACACCCTGAACTGGTTGCCAGCCAATTGCAGGGCACGCATAAACAAACAACCATTCCGACTCACATTCACACCTTCGGGCAATTTAGAGTCCTTAATTAAGCTACCACGCACGTTCTTGAGATGTGGGAGCAAACCGGAGTGCCCGGAGAAAACCTACGTAGGCACGGGGAGATTGGGGCTGGGGATTGAACCCCGGTCCACCGTGCCGGCCCATTGGGTTTTAGTACAAAAAAAAACCTTGCGTAACTCCGTCATTCATTCGCTGGAATGGAATTTTCACTCAAGAAATGAGCACAAAATAGTTTGAGTGCGATTACTAAATAAGCCACCAATAGGCCAAATGAAATGTGATGAAGCTGTACTGCTGTGCTTTTGTTTTGAAGGCCTGACTTTTTACAGGATGTTAGTTGCACTGACGTAGCCCTAACCAGTGTTGACGAGTAGATCGGGAGGCTTGTTGTTGCCTTGAGTTGTTAAAAAAAGCTTACATTTTGGAATACACCTTACCGTGTGTTGAACACTTTTTTTTTTTTTTTTACACAATTCAACAGAAGGTTCTGAGTGTTGGGTAAAAAAACAAGCACTGTAACACTGTAGTATTCAACAAAGAACCCCCCCCCCCCCCCCAAAAAAAAAAGGAAAACGGCTCCCTTCTCTCCCATACTCACTGTATCATCACGAGTCTTCAATAAATATAAAAGTGATGCAAAATGCTCATTTATCCACTTTATAAATCATAATTATTTCACACTGTTTCTTTGTGACATTTTTGGTATAGTTTGTGTCTGGAACAGATTATTTACATTATTTCCTATGGGAAATATTGCTTTGGAGTTCAGACGGTTCAGTTTTAGTCAGACGTTCTGGAATGGATTAATCACGAAAATTGAGTTTCCACTGTATGAATATTCTCCTAAAATTGTGAACTTCTTTGCAATCTTTTGACTTTATTTCCTGAAGAAAATACCACTTTATTCTCACCCTGTATATTTTTCTCAAATGTATTTTTCTAAAATGTTATTACAAAAATAGTAAGCAATTCTGATCCATAGAATATGTGTAGCAAAAAAAGGAACAAGCAAAACACTCCGAATCTAGAAATGTTATAATTTTTGCATATGTAAATTATTGTCTGCGGCTTGACGAAAGATTCAATTCTTGTCAACTTTTTAATAGAAAAAAAAAGTGACTTTATTTTGACTATATGTCTTATAAGGAGCTCAATAGGAAGTTTTTTTTTCCTCTCAATGTGAAGGTCCTCAGCCTGTGGTCTCGGTTTTTATAAAAAGAAAAGCAAGAAAGCAATAGACCTTCTCCCAGAGTTGCCATGGTTACTAAAACCTTCGCATGGTAACAACTTTTTCCCCTGCGAAAATGAAGAAATGTCACCACAAAAGACAAGGGTAATTTGTGAGGTTTAATTTTAAACTGCATGACTTATTTTGTACTTTTTTTGTTGTTTTGTTTTTTACACACATTAGATACGTTGTTAATATTTACAGCAAACATGATAATAAAATTAAGAAAAACAGTACATTTTTTCTTTTTCACATGACGTCATCATTCCAGTAAGAAGCTACTCGGGTGTTATCCTCACAAATATGTCCCAAAAAAAAAATGGAGTAGGAGGAAGGTGTGTCAGGCTATAAATAAATATACATATTTAGAAAAATAAAAGTCACAGTCTTACAAAAAAAAAAACCCACAAAAGGAAATGGATTCAAAAGGTTATGAGGTCTAAATGTGATGAGGAAAACAAAAGTTTTGACACTTTTTCTGACAAAAAAATGAATACCACTTGAAGCAGACTCACTTAATAACCCTTATACTTACATATACATACATAATCATCATCATCGTCATAGCTATAATAATAATGTGTCACAAATAGAAGACAACGTTGTGTTTCAGTGGTACTAACAACAACAAGCTCCTCAGCAGGAAGTCGACCTCGTGCTTTTACAACCATCACTCACAAAAAAAATCACTTTCAAAGCGTTTTTTTTTTTTTTTTCCTCACATCAGCACAAACACAAATATACTTTTTTTATACATTGGACATGGCAAAAAAAAAAAAAAGAAGAGAAAAACAACAGCAAAACAAAAGCAAAACTTGATGCGAATTTGCTACTTCGAAAGGAGTTATGTATGTTGTATTTTTACGTTTGTGATGTTGTATTAGCTTATGTATGGTCTCCAATGGTCACAGCGAGTGACAGCAAGTGCTTCTGTACAGTTGCAGGCTTTGTCAAAAATTATTTTTTGAAGTGGTCGCAAAAAAGTCGCTTTTATTCATGCAACATTTCCACCAAGGGAAAGTTCTATTCGGAACCGTAAATTCAGCGCGACGTTAATGTGAAATCTAAGCTAAAGATCGTACGTTTTGATGGTTGCTATTCCACTGAAGTCCGGTAAATGTCGGTAATATGGCTTTCAAATTTGTATTTGTTTACCTTCAATTAAATCAAGATGACAATGTTTAAGCTCTAAGTAGACTCCCAATGCTGTTGCTAAAAATGTCACGAACAACAAAATGAGGAGTGACTGATCACAAAAAAGTCATTCAGTCTTTTCAAGCAACATTTTGCTTTATTACAGCAGTGATTCCCAATCGCTGTGCTGCGGCACATTAGTCTTCTGTGACAGATCAACGGGAGTGGTGGCGGAAATGATACCAATTCACTTAATTTGTCTGAAAATGATTATTTCTTAATGTATCTTGGTTTATCTATCTTTACCAGCGACGTACGGATACAAGCGAAACAATTAAATGCTCTTCCAGTAGATGGCAGAAGGTAGAATTAGCATTGCACAATTCCAGAAATGTTTAAAGTTAGAAACATGAAATAAAAAGGAGCAATTAAGGTGAGGCCCTCGCATGTGGGCAAGGAGAGCTATCTATTTTGCATGGATGTCAGCTTCTTCGCAAACATTTTTTTTTTTGTATATTTAAGCTTGAATGTGACACATTTCCATTAAATTACCCGCAAATACAAGTTAATTCGCATGGAAAGCTTCCAAAGTGAAATGGTTCCCAAATTCCCCAGCTCAACTTCCCATGGAAATTTACCGTCAACTTTTCGAGAATTTACTGGCAATGTTCCGCCCCTTTGGAAGCCTGTGTAAAATCCACCTTCGTATCCATCTCTTGACATTCATACAACAGAACTAAAATGGGCCACGGAGTAGGTCATTTATGAGTAAATTGAGATTAGCTCATCATTATTTCAGTACTTTGTAAGACTTTTTTATTTGTATTTTTCTTAATTCAAAATATGTGTCTTACCATAACAGAGTTTGGGAACCACTGGGTTAGAGTGATTGTCTCGAAAACTAAAGATCTTCATGAGCTGTGACAATAGCACGCGTACCCAATCAGTGATCGTATACCTCGCGTTAAATAATGGATATACGCTACATGGGGTTTACTCAGCTACTACTAGAAAATATGTATTTACAAAAACAAAAAAAGAATGCCTTGCACTGATGGAACTAGAGAAATACAAAAGGAGACTCTCGCATTCTTTTTTTTTTTTTTAGTGTTTACGTTTGTGTGTGTATGTTTCCTTGTAACTACACGTGCTAACATTCAGTTCTAACAAACCAGGGGGAAAAAAAGCAAAGCGATGATAAGTTTCAACATCACATAATAGTCCTGGAAGGGATCGGATTGTATTTATCGGAACTTTTCACGGCAGAAAACGTACACTATCACTGCAATAACTCAAATTTAACCAAGATTAAATATCCCAAATCAAGGCAAAATATCTGTTGTTGTTTGTTTACCAATATCGTTTCTCTTACCAGGCAGTTTTGTGTAAAAGAATTTCCCTTGCTCCGAGCACTGTTTTCCTTAAAACTCTTATTACATTTCAGATTTTATTACTGGTTACGAGTAAGCCTAGCTCAAAACAAGAATTGGGTGATGAGGGCTAGCAAATGCTCCATTTAAGCACATTTTCCTACCTGTCCAAAAACAATTCTTAAATATTTTCCTTATAGTAGTATAGATCTAAAAATTAGAGGTTGTGAGTATAAATACACTAGTTTTATGAAATTTTTTAACCTAGCTATGTTTACTTGTTCTATTGGAAGATAATTTTCCCTAAATGAAGTAATATATTTCTCATTTCATTACGTTTCACTGCCAAAACTCAAATCGAACCAAGATTAAATATCGAAATGCAAGGCAAAATATGTTTGTTCTTTGTCTGCTAAGATATTTTTTCTTACCAGGGATTTCGTGTATAAGACCATTTAACTTCATTTAAGCACTTTTCCCCCAGGGGGAATTATAAGTAATTGAGTTTTTATTACAGGTTATGAGTAAATTTTGCTTAAAATAAGAAATACCAGATGTAAGTATCAGGTGTTTTTTTGTAATTTTTTTTAGGCTAACTATGATTACTTGTTTTAAGAAATCTTACCAAGTCAAAATGTTCCTGTTGTATTGTCAGATGATTTTGCTTAAATTAAGGAATATATTACTTATTTCAGGACTTTTTTTCCCGTGATTTTTAAAGATGAATTTAGTCGACAATCAGGGCTAAGCAAGCAAGCAATTCAACTGGGGGAGAAAGCAAAGTCGATTACGAAAAGGCGACGACGAGCTAGCGAAAGACTTGGCAAACATTTTTGTACGCAGTAGAAAACGACGCAAAGCTGGAAATAAGCAGGACGGGCTCGGGGGGTTACGAGGTGCGTCGTGTTTGGGCCAGGGGGCGTCACACGGATTGCTCCTTGGGGAAGGGCGCTCGCGGGGCGGTGGGGGCGGAGAAGCCGGTGTTGGAGTACATGGGCTCGTTGGAGGGCGGCTGGGCGTAGGGGTGCTGCGGCAGGAAGGTGACGGGCGGGTGGGTCGGGGGAGCCGCGGGCTGACACTCGGGCGGGTGCTCCACGTCGCGCTGGTGGCTCATGTACTCGGTCGGGTTCAACGGCTCATCCGGATGGTTCCCGGTGTCCTGCCGAGGGGAGAACAAGAAGAAAACCGTGTCGTCAGGTGGGGCGCATTATTCGGAATAGCCGCAAAGAAGTTCGGGTATATTCGAATTTCGGAACCTAAACTGGACACTGCCTTTTCCTGTAGGTTCACCCTGAAATTTCACCCATAATCCGAATATCCACAATTTTCTGGGAGTCGTGTATTTGTCTGTGTCACACTCGAGCACACACACACACACACACACACACACACATACTGACGCACACACTCTTGGACTGTTGAAATAACATTTTCCCCGTCTCTCAGCACGTCTCTGTTCACCTGCCCGGAAGATTTATTAGTCCTCCATTTTTGTTTCGCACCAGAGGAACGCGGCTGCAAATGCACACCGGAGCAAGATTCGATTTTGCCTCTGCAGAATTGCTGTTATGAAGCAGCAAGCCTGAGATAATATCAAACTGAAAACAGAAAAAGTATCCTCACGATATGGACACCGGTATACTCAAAAGTCATGGGACACCCCAAACTCCCAATATTAGCTTTAAGGAAGGCAAATGTTAAACTTTCTAAGGCTTCATCAATCAAGTTTAAGAGCAGTCATTTCCAAAATATGACCACTTCGAGTGGAACGTATGAAATCAATATATCACAACATTTGAAGGCATTTTGGAGTCATACTTTTAACATGCGATCCAAAAAATAAAGTATAGGAAACCTTTTTGTGTGTGATTGCAAACGAATTACAAATTCATCAAATTCTTAGCAAAGGCATTTGGAGGTTCGCGGTTCTGCTCTCGTATTACTGGCTGAAGTTTGCTCGATTGCATGCACGTTTTTTTTTTTCTCCACATACAGTGGTGCCCGAATGAGTGACCCAACATATTTGTTATTTTGAGCCGTCATTCGTCCATTTCTTTTTTTTTTTTTTTTTTGCTTTGACTTGCAAGCACAAACTACACAAGTGCTATAATGTGGCAGTTTACAGTTCACAATAAGCAGCAGTTTGCCAGATAGTGAACACTTCTTTAAAAAAACTGTCTTCAAGCTGTTTTATTGCCACTCCCAGTTTAAAGTTTACTGCCAAACTAAACATCAAACCAAGAGAATTGCATGAGTATTTAAAACAACTTTGCCTTAAGAACCAAGGAGACTCGCGAATTTTCCACTTCCATAGCCGGAACGGATGCCGTGTGAAAGGAAATAGAGGAAAGCCGGGACTCGGATGTAAAATTTGGCCAAGGGCTGAAGAGACTACAACAAAGAATTTCAGCCTGCAGATGCATTGTCACGCAGTGAGCCGCTTCCAAGTTAACGCAGCTGCTGTCGGCATTCCGCGCCCGACATGAAGAAACAGGAAGCCACGCAGCAATGCGCTCCAGCAGTGGAAAAAAACAAACAAACAAACAAAAAAAAAACATTAAAAAACGACTCTGTTGTCAATACAGTTTGTTAAAATTATCATTTACACAGCTATAAGGCACAATGTATTGATTATCTGGTGGTCCATTTGTTCATAATCACGTTTTCTACCATTTTGATTGTGTTCAATGGTCAGTGTGAGGTGGGAAAAAATAAAATATGACGGGAAGTTTCGAGAGAAAGGGGAAAAAAAAAAACGACCAAGCTATAAATCTATAAAGTGCCTGTCATGAGAGAAAATGCTACTTTTTCTTTTCTATCTGTTAATTTAAAAAAGGGTGAGGAAAAAAACAGTGCATTGACGTTGCACTCACAGCAAGAAAGTACAAAAGGACAAAACAACAAGACTCATAAACGAGACAGGTGTGAGACTCACAGAAAACAAAGACCTGATTAGTTGGTCATGTTGGGAGTGGGGCAGCGCTCACTAAGGAGAAATTAATGACCTGACAAGAGGCTAATCAAACACGAGAACATCACGGGGCCGGGCTAAAATCACACAAAAGAAGCTACCAAAAAGGACCACAACAACAAAACAAGTTTGCAGTCGCTGGCAGCAACGTCACTTTTAAATCATTGAACAAATGTTGATTACTCTCCCCCGCTGTTCTTACATTTGTGTGACCGAGAAATCAAACACGCGCAGCAGTGAAACGAACTCGTTTTCCATTAGAAGAGTATTCATTTTAATCCAAGTGACAGCAGCTCGTTACTCAGCGGAGATGTGCTGCATTCACTTAAATTTGATGTTGTTGTTTGGCGTTTATAATTCATTGAATTCGTCATTGTGCATGTGTTATATTTTTGAGCAGCAGTACATTTTGGGATAAAATATGCACGTTTCGTTGTCTGTGTAATGAAGTCTTGCATTTTAAGTATGCTGAAATGACAAAAGTAGAGCCATACCTGCAAATTGATCATCACTCCTGAGTCTGAACTTCATGGTTTGTTAAACCAAGAATACTTTTTGGGTCTTGGGACGCAGTACAGGAAGAATCTTTTTCCAAGTAATCCCTCATAATACAAATGCAAATTACTGTAAATATAACTATCATGTGCGCCCCTAAATGCCATGGGAATTATAATAATAATAATAATAATAAAAATAATATTTTCAAATTAAATATTCATCACGTGTAATAGGAAGGAACTTAACCAAAGTCAACTGATGTGCACGTCTTACAGTAACAACATAGCTGCGAATAGACAGGAGTCAGTGTTGCCAATTTAGCAACTTTTCCTACCCTTCTCGTGACTAATTGTCTTTATGTTAAAATAGCGTCTTGTGATATTTTCCCCCCGCTAAGGAAGAAACAACATTAACGGAATCATTTTCACATTGCGTTCTGTTGAAAAAGAAAGGACCAGAGAGGAAAGCAATCGCGGCGTGCGTCACAAAAGACATCGTGCCCATTTATACGTTGGAAAAGCAGTTATTTATCCACATCCATCCTTTGACACGAGGCGTGCGCTTCCAAGCCGTAAATATTTTGAAGAGGTCGCCTTGCC
Organism: Phycodurus eques; assembly: GCF_024500275.1. Lineage (NCBI taxonomy): Eukaryota > Metazoa > Chordata > Actinopteri > Syngnathiformes > Syngnathidae > Phycodurus > Phycodurus eques. The sequence goes on from NC_084531.1 coordinate 26,149,209, forward strand.
TCACCTGTACAACTCAACATGAGAAGAGTCTCATAGAGCGAGAAACGCAGCACACATGCAGGGTTGTGAGATGTGTGTGAAACGTTACAAGCAGCATTTTCTTTTTTTTTTTATTGCAAATTATTTTTGCAGACAGCTCAAAAGAGGTGCCGAGGAGGATAGTTTGATTCTCACAAATGGAAAACGGTAACAGGGAAAAAAGCCAATGTTATGAAATGTGTTAAAATTGATATACAAAAACATGCATTGGTTAAAAAAAATATGAGTGAAAAATGAAAACTTACGAATATTCGTCACACATCTCTACATCTACGAAAATGACGATCCCCAGTCTGGAAAGGTTTCGGCGACAAAACCACAAACTGACTTAATGTGAATCCGACAACAATTGTTTGCAGAAGAGAATAAAAAGAAAAAAAACACACACAAAGAAATGCGCATGAAGCTTGGCACATAATTAATTATGGGTAAAACACAGGGAGTGGTAAAGGGGGTGTTTAGGAAGTCAGCCTGCGGAAAATAACCGATGAAAACCAATGACGACACAGTGTAAAAAAAAATGTAAATAGAGAGGTTAATCGTGGTTGAGCTCTTGATTGGTGGATTGAGAGGTTAGAGATTTATAAGGTGGAAAAAACATGGACAGCTGTGACACGAGGAACGAGAACCAGAGAGCAGAATGATGACGCATCAACCAGAGAGCAGAATGATGACGCATCAGAGTCGTAGAAGCAAGATATTCCCCGACGCATACAGATCATGTGTATTTTCTGTAGTTGTTAGCCAAATCACAACATTAGCAAAGCTATGGCAACACATTGTTTAGATGGCATAAAAGCCTGAGCAAACACTTGCTCGCTCTTGGTTTAAAAAAAACAACAACAAATTGACGTGCATAATACATTACTCTATAGCCACCAAACAAGTATTGCATATAATTGACAGTTAAAAATTAATTTTTTTATATTGTTTTTAATTACATTTTGGACTGTACTTTTTATTTTTTTTGTAAAGCTGTTGAATCACTAGTTAACTTTTACCTGAGTGTTTTTAAATGCTAGTATCATTACTTCTACTTAACTACAGTGTGAGTACTTTTGCCACTTCTAATGATAATTCATTAAAATTAACATTGAGAACAATGCACTGCTCTCTGTTGGATCAGCTAAGACACAGACCCTGAAACAAATACGAGGGCCCGTTTGGATGGGGAGACGTCAAACTTGACAGAACTCAAGGAGGCTACGCAGCGACCTTGCATCTGACAAAACGTATTAGCTCAGGGTTCAGCGAGTGTGAGCGGCGGGACTTGCTTTTGGCTCGTTGATGTTTCCTTGAAACGGATCTCGACACCTTCGGGCCGGGCCAAATGTAAAAGAGACCGTGAAAGTTGCACGTCTCAAGATTGTTGGGGATAACGGGCTGAATACATTTTTCAGTTGTTCTGTTACTTTTTCAATTCATAAGTAAACTTATCGTCAAAAGCAGTCAGTTTTTTTTTTTTTTTTTTATGGGAGTCAATCGAGGATGTTTGCAAAATCCAAAACCAAGGCTTGTTGATTGCAGTTTTGTTTTTGTTTTTTCCCGTATTGGCAGGCCCAATCATTCACCAGTCTACACAACTTCAACGATTTTTGATCTACATTGTGATTAGACAGTCTGTATTCTATTGGTAGGTATGATTTGACAGTATTTAGTGAGGGACACTATGTAGAAAGGTAGGTTAGTTGGTAAATATGTGGCCAGGAAGGTCCCACAGTGAAATGGTTCCAATAAATGTTTAATAAGTAAGTTTGTCGGTAGGTAGATAACTTGGTACATTAGGTAGGGACATCAGGTAAGAATGTTATGAGCAAGGCTCTGTAAATCTCGGTCACTCGACAGATTAGGTTGGTGGGTAGAATTGGCATTAGGTGGCTTGGTTGGTAGCCAGGAATTTAGGTAGGGAGGCAATTTGGGTAATGTTGGTAGGTAGATAGTGACAAACTGGACATGCATAGGTGGGGTAAATTAGCAAGTTGGTTGGTAGGTAAGGAGATAGGTCAGGTAGGTAGTTAACATTTTATTTGAATATAGGAAAGTAGGTAGGTCGATCAATAGTTATTGAGGTTGTTAAGGAGGATTCAACATTCTTTTTTTAGGGAGGTACAGTATTTACTGTGACATTCTTTTCAAGGGCGTGCGCATAAAGTTAAGTCGGGAGGCAATTGCTCGGCTTGGTACAGTAGGTGCTGTAAGCACTGTCGCTAGGTGGCCAGGAATGAAAGTAGCTACATTGGCAAGCAGATTTGGTTTATTATGTGGATAGGTAGAGTAATTTAGCAAATATGTTAGTAAATCGAATGTGAATTGGTCAGTAGGTATGGTTCAGTGCAGTTGATCGAGGTAGTGAGGTTTTCGGTATGTAGATACAATAGGATTTGGTATTGTTTTTAAGGGAGTATGCAGAAAGGTGAGATTAGTTCATTAAAAGGTGCTTGGCTTGGCAGTTTGGTCGGTGGTGAGGAATGAAGGTAGCTAGGTTTGCAAGCAGATTTGGCTTGATAGAGCACTTGGGTCAGGAGGTAGGTAGATTCAAGATTATTTGGGTGCCCTCCAGAGGTAGATAGCAATATAAAGCACATGGGTAGGCAGACTCAGTTCGCAAGCTGTAAAGTAAGCAGCTTAGTCAGTTGGTTAGTAGGTATGGCTGTCAAATGGCAAGGTAGCTAGATTTGCTAGATAGAATTCATCATTCTTCAGATGTAGAAATGTAGGTAAGTAGCCTGGTATTGTACATTGGTATGTACTGTAGGAACATTAAGGTATGTAGGCTATGTACAGTATGTATACTTTATCAGTATCAAATTCATCACCAATAGTTTTCTGGGGATAAAGATGTAGCGTGCGTTTTGCTCTGGTCAAATGGTGCAAATTTCCAGAGTGGTTACAAATTGTCTTCACTCATGTCATGTTGTATATTCACCTTGCCCAGAGGCAACGCAACCAACACAACACTCTAGAACAACACATCTCACCCAAAAAATGTCCGCTGTCAAAGGTTATTTCTTTTCTGACAGTAAAATGATGGACTAACAGCCACGAACTCACATTCGCGAACGTGGAGGTTTGAGTTTGATTGCCATCGATTTTCTAAACCAAGCGAAATGTTTACTGAAACCTAACCCTGCCTTGACTAACCTTTAATGTTGTGACAAATTCTCAGACACCATTGTGCTGTCACTTTTGATGCCTTGCAGAATGCATCACCACTTTATTTATTATTTGTTTTTGGACACAGTCACACTTTACAGAGTATGGAAAAAAGACAATGTCTGGACCACAGGTTGTTTGGACTCGCACACTGATGTCAAGACTTATAAATCCACACAAGAACGGCCAGTACATCCATCCACCCATCCATTTTCCGAGCCGCTTCTCCTCACTAGGGTCGCGGGCGTACTGGAGCCTATCCCAGCTGTCATCGGGTAGGAGGCGGGGTACACCCTGGACTGGTTGGCAGCCAATCGCAGGGCACATACAAACAAACAACCATTCACATTCGCAGTCACACCTACGGGCAATTTATAGTCTCCAATTTATGCATGTTTTTGGGATGTGGGAGGAAACCGGAGTCCCCGGAGAAAACCCACACAGGCACGGGGAGAACATGCAAACTCCACACAGTCCGGGGCCGGGGATTGAACCCGGGTCCTCAGAACTGTGAGGCTGACGCGCTAACCAGTCGCCCACCGTGCCGCCACGGCCAGTACAATCAAAGTTAAATAAGACCGGCTGCTGGATTTTCATTTAAATAACTTTGAATACCATTTAATGGCCTTAATTATCACAATTGTCATTTGCAACCCTTTTATACCTTTCAAAACCCTCACGCACGTCCTGAATATCCCCCTAGAGGGGGCTTAGTTAACCAATCTCATAAAGTGTATTTCTATGCAGCTTACTGACATTTAGTCAAAGTTATACACTCTATCAACTCAATTCCATTCTAATGTCACCTTTCCGGGGGTAAAGAAAAAACAAAATCTCCGCCAATACCCCGCAGATGAGTCCATCCTCTCCAACGTCGTTTTTTTGGAGATGAACTATCAGGTCCGTCCTCTCTTCCCCATTCCAATTAAAGTTCTTTCCAACTTTGAGCAAACAGGAGGACCGGGGGGACGAGGGGAACTTTATCAAGCGCATACATTTGAACCCAGGCGCTAATCTAAATGAAATCTGGCTCACCTTGAAGTCATTTTGTAGTAGTTTGAAGTAGAGCGGCCCCAAAATATCTGATAATGTAATAAGTCTGTCAAAGCGACACTTAAAAAAATATATATATACACACACAATCAGTCAGCGATTAACAGGCGGCTGATTCATTTCGTAGATTAACCGAGACTGCAAAAAAGCTGAACTTAAAAGCATTTATTGGAATCGGTGTGATGTCGGGCCGGATGAGCGAGAGCTTCAATCAGGAGCGCGGCTGCGGTTTTATCGAGCGGCGTAACCTGGTGGCGCGGGTTCCTTTGTAGCCAAGGCTGGAATGTCGACAGGCGATTCCCGGGAGGACTTTCATGTTGCAGGCGCGGCTGCGGCGTCATCACTTCCTGAGCTGCTGACCCAACACGAGGGGAGGGCGGGCTCGCGACTCGTTCAATATTTACTCGCGGAGGGGACAGTTGCCGCTTATGCACATGCCGTATGACTATGTATACTTGATATATTGATTATATTACAGTATATCTATTCATTTCTTTACATTCTTGAATGAATATGTTTGTGTTGGGAATCACTATTTTCACTACATTTCACTTGGTGGTTCAGCTTATTCTTATCTCTGTAGTGCTAAAATGCAAACACAATAACTACAAATTTGTCAAAAAACATAAATTGTGTTGAAAAATGTTAAACTGCAACTGCAGGATAATAAAGGCTTTAATTTTGGAGAACATAATTTAAGACTCTTACAGTATGTTGGATCTTTTTTTTCCATTCGGCTGTAAGCGTAACAAAATGACAGTTGTTGTCTCATACCTGCACATTAAGAGATTGGGCCCTGTACATCTACCATCACGCTGCAACTGATAGGTGCGACCCTGTATCGGGTTTTGTGACTCCACACACAGTATGTAACAGTGTTACTTTTATTGAACCACGAAAACATGCCGCATTTGTCAAGGAAGAAGCGGGTGGCATGAAGACATTCTCTGACTATCACTTCGGACCTCGTACATCCAGCCTGCATTTTGGCAACAGATGCTTGGCACATCACAATTTAATCCAAAGGTACATATTAAATTACAAATATAGTTAAGTATTATTGTAAATCACAATATATGTATACTGTATACAGTGTACTTTGTATGGCTTGGCGGCGCTTCGGCGGCCAGCTGGGTCTCGCTTAAGCTTAAAACCCAGAAACTTGTTTTTTTGTGTATGTGAAAGCTCATGTGCATTTTCAATCGGCTGTTACATCTGCGACATTGTGACAGCACGTATCGGCAATTTTATTTTTTTATCACAGTAAAACCGGAAATGAAAAACTAGTCGCCAAACTCCGCACACTGCGCGACAGTTCAGTCGGGTCTGGCCGCGTCGCTTGATGTGTGGTACACCTGCACCATCTAATGAGATCCCATACAAGAGCTGTATCAAACCAATACAACGCTCAAGTTGTCAGATAGGTATTGATTTCACAATATGTTTAGTTTTGTAGTTTGCAGAAGTGTACAGCTGCACAGCATCATCCTGAGAGAGCAATATGGTGCTACAGCCACAATAAACTAAACCTATCATAAAATCAATATATAGCATGAATACCCGGGATAAACATGTCGCCTCCACGGGATGCGGCCAGCTGTAAATGTGACGTTTCAAAAAAATTAAATAAAATAAAAAATCCATTGATGTTGCCTCGACCCGTCTGCCCTACATCGCGAGGGTTCCCCTGGAAACCGTTCTGGCAACAAAGCTTGGTCTGCTGTGTTACCGTGAAAGAAATGAACTTCAATTGAGAGACAGCTTTGTTCCCCATCGATGCGCGCGCGTCGAGAGCGGCGTAAACACTTGACAACTGCACTGTATTGCTGCATCCTGCTAAATGGCCACACAATGCACGCTCAAGTGTTCTTGTTGTTGAACCGATATTATTGGCGCCAATTGCGAATACAATGCCCTGCATTCGAAGGTTAAAAGATAAAAGGCAAGATGTAACGCTTCGTGTTGCCAGACAAAATCGGAGGTACGAGCGGGCTCTGGATACACCACCACTCAAATGAAAAACAATAAACAAAAATGAAGCAATTAGGGTACTGTAATGCCCATTCCATAAATTCCCATTGACAGTTTCCAATTTGAAATATTCCATTTTAACTCCCCAGAGAAATTTACAGGAATTTTTTTTCAACCCTTTACAACATATAAGTACAATTAAACTGTGTGTCTACTGTATGTTGTCCCATCCATCCATCCATCCATTTTCTGAGCCGCTTCTCCTCACTAGGGTCGTGGGCGTGCTGGAGCCTATCCCAGCTGTCATCGGGCAGGAGGCGGGGTACACCCTGAACTGGTTGCTAGCCAATCACAGGGCACATAGAAACAAACAACCATTCACACTCACAGTCATGCCTACGAGCAATTTAGAGTCTCCAATTAATGCATGTTTTTGGGATGTGGGAGGAAACCGGAGTGCCCGGAGAAATCCCACGAAGGCACGGGGAGAACATGCAAACTCCACACAGGTGGGGCCGGGGATTGAACCCGGGTCCTCAGAACTGTGAGGCTGACGCGCTAACCAGTCAGTCCACCGTGCCGCCTGTATGTTGTCATTCATTCAAAATAATAAGGAATGATTTCCTGTGGAGTATATCAGCATACTTTTTGTGACATTTTTGCTTGGTAGTTGCCGTAAGTTATTTTTCTCAGCTCGATAAAGGTTGGGAAACACTGGATTAGAGTGCTTTTGTCTAGATCATCATGAAAGATCTTCATCAAATCTGAAAGTAACACATGTAGCCAATCGGCGATCATATACCCCGTGTTAAATAATTGAGAGAAAATACATACATTTAAATAGATTTTACTGGGATGTGTCCACCCGACATGACCCAAATGACATATTCTATTCCATCCATTTTCTGAGCCGATCTCCTCACTAGGGTCGCGGGCGTGCTGGAGCCTATCCCAGCTGTCATCGGTACACCCTCAACTGGTTGCCAGCCAATCGCAGGGCACATACAAACAAACAACCATTCACATTCGCAGTCACACCTACGGGCAATTTAGAGTCTCCAATTAATGCATGTTTTTGGGATGTGGGAGGAAACCAGAGTACCCGGAGAAAACCCACGCAGGCACGGAGAGAACATGCAAACTCCACACAGGCGGGGCCGGGGATTGTTCCTCAGAACTGTGAAGCTGACGCTCTAACCAGTTGGCCACCGTGCTGCTTCTATTCAATTCAGTCTTATTTATATATATATATATATATAATGACAACAGAAGTAATCTCAGGGCACTTTACACACGGAACAGGTTTAAGACCACACTGAAGCCCACATGAGCAACCGCTAGGCGACCGAGGCCAGGAAAACCTCCCTCTTGGGAAGAAACCTCAAGCCCGAGACTCAATGTGGGGCGGCCGTCTGCCTCGACCAGTCATGAGTAAATATTTAGCTTGTACCATGTGAGGTAGTAGTTCAAGGAGTGGAATCTCGAGGACGGTCTCACAGTCCGGTGTTAACAAATGTATTAATAACCAATTCATAAATGCTACATAAGGGTACCTTTATCGCAAAGTTGTATCTCTCATTGGAAAATTGTTGGCCTTACTAGGGTGTATTTTCAAAACAAGAAATGGCATCCGCTCACTGGGGTGATTTTTATGAGCCCTCGCCGAGTTTAACAGGATAGTTGCGCTTCCGCTTTCGCCGCCAAACTGCACATCTGAGCCACGAGTGCTGAAATATTAGCCTGACAACAACTCTCTGCAGAGCCCATGAAAGAAAAGATGGCGAAGACCAAAGGAGAAGGGGGACACTGGGGTCGGAGCTGTGGGGTGCGGGGGGAGGGGGGGGGGGGGTGTTACCATGTGTATTATTTAAAAGGGAAGTCGGCGCGAGCCAGAGGAAGAGAAAGAGGAGTGCATCGGTCTGTGTACCTGGAGGCCAAAGTCTGAGGGGAAAGGCCTATAATGGCATGCGCTAGTGTGAGCTAGGCTGGATGGTTGCATACTCGACAAGGTCCCCGGGGCCAGAGTGAGCGGAGCTTCGCGGGCTGGGGGAGGAGGCCAAGGCTGCAGTATCCAGCTCCGCGTACTGGACCTCGCAGTCCTTGTGGCCCGCGTTCTGGAGACAAGAGAGGGCGAGAGGCGAGTGAGGAGCCGCCACGGACGCAGAGGAAGAAGAGCGGCGGGGTCAACACGCCAGCCAGTGTGTGACGATAAATGCAAAAATCAACACAAATGAGGGAAACTGACACAAATGAAAATGTACAGCTGAGATGAAAACACACTGAGGCCACGCGCAGAGAGGTATTTTTTAAAACGTACATAATGCACACCCCCGGTTTAATATAATATATATATATATATATATATATATATATATATATATATATATATATATATATATATATATATATAATTTTTAAATAAGGCTGCGGCATTAAATGTGCAAAAAGTGAAGGACTGGGAATACTTTTCAGAAGCACTGTACATAATGGTCAGGGCGGGGAAAAAGTAGTGCACTGGTACCTTGACTCAGAGTCGCGTACGGTGCATCAAATAAATTTTCCCTATTGGAATGAAATTTCACTGATATGTTACATCCCCCCCTAAAAAGACCTTCAATATTTTTGTTACGTGTCTTTAATATATCAAATCATCATGAAATAAAAAATATCACACTATTTTTTATGCAAAAATAATAATGAAACAGAATCAACTATGATTAAAAGTTGCTGTGCCAATTCAGTCAAATAAAGGCATCCCAAAAATAGACGCTTCCCTTTTTTAATAGACGTGATTGTCGGACATAAACTCTTTGATGTCATTCATGAATTTCAACTCTGTTGGTAACCAAAACAGCAGCACTGAGGCATGAAAACATTAGTGGACAGGTTCTGCTGTTAAAATTAAAAACACAACGGCCATAATGAGCAATGGCCGTACTGCGAACTCCCGCCTGTTTGTGGTTCACTATTTACAAATTTACCAATTAGCGTTTAATTTTTTAAATGTTGAATCTAACCTCATCTCTTTGCTGAAAAACTCCCCATTTCATGTTTTTTTCTTCTTTTTTTCTATAATATTTTTAGGGGACGTCAATTGTTCGTTGTTTCCTTCATTCGTTTTTGTATTCTTTGACCTCAACAGTTTTTGTGAGTACACAAAACCCCCCGAAAACCAAAGAAAAGCTCTTTTTAAAAAATGCCTGTGTTTGTGTGCACACGGCCTCCGACTTCTTACATGCACCTCACAAAGTTGCCTCTCTGTTTTCATTTTGAAAACAGCCTCACATTCCGTTCAGGCAACGACAAAGTGTTGATTTCATCGACACGCACTGCAGTCCCGGAGAGGCTGAGACATGCACGTTAGCGTTTATGTGATCGAACTGACCCGATGAGCAATTGGATGACTGAGTAAATGACTTCAACAAGTTAATCAATGGACAATGAAAGCATTCAGCACCAGCTCTAAAAATACTTTTTATCCTCCACTGCCAAGTCTTCCGTGGCTCGGGTGGACGCTTGGAGGCAGCGTTTAAGCAATCCTTAAAAATCAAACTGAAAAATGCAACATCTTTTATTTTCCCCCATAGTCCACCTCCTTGTTAAAAGTTGTCGTGAGAAGCTGTTTTGAAGAGCAGGGTTGGGAGAGGGATACACAAGATTGACAGAAAATATTAAAATATCATTTGAAATGGGATGGGGGAGCAGGTCTGGGTAAATTTAAGCACATCTTTTTTTTTTTTTTTTTTTTTAACACTGCTCTTCTCGCTGATCCAACAGAAATAACTGAAACCATTATCCAAGGGCAAATTATTATTATTATTTTTTTTTATGATCACACCTGCATTAAGTGTTCCAAAGGGTACATTTTTGTTTCTATCTATCTATCTATCTATCTATCTATCTATCTATCTATCTATCTATCTATCTATCTATCTAGGAATAAAATAAATTATGACACTGATCAATTAAATGAAAGTCAGACATGAATTTTGCATCAACACACGTGGCGTCTTTGGATGGATGGCAATGCGATGCCACCTCGCAGCTCTCAATCTGCATCCATGGCAGGATTACAGGGAAAAGATTGCGGCTTTTACAGAAATGGATGTTAATAATTCACATCGCTCCTCGTCGTCCGCCGCCGTCGTCGTCGTCGCTGGCGTTTCGCGCCGGCTGCCTATTTAAATATCTGGAATATTTGTCATGAGCAGGGTGCAATCAGGGGGAAAATTACAGCCGCCTCGCATTGGGAAATGGCAGATAGTATTTTGCCCCCAGAGAATCGTCATTAGCAAGAGCCGGCGCTCGTCATGTCGCTCCCAAGTAACGTTTGTGAAAATTGCATTTTCCTGCTGCTTAAAAATGGAATCTTACAAGAGGCTTCTGTGAACCCTCTGTGAGTCCAAGCATGATCAGATTGACATATTTTAGCTCCTCTGAGGCCGTAATTTAATATATTCTGTAACTTGTGCATTCTAAATTAAACCATCCAGGGGGGGGGGGGGGGGGGGGGGGGGAGTATTTAGTGACTGAATAAGCCCCTGTGAGATCACTGTGGATGAGTCATTTATTTAAAAAAAAAAAAAAAATCACCGTAAATGCCAAAGCAGCAGTTTAAAAAAAAAACAATTTATGCTGACAGCTGAGAAATGTATCAAGAGCGGAGCTCGGTTTTCCATTTTAGATGATGCCTGAGAGCGCCGAGAGCTTTGACTTGGCACTTTCTCTCGCTGCGTATTCAAAGTCAAACACCGAGAATATGTGAGGGATGCTTGGTATTCCAATAACATCCACATCATTGCTCTGACTTGAGGCCTCAGTAATGAAGAGGGAACCCATTCGAAACCAACGCTATTTTTGCTTTCACATTCCAATAATGTGAAAATGTCAAGAAAGTTGATAATTTTTGGATGCAGCCACTGTCGATATCTTTAGGGTTCTTAATTTTTGGATGCAGCCACTGTCGATATCTTTAGGGTTCTTGCGCTAGGATACAGGGTATCTCATTCATCTGAGAGACAGTTCGGCCCGAGCGACGTGGCCAAACGCGACTGAACTGGAGAATCGCTAACAAATTAGTTGGCGACTCACACCCGCACACCAAGGGGTTGTTCGTCACACACATACCAACTCGCTAAAACTGTGACCCCCGGTGTTCTTATCGTGTAACAGTGTTGTCAGACTCCACATGTACTTTACGGTACTATTTTTTTATTAAACCTCAAATAAAATGGCGGGATCGTGTGGAAAGAAGCGGATTGCCCTGGCCGGTGTATTTATATTAACATAATACAAAGAGAGGAAAACTGGCGAGGAATAAATGAGTGAATGTGGATATTTGAGAAGCTGTTGTCAATTATTGCCCCATTTATTGACTGCACTTGTGCAGTTTGACAACAGAGACTCTCCACGCTTCGCTGTTTAGCCACGGGTACATTATAATTACAACTATAGTTCAGTATTATTATAAAACATGGCTTGGTGACAACAGTCTACATCTCGATTTTGACCTGGAAACAATAATTTTTGTAATGCCACACAAGCTCATGTGTGGCATTACTGTGGCTGTAACACCTGCGACGCCGTTAATCTGCGATTCAAGTTTTGAATGGCACCGAAACAAATTGCTGAAGTTCGGCCACACATGAAAATTACTTGCAGAGCACCGCACTTTGCGTGACAGTTCAGTCCCGTTAGGCCTTGTGTGGCGGGCCTTAAAATGTCAAAGAGGTGCTGCTGTTTTGGTTAGCAACAGAGTTGGAAGAGACTAAGCAGTTAACTCTTTAAAGTGTTAATGTCCAACGAAATTCCCACATGTAACATTGAGTAAGCGGCAGGAAGTGTAGCTGCCTCGCGTTTTAGCTATTTAACTCCGCGAACAAATGGAGTGCAGCTCTGACGCTGGCTTGCGGACGTCATGGCGAGCAATATGCATTTGGTGGTACATCAAACTCATTTAAAACGGCATTTGAAAATATCATATACTACACGTGTTGTCAGAGGCTATTTTCAAACAGAACATGTTATTTATTGTTCTTAACTTCTATAAAAGTGGGTGACAACAGTTGAGAACCACTGCTCTAAATTGTCCATAGGTGTGACTATGACCGTGAATGTTTTGTTTTTATCTACATATGCCCTGCGATTGGCTGGCGAACCAGTCCAGGGTGTACCCCGCCTCTCGACCAAAATCAGCTGGGACAGGCTCCAAATCACCTGTGACCTTAATGAGGACAAGTGCTATAAAAAAATTAATGAAGAGATGACTAGATCGAAGTTGATTTTAAGTGGCCTGACAACTTTTTTAATCACCTATTATTTCTGTTTGCATTGAGACGTGTAAAAATGTCCTTGACTTCTCTGTGAAAACTGCATATCTGACTTCAGACATACGCTGGAGGTGGGCGTCAGGATCAGGACTGTTTGGCCTTGGAGGAGGTCTCCGCCGCACCGAGTGTCAGTCCTCTCGTTTGCTGCGTCGGCCACTGCGTAGTTGAGGTTAACCTATTCCTTTCTCTCCTTGGATGGCTTCTCGCTTATCCATCGACAACATCTGCCATCCAGGCTGCAGGCGACCACATTTTCTCTCTCTACAACTTAACTAGGTGGTGTTGTTTTGTTTCACTTTGCTTGCAAGAAAAGTAAACAGATGGACATGTTTTTTTTTTGTTCAGACTGGAGCAAAAGGTGTACAGGCAGGTAGCTTCAGTCAGCTGGTGATGAATATGTATTTAATGTGTGTGTACGTCCTGTTCTGTTGTGAGCAATGGATCAGGTTGCTAGCGCCAACGTTCGCTTGGCTTTTTTAAAGAATTTTTGTTGTTCCTGGCACTGGGACAATCTACATGATCACACCCAGCCTCCTCTTGTCTGTGCTTTGCTAATTTACATATCTAAGATTCTATAGCCATGACTTGGCAGGTAGGCTGGGGGAAGATGCAAACATTTACAAGCGACTCGTGCCATCATGTCAAAGCTAGAAGGAAGGAAGAAAAGTATGTAGGTAGAAAGAGAGGTAATAGATGAATCGATAAAATGGATCTAAAAATTCTACACACCCCTGTCCAAATGGTATGTTTTTGTGTTATAAAAAATGAAACCAAAATAAATGATTTCAAAACTTTTTCAACCATTACTGTGACCTATAACTCGTACAATTCAATTGATTTTTATTATTATTTTTTTTTTATTTGACCATGGTTTCATTGGCTCATAACACATTTTCCTACGTGTGTTTTGGAGATTTTGTTCAGGTCAAATCAATCCAAGGTTGAACTTTTTGGCTTTGATTCCAAAATGTATGTTTGTGGCAAACATAATGCACAGGGGCATCGAAACGGGGGGGAAAAAAACTTGACAATTGTCAGGGGCTCTTACCATTTTGGGGGCCCCAGGCTGTCTGACTTGGCGTCCAACAACACCCACCATCGACCAAAAATCTTTGGGAAAGAAACCCGCCCCCCAACCCGTTGACGAAAATGTTCGGGAAGGAAATCCTACGCCTGCTCACTGAATACTAACTGCATGTTAACCAAAACTGAAAAGCTAAAGACAAAGAAATTGTGAAAGAAATGCAAGCACTAGAAGGTTAGCGTCATGTTAGCATCATGAACCTCACGTGCCGAATGCCCTCGGCAACGGGTCGGTGTCACGAACGAGGCAGCGGGGTAAAGCATTTCAAAAGTGGCTTTGAGCTCAGCCATAGTCGGGTAGCTACAGCAAACATTTACATAGAGCCCAACGAGACACACTCTCCCACACACATAAACACACAACTCATACTCATTGTTTAAATGCCCCAAAAGACTTTGTGTAACTCAAACCAGGGACTCCAGCCAAAGCAAACTAAAGCTGCAAGGGGGGACTGGAGTGTTCCCAAGGGTGGGGAGCGCCTGATGCAACAAGGCAGCCATTTCATGGTCAACACTCAGCGCCATGATGCTACACTTATCTTCACGCGCCAGCCACGCAAACGTCAAGTCATTACGGCGGATTAGTGGGAGGCGGGGTAGAGGTGAGGCCGCGTGCAAAGCGAGCTGGGGTCAGGCATGCAGCATCGGTTACGTTAGCAGAGGAGCTCTAAGGCAGAGATTCTCAGACTGAGGTCCAAAAGATGGAGTTTGGGGGTCCCCAAAAATAATTTTAAAAAAGGGTGCCAATTATACAAAGATACAATACCAGAAAAATTGGTCCTACTTAAATTTGAACACTCAGAGGGAATGGTATGGGATATATCAGAATATTTTTAAGACAACTGGCGATAATATGCATACAGTCTGCAGGCAGTTCCATTTATTCATGCAAAGAAATACTAATTCAACAACAATTTTTATTAACTCCCTAATATAATTTGTAATGAGACTGTAATGACTCTCAAAGCATATACTTATGTATATTGAAAATACTATCATGACAATGTCTTGAAAGATTTTGATATAAGACATATTTGGTGAAAGATGTGGAAGTGGTCATCCAACTAGTTTTGGGCCACCTCTGGTTCTAAAATCTCTGAAATCATATAAACTGTTATTATCTGACCAGTTTAGCACTAGTTAATATATGTGTAATTTTTAAACAACTGCGGTATTGCGATAGCAGTATTATGCCAACGAGGCGCTGCATAGCAAACAGTTGCAAGTTGTTCCTGAAACTGAATTTACTTACAGTATTTTTTAAGCCTTTGATTTATGTAAATCAAACATTTTAAGGAACTGCAGACTTCCTGATAGAAGATGCCAATGAAAATGATGAGGTAAAGTGCTTAAGCTGTGAGTAGATCCACCGGCTGGCTCCTGGTAAAGCCTCCATTCGCCTTTCGCCGCTGGGGGTAGAGGTCATCGCACTCCCAGACGCGTTTGGTGTAAATCAATTCTCCGGCATACGTGAGCAGCGACAGCCTGCTCGGCCTCTCAGTGGCAATTACGAGCGCCCGAAGGCGGCAGGGCGAGGACGCGCCCTCGACGGGACGAATGCTCACCGGCTTATCGGTGAAGGGGGTCGACTCGGAGGGCGCCATGTCGTAATAAGGCGGCTGCAGAGGAAGCTTCTGCATCTCGTCGTCTTTGTCCAGATGGACCACCTTCAGAAAAGTCAAAAGCATCATCATTACTGGATAGTGCCACATTATGTAAGAACAGTGCAGTCTGGAATAATGTACAGTGAACCCCCGTAGAGAATGCGATTGAAAGTTCAGAGAAATGAAAACTGCACTGAATAGGTGTGAATGACACGAACGGTAGGCTGAAATATTGTCGTACAAGACATACACACATGCAATCTGGATTATGTTATGTAAATATGCGTGAGCGAAAGCAGCTTGAATTTTTTAAAGCATAATTGATGTCCTTTCAAAGTTCCATTCACCTCAAAAGTGATTCTTACAGGAATTCAGAGTAGCGGCGTTACATAGCGCTTAAGGGTCTATCTTCCCTCGCTCTTTTATGTGGTTTATTTTGAGGGGAGAATGTAAACTTTGACAAAGAATTGTTTGCTTGACAGCAGTTTCAACTTTCACAGCTCGGCTGAACTTGGCATTTGCATCGAGTTTACGGCTTGCGTGCGGCACAGGGCCATGATGTAAACTGTGGAAATAGCGCAGTGCAGATGCTAAAACAAATGTTGGGCTTCCAGAGCGAGAAATTCAACACACAAGAGCGCCCAATTTATCAGCATACATCCATACATTTTCTCAAGCGTATGTCCACATTAGGATGAGCTGAAGTCTATTCTAGGTGACTTTGGGTGAGCGGGCAGTACCCTACACTGATCGCCAGACAATTACAGGTCACATGGACAAATAAAACATTCACACTCACATTGACCCCTATAGATAATTTAGAGTCCTCAATGAACCAAACATGCATGTTTTTGGAAGGCGGGAGGAAGCAGGTACCTAGAGAAAAGCAATGCAAGCACGGTGAGAACAGGACGGAGATTCGAAAACCAGAACCTCTCCACTATGATGTGCCAACCACTCGGATGCCAATTATGAACGCAAAAGTTGTCGTTTGACATTTTGTATCGCTGTAATAATGTGTAATGCCTTCTTCCAAAAAAAAGGGTAGTAACTGTAATTATTTCAGTTTGTAGACACTATTGTTCTTACACAGACTTTCAAAAGTTAAATACGTGTTTGAACTGTTGCAAACCAAAACAGCACTACTAAATAGTCCCTCAGAATGAATTAAAGCTGGAGATTAAACCACGCTCTTTAACAAGAATTGGCCTTCAAGTTGTTTGGCAAAATATGTCCCCTTTAAAAAGGGGGGCAATTACTTTTCACATGGGGCTAGGTAGCTTTGAATATTTTTTTTCTTGGGTTATCTGTCTGATAGTTACAATTGTTTGCTGATCTTAAAGATTAAAGTGGGGAAACTATGCAAAAAAAAAGAATTTTAATTGTACATTCGATTTTCCGTAGTTGTGAATGTGAGAATGTGTCTATATGTGCCCTGCGATTGGCTTTGCAACCAGTCCAGGTGGTACTCCACTTCTCTTGTTAAAAGTCAGCTAGGGTAGGCTCCAGCTCACCAGCGACCCAAATGAAGATAATAGAAAATGGATGGATGGATATTTTTTATAAGAAATGCTTTTTTTTTTTAATGTAAGTAGGAAGTACCTGGATGTCATCGGATGTCAAGTGTCCCTTCATGTCGCTGTTCTTCTTCTTGGGCGGCGGCGGGGCGGGCTTGTGGGCCGGCGGGAGGTCGGTCCTGTTGAGAGGGAGACAGACAGAGCAAAGACAACGTGATACTCGGGCACCGTCAGCGCTGCCCACCCGTCACGTCCCCCTCACCTTCCACAGCACTCTGTAATGAGAAGGCCTGCCTGCACTTGCCTTTTTTTTGCACTCTTTCCTGGGCTTTTGATAGATCTGGACTTGGCGGCTGCGTGGCGGCGGCAGCCATGCGCCCTGCCCTTTCAAAGGCTGCAGACAGACACTGTGCTAACGAGAATGGGCTGTAATTGGACACTGAGGTGAGGGGGATGAGATGGCGGGTAGGGGTTAGAGGGAAGTTATGAGGGGGGGTACAGGTGGGCAAGGAGAAGCGCATGTGTGAGTCAGGTGTACGGGGTCGTTCGAGACTCATTGCGGACTGGTCCGTTGTGCTTGGATGTTGGAAATTGTAGTAAGGAATTCAAACAAGAACAAGTCCAGTTGCCTTGATTCAACCTTGGCGGTTTACAATGACCTGGATGACCAAGGATCTACACAGGCAAGGAGTTCAGAGCTTTTTTTTTTTTTGTGGCCATCTCCAGATACTCTGCTTTGATTTTGATTCATGCAGTTCTGAGGTTCATTGCCTCATTTCCGAGCCTGTCATCACATTTTATGCAGAGCGGACGAGGTGCGTGAGAATCACTGGTAGCGATGTTTATTTCTGCTGATATTGTCTCTTAAAAGCAGCATTTTTATTTCTTTTGTTGCTTAGTTGCTCGGTGCGGCCTGATACAAAATGGCCCACGATAGTTGGGTACCGCTGCTCGAAATTACTGTGATGAGCTATCCTCTTTTCCAGCAATGTCTTTTAAAATTATCCAGAATTTCATCATCTCATCATCTCTGAATGTGGAGTCCATATTTGTCATTGACCGGTCTAGGTGTTGGCAGTAATTGGTCAGTTATGCTCCTTCATTGGTCAGTCTAGTTTAAAGTCACGTTTCCACCAAGCGATCACTTCAATTCAGATCACCAGTGTCTGGGTAAATACCGTAGAGACTCTATTCATGTCACTAGTGACACACTATGCAAATGGTCAGTTATGCCTTGAGTTCAGTTGATTTGAGTTGAGTGTACTCCAAAACAACATTTCCACCAAGGAATTCATTACAGTTCAGATCCAAACACAACGCTATGGGTAAATACTGTAGCGACTAAATACCATCATTGGCACGGATGCGCATCAATCATGACACCCAACACAATTGGCCAGTTACACCACTCACACTTGTGTCAAGTCTTCTCCGCAAGCCACATTTTTATCAGTGAGTTCAGCTCAGTTCAGCTAATTAAGTTACTGTATAGGTAAATCCCATTGAGAATCCATGTCGTAATTGTCCAAGCTAAATGTCAGTCATGACACACGACGCCAATGATTAGTCAGTTACAACAAAAAGATTCTGCTTATAAAGGAAGAAATCAAATGGTAAACATGTCGTGATTGACGTGTGCCGAGATAATTGTTTCAGATGTCAGTGCCTTCGTGAGGTTGTCACACCTCAAAAACCTTCACACCAAAACGCGTTTGAGTCACATGTCCCTTCCAGACACGATATCGGGAGCCATCATGGATAATGAATAGGACACGCCTTATCTGCGCCACTCGCTGCCTCTCATTCGTGCTGGTTCGCATCCTTATTGAATAATGTGACCTTTTCCTGGCAAGGCCAAGCCGGCGTTTCAATGCGCAGAAAATTTGTGCATGAGTGCACCACTTAACTCTTTCTTTCACGCTCATTATTTACGCTCCAACAAAAAGCCCCCACCAGGCCAGCGCTTAAAAGAAAAGAAACCTCTAAAGCCACGTTTCCACCAAGGGATTCACTTCAGTTCAGATCACCAGGGTACAGGTCAACACAGGTGTACAGGTCTACATGTCAGTTATGACAAACAACGTCATCAAATGTTATGACTCGTGATTTCATTTGGCAGGCTACTCAAAAGTCAAGTTTCCATCAAGGGGTTCAGTTGAGTTGAGATCAGCACAGTTTATCGGTCGGTCTACATGTAAATTATGACACACAATGTCAGTGATAGTTCAGTTACTCTAGTCACTCTTCATTGGTAAGTCATGTTTCCAACAAAGGTTTCATTTCATATCACAACGGTACTGATAACTCCTGTAGAAACTCAAGTCATTAGTCGGTTTACATGTCAGTCGTAACACACAACATCAGAAATTGGTCAGTGATGTCACATACCCTTCAATCGCCAGTCTACTCTCAAGCCACGTTTCCACCACGGAATTCAGTCCAGTTCAGACCAGTTCACCACCATATGGGAAAATCCTGTAATGACCCCAGAGCATCATTTTCCAATCCAGTTCAGATCGGATCATCCACGGGATGCGTCATTCCTGCAGTGACACCATACCGTCATTGCCCAGCCCTTGTCAGTCATGACACACTGCCAGGAATTAGTCAGTCACACTACTCACATTTCATTGGTCAGTCTGCACTAAAGCCATGCTTCCACCAAAGGTTTAACTTAAGGTTTAACTTGGGACTTGTCTGTCTCGACTCTGGTAGAGACTCTATTCGGTTATTGTTATGAGACACAAAGCCAGCAATTGGTATTGTTACGCCTGTATTTGTCAGTTAACTCTAAAGCCATACTTCCCCAATCATGTTCAGTTCAAATCATCAATGTTTGGGTAAATAGATTGTCATCGGTTTGTCTACATGTCAAGCTTAACACAAGAAAAAAATGAAGATTTGCCAGTTACAGTCTACTCTTAAACCACATTGAATCAAGTGATTTAATTCAGTTTTGTTCACCAAGATACAGAAAATCCTGGAGTGACGACGGAATGGCATTGGCCAGGATACAGTCAGAGTCATGACAAACAACACAGAGAATTGGTCAGTTACACTCACAGAGGCTGCCGCGCCTCTGCCGGGTTCGTACAGCACCATCACGAACCCCGGGCGAAGTGACAAAAAGCCCCCACGCCATTGCAGCTCTGAGAAAAAAAGAAAAAAAGAAAAAGGCGAGGCATCCGTTTTCCCTGGTGATGAACGAGGAGCTGCAGAGCTCGCAGAGGTGAGGCGGCGGGCTCATTAGTCGACATTGTAATCTCGCTTACTTGATACAGACACAAACAAATAAGCTTTGACAGCTGCCTCAGAAAGAAAAAAAAGAAGAGAGAAACAAAATCTCATTTCCAGCCGCCATCAACGCAGCGTGACATCAAACAGCAGCGAGCGAGAGAGAAGCTGCCGAATGCCTCCTGCACTGACCTACATGAGGCTTCTTTTCAATAACATCACGCAACGTTTGACACTCTTTAACATCCACCTCCATGTTGGGATGAATTGCCTGGGTATACGCACATTTTGCAGCGAGATCTCTTCTTCAAACCTGCGGGGCCCTCTCATGATGACATTTCATTGGCAGCGCCGGCTCGGAGGGAGCCATCATGTTTCATGATGAGCACGCACACACACACACACACAACCCCCCCACACCCCCAAAGGCATCCACTTTTCTTCCTGTCGCACCGCCTTTTTCTCATTGACCACCATCAACAGATGTCACAATTGAGAGAATGCAGAGGAAAGTGGCATTGGGTTGAGATAAATTTTTTTGTCCATGGATTTTATGAGTTTGCGAAGGAAGGGGTAGCATGGTGAGCTCGTGGTTGGCACGTACGCTACGCAGCTCTGAGGTTCCCGGTTCGAATCTCAGCTCTCGCCTCCCCCGTGCGCACTTTGCAGGGACGCTTCTTTGATTGGCTACATTCCGTTTCACGTCACAAATCATGATTTCATGACATTGGCGTCCCACACACACACGGAGTATTTTGGTCGTAAATATTGAATACGTTCATTGTTGAAGATTATCGGCCCCGACTTGTTTCAGACACTAAAATCGGGACAAATCCACTCTTAACACACCTCAGACCGAAGGATCTTGTCGGATAATCTTATAAGACATAAGATTGTCTGGCGATGTAGCCCGCCTTTCACCCAAAGGCAGCTGGGATAGGCTCTGGCTCACCTTTGACCCTAATGACGAAAAGCACTCCAGAAAGTGGAGGAATAGAAGGACTGTGCAAGTGTACTTAACATATCAGTGATGAAGATGAGCTGTTTTTTTCCCCTCTGATATTTGTCTTGTCTCATCTGACATTCAGCCATATTGCTGCGTTTTCTGTCTAGGCAATCAAATATATAAAGCAGAATTATTAATATCCAAAAGGATTATGATGAGGTTCAGGTAGAGGTTAATATGTACGCCAAATATTCCAAAACAAGCAGCTAGGACGAGACGTTTTTGCGCTTTCTCGGTTGAACAGCTGGCGTCTACTTAATGTCCTTAACGTCTCTCTGCACACGTGCAGTGACGACACAGACTTGTTTCGGCAAACCTGCGCAAAGAGTGAGAACAAACCCACGGGAGAATATAATAACCGATGTTGTCGGATTAAAAAGTCATCAGTTTCAATTTGTACGCCTCCGCGGCACCAAAGGCTTCAAAACGGCAGCTGTCGGCGTCACTCGGGGGAACGTTTGACTCGCAGCCTGCCTAAAGGACGTCCCGTCTCGGGAAGTTGGGGTACAGTAGGAGTCAACAGACCCTTTTACGCTGCCTGTACAAGCTGTCACTGTTTTGTAAAAACGACACCGACAGGGAATGGGGGAACAAAATCGACAATTTTCCACCTTTGGAGCTCGGATCAAAGCTATACAGAGGCAGTGTGTAGGGGAATGCGGGATCGCAAGTACAAATCTGTTACCTGTACTTAAATTAAGTAGATTTTTCGGTAATCTGTACACGAGTGCCTTGAGATACAAGTTAATTTTTTTTCCATTTTTTCTCATTTTACTACCCTTAGCCAAATTAGCAATCTTTCATAGTCAATTCACATTAGCAAAGCTATGGGAACACATTGTTTTGATAGCATAAAAGCCTGAGCTAACGCTTCTCAATTTGAACACTATGTACACAAGTTAATAAAAGAGCAAAATATTGCGTGCAAAGAACGTTTTGGCGTGATGTTTTTTTTACCTGTACCTGTTCTTGGACTTTATAGCAGAGTGTGAGTACTTTTGACAGCTCTGCCGAATAGATGGGATATGTGACAGTATCGTCCTGCCTTTTCGTATACTGACTGCCACTGAAGTGCAGTTAAAGATTCAATTGTGTGTTGTCAACTGTAACATGCTAGGTTCTTTTTTCTATACCAAGGCAGGAAATGATCCGTTAGAAACGCCACATATTATGCAGGGGTCATTTTGACCAAACATCAAAACATCACTCCACCGGCTCCTTGTGACACGGTTGCAGCAATATCCCGCGTGGCTGGCAAGGCGGATCCATGCCTTGCTTTTAGGCTCTTGTGCTGCAATTTTCCAGCATCTCAGTACGATAGTGGCTAGCGTTTGGCCTTTAATGTCATAAGTAAAAATCCACGGTCGTTTATGTGTTTGCATAGGTTTAGGTACCATAAAACCATCGGGTTCCAATAATATGGTCAGCTGAAATGCAATAGTAAATGGTGAAATACAAGGGTTGGACTCTGAGGTAAGCGTTTGTACCTTATCCATGTTCAAAAAAAGTACATGAGTGTACCCTGAAGCAGGGGTTGTCATAATTTTTTGGGGTCCAGTGACACGTCTAGAAGAAAAAAAAAAATTCCCAAGTACCCGCTCATAATACCAACACCAACTACCAAGTGTACCCCTAAATGTCATATTAAAATCCAATGTCAATTAAAGTTAGTTTCGAGAAAGTCGTAAAGTTATAAAACCAATTTCAGATTTATTTAGATTAATTTTTAACGTCAGGAGAATAAATTATTTTAGTTTTTTTTAAAGAAGAAGTGGAAAGAGGACATTTTTTCAGGATTACAAACTGTAATATAATGAGAAGTCATGTTTTTCCAAGATAAAGTTGTGATATAATAGCAATGTTTATTATGTGTGTATGCACTTTTTTCAACAATGCAACATGTATTTCTAATTTTGTAGACCCCAGCGGGATACAATTATGTAGCAATAACTACATAATAACAGTAACAGTAATATATATGGATACTTTCTGAATAAATGCTCTTCCACACGTCAAATATTTAGCAGCCATTTCGTCCCTGGACAAAGTTGATCAAGCTAACTCGTATGCGCGCAGCATACATGTCACGTAGTCGAAGTCCGTTGTCCTTTCTAAACTTCCCTACACCTCAGCTGTGCCACGTTGCAGTAATGAGGGCGGCAGCCGTTCGGGGGGCGAGCGACACTAATGGAAGCTGACAAGCGCCACACGCCTGCGGCCAGTAGGAAGTGGCAGGCGGGGGAGGGCAGGGGGAAAAGCGCCAGCTCCATCCAGGTTTGCACTCAGGCGTCCACCTTGACGATCTCTCGCTCACCACGCTCGGCTGGACACCAAAAGCTCAGGGCAGCTTAAGGGGAGATTTAAGGGGGATAGCGAGGGGAAAACATTGCTAATCCCCAAATTGAGAGGAGTAATCTGGGCGGGAGATTTACGGGCCAGGACCTACAAGGCACTCACAAAAAGGAGGCCCTCTCTTGACCAACAGTTATGACCCGCAGGTGCCATTTTTACAGTAGCCAATCAGGGTGAACCCTGTGGGGATCACGGTGCCGCTGTTTGACGAGGGCGGAACAACACTGCCGAACGCTGGGGCTGACCCTCTTTCTGCTCTCATTGATTTCTGCTGATCACAATCTTATTTGGCAATTTAAATGCTAATGATACTTTTAATTGCACGCCAGCAATGAAAGCGATGTGATCTTCAGGAGGCAATTACTTTCGTGCTTTGTCTCGTGGACTGCTACAAGAAAAAAAAAAAAAACACAAGAATGCAACAAATGTCTTTTGTTCTTGCACACGTTTATCCCCAAAAAACAAATTCTGGCTTTGGAGCAGAACACTTAACTTTACAATTATACACAGCCGGTTTACATCCCGACCTCAGGCATTGGTAGATTACACATAGACTGCTACGACAAGATGATAACACCGCATCTACAGCATTTCACATTCAAGCACCAGTTTAGGACCAATTAACTACATTGTGACACTTTGGTAGACAGCTTCAAGCTACAGGAGGTCAGCATAACAAAGGTTGCATACAAGAACTTATTGTCGTTCACACCTGGTGTTAACGCGCGTTTGCGAGTTCACACCTGCACCGACACGTGTCGTCAGAAGGAATCATATTCAAGATGTGTTCAATAAAGCGATGACGTCGGGAAACCATGGCGACTGTGAACAAGCGCTCTCGGACCACGTGTGAGAATCGTGCAACCTGTTCTCACGAGAAATTAGCAGGATTGGATACAAGATCACACTGTAATGAGCAGAGAACTGTCAATATTTGGAGTGTTGAGGAGCACACGTTATTGTCTTGCGAAGCCAGTAAGCGTATGTTGTCATCATCGCTTGTTGATCAGTTAGTGTGCAAGATGACACAACAACTTATTTCCTCTAAAATCCAAAACAGTAGAAAGTCCAAACAACAAAAAGCAAAAAAAAAAAAAAAAAAAAGACAAATAAAAACCAGATTTCTATGTGCAAGCAATTATCAGGGGACTAAATGCTATGAATGTACCCACTAAATTGTGGACAATGTTTGATAAAAATGTATTAAAAAGATGATGGCTTACTTTGACTTAAATATTACTTCATATTTGTTGTTCGTGATTTTACGACCACGGGAAAATAACAATTTAAAACACATGCATTAAGTATTTTTTTGCCATGGCGCACCAGTACATCTGTACTGGTGCGCCATGGCAATATAGCGGTTCAGACTCCGTGGCCCTAACTACTTGCAGATTTTAACTTTCAACAAATCTATTTTTTAAATCGAAATTTTGTTCAAAATTAGCTCATTTATGCAGTACACTATTACTCATCATAGCACTGTATTTTGTCCCAGTGAGTAAACAGGTACAGTCTGTATATTTACAGTATTGATGCATTTCTGTCTAGAATGTGTTTTGAAAAGTGCGTGAGTGTAATTTCTATTTCAATTTTTAGGATTGCAGTGAGCCATAGATTTTCACTTTTGGGGGTTTCACTGGAGCGTGTTCAGTCTATTCACCGCGTCTTCTCTTGTGAATTAAGTGGTTTTACACTGAACCATGAAGATTGGAGCTGAAGCTGCCTCCAATGTTTGATCATTGGAAGGGGATACACGCAAGAGGAATTTTGGTTTCCAGTGGAATAGGCTGCGTGCGTTAATCCAACTTTAAAAGGGTGGGATGCGGTCAGATTAAAGCGTCACAAGCATTTTAAAAGTCTGGTTACAATTGACTCAGAGCAATAGTTTTGCTTTCTATCCATCTTTGTTGCAGTGATACGACAAAACAGTCAAATAGAAGTGTTTACAGTTGCTCTATTCGCATTATTTTCTGTGGAACCTACAGTTATATCAACTATTCAATAAGAACTCACCTATTTGCAGTTTTCTGCATATTTCTTTGCTCTTTCTGGAACGCCCTAAGATGCCATAAGTGCCTCCGAAGCCTGGGCTAATAGGAAAGTAATTACTGCGTCATTGACGTATGTTTAAGTGATGCATCTTTGACTGTTGTAAGATTGAGAGGGACTTTGCCGCATGTATGTTTTTGCACTGCTGAGTCGCTAATAAAAAAACAAATGATCCATGATTTTTTAAGAAGAGTTTGAAATGATATTAAAGTGTTTTGGGATCATAGTTTGGGGTATATTCATGATTGAAACTATTAAAATAGGACATTTTTAACATTTTGGGGGAGGGGGTTTCAATGATTTGCGGCACGCTCGGTTTCCTACCCCCTACATTTTCCCTACTAAATTCCAGTAAGAACATTTTGGTGGTTGATATCGTGTTCAGACTGTGGTGTGTGCGCATGTCGACGACCAGGTGTGAACATCCCCTTGGAAGCACTTGTGCATTATTCAACATCGTCTTTTTCTTTTTTTGTATCTTCAACATCCTCTTTCCCGCTCAAGTCACGTGTCCTTTCAGTCCCAGCTGTGGAAGTCTGTTGACGACATCCAGCGTCACCAGGGTTTCCCATGCCGCGTTTAGAATTTAGCAGAGATGGCGCCGTCAAAGTGATTTATACTGCCGAACGTCTGCAACTGTGTCAATGTCAGGAAGGCGAGTGAGCAAATTCATTTGGCGAGGGGGGTGCGCCGATGCCACGCTTACAATTGCCGATGCATTTTCAGGCAGGGATGGTGTCATAAATCACACAGGAGGTGTGCAAGAGCGATGAACACATTCGCCTCAGACTATCGCTTTTGACAAACGCCTGTCTGTTTTGATAATCATTCGACGTTCGGGCCACTAAACGGCCGCATGATTTATTAGCCTTGACCGACGGCGAGTCTCGCAGTGTGCCGCGTGGCTGGGGCAAACACAATCAGCCATGTTGGTATCGACGTTGAGAGTTTGACAGTCCCTTCTGCATCTTGAAGCAATGACCTATATTTACAACCTAAATTTTAATATTTTTTCTATGAAATAGTATTCATTTATTCCCAACAGTCTGTTATCTTCATTTCTTCGTGGTTCTCTTGGCTGCACTGAGTCGAGAAAAATATCCAACATCCACATACAATGTTGTATATTTTCTCTGACAAATTCTGTCCAATCAGATTTCAGCCTCTATGTGTTGCCATGCGAATCCAATCTGCCTAGGGAGTTCAGAATCATGAGCTTAAAATATAACTTAAACTATGTTAGCAATGGGACTGTTTCTTGAACCAATCACATTTCAAATTCGCATTAACACCTCGCATTAACATCAGAATTCTTCCATCCTCTGATTGATTAGTCAGTCAAACCAAGTTCGACGAGCAAAACACATCCGAAGCGATCTGCGCACATTAAAGAAGAAGTTTGCAATTTTATTGTAGCTCTAATTGGATTTTTAATCCATCATGCTTGAGGAAAAACAACCAATTAGAAACAGACGAGGTGTCAATCATTTGCCAGTGCACTCACGGGGTACACTTGTAGCGGACACAGCCCCGCTGCCTCATGCTGACCTGTTACTTTGGGCTTCAGGAGCTTTGCTGAAGCTAGGGCGGAATATCCACCTCAGAAAAAAAAAAAAATGCCCACCCTTGTTTGCAGACAACTGGGCATGCTCGCAGACAGAAGGCGAGCGAAGAGACCTCTGGCAGTTGACACGATTCAGAAGCGACGTGGAAAAAGCAACATTTCTCCTCGACGGGTACGTTCATCAACACTTTTGATTGATGATTGTAGGCCCACATTCCCCCCCTCCAAAAAAAAAAAATGTATCCGATAACATTTCGTGTTATAATTACAAATAAGTCATTTTACCAACGTAGCAGCTGTGCTTAATGCCGGAGTGTTTACAGCGCTAATGCTAGCTTAGTACTGCTAGTGCGACTGTTTCATTGAAGTTGGATATGTGCTCTCTGTGACTACGGTATCACGAATACGCACTTTCAGGGGCGTTTCTTGAGTCAGATTCTTGACGGGGGATTAGTGAACACACAGCAGTACATTCAAATTTTGCTAGCAGTTTTAACAATGCAAACTTCCCCTTTAATATAATCAGCTCCCTGGTGTGTATTATGCATTTCTTTTTTTTTAACTTTCAAAGTTTTTGCCATGTATATTCAATAAATATCAATTCTGAACTGCTCCAGATTTGTACATGACACAGTTGCGTGCAGTCATATTGCAGTATTGCAACGTGATAGTGGTGCTATTAATCGGTGGATTAAGTCGGCTAAATCGTCATTGGAGGCCCAGATAAAAAAGAAATGCGTGGCCCACCACTTAATACAACTAATAATCTCCAACATTCACTTGATTAAACATGTGAACACATTTCATCATAAGACACTGAACAAAGTGGACACTTAAAGCTCTAAGTCGTTTTATGATGACAGCGCATGCACAGTTACACACCACGGACACAACTCTTGTCATGCATTGGCGACGGCAATCATGCACGGCGACTGATAGGGTGTGGAACGGCGAGGGCAGGCTGGAGGGGGTCTAAGAACAGCAGACAAAAGGAGAGGAGGTTGCACTACTCTTAACAAATGACTATCGGAGAGATTGGGCTCATGGGAAGATAACAGCAGCCAAATCCTCTATCAGATCATGGATGATTTTCCTCTGATTAGCAATTTGATTTGATATGTTTGCCGGTAGTCTGCCCGAGCTCGCCCAATCAGATAAACTTGGAGCTTGATAGTCCTCTTAAGGCTTTTAATGAAGTCTGATTTATCGAAGTTTATCAAACGAGACAGTATTATTTGAACAAAGTTTGACATCAAACATGCGGCGCCTTTTTTTTGTCTTTTTTTATTTTAAGACGAGGCGGCCCACTTTTTTGTTCTTTTTTTTCTCACAGCGGCGTGCTCAAGTACGTCACTTGCAGGCCGCCGTTGGAGGCGGGCAAGAGAATAGAGGATCCGGGGGGGCAGGGCTCAGCGGGGGACAGACTGGGGTCAGGTGCCTCTACTTTCCTTGTGGCGGACTCTGGCTTCTCTGCAGCCTGTGTCACGCAACTGTCAGTAACAGCCGCAACGGCGATGCTGAGGGAGGCGAGAGCGGGAGACAGACAGACAGACAGCAGTTACTTCCACGTCACAGTGAGAGAGAAAAGACAGATTAGCAGAGGGCGGGAGTGGGAGACAGAAAGTGGTGGTGGTGGTGGTGGCCGGGGGGTGTTAAGAGGCTACTACAATTCCTTTACAATCAATGTTTCCCAACCTTTTTTGAGCCAAGGCATATTATTTACATTAGAAAAACTCTCATGGCAAATCACCAAACAACAAAGGTGGACACAAAGGTTAATGTGTACCTTTTGCCATCCAGTGGAGGAGCACTTAATTGTCCTGACTGTGACTATACATCACTGGCATTCAAACACAATTTTTTTGTAATAAGTAAATTTCTGACCAATGACTCATTCACTGCCGTGGACGTTTAGAATCGTCATCTGGAATCCAACTGTTTACTGCCATTGGCGTAAATACTTGTCAAGTACGTTTTTTAACGGATACGTGTGGAAGAGGGTCTCGCCCAGCTAGTCCGTGAAATTCCGGTTTGTAAACTTCTGTAAAGACTGACACATCCCTGCAGATGCCGGCATTGCAACACTTTGGCTTTGAGGTCAGAACAACTTTTGAGTAGAAGATTAAGGTTAGGTGGTCAATCACGTTTAGGCACCTCCCACTTGAACAGAGTATGTATACAGTATATCATATAAACACTATGTGTCTCGGAAGTAGAAGAAAGTGGAAACAAAAGCTATTTGTTTAAAAACTCATCTATTGGTTGTTTTTTCTGCTTGCCAAAGCCCTATCTAAATAGCACAGTAATTGGTGTCAAGGAAGTATGTTGAAGTGGTACATCTCGACTGAGAGACAAGCTTTGGATGTCGGGGAAGATCATTCATGAATCAAGCGCCTGAATTTTGCCATGAAGCATCTTGTTAGAGAACAGCAAGTTGTGCAAAAAGTACTGAAATGTTGAACAGGTGGATTCATAAGTTTATAAGTCAAATTAAGTTCACCTTTAAAGGTTGTAGTGCATTTTAGGTTCATCCTGAAATTTCACCTGAAAGCCAGAAATCCCGAACCTTTTGTAAGTGGTATGCGTGCGCTCGTTTTGTAAATATTCCGAGACATTTGGCCACGACATTTTCCGCAAGGAGTGCTCTTTGCATTTTTTTACGAGAGCATGGCAGTAACCTTGGCAACCGAGCAACGAGCTATCTGCCAAGACCAGGTGTCTGCAGCAGGGGCAATTAGTGAGATGCGACGTGAGCTCTCACGCTTTGGTCCTCATAGCTTTTCGCGATTCTCTCCGCAACAAACAGATGGCTTTCTTTTTCCCCCCTCCACTTTCACAAACAACATTTGGAATAATTTTAGCTCAGTGGCTTGTTTCTTCTCAGCTGCATCCCTCTGTTACCTCAGCTGTGCAGCATCTGGCCACGTTGAAGAGTTTATGAACCCAGCTTTGTAAAAAGGCAGATTAGCCGATAAACTTTAAAAGCAAGCTGCCCGTCTTAAAAATCTTACACTGGAACGCTAACAATAAATAGCAAATTGATCCACTCGTTGCGTTTTTAAAGACCTGTTTGCATTGGAAAACAATTTTTCACAATGTTAAACAGATCTTTGTCAAGGCGGCTTAAGGAAGTCAAACTGAAGAATTAATCTTTGATTAAAATTCTTTGATCAAACAAAAGAGCTTATATTAACTTAACGACCCTGCTACAGTATATCGCACATTTTAAAATGATCCTTTATGTATTTCTACAGTATACAGGCAAATCAAAATTTAGAGATTTGCATGGCTTCGGTGTAGTACCACGTTGTGCCGGCAGGACTGAACTCTACTAACCCCCAAACAAAAATGTCACAAATGTATATATCCTGAAATAATGATGATCGCAACTCAGAAATGTACTTAGTGTGAAATCTGGGCTTGTTTAGTTGAATACAAAGCTTTTGTTCTGTTGTATGAATGGCAGCAGGTGGATACAGGGGTTAATTGTACCTTCTGCTCTATAGTGGAAAAGCATTTACCGGTAATTACCGCTCGCACAGATAGGTGAACAAAACTACATTGTTTGTAGTAAATAAATCATTTTTGGAACAATTAACTAAAATTGGATAATTTCCCACAATGATCTCTCAAAGCACATTGTGGTTGGGAATCACTGTTCAAGAATTACAAGGAAGGTCCGAATATCTCACTCATTTCCACCCGGCGTGAATATTCACCAGAAAATAATATTATCAAACCACTTAAAAGTCTTCCTCCATTTTTTTCTGCCATCACACTGAGTAACAGCATGGTTCTCAGAATGAATGGGTTGGAGGCGGCGGCCTCGTTGCACTATTAACTCCTGGCGAATGGTGTTTTTGTGCCTTTCAAAGCCCTCGTCTCTCTGGAGGAACGACATGAGTTCACATCTAATCTCCCGGCCTACCTCCCCCTGCCCGACAGCACTCTTTTGGCAAAAGCTCTCGCTACTCACAGGTCATTATCTGTCTCCGTGCGGGTCTTCTGCTGGCGCCGGTGGACCATGACCACGGTGACGGCCACGCCGATGATGAGGCCGATGGCCACGACGCCTCCGAGGATCCCGATAACGCCGCCCGGGGGGCCCTGCGCCATCGGTTTTTCTGCACAGGCGGGAAAGAAGAATGATAGTGTCAGCATGCAGCCAAGACAGAAACTGTTGCTGAGCCATCGTGGATTAGAGGATGGCAGGGAAGGACGGCAACATGTGGCAGGATTCATTCTGCAGTGGACGCATGAAAACAGTCCCCCAAAAAAGCAGGGTTTGTCTGCAAATCGACTATGTAAGTAATTAAAAAAAAAAAAAACAAAGACGTGGGGTTGAAAAAGGTTATGGGAGATGTGAGGAAAAACAACTGTATTGGCAGAAACGTGAAACCAAAGGTCCAATATTTCACAAGAGACAATTGTATGGAGTCAGTGCCTACAAATCCGAAACAAGCTGCACATCTTGTAGCTTTCCTAATTTTGATTGAGCTCGGAGCCATTGAGAAAAGCCATTAAAAGAAGGCTTTTTTTCTAGTAGGATACCATTTGTGAATGCTTCCAAGTCAAACACAATCCATTCAGAGATGCCGTTGGACATTGCCCGTAGAGGGGAGTGAGTCCTGTTCATCATGGGAATTAACTTCCAGACCGCCCCACATAGCTGGAAATCCATGATATAGTGAGACCAAAAAGATTTTTTAAATAATTTAAGCCTTAAAATATTCCGTCCCACAAGCTGTTTTAACATTAGACTTATTTTTTTCTGGCGCATTCCCTCATGAGGGTCTCGGGCCTATCCCAGACTTTGAGCGAGAGGTAGGTTACACGCTGGAGACGTTCAATTGCAAGGGCTACAAGACAAGCAATCATACTCTCAAATTCACACCGATGAACAATGTTTGTTTTCATCCCACTCAACATGGATGATTTAGAAAAAAAAAACATTCAATCACCGGGAGAACATGCAAGGTCGCTGAGATTCCGGAACCTCCCGACTGAGAGGTAAACCATTAGCCCACCTTGCTGCCCTGACTTGTTATTTTGGACTGGAACGTAACCCCTGCAATGGAGGGAGGATTACTGTATTTCAATATTTATTACTTCCTGTCTAGGGGAAAAAGTTGGCTCAAACACAGTATATTGTTGTAAATTTCTTTTATTTTCTTTCATACAGTCTCGAGCACACCCATTCGGTTGGAAGTATTGACACGAGCAGCTGGTTAAAACATTCAAACATGAAATAAGCATGAAACATATGAGGTTCTTTTTACATGCTTTTCTGTAATTTAGTTACACTATTTTGATGGATTGAGGTGTTTGCAGAGAGGAAGAGTAGTGTAACTAGCGCAGGTGTGGTTCCTGGCCAATGGCCAAACTACTAACAACTATTATCAACTAGAAATCTTTGCTGAGGATAAAGGAGAATGTTGCATCAGGAAGGGGATCCAGTGATTTAAAACTGAACCTCAAAATTGATAATGTTAAGAAACATCTCAGTTTTTTTTCCCTGCATATAAAATTTGGACACTGATGCTGTCGCCTAATTTTGGGTCCACTCTGGCTCTAAAAGCACTGAACCCGTTATTATTTGACAAGTGTTGAACTAAGTTGGGTGTCATATGTAACTGCAATTGACGGGGTGGCGTTGTACCAAAAACAGTTGAAAGTTGCTCACAAAATGTCGAAGAAGATGAAGCATTGGAGCCCCAAATCATTTGCATTCCTATTACAAACATGTCGGATGATTACGCTGATTTTTAAACAAGATATTGTTTATATGTAACCAAGCACGTTAGGAAAATACAGAGCTGATGTTGGTCAAGTGACCATAAAAATCTTTGTGACCTAGGTGTGCATGAAAATATTTATTATATAAAACTCGGAGGACAACATTTTCTGCCTATAGCTGTGAAGTGTGTCAATGAAATTGCACAAGCCAATGTTCCAAGACCATTTAACACATTCACTGCCATTGACGGCTTTAGAAATCAAATATCCATGTTAACTGGGAAGGCTGGCAGTGAATGAGTTAACAGGGTCAAATTTAGCTAAAGTTAAAGTTGCTGTTCAATTGTAGACACATACAATGTTGTTATATTTCAAGTAATAGGGTTGTTAGTTTTTTATAAGAAAACAAATATACTTCAGAGAAAATGTGTTTGTTTGGGGGTCAGGGTCATACGCAAGCTTGCAAATGATTAGGATGGGACCACTACGGCCTCAAATTGAGCTCGGAAAAACCCTGCGTTACTTACTGTAGTGACCCGTTGGAACAAAGACAACAAGAGGACGTGTTCACAGGATCTCTTGAACTCTAATGTCTCCTAGATAAAATGACAATTTACAGCTGTGTCCGAAATGGTCACGGCCATCTGTTTCCTTTGGTATCGGTAAGGTTTTTTGATGCTCCGCAGCCACGCTGATGTGTGTTACAGCATGTCGAAGCCGTCCGTGTGAGAGTGCCCACCGGGGACCAATCAGCGGCTGAGGGCTGCAAATTCTCGCCATCTCCACTTTGAAGTGGAGAGCCGCCCACGTGATGGCTCCATTATTATATGGCTATTCCTCCCCGCGGTGACAAGACAAGGCCTGGCTCGCCTGCTACCCTGATTCATTGCCCATAATCATGGATTCTCAGGGGGATGTCTTTCATATGAGCGCATGATAGCGTGTTAAAGAGTCCTTGTGACGCAATAATGGCTACCTCAGAGTCGGCCAGGTGTTTCTTCAAGCACAATTTTCACGATTTGAAGCCCATTCCCTGACCTGATTACAGTGAACCCCCGCATAGTCGTGGTTCGCTATTCACAAATTCACATTTATTTTTCTTGAGCTATATAATGAAAAAGCTTACTCTTTCCAGGTCGCTGCATATTTTTGTGCTTTTTCTATAATGCTGTAACATACCACAAGATGGCATCAAAGCCCTGACTGATAAAAAAGTAGTAATTGCTGTCAAGGACATATGTTGTAGTGATACATAAGGTTGTTAGCTGATTTTTTTTTTTTTTTTAACAAATGCTCAATTATTTGCGCAAACAAATGCACTGATTCACTTCTTTTGGGTGTATTTTGTCCTCTTTCTGTAACACCCATCCATCCATCCATTTTCTGCCGCTTAGCCGAGGTCGGGTCGCGGGGGCAGTAGCTTTAGCAGGGACACCCAGACTTCCCTCTCCCCAGCCACTTCATCTAGCTCTTCCGGGGGATCCCGAGGCGTTCCCAGGCCAGCCGAAGGACGTAGTCTCCTCCAGCGTGTCCTGGGTCATCCCCAGGGTCTCCTCCCGGTGGGACGTGCCCCAAACACCTCACCAGGGAGGCGTCAATCAGATGCCCCAGCCACGTCATCTGGCTCCTCTTGATGTGGAGGAGCAGCGGCTCTTCTCTGAGATCCTCCCGGATGACCGAACTTCTCACCCTATCTCTAAGGGAGAGCCCGGACACCCTGCGGAGGAAACTAATTTCAGCCGCTTGTATCTGGGATCTTGTTCTTTCGGTCACGACCCACAGCTCGTGACGCCACAAAATGGCATCAAAACCCGGGACAGTAGTATAGTAGTAATTGTGTTAAAGTGACAAATTTTGACTGTTTAAGGGGAAGGAAACATAAACATTTTTATCAGGGGGCTCGGCCATTTTGGGCAGCATTGACCTCTGCTGTCAACTGAAATTAACGACACAAGTGCCCTCGCGCTTGCATTCCAAATGTCATGTAACCAAACATGAAAATTTAGGATATCGCGCTTTCCATCTATGCTGCGATAACTAGCACAGCTACGGTTTAATTGCATGATGATCTGAACAAAAGTGTAGTGAGTTTGGGTTAAAAAAAATAAAACACATTATAAATTTTTGTCTTTTTTTGGGGGGGCTGGAACGGATTAATGGTATTTCCGGTCAGTTCAGTGGGAAAAGATTGTTTGAGATACGAGTGTTTTGATTTACGAGCATGGTCACTGAAAAATTTAACTGTTATTAATGAGTAATTACAGATATAAACGTTCTTAGTGTGGTGCTAATGACTTGCGCTTTTACCTTATTATTATTAACCCCTATTATTGTAAACTGTTTAATGTGACATAAATTCAAGTGAAATCAAACAGTTTTCTTCATAGACTCACACCTATTTTTTTTTTATGTGATGTCCCAAAAACATGAAAATCAGCTTTGAAGCACGTGATGTAGCTGCAACATGGCAACAGCTAAGCCACAGCAGTTACTGTTCTCACAGTGCTGCGCGGTCTGCGAGGCAGTGGGCTGGATTTCACGGGCCCTAATGCAAATGCCAGACACAATACAGTCAGTTGTGTAAGCAACACACACATGCACACAGACTGGATCAGAATGCCAGTTCCCTGTCGCGTAGCCCGCAGGCGGCCGGCATGGAGGATTTTAGACCTCGCGGTGCATAAAGTAAAGGGAGCGATTGCGCTTCACAGGTGTCATCAAAAACTGAATCCCTCATTTTGTGTACACGAGCTGCATCCGACATCACAAATCCTCACATGGAATGTCCATGATGTGGCTGGAGGCTGTTGATGAAGAGGTTTTTTTTTTTTTTGTTCTGTTTTGTTTTGTTTTTTGCCTCCTGAACAACAGCGGCGGAAAACACCACACACCTTGGCTTCATGTTCAATGAGGCGGACGTGAGCTGGCGTGACGGCCAGCTCACGCCGGCTGAGGAACAACCGCTTGACTGGCGTGACGGCCAGTCAAGCGATTGTTCCTCAGCTGCAGTCAACATGTTTTCAAGGACAACACTCAATGGTTTCACGCAGAGACACGGTCCTGACAAAACGACATGCACTACAGTATATACTGTATGTAAATGTATAAATACACCTCTGGAAAGAATTAAGAGACCATATTGCCACCATTTTCATTTTCTGCAATTAAATGTTCAAAATCATAATATATGGACAGTGGTGCCTTATAATACAAGTGACCTAACCTTTTTTTTTTTTTTTTTTTTTTTTTTTTTTTTTAGCTAAGAGCCATCATTCCGCTGATTTTTTGCTTTGACTTATGAGAAATAATATCGAGATAAGAGCGTTGCATAGTGGCAGTGAACTCAATTCAACTCACTTCACAATGAGCAGCAGTTTGGCAGGTTGTGAGCAATTCGTCAAAAAAAGACACCTCAAACTGTTTTTAATGCCAATCTCAGTTGACGTTTACCGTCAGACTAAACATCTATCAAAGAGAATTACACATTTTTTTTTTTAAAAAACAACCACATAGTTTAGCCTTAGAAAGTCAGCTTAGCGTAACGTTAACAAACAATGCCAAACACAATAGACAGGCTAACCAATAGCATTGACATGGTGGTGTTATAACGTTTCAAGCAATGGATATTTGAACACAAACATGCATCAACAAATGTAGACAGACAATAAAACAATACTCACACGCATATATTCTTTATCCTCTGCAAAAATGATTAATATTCCCGCAGCATATTAAGTCACTTGCGTTAGTTGTAAAACTCTTCCTCATTTGTGTCTGCATGCTGCCCCCGGTGGCCAAGTTGCACATACCAGAAGGAGCCACAATGCATTGATCATGATGCAAAAACTGTAAAGTTTTTTACCAGTAGGCCTACTATACTGTACGTTTTTATAAAGTAAAATATTATAGAGTGCTATTTTCCAAGTCAACATTTGTGTAATAAAACTATAAGAATGTAAAACTACTCGTCAGATAGTGCCAACTAAAAAATAAATACATGTATGTCGTTGATATTGACCTAAAAATGCATTGTTCCAGATGGATGATCAATTGTATTATCTGTCCTCAGCTGTTCACTGAAAAACTCAGCTATTCACGTATTTATGTGCTATTCCTGAAATGCCCTGAGATGCTGCTAAACCTCAGCATAATAGGAAAGTTGTAATTGGTGTCAAGGAAGTATGTTAAAGTGTTACATCACGACTGTATAAAAATCTTCGTACGTCAGGGAGGAGGAAAGTTCCGTGTTTGCTCGCCATGAAAGCCTAACTGTGACCCATTTCCAAGTAATTGTTTGAAATCTTCCCCTGTGCAGCGCTCAGCAAACGAAGAGGACTTTCTCCTTGTTGTCGAGCGAACGGCGCCTCTCCGACAGTGCGCGGGTGCACCACATCGACCGCTGAGAAAGTGGTGGCAAATAAAGTAGTCATTATCCTCGCCTTGTATGTGGCTGCAAAACACACTGGGTGGAAATGAGTGCTGCGCTGCTCAGTTTGTTTGTGTCAATAAAGTCATTGCAGAGAAAGATGCCAAACATGCCAAGCGGATAAACCTTAGCTTGCTTTGCTAACTAATGTTATTAGTAAGATTAGTAAGCAGCTTTGCAAATTTTCCATTGACGCACACACACACACACACACACACACACACACACACATGGTAAAAGTTAAAACTGACCTACAATCAGTATAATGTTTACTGTTAATTTAACAAACGGTTTATGTTGTGGTTGTAGTTTGCAATAGTGTACAACTATACTGCATCATACTGAGAGCCTTATTTAGCTACATAAGATAATAGTTAACTATGATCCAGTGTAATTCCACACCGCATCAAACTACCACCACAAAAACAAACACCTCAAGCTCATGCATTGAATCTCATTAGTTTGTACCTAATGAAGTGACCTGTGGGTGCATTTCAAATGTCAGCAAAACAAAAGAACACTTATTTTTTTTTGGTATGAAAATGACCCGTTGAACGACTTCATAATGCGTGTTCAAACTCAATCTAAGTGATGTTCGAATATGTCTGGCAGCCGCCACTGAGACATTACAATTGATTTACAATAAGTGTAACGCAGCCAAGCGTACGCACCACTCCTCCACTGTGACACGCTTGACCTTGGCTTATTTGCCACTCTCATTATCCTCCGTTCTTGTCTGAATGAGGAAGAGCATTCATACAGATGTTGTTCTGACCCCGCAAAAGTATTTTGAATTTTAAATAATATATAATATTTTCTCTGCTTTTTCGAGGATTTACCACTTCCAAATTAAACTTTTTTAATGTCACATTTCAAATTTTTTTCCACCATTTTAATTAATTGCACAGCATTTCAATCCAGCATCAGCTCTTCAGCATTCAACAGCATTTCTAAAGAATTTGCATTCACTAGGCATCATTATTAGTTTTGCCGCTCCCTGGAAGGTGGCAGCAACCTTCATTCTGCGGCACGAACTCGGCTGCTGTTCTTCGCCGCTGCACTTGATGTATGAGCAATTGTTGTTGCTCTCCGCAGCATGCAAACATCAGCGGCTTCCCGAGCGCTCGCTTCCTGTCAGCTATTGCTAGGGCCCCAAGGACCGTCGTCATTGCAAACAGAGTTTAGGGCGATACACCGATTGATTTTTGAAGGCCGGGTGGCACAAGTTGGCCATGGCTGGGGGTTAAGGGGGGATGTGTTATGGAAACTGACTTTTCAGTTGTTTGTATATAAATAGTTGTCTCTGGAGTGACTGCCCAATCATTAATGGTGATTTTAAAGAACCACGTAAATCTCTCGTGGAAGGAGACTGAGTCCAGCCGCGATAGCGCTTACCTGCACAAATATCAACTGTTAAATTTCTTGCATTAACGGATTTCCATAGAAATTGGGTGTTTGGTGTGGGATTTTGTATCGCTTGGTTGGAACACTGCCGCCATTACCGGGTGCCTAGACAAATGTCAACAATTAAGTCAACTGCCTAAACGGGTAGCCGTAGAAGTCAAAAAGCGAAAAAAATAATTATTCTGTCGCACAGATTTTGTATCGCACAGTCGGTGCGGTACGAGACAGAAAACCGTCACGGTAGCATTTACCATAATTTCTTGTGTATAATGCGCATTTTCTTTTCCCCAAACAATTGTCAAAAGTCAGTCGTGCGCATGGTATAGGGGAAAATGAGAAAAACCTTCACATTTTATAAATGTATGCTGCCACCTAGAGTTTATGAAAAAGGTGTATACTTTCATTTTAGTATGCCACCACCACCTGAGGTTATGAGAAAGGTGTACACGTTCATTCTAATATGCCACCGACACCTAAAGGTTATGACAAAAGTGTAGCCTACATTTTCATTTCAATATAACAGGGGTACATATGACTATATCACTACTATATATATACAGTTGTGCTCCTACGTTTACATACCCTGGCAGAATTTGTGAAATATTCTTTTTTTTTTAAATACAACTGATGACTGAACAACAACCATCATTAATTTTTTTATGGTTATGATTTTTTTTAATGATAATGCTTTTCTGAAATGCTTGACAGTTTAATTTGAATCCCATTAAAATAAAATTAAATGTGCTTCACCTGGCCCTTCATGTTTTCTTCAAAGAATTGTACCCATCTTACAAATTCTGCCTGAGTAATCAAACATATGAGCACAACTGTGGGTTTTCTCATTTACTAAATAAAAGTAGGGTTTTGAATTTCAAAATAAAAGCAAGTAAATAAAAACAAAGTATAATGTGTTCAAATAAAGTGCTTATCTTCAGAACAATTCTTTGGGAAAAAAATACAGATAATACTTAATGTTTTGATCATATGTGTAGAAGCAAAATCATGCATTGTAATAATGCATTATACATAGGTAGAAGGATTTTCCAGGATTTTGAGGTCAACTTTGGGGGTGGGTATTATACATGGGTGCGTGTTATACACGTGCCATTACGGTATTACCAGGACAAATGACAACCGCTATTTGTTAGTTGCCTAAACGGGTTGCCATATAAATGGGGAAGAAATTAAATTTTGCATTGCTTGGTAGCCACGGGATGAGACAGGACATATTTAGCTGCTTAAACAGTTTGCCATATTAATCAAAATGGGAAGAAATGGGGAGTACAGTGTGTGATTTTGCATCGCTCGGTCGCCACAGAATGAGATGGAATGCTGCCGCAATAACACTTACTCGCACGAATGTCAACAGTTACGTTGCCTACATCGGTTGCTGAATGAATGAAAATTCAAGAGACCAAACACCGCCATGATAGCACTTAGCCAAATTTTAACTGCTAAATTAGCTCCCTAAATGGGTAACTGTAGAATCAAAAAGGGAACAAAAGGGAAATGTGCTGTGGGACTGTGTATTCCTTGGTCGCCACATGACAAAAAAGGAAAGCACAAGCAATAGCACTTACCGACACAAATTTCAACAGCTAAGTTAGCTGGCTAAACAGGTTGCCATACAAACCAAAACGGGAAGAAATGAGAAGTACAGTGTGATTTTTTTATCGTTTGGCTGCCCTCGGACGAGACGGAACGCCACTAAAAACACATTTGAGGGGGTAACTGAAATATCCACTGGTAAATTAGCTGCTTTTAAAAAAAAGGACAGTGAATTAAGATTTCAGGATGAATTAAAATGGCAAATCAGTATACTGTAAGGCTTTACCAGATGCCATTTTCAAATTATTGTATTTTCATTTTAGAGTAGGAGCCCTACTGGTTTCAATTGTCATAAACACACCTGTTACAGTTCTTTGCTGCTCAGCCGCATGCTGCCGCTTTTTATGCGCATTCCCAGCTGGAGGTGGTCACCGTTTCGAGAAGATCTGGCTCGCTGGAATCGATTAGTACACGGCCCCTGCCATTTTCGCCGGTGGACATTTATTTTGAATGACTACATGCGGCGTGGAATGGCAATTGAAGCCATTTTTTTCTGGGGGTGGGCTGTCGTGTTAGCATGGTCCCCCTGACCGTGTTAGTCATACATACTGAACAGAGCAGGTGGGAAGTCAAAGTCAAAAACACTAGGGTTAATACATGCGGGCCCTCATTGATGTATCATATAAATAATCATAACAATTGTGGAACATTTAGTGGGTTGCATGTATTTACAGTGCAGTGGTGCCTTGAGATACAAGTGATCCGACTTAGGAGTTCTTCGACAAACAAGCTGTCCTCCTGTCAATTTTTTTTGTTATGACTTGTGGACTAAAAAATTTAGATATGAGCGCTGTATGTTGGCAGTGAACTCAACTCACCTCACTTCACAACAAGTAGCAGTTTGGCAGATAGTGTAAAATTCCTCCAATAAAATAGACTTCAAGCTGTTTATTGCCGCTCCCAGTTGAAGTTAACTGTTTAACTAAACATAAGGAAAGATAATTCCACTTTGTGTATTTAAAACAACCACATGCTATAGCTTTGTGCGTTTAGCTTAATGCTAACAAACAATGCAAAATGGCTAAGCCAGGCTAACAAATAACATCGGAGACATCGTGGATATTTGAACACAAATGGTGGAGCAACACATGTAGATGAATAATATAACAATACTCAGGCAAATATTCTTTATTCTCTGCGAAGAATGACTTACCATGGCATTCTGAGAAGCACTTTTTTTGTTGTATGTTGTTTGGAAACCTGGAAAAGATTAATGGCATTTGCATTTATTTAATAGGGAAAGACGATTTGCATAGGAGCATGGTTGTGGAACCAATTAAAGTTGTATCTCAAGGCACCACTCATAAAATTCCACCACTAGGTGCGCCACTGTAGTTAATGTGAACATACAAGCGGGTGCTGGCTGGTGCCCTTAACCTAGCAGATAAAATTTTTTGGACATAATTGGACAGTTTTTCCACCATTTGCACTGGTGTCAAAGTGCTGCATTGGCACCCCGTTTCAAGTGGACAGCTTGAGGGTCTGGCGGCTAAAACAGACCACCACGGCCACCCGCTTTCCCTTTCGACCTGAAAAGACTCTAGCGACACCCCTACCCGCACGTAAGCTAGCTCAGTTCAGGTATTTAATGGCCTTTATCTCCTCATTCGCAGATTACGTGCACCTTATGTGTGTGTAAAAGAGCAAGCTGTTTGCAATTAATCTATAAAATATCCCCACCCCCACCATCAACACACACACACAAACACACACACGTACTCACACGTTTGGGTAAATGCTGCAGAGCTGGCAAATAAAAATGTGTCTTAATGGAGTTCATAAATCTGTATTTCACGCTGCCAACTGCGCAGACCCCTCCCACCCCCGATTGGAGTTAGGAGGTAACCTCGTTAAAGTTTCCAGAGCTCTCTCCTCTGGGAACTGGTGGTTGCAGATGTCATCTTCTTCTTCTTCTTCTTTGGATTTTTTTTTCCACGCAGCACACTGTGGAGAGCCTCACTCACACTACCACCTTGGTCCAAAATGGACAAGGAGGGGTGATTGCTGTTCTACACCAGCCCATAGAGGGCAGCACTTGATTAGGCCCAGATTACTAGTTCATGTTGAAGTGCAAAAAAAAAAAAAAATACTCTGGTAAAAACAGAAGTACTGATTCAACTATTTTACTTTTACATAAAAACAAAAAACTCAGAATCTAAAATGTTCTTAAAATAAAGATAAATAAAAATCTACTAATGTACAGCAACAAAGTATCACTGGCACATGGCGATGTTGTGACCTGCCGAGCCTTAATGAGGAACATTTAATGACATAGTAGCACGAGCGCTCCCTGTGCTTGTGACGTTGTTGTTCTCTCGGCCGCCCCCGTCGCTGCACAGCTGAATCGACTCCCGCTGAGCTCTCTTTAAAGGCCCCTGCGCATTTAACAAATGACGGCCCAACAGTACGCCGAGGCAATCCGCGCAACTAATCAGCCCGTGCAACTAACCACGGCGGAAATAAACAGTCATCACGTCGATGCGGCCGACGATCACGAGCTGAAAACGGCTGTTGTCAAGGATCTGCATATCAAGGTTGTTCTCATCTGTAAATTAAATAATCCAAGTAGCAAGCGTTCGAGAGGATGTTAGCCCTGGCATCCAGTAACACTCCACAACAATAGGGGGAGCCCTGTGGCAAAAGGAGACAATTTTTCCTTACCAAGCAACAGCATCAGTCCACCAAATTGAACATGTGCTATAAAACGTGTGTCAATGTTATGTTATCTGCCTGCTGCTCTAATTCAATACACAGGGGTCCCGTTACAATAGCCAGTGAACAAGTGCATGCCTCATCATTAATCTACAAACCAGCTTCCACGGCTCCATCAAATGAGCTCCATCTCTCCCTCCCTCCCCTCCTTTCCCTTTCATGTCTCGGCCTCCATGTTCGGAATGTTAATGCAAGGATCCCTTTGCTCTTCCTCACACACACACGCATTCTCTCCGAACGTGTCAGCAGAAAGTCTCCATGCTCAGGTCACGGCTAATTTTCTCCGGCCAGTCAAAAGCTGACGGACCAGCTTGCTTGTGTTCCGCACAGGCACTCTCAATTGTAGGCGTTAGAGCGTGGGGGGTTTGGTTGAGTTGGAGGGGCTGGGAGTCGGTTTATGGAAGACCCCCTACTCCATCTTTTCCCTCGCTAAGTCACGGTGTCGCCACACGATGGAGCGTATTCAAACCAGCTCGGGACATTTCTATGCCGTGTCGGAAGTACAGTACGGTAATGCTGGCGTTTCGAAGTCACGCGTCAGGCGTGCATTACTCCTTTTGCTGAGGTTTACGGTTCTGTGTAATCCAAGTCTTTCGGCAAGCTCTCAATCGGGGGGGGGGGGGCAAAGTAAGGTCTCTAGATGGGTCAGGTCCTTTTTTTTTTTAACAGTCCTTTTTGTTCAAGCGTAAGGACATTTTTAAGTGACCCCAAACTTTTGAACAGTAGTGTTTGCTGTAAACATGTTTAATTTGTTTTAGTAAATAATTGTTTTTAATTATAAGTAAATTAATGATGAATAATGCAGTTAAAATGTGAATAAATTATTATTATTATTTTTCATTCATTCATTCTCTTCCGCTTATCCAAGGTCAGGTCGCGGGGGCAGTAGTTTTAGCAGGGATGCCCAGACTTCCCTCTCCCCAGCCACTTCCACCAGCTCTCCCGAGGCATTCCCAGGCAAGCAGCGAGACGTGGTCTCTCCAGCGTATCCTGGGTCTTCCCCGGGGGTCTCCTCCCGGTGGGACGTGCCCGGA
Source organism: Phycodurus eques (assembly GCF_024500275.1). Taxonomy (NCBI): domain Eukaryota; kingdom Metazoa; phylum Chordata; class Actinopteri; order Syngnathiformes; family Syngnathidae; genus Phycodurus; species Phycodurus eques. The sequence goes on from NC_084531.1 coordinate 26,193,086, forward strand.
ACACCTCACCAGGGAGGCGTCCAGGAGGCATCCTAAACCGATGCCGGAGCCACCTCATCTGGCTCCTCTCAATGCGGAGGTGAAACGGCCCTTCCCGGATGACCGAGCTTCTCACCCTATCGCTTTCATTCTTCCCTCACTCGTGAACAAGACCCCAAGATATTTGAACTCCTGCACTTGGGGCAGGATCTCATCCCCGACCTGGAGAGGGCACTCCACTCTTTTCCGACTGAGGACCAAGGTCCCAGATTTGGAGGTAAGAATTTTCATCTTTGCCGCTTCACACGCGGCTGCGAACCGCTCTAGTGAGCGTTGGAGATCACGGCTTGATCCACATCATCTGCAAAAAGGGGAGATGCAATACTGAGGCCACCAAACTGGGCCCCCTCTACGCCTCCGCTGCACCTAGAAATTATGAATCGGTGACAAAGGGCAGCCTTGGCGGAGTCCAATCCCTCACCGGAAACGAGTCCGACTTACTGCCGGCAATGTGGACCAAACGGTCGTACAGGGACCGAACAGCCCGTATTAGGGTGTTCGGTACCCCATACTCCCGAAGCACCCCCCACACGAGTCCCTGAGGGACACGGTCGAACGCCTTCTCCACAAAACACATGTAGACTGGTTGGGCGAACTCCCATGCATCCTCGAGGACCCTGTCCAGGGTGAAGAGCTGGTCCACTGTTCCACGGCCAAGGCGAAAACCACACTGCTCCTCCTGAATCTGAGATTCGACTTCCACTCGTACTCAATGTCCCCCACCTCCCCCAGGACGTGGATGAAGTTCTGCCAGAGGTGGGAGGTGAAACTCCTTCTGAGAGGGGATTCTGCCAGACGTTACCAGCAGACCCTTCACAATACGTTTGGGCCTGCCAGGTCGGACCGACATCTTCCCCTACCATCGGCGCCAACTCACCACCAGGTGGTGATCAGTTGACAGCTCCGCCCCTCTCTTCACCCGAGTGTCCAAGACATGCGGCCGCAAGTCCGATGACACGACCACAAGGTCGAACATCGAACTGTGACCTAGGGTGTCCTGGTGCCAAGTGCACGTATGGACACCCTTATGCTTGAACATTGTGTTCGCTATGGACAATCCGTGATGAGCGCAGAAGTCCAATAACAGAACACCACTCTGGTTTTGATCAGCAGAACGATGGAGTCCCCAGTGGAAGCGCTCTCCAGCACCCCCTCCAAGGACTCCAAAACGGGTGTGCACTCTGAACTGCTGTTTGGTGCATATGCACAAACATCAGTCAGGACCCGTCCCCCCACCCGGTGGTGAGGATCTCATCAAGAAATAACCTGGCCCCTCTGTCCATTTTCAAAATCAAAGGTGGCCCTTGAGCACAAACGTTTGCACACCTCCCCTTGCTCCTACTGTATTGTCACTGGCTGGCCTTTCGAGGCTGTTCGTGCCTCATAGGACAACAAGCACGTCAAACACTAATGCCGCCGCAGATTTCTTGTGACCTCATTTCTTGTGACCTTTATCACATTATAATTCAGTGACTTTGTAATCTAAGATATTCGTTTCAAATTATAAATTCACTCCTCAGTCATTATTCATATTCATAAAAGTCAAAGGTGATATAACACAGTGGTAAACATGACCCTGTCCCAGCTTTTTTGGAACGTGTTGCAGCCATAAAATTCTAAGTTAATGATTATTTGCTAACAACAATAAAGTTGATCAGTTTGAACATTAAATATCTTGTCTTTGTAGTGTATTCAATTAAATATAGGTTGAACATGATTTGAAAATCATTGTATTCGGTTTTTATTCATGTTTAACACAAGGTCCCAACTTCATTGGAATTGGGATTGTAATCCAATACAACATTCCCCTTTTGACTTTTAACGTGAGGCACTAGAGTGCTATTTTAAATTCACCTGCTGATTAACCCAATTCAAAGTGGCCCGTTTGCGCCTAATAAACAACGGCGCTAACCCATTGCAGCCTAATGACCCATCAGTGACAATACTCCAATGCAATTAGCAGGTAGCGACACAGTAAAATGTAAAAAAAGCTACCACGGGCTTTGTTGTTTTAATGACCTGTTCCCCCACACTGTCTGGTGCAATAAAACTGGAAATAGTACAACATACTTGCAGTTACTTTATACAAGATTTCACTTAAAAGATGAGTATAAATGTGCATATTTTGATGAGGACTTGGGCACAGGTACACATTTTGGTGTAGCATCGGACGCACATTTTGTTGAGGATAAAGGTAAACATTTTGGTGAGGACAATGTACATTTTGCTGTCTATCTGGATAAAGACGTACATTTGGGCAACGATTGCAATCAAGATGTGTGGTGGGACAATGAGTATTTGGATGTAGGTGAAAATTAGGTGAGAATCTAAATAACGGTGTGGATTTTGGTCAGGATCTTGACAAAGGTGCAGATTTGGATACATATTTTGGTAAGGATCTGGATCACGGTGTGAATTTTTAGTGAGGGTTTGGATGAATGTGGAAATTGTGGTGAAGATAAAGGTGCATATATTGGTGAGGATCTGGATAAAGGTGAACATTTATTGTGAGGATAAAGGCAATTGTTTTGGAGAGCTTTTGGGAAATCGGAACACATTTTGGTGAGGATATGGATAAAGGTGCATATTTGGATTTTTATTATGGTGAGGATTTTGATTTAGTGTAAATTTTGGTCAGGATAAAGGTATCTATTTTTGTGACGATAAAGGTGGATATTTTGGTGGGGATCTGGAAAAGGGGGCTAACATCGGTGCATATTAATCTGGATAAAGTGTGACATTATAGTTTTTCCTCACTATGGACTTTATACTGTAGAAGTTTTCATCAATAATTCAAAGAATAAATGCACGCCTGCCCTCCCGGAAAACACTTGGTCATCGTTTGTGTCAGTAAAAATGTGAATGGTCCTTACATGAAGGTGACATTACTACACTATTTATTTATTTAAAAACAAAAACAAAAAAACGAACCCACCAATCAGCATCATTATCCTACCTCACGCTTGATTAAGAGTGGCGAAAATATCAACATCAATCATGAACAATTTGGCACAGTCTCCTTCATGGATGCTCCTTATTCACATATTTACACCTTAACATCAATCACTCAACATTAAATTAATATGAATTATTATTAGACCGTGCACAGCGTTAACATGATTGGATTTTGGACTGCGGAAAAAAATGTGGACTACAGCAATATGATCCTTTTGTTACAAGTGAGGAAACAAATTCATTTAAATTAAGGATGCTAGTTTGGAATATTGCTTGTCAATATGACAGATTACACGCATACACACACGCATACACACCCAGTATTTACAAGTATGACAGATTATAAACACACTAGGCCACTTCGTGAAAAAAAAGTGTTCTTTCTAAATACTACTCGAGTAAGAAAAGAGAAAGGTCAGATAATATACACGAGGCCACGTAATAAATAAATAAATGAAATAAAATAAATTTACAATTAGCTCTTATTAAATATTGCTCAGAAATATGACAATTTCATTGTGGATTACTCACTGGCCACTTTAGTTAAATTAAATTTGGTACTTTTTTAATATTACAAATAAAAGACTACAAAAATACAAAATAAAACCTAAACAAATGGTTTTTTTCCAATGTTACTTACAAATATGACAGACACAAAGCCGCTCAATTAAATAAATAAATGACAAAATTCACAAATACATAAATACATAAAAAAGCAGCATTAGCAGTGTTTTTTGTTAGCCACAAATGAGCCATAATTAATTGACTAAAACAAAGGTACAACATCTTTATACACTCACTGCCTACAAAAACCTCAACATTTCTACACAAACAGGGGGTTAACGCTTAGCCAGTTAACAGCTGGACAACTTCACGTCCTCATTTGCTCACTTTCACGTCACTAAACTGGCCAGGTTTGCCTTTTAAAGGCACACACAGACTCAACATCATAGATACAGTACTACAGTGTATAATGTAAGGAAGGCACACCCAAGTGGACAAACATAATGCCTGCACCTCACAAACACACTGTATGTTGGTATTTTATGCATGAAACCTTAAAATATATATGAAGGATAAAAAAATAAATATTTGATGGCTACTTCACAGACTTCTTCTATTGCAGGGGGTGGGGGGCTGGCCTGGAACATGACTTAGTTGTGAATATATTAATTATGAAGTGAATGTATTCATATCAAGGGTCCAGCTAGTTGCATTTAAATAACGTGCTCAATGCCTCCGTCTACTGTGGCAAAGCATGCTAGCTTGGTGAAATCACATCTTCACTGAGCAATGCGTGAAAGCACAATCAATAAGTTATTGTAACGTGTGCAGTATTAATGCTTCCCAAGAGATGAGGATGGCCAATTCTTTTAATGGAAAAACTCAACAGTAAAGCAAAACATGTCCTGAGGCCATGGCTTTCCTTCTACCTATTGGAATGGGGACAAAAACAAGACGAAAACAAACAAAGGATGGTGGTCTCCCAAGAGATAACCATCTTGACTTCATCGTCTCATCACCTGAAAGTAAACAAACACGTTTTCCAATCCTAACATGTCTACATTTACTCTTGTTATTGCAAGAGCAAATGTCTCCCTGAATATGTTTCATTTTCATCAATTTTTTTTTATAATACATATTCTGCTCATTTGTAAGTTGTATAAGTTTTGGATGTTTAATAACAGTTCCTCTGAGGTCTTATTGGGTTTTTAGAATTGCATGGCGGGCCCAAATCAAATGCTTTTGCAGGCAGTATATGCACATGTAACTTAATGTCATTTTTCTAAATTTTATTTTGTAATTTTATTTTATCTCAGATTTTATGTACCTTATTTTTTTTATGCCTGGAAATATACATGCTTAATATATAAATAGCACATCAAGTGTCATTTTAAAATGTATTCAATTTAATGTAAAATTAAAGTAATTTATTTCATATTTTTTAAATATATTTTCATTTTATACGAAAAAAAAATACCTTTAACTTTACTGAATTTGAACATGTACACCGATTGCACATAATTAAAAATCAACATATATTAGTTGATTATTTAACAGGAAATAAGGGGAAAATTTGTCAGTTTACTAAATTTGACTAGTGCAACCGAAAGACATTTCCTTTTTTTTTCAACATAGTTTATTTTACTCCTACCTCAAGATCAGTGTTACTGCATGTTTTATTTATTGTATTTTTTTATAGTTCAATTTCATTTCAATTAATTTAATTTATTTTATTAGATCCATCCATCCATTTTCTGAGCCGCTTCTCCACACAAGGGTTGCGGTCATGCTCGAGCCTATCCCAGCTATCATCGGGCAGGAGGCCCATATAGAGACAGATATCGATCCATATAGAGACATTTAATTAAACTAAATATTTTTTTTAATTTGTATGTCAAGATTCAAGTCTTACTGGATGTTTTATATATATATATATATATATATATATATATATATATATATATATATATATATATATATATATATATATATATATTTTAATAAATGTTATTCATTTTGTGATTTTAGTTTATTAACTTCATTTTTTAAAATTATTTTAAACTATTTTTTTTCAAATTTTATTTCTAAGGCAAGGGTCAAGTAGTACTGTATGTTTTGTTAATTTAATTTTAGCTCTGATCATGTTTTATATAAAAATAAATGTTCACTGTTTAATGATTTTCTTTACCTTTTAATTGCAGCTATATATGGTAAGGTAATCAAATTCAATGTAATTGTAAATTTAAAAAAACCAATAAAATGTAAAAACAAATATGTAATTAAATGTGTAATATGTATGAGATTTTATTTCAAGATAAAGATGCAAGCTTAGTCGAATGTAAGTTTTAACAATAAAAACAACCATGAGAAACTTTTTTTCATTTTGTGCCTTTTTCTTTCAACTACTTTCTTCCGACTGGTGATTGGCTAAAGCTGCCTCGCAGTTCAGGTTCATTTCTGGCTTTCTGAATGCACTTGACAGCCTCTGTAACTGCATTTTCAAGCGTATAGAGATGTGTGGTAACAGCCCATGAACAAGGCTAAATATAATAATTATATAACATCACCAGGGGCGCCAATATGTGACTTTTAGCATGGCTTTCATCCAGACACTGGGCTGTATAAACAAACAATATAGCGACTCTAAGGCACTTTGAACAGGCTCTCGCTGCTTGACTGGAAGTTAAAACTGCCTGACGCGGCGCTAACACGCACTCGACTGTGATTTATGGGACACCAGGGTGCTAAAAAAATAAATTAAAAAAAAAGCACTCAAGCTCTCCACACTCACCAAAGTTGCCAAAAAAAGACGAATCGGCGGCGACAAGACGTAAACTTTCGAGCTGAAGAGTAAGAAAACATGATGGAAGAGTACGTTGTTTACGACGTAAGGTGTGTGTGTTTTTTTTTTTTTTCATGTCTCAGCAGAGTGCACGTGTGGCGGAATCCATGAAAGCAGCAAAAAGTACAATAAAGTACACTCCAAAAGTACACTCCAAATGGCTGCTTCCAAGTCATGATGCACCGTGAAAAGAAATAGATTGTTACATAACACAACAATACAAACACAGAGGTACAACTTAGAGACAATTTACAATAAGTGTTTAGCTAAGCAGAAAGGCTTATTGTCGCTAACAGCGGGTAGCACGTACTTGGCTTTTTTTGGGGAAAAGACCACAGCAATGATTCATTTTTCTGTGGAACGACTTCATTCTAGCAACAAATTTCAATCAATATTGATTACATCTGACATTTTGTTTTACGAAATTCGCGATACATGTAAAATCTCCTTCAAAATCACGACGCTAATTGGCTAGCAAAGCATGCTACTGGCGACTCGCTAGCCTTTAGGTAAAACTTTTTAAATTTTGGTAAGGTAATAGATGGTGACATTGCACAACAAAGCAAACACAATGGAACAACACAGAGTCAATTTAGAACTTTTTCTGTGAATAATTGTTTAGGTGGAATGACTCCATTGTAACAACACATTTCAAGCAAGATTAATTACATCTTACATTTTGTTTTATAGAATTTCCTAAAAATAATTAAATCTCCTTCTTAAACATGGAGCTAATGGGCTAAAAGAGGGTTTATGTTGCATTTTTTATTTATTTTTTGCAAGGATCTGGATGTTGGTGCACATTTTGGTAACAAATTGATGATGACTACATATGAGAACCAAGCTAGCCTTGTTAGCTTAGCTGGCTAAGCTTGCTAGCATAATGTTGTGTCGGACCTCTGTCCTGCGCTGCGCTGTTATTGGCCAGCCTGTGTTTCAGGGTCGTGGCTGCATGTAAGGCACGTTTAACCTCACTTTTTGACTTTAGGGCTCATACCTCATCCAGGGCCAAAAATATACACCAAAATTTAAATGGCAAAGCTCCAAATTAAGACCTTTTTTAGGCTAATGTACCCATAAATGTACTTTTTTTCTCTCTCTCTCTCGTTTCCAAGACACAGTTGGCTCGTAAAGTGTGGCTGTGGTGTTTGCAATGGCAGCCCTCTGTTCGCTCTCCGGCGCCATTGCGACGCCGCTCATGTCACGCTGGTAAAAATGCACGCATACAAGCACATTCATCTTAGCAGAAAATGGAGAGGATAAAGGATTTTTTTTTTTTTTTTACAGTCAGACAGCTGCTGCTTGCTGGCTTTCTGTCGGACTTGTGAAAAACACAAAGCCACAAAGTTAAATTTGAAGACTATTACAGTCACTCCGATGAATGAATCAAGTTTTTTTTCTTGATATGCCTGAAAACTCATCAATTTTTGGAATGTGTGCGTTGTAGGTCGGGGGCCTAAGACTTTTCAGGGGAGAAATATTTTCCAGGACCCCCTCATAATCCTAATACTAATTAAAAACAACCACCATGCATTTCCCTAAATGCTGTAGAAATTAAAAAGTTTTTAGGGGGGGAAAGAAAGTTGTAATATTATAATAATAAATTCGGAGGTTTTTTTAGAGTAAAAAGGTGTCATGTGAATAAAGTAATATTTTATCAAGTAAGACAAAACAAAAAAAGAACAAAGATGCATTTTGTCTGGATAAAAAGATGTAATCTTATGAGAATAAAGTCGTATTTATCCAAGATAAAGTCCAGTATTTATGGTATTAAAGTAAAAGTAAGTAAGAAAAAAAGTCATATTTTAAAAAGCGAATTTCAAAAATATAACTTTATTCCCGTAGTAAACTATTACACCTTTTAATTCTGAAAAAAGACACCCCCCCCCATAAAAAATAAAAATAAATAAAAAATCATGAAAGAAATGTTCTGTAATGATTGACAAATAGACCAACTAACAATTACTTGAGCAGCGAGTGAGATACTGTCCAATGAGGATGAGTTTCTACAGTTAGTGACCTCAGGATGGTCCCAGAAGGTCAAAGGTCAAGCGAACATCCAGCAAATAGACCAACCAACGACTGCATGTACAGCAAAGAAAGTACCAGCCAATGACGACGATTTTCTCGAAAGTTGACGTGAAACCAATCGCTGTTGTTGCCCTTCAGTTTTAAAAATAGACCAGCCAGCAACTACTTGAATAGCAAGTGACATGCCAGCCAATCACATCAAGAGGCCACAAAAAGTAACGTGAGTTGTGGTTACTCTTCCTGTATTTGAAAGTGCACAAAATTTAGTATTTTTTTACGTCATAAAGATGCGGTATTGCACAGGAATGTGTGTATATGATGCATATCTTCTTCTCCCTAGAGGGGAGAAAGGTCTCGTGTGAAGGATGTTCGGGGGGGAGTGGAGAGGGGGGATGGCGGGGGGGTCTTGGGTCGGGGGTGTGACCTAACACAAACCAGATCTGGCCTGTGGTGTGCATCCAAGTTGCTTTCAAGTTGAAAAGAGGTAGCGACACAGATCTGCCGAAGACCACAAAACACAGATAACAGGGGTGACTATTGTGATTCTGCATGCATACCAGCCAGCTCGCCGCCCAGCTGAGCACGACTCCCCTCCGATCCTTCCAAAGCCAACCCACCCACCCACCACCACCACCACCTCGCTCGGAGACGTTCAAAGGCGATGATTCGAGCCGCTCAAGCTGCTGACTTCCAGCGGTAAATACCGACGGAGAATCTGAAGACTCGGCTGCGGTCGAGCAAAAAACGATCTGCGGTGGGAAAAGTGCGAGGGGAGGGAGCACATGGGGAAGGGGTTGGGGGCAGGGGCTGATGGAAGTGGGTGTAAAACCCTCCCAAGAAATATAAAGTTGTGCAAGTCTTTAAAAAAAAATACTGCAGCATTACTGTAAAAACACCAAGTTGGCTTCGTAGTTAAATTCTTGCAGAGGAGAAATTGTACAGAGCAAAGGCAAGTAATGCAGTTAAGTCTTCTGATGAACACGGCAGCGGCTCGTTTCCCAATTACAATAAACATGGGCCCTACTTGTGATGAAAAACATTACAATTGTTTACCCAAAACACAGTGTCGGAGAATAGCCTATGAACCACATGCTGCTTCACCGAGACACCAGCCAATGAGGACTGCTTGAACAGCCAGTGAGGATGAGTTTCATAGTTAAGGACCTCAATAGGCTGCAAAAAGGTCCTAAATAACGGTTTCGCTGATAGCAAACGTCCAGAAAATAGACTGATCAGTGGCTGCATTTACGGCAAGTGAGACAACAGCGTTTTCGATTGGCTCTCATGTTATTGTAAGATACTTTCGTGTATACATAATGAGGCTGGCGCGTTACTAACCTTGCTATCTGGATTTAGTGTGTTTAATTGGATTGAGAATTATATTAAATTTCATTTTAGCAATACGGTGGCGAGAGAAACTTCCGTATACATCATGGATATCCTTTCGCTGCGTGATAGAGACATATGCGGATACAGTACACGCAAGCAATAGCGCGGGGTAGAGAAAAACAATAGGATTTGTCTTCGCTCAGCTCTGTTTATTACTTTTTGAAATCACTCGGTTGTGGTTAAAGAAACACAAGAAGGAAAATTAAGGGCAAAAAACATGTATTATGACCGTGTAAAAATATCCTTCATTATTCTCCAGCAGCCTTGGAATAACACACACACACACACACACACACACACACACGGACAAAGAAGCCAAAGCAAACAGACGCTAGCTAACCTTGACTCTAACTCCATTTGTCCACCAAGAATAAAATTCAAGACAGGAAGGATTGTTATATTTGATTTTATATTTCATTTCCATCATGTTTACTGCAGTCTCAGCTTGGCTCTCTGCTGCCAATCATTCTGTCAATAAGTTAAACCCTACATTTATGAAACGTTTACTATCGAGCATGGCAGATAACCTCCAAGTGGTCTACATCTTTAAATCAATTCCGCCCACAGACACTCGTCGAGTTTACTGGAGGTAGCCGCTGACGGGGAAAAAAAAGTGAAGCTGTGTAGCGTTCTGGAGGTTTGCCCCATTCCAAAATGGTCTCGGTTTTGGCAGGCAAAACGATAACACTGTTTGCTCGGTTGCATATTTGAAACTCGAGAGCAGCTGCAAGAGATGACTCACACACACAATGGTGGCTTATTCTGAAGTCCCAGTAATGAAACCGACCTTTAGTCCAATTGCCTCCAGCCCTGAAAATCTTAAGCTTGACACATCCAACACAAAGAAAAGTTACACTGCAATCAAAAACATTTCACTCTCAGCCCTCCTAACATTTTTTGATGCAATGTATTCCAGTGGTGATGCCTGTACTGATTGACAGATAGGCCCACCAACAACTGCATGAGATGCTAGTTAATAAGGATGACTTTACAGTTTTTAGTCCAAGACCTCAAAAAGCCACGAAAAAAAAAAAAAAAAAAAAATGAAAAAGTGGATGTGAGACTAACCAGGGTGTGTAACCCATGTAATGATTACCAAACAGAAAAGCCAACAACTGCATGAACAGCAAAGGAGATCCCAGCCAATGAGGATGAGTTTTTATGGTCAAAAATTTCAAAAAGCCGCATGATTGACATGTAGGTCGGCCAATTTACATATCATACGATTGCCAAGCATTTTTAACTGATCATCCAAGCATCTGGTTTGGAACCCCAGTTATCCTCCGGGATGGATGCTTGCAATCCCCCTTGAAATGACTCGATCGTAAGCTCCACTGCAAGCGAACAAAGGAGCCGCTTGGCTGTGAGGGACTGTACCGACCTCCACATGGGAACACTTTGGAGGACGGTTTAGCGACGTGTCTACAAAGTGCTTCTGTGATTCCTCCATGATTAGCCTTCAGGAGCCATCCTTAAGATATCTTGCGTGATGGTGGACCATGTTGAATCAATAGCAGCTCCTGTACTGCATGTATGAGAAAGCAGATGACTAACAAGCATGTAAGCCTCACTTTATAGTTTTTTCCACATGACTAACTGTTCATTACGTGAAAGCTGAAGAGGACTGACACATGGTATTATGCACCACAATAAAAGTCACAAATTAAGCTATATTTTACATATTTAACTTCTTTGTCCACATTTCTCAATTGGTTTAAATCATTCCAATGTCAAAATATTCTGCTCATTCAACTGTTGTATCTCAAAGTCCAACTTTTCCCTCAATCCTACGTTTTCATTAAAAACAAATGCTATTAAAATGAATGGAGACCTTTTTCAAATTTAGCTCCCCCATGACTCTTGAACAGGACTCAATAAGGACATGTTTTTTTTAAATCAAAGACCCCAAGAGGCCACAAAAAGGTCATAAAATACTGAGATGTCACCCATCAGTGGTCTCTCTTTAAGGCTTGACATGTAGAACGACCAATAACCACATTAACAGTGAGCGAGATACCTGCCAATGAGGACGAGTTACCGTATTTAAGGACCCCAAAGGCCACATAAAGGTCCTAAAAACTCAATCTGAGATCAATTGGTAGACCGTCTGTAGTGACTGACCGTCCTGTAGACTGGCTAAGGACTTTTTCGGCAGTTGTTGTTTTTTGTTTTTTGTTTTTTTGGTTTCGGAAGTGGAGCCACTCTACAAGACAGCCTGCAAACAGACATTATACATGTATCAAATTGACATTGCTAAGTTCGGCAATGAGAGGTAGCAACACACCTCGAAACATCACAACCCTCAATTTGCACCAATTTGTACACCAATCAGAATTTCACAGGCCCGACAAGTGTGAGGCTTTATTTGTGCCCCTGACTGCTCCTATTTCATTAACTTGTCTGAAGTGTGGAATAGAACGTCTGATTTTGCCTTGTGACTGCACCGACAATTGCTGCATGCTGCCAAATAACCCATACTTAAAAAAATAAATAAAATCAACAATGGCTTTCATGTAAAAATAATAACATAGTATCACAAATTGCGTCGAAAGTAACACACAGTGACACTGTTTGGAGTGCTTGATTCAGTGCAGGTCAAGGGGGAATAAACGCAGAAAGACTTGGTAAGAAGCCGTTTTCTGTGTTGTTTAAAGCGTAATTTCTGTTCAACCAAAGAAAGGGCAGCAGTCTGTTTGGCTCCACCCAACGCTAGCCAAATATAGCATACAGCATCCTGTAAGGTATGTTATAAATATGTGATTGGTAGTCCAACAAAAACTTGTATAAAAGTGGTTCCAGTTCATCCTCTGATGAGTGACAAATCGACCAACAGTGAGCAAGATATCAGCAGCGTGATAAGCTTCACCCAACGCTAGACAAATGTAGCATCCAACATACAGTATGTGATTGGTATGCCAACAAAAAGGTACGAAAAGGTTGCCACAGCTTGGCTTCTAATGATTTCCAAATCGACCTATCAATCACTGCTTGAACAGTGAACAACAATTTGACCAATAAGGATAAGTTCCTATTTTCAAAGACCCAAATAAAGGTCCTAAAACTCTAATAACTGACAAATAGGCCAAGCAACAATTGCATGAAGAATGAGGGATACCAGCCAATCAGCACAAGACTTCAAAAGATCCCCAAGAGGCCGTTAGAAATGGATGCGACACTAATTAGTGGTTCTCCTATTAATGATTGACATTAGGGCTGTAGCTGATTCATTAAAACTTAATCTTGTTTTAGATTTTGGTTTCTCACGATCATAAAAAGATCAGAATCGAAAGAAAATTATTGATGTAGTGCGGTTATGTATGCAAGTTCCTGCGTTGTAAAAGCAGCCCGATAGCACCCTGTGTCACCCAGAAGTGTGTGATTTATTTTATTCTGCCCTCCCCGACCATGCTTTAAACTGTTGAATGACACTCCAGTTGGAGTTTACTGTAAAACTAAACGCACAGCAAAAAAATAATCACACACATTGTATGTTTAAATACAAGACACGTCGTTTTGGAGACATCACCAGCTTGTGCTATGCTAACACTCAATGGAAAACCCGATTGACGGGCTAGCTAATATTGCTAGCTATTGCATTTGGTCACCTTCAAATAACAAATATTCACACACAAACGCCATGGTAACACGCAGACAGGTTATATAACAATACTCACAGGCATATGTTGTTCCTAATCTGTGAAAAACGAGTTAAGGTTCTAACGTGACTTTCTTCTACAGTTTTTTAGTTTAATGAAAGTGTGTCGCTAAAATAATTGACAAATAGACCGAATAATGACTGCATGAATGGTGCGCACGATACCAGGATTTATGGAACAATTCTATTGTCAAAGGTCATAAAAGGTCGATATGAGCGAAATCAGTGGTCGTACTGCACCTCTAAAGATTGACAAGTAGGAAGAATGACAACTGCTTGAATGGTGAATGAGATAGCAAAACGAGTACACGTCCAAAAACATGCACCACTATACCTCAGGGTCTCGAGGTAACTGTTTTCATCCAATTACCCTTTAAAAAATGTTCTAACTACCTTGAACAAAGACCATTAAAACTCTCACCCGTGTGCACACTGCACATGCAAGTGGGTGTTTTAATTAAAGTTTGAGGGGGGCAGGACACAAGGGGAGGAGGAGTAAAGAGGCGGTGGGGCGAGGGGGATGAGTTTAATTTAGGAGCGTCAGAGTGAAAAATGGTCCTGTTTTCATGTCTTCACTTCTGTCGCTTCTTCTTTATCGTCGGTGAAGTTGGGGCCAGCTCGCGGGCTATCTCCAAATGACCCACACAGCTCATTTATTCTTCAGTCCGATTGGACCCCGAGGGAAGGTAGGTCGGCTCAAGCAGGTGTTTGAAAACAAAAAGCAAGCGGCGGATTTACACTGTGACTGAGATTGGACGGAGAATTTATTTTTACTTTACCATCATTGAAAGCAAGTGGACTTTGAGAACTTCCCTGAGGAAAGCCACTCAAACTTGTGTCTGACTGACTGGATTTCATCATTGAAAGGGTAGCGTTGCCACAAAACGTCCTCAAGTTAGAGTAGTGTTACTTTAGAATAAAATTAGTCGAGTAAAAAGTAGTCCTCCAAATAATTAACTGAGTAACAGTAAAAAAGTACTCAAGCAATCATGTAACTGGTGTGTAACGTCTGATTTGTTTATGAAATCAGACCCTGACAATGAAATAAAATAAAAAATAAATAATACATTCAAATATAAATGTGCAAATTCAGATAATTGTAAACACTGTCACTTAATCTAAAGTAATAATAAATACAATATTGATAAGATAACAAATGATTTATACAATTTTGAGATATAGCTTTAAATTATTTTTCTTCATCTCAATTTTTTGGGCAGGGCGAAAAGCCCCATGACATCATTGGGCAGGGGCGTATACTGTATGTTCGACCATGAGGCTCTCCCCAACTATATAAACACCAAGCGCCCTTATGCCATGCAGTGGCCATTCGGCTGAATGGCCACTTCCTTATTCATAATAACTTGACCGTGTTCTACAAGTATAGCGTGCAATTGGCTATCAAGCTATGCCCACAACTCAACAAAAAAATACATCTGCCCTGAAGAGTTTTGTGTTATGTGGGCAATAGTGTCTCTCTGTCGTCTGGTCCCATGCACGTTGCGAGGCAGCGGTGAACCGAACGGGATCCGCTGCCCTGTGGCCCCTTGCCAGCTCGACAGTGGTTAGAGTAGCTACCGGAGGTTCGGCACAACACTGTTACGAAGTGGGAAAAAAATATATATGTATATCATTCAATCATCGCACTTCGTGAGCCACGCGATTCATGGTCCAGCTCAATTTCAAAGCAGGGAAAATTTATATATGAGTGATTCGAGTTACGAAAGCAGTCACAGAACGAATCATATTTTTATCTTAAGGTACTAGTGTAGATGAAAAAAAAATAGTCACAATGTCTCAAATTTTACGAGACAATTGTAACCATTTAGGGGCACTTGGGCGTGCATCAACTCTTTTCGAGTGTTAAGGAGTAGGTGACTTTAAAAAAAATGGTAAAAGGAAAGGTTGTTTTACGTTGTAAAATAAATTTATTTTAGATTAACACAAAACAAAATTTGTTTCTGTGTTTTTTTTTATGGTTGGGGTGAGGCTGAGGGTGATTGTGGTGCCAGGGATTGGGGTGCTGCAACCTTATCAGGGTGTTGAAGGGGTACGTGGCTTAAAACATTTGTGATAAACTGTTATATGATTAATTTAATGTAAATCCATCAATGTAAATCAATGGAGCAAAAACACGAACAGGGATTATTGGCAAAAGAAGGCGCCAATTCGCATGTTCTTTTGTTGAAAATGGTTGCAGTTCAAACGCTTTGAAAAACACGATTTTTGCCGCAAAGTAAAAAAATAAATAAAAACAACAACCTTGACCTGAGCTGATCCTCTTTAATCGCTTATTAACACTTGGAGAGAAAAATAATAATAAAAATAATTAAATAATGTTTCCAAGGAGATCATCTTGTTTTTGTGTGTATCACCTCGTCAACTCACATGTATTCAGCAGTTTGATGAAATATACTCCTCGACTGCAGTGTTTCATAACCTTTACTGAGCCAAGGCATCACTTCATATCAGGAAAATCTCATGGTTGGCTACCAAACAAAATACTCACAAACAGTATGGACACTGAAATAATGATGATCGCAAATGCACTTAATCAGTGTGAGATCTGGGCCTGATCAATTGAACACAAAGCTGATGTTGTACTCACAGGGAAGCCATGACTTATTATTATGGCAACATGTGATTTTCATTGTACCTTCTGCCCTTTAATGGAAGAGCCTGTCATTGTTCTGTCTGTCACCATAGGTCACCGGCATAGATAGATGAACAAAGATATATTTGTAATTAATAAATACATATTTTTAGAGAAATTGGATAATTTCCTGTGACAGTAGTAAAATAACTAGTAATTTTATTTTGTTGTGTTTTATTTTAATGAAAAGAAAACCAGTAATATTACTTATACTAGTAGTTTAGCAGTGGTTACCTTCTTTTTACAAGTGAAAAAAAATGATTTATGAGGTACATCTGCAATGAGAATTACCACCACATTGTGTGTTTTAGTTAGGATTGGGTAACAATAGTAATACAAACTAGTAAAACATATTATGATTTTATAAGATGGGGGGGGGGGGGTGGATACTGTAATTGAGAGGAGCTGATGATTTCATTATTTGCAGTGAGGAGAGGAGAGCAGACCAAAGCAAACGAGCCAAGATGGGAGCGAACGCCCCCGCCCCCTCTGAGAAATCACACCGAGTGAACTAACAACCGCACACTCCGCCGCCCACCAGACTCGTGTGAGGGAAAAAAAGGAGGAAAAAGGACACAGTTACTGTGCTGTTAAAAACAGTGTGGGGACTTAAAATGAGAAATATGCACCTTGTAATCCATTTTTAAATTGCAGCCAGTTGTTCAGCTCATGAACATAAAAGACATCTTTTCCCACTGCATAATTACACGAGGGCTTGGCCAGCGCAGCTAACAGTGCTTCTTTCACTTTGTGCCTCGTGAGAAACATTTGTATTACCAAATCCTCACGTTATTCGTTTGTTGTGTGTGTGTGTGTACGTGCGCGCGTATGTGTGAGTAAAGTTATTTTAAGAGCGTCAGAACGGTCGCCACGGAGACGGGCCTGTCAACGATGGTCATGAGCCCCGTACTCGTCCTCCAAAAAAACTCATGACATCTGCTTTCATTTTTCTAGCTTTGTATGACAAAAAGCAAAAAAAAAGAAAAATAGAAGAAGAAGAAGAAATTCCAAACTGTGGTCACACCAGCCCCCTCCTCTGGCCTCGGAATCGTGAGCGCTTTGCCAGGCGGTCAGGCCCGGAGAGATTTTGAGGAGGGGGTGGGGAGGAAATCGGTGGAAACCCGATCCGGTGAGGCGCTGTTAAAGCTTCCCATAAAGAGCCGGGAGCGTGGCCAGAGAAGACTAAAAACAACAGACTCATTTTGGAGGTGGTTTGGAATCAAATGAGAGCGAGAGAAAGAAATGTACAAAGTTTTCATCTCAATAAGAGCAGAGCAGATGGAAATTATGGAGTATGTCGCCTTTTGTTTGAATCCCGTCGTCAAAGACGACTCTTGAAGTGCTATTTGGTCGACTTTCACAACAGAACCTCTCGTTGAGATCAGGTAAATTTGGAATAATTCCAAATCCATAGTTACAAAAAGTTGGTCTGAGTGTCCTATTATAGACCAATCTTTTGTCTACATCTTCACTCGGTGCTCCTTGTTGTCAAACAGATGGACTGAAATGCACCACAACAGTCACAGAAAATACAACTCTTTGTTCACAAAAAGTTGGTCTCATGGTCCTATGAAGCTAGCGAGATGCTAACTTACAGTCGATGCCTTTACTCGGTGGTCTTTGTCAAACTTATTGCCAGAAAGAGATGAACTCAAATTTACAACATCCGTCAGCGAATGACAAAGTCCTTGTTTACAAAAAGTTGGTCTAAGATTGCGATGTGAATGCTAAGACCCTGCAGTCTTCCCTCAGTGGTCCTTCTTGTCAAACATCACAGATAAATGGACTCATATGCACCACACCAGTTACAGAAGATGCAAAGCAGAGACTTTTGTTCACAAAAGGTTGGACTGAGCGTTCTATCACCCCGGTGAGAAGCTAACTTGCAGTCTAAACAGATGGACTTAAATGCACAAAATGAGTCACAGAAGATGTAACTCATGGGCCTTTGTTCACAAAAGGTTGGTCAACACCGGCTTTGCCAGAGTCCAATCAAGCTCACGGAAATGTGAACAAAAACAAGAAGTTAGGGAAGCACCAAAATAAGTTGTTTACGGCTTGCTATTAAACATTACGAAAAAGTCGCTCCGACTCTTTGTGTTCCAACTTTTTGTGGGCATCGGAAGAGGAAGGTAGCAGCGTACAGACACATGCGATCTATTAAGCGGGCTTAGATTTAAAAGTTCCACCGGCGGGGCCGGCCCGACTGCCATCCGTCCTGGATAATTGCATCCTGAGAAGAGATTGCTTTCAGGGATCTTGTAATTGAGTGGCACATGAGCCTAATCATTTCTTTCCCTTTCCGAGTCCCTCGGGGCCATCGGGGAGAAGTCGAGTCTTTATCTCCGCTCGCTCCAAAAGGAGACGCGACACCCTTAATCAAAGTAAAGCATGAGGCAATGGCAATGAATGGCAATGAATGGCAATGAATGGGAACGCACCGTCGTCTTTGGAGTCGGTTGGACGACGTTTCAATTTCAGGCCGGTTGATGTCGTCGTTCTGTGAGGAGGCGCCGTAATTAGTTTATTTGTCAGCTGAGTCAAAAGAAACTCATCTACATTAACACGAGGAGCTACCCGTCTCCCAAGTATCTTGATTTTGAACAATATGTAGGAGCGAAAAAAAACTGAAGGTTGGAGTAATTGCTTTTTAATCAAGCAGTGTGAAGCTCACTTGCAGTCTTCAGTCAGCATTCCTTCTTGCCAAACAACACAGAGTTGGACGCAAATGTTTGACAGCAGTCCCAGAACAATAAAAGCCAAGTCTTTCAGTTTACAAAAAGATGGTCTGCGAGTCCCGTCAGGCTAGCGAGACGCTAACTTTCAGTGTATGTCTTCACGGCTCCTTCTTGTCAAATAGTACAAACAGACTGACTCAAATACATGACACCAGTCACAGAATATGCAAATGATAGGCCTTTGTTCATAAAAAGTTAGTTTGAAAGACCTATCAGTCTAGCGCAATGCTAACTTGCGATGTTTGTCTCGACTCAGTGCTCCTTACTTGTGAAATGTCACAGATTGAGACTCAAATGCACAACACCAGTCCCAGAATATAAAAATTAACAGCATCGGTAAAAGAAAAAAACTAGTAATGGACCGTCTCTGGAGTCGCATCGGTGACGTTTCAAAGTGACATTGTCATTCTAACGAGAGGGCGCTTGTCAGTCGAGCCAAATGCAACTCATCTAAATTAACACGAGGAGCTATCTTGAGATATTTTGATTTTGGATAATATGTGAGGAAAAACTGAAGGTTGGAGAAATTGCTTTTTAATAAGGCAGTGTGACGCTTCATACAATTTACTTGAAAGCCTAAGCAGCACTGATACTGGACTGTGTGTCATTTCATGCAGGTATATGAAAGCAATTGCTGTAGGTCAAAACAGCGCATAACATACAGAATGTAGAATTTGTAAGGACAGGGTTACGGTTTGGGGTTTTAGGGTTTGTCATGTCAGGAAGCAGGAAAAAGTCAAACAACTGGGAAAAACCGAGTGGAAAGAGATGTGTACAGTACAACTGTATTGCATTATACTGACAACTGTCTGTAATATTTTTGGTTCGCTTACTTTACAATATGAGAAACAGATCTGCGTATGATCTACCACTGCAAACATCAACCACACAGAGCTCAACTGGATGCCTTCCAGGCTTTAGTCAAAACCTTGCAGGGTAATAGCTGATGCTAGCAGACAGGCAGTGGGACATTTCTACTGTTTCTCTATTACCGCTAATCTTTATTATCTTTTTGTAGTGTTTTATTAGCAGCCACTGTATCAACCAGGGATCTGGGGAGCACAGTTGGAGAACCGTGAATCAAACGCGTTATGAACAGTGACCTCAGGTTGCGTCAGCAGGGTCAGATGACGGTCACTCCGCCAAAGCCTGTGCAGCTATTCCGCCATTTTGCGTCATCCGATTATATTTTATTGCGGTGCCAAAAAAAAAAAAAAAAACGGCTACTCATTTGCGATAGGATCTGAATGAAAGGAAATTAATAACGCAGCTTCCATTTTCCGCTGCTTCTCCCGTCACCAGTCATTAGACATCTGCAGGAAGCTTGTCATCACTCACATCACACAGCTGACACAACGGATCCACAGGAGGGGCGGTCATGTGAGGCCTACCCGGGGCAGAAAGGAGCGGGGCGGGGAGTCTTTTCGAAAAGTATGCCGAGTCGGCAGAAAAATGCTGAACTGTTCTTCAGAGCTGGGGTGGGACAGGTGGTCGCCATTACCACACACTGGGTGCGGACTAATTATCACATGTACTCAATCAACACAAATTGAACCATTGATTTATTTCCCAGTCAACTTGCGCCACAAAAGCGGATGTTGTCAGTCAAACACAAAGATATCAACCCATTTAAATTGCATTCATATTTGTTGGTTTTAAAAAAATATATACAAAGAAATACAAAAATACAAAATATATTTCAATAACAATGGATTTTGTGAGATGAATAGAGATATAAAAAAAAATGTGATTACATTGAAAACTCTCACTATTAATAAATAATAAATATATGATAAAACGATAGTGTTAATCACAAATATATAAAAATGTAAATTAAATTAAAGTGTGTTAGTTAAAGCCAAAGATATAAAAAATGTAAATTAAATAATGAAAATGTTAGTTAAAACCAATGGGATCATAATGTTATTTTAAAAATCTAATATTTGAATTATTTGAATTAACGTTAGTTGAATATAGACCTAACATTTTGATAATAAAAATAAAAGTATATTTTGCGCTCAAAACAAAAAGATAACTTAATTACTGTACATTGAAGAATATAAATATTTCAACTATATTAAATAAAATTTGAAATAAAATAATTTTGTTAAACAAAATGATAAACATTTGTGGTAAAAGTATTATATATCAATTAATTACATAGTTGGTATTCACAAAAATGTCAAATTAAATACTGTGAAATAAGCAAAATTTTTATAAAAATTGTTCAAAAATAAAATAATCAAGTGCCATTGTGTTTTAGCTAAACAATATTAAATTAAACAAAAAGGAAATTAAAAAATAAATATTCATGAAATGAAATGAATAATTTAAAAATTAATATTAAATTAAAATGAACATTATAGCTACAGTTAGGATTTGTAAACTAAACAATTATTTGTTAAATTTGTTTTGTTGTTTCAAGTATATCAAGTATATATAAATTAATACATAAGTATACAAAAGTATATTTAAATCAAAGATATATTTTCTTATACACAAAGATGTAAATTTAAATACACTGAAATAATCACAATTTTATTAGTAAAAATCAGTTGGTGAAAAATACAATTATCAATTAAAAATAGTGTTTTTGCTAATCACAAAGCTACAGTTAAGTTAGTTAAATAAAAATGCTAAATCAAAATGGAGGTAAAGTACGTTTAAAAATTAAATAAAAATGAAAGTGAACTTTAAAACTATAGTTAGGGTTTAAGTAAGGGTTAGGATAAAGTTTAGAGTCATGGTTAGTTTGTATTTGGCTTTGTGTTATTATTTGCAAGGCATGTATTATTCCACCAAAAGTGCGGCGCGTTTCCATCCATGACAAATAGCCGCCGCCGCCATGACGGCCACGCGAGTTGAGCTTTTCCAAACAAAGTCAGCGTCTGCACATGCTCCATTAGCTGCACCCGCCATTGAGAAACAAGCTTTGACACCCGTAGTCAGCGAGATTCTTTTGTGCAGCCTCACTTGTGATAATATTATTTATTCTCCTGAAAAGAAAGCAACAACGTTTACACTTTGCTTTAGTTTTCCCTCCCATCCGCAAGGCTTGTTTGTCTTTTCGAGCCGACGGTTGAGCGTTGACGGACACGCGGAGAGCAAATGAAGACGTACAAACTACTCCTTCCTCATTTACGCTTTGAACCAAAACGAAAACAACAAGCTCATCGATCAGCATCAGCTCGCCGTTCGGTTGTTTTTCCTGCCGGTTCCGCTCCGGCGGCACTCGGGCCGATCAGTCAGCTTGAACCGCCCAGCGCTTCATTACCGTTCAGATCAACACAGCGCCGTTTGAAAGCCTGATGCGGTTTGCGGTTTACGTAAATAGTCCAGCCATCCGTTTTATATTTTGATGATCCTAATCAGGGATCACGGGCGAACGGGAGGCTAGCCACGCTGACTTTGGGGCGAGATGCGGGGTATTTCCTGGACTTGTTGCCAGCCAATCTCAGGGCACGTATAGCAGAGGTAGCGTGCTTGGGTCCCAGGACTTGACTCGAGTCAGATCCGAGTCACCGAGTTGAGGACTTGCTTGGCTAAAACTTATGAAAGACTTTGATTTGGTATCCACGAGACTAGACTTAACTTTGACTTGAACTCGGACTCGGCAAGTCTTGCCTGTTTACAATACAAAATCAGACTTTTCAAGCTAATGTGCTATTTGTTTCATTTTTGAAAGAAAAGTTAAGGAGTTCAAACACAAACGCCGACAAGCGCCGTTTAGATAAAAATGGAGCCCCGCTTACTAGATGACTGACTATCATGAGATCGTTTGATGTTGCATTTGCTAACCCTGCAAAATCAAACAATTCCTACATACAACTGGCTGAAAATATTTTTTTTAGACTTGCCATCCGCTTCCACGCACTTATACAGTATATGCTAAGGGGCGGCACCGGGAGGTCACATGTGACTTTGTTGTTATTGCAATCCCCACCTGTGCGCGCGCTAGCGGGATCATCCAGCCTTTGAAGCACCGCCCCTAGCGGTTAGGAGGGATGAAATAGAACCGTAGTTACATCTGTGACTTTTGCTAACGTCCTCTCCTTTAAAGCCAATCTAGAGCCCATATGTATTTACATCATAACATACTTGAGGCTTACTTACGACTTTTACACATAAGTGACTTACCCCCAAGTTTGTACAATTGAATGCTGAGTTTAAGTGGTTTATTATGCTATTATGCTACCGGGCTATAGATACTTTTTGGGGATAAAAGATGGCATGGGATTAAATTCTTCCTGCAGCTCAGAACTGATTAAATCAGAAAAATCAGTCTGTATTCCATTGTTGGAATAAAAATCCCCACTAAAATCCTATGAGTTTTTCCATTCAGTTCGGATGGAATGAGTGCATCAAGAGATGTCGGGAGCACAAACGTCATTAGCGGCCTCGTCTTGATACACAAAACGGCGACAAAGCGTGTGCCCTTTGCGCCTTTTCGCCGCCGCGCTCAGGGCCTTTGGATGATAATGTACCCTGCGATACGCTCAAAAGCAATGCGAACTGAATAGAGAAAAAGGTTTTCCCGGTGAGCACAATGGATCACCTGATTGATGGCCGCTCCCCGAAGGAGGCACCCCGAACAAAACAAGAGCCTCCACTTCAATCCTCTCGCCGCCGATGAGTTGTGTCGGACGTCGGGACCGACAAGAAAAGGAGCGTGTGTTCATTGTGGCTTGAAACGAGATGACAGAATGAGGCTAAGGCGGCAAGACACTCCCGCCACCACCAAACTAAAAGACCTGATGAAAAAGCAGTTCAATTAGGAGCTACACCCAATCACCTCAACTATGACAATTATTTTCACAACCAGGCGGCATTTATTTACTCCGCCTCAGAGGGGAAAAGATGAGTAAAACGAGAAAATGTCGTAAGTGTCCATCATCACAGAGGAGAAGCTAACAAACAAGAAAATGACATAAATGTCCATAATCGCAGAAGTGAAGTGAGAAAATGTCGTAACCGTCTACTGGCAAAGTCCATCATTACAGAAGTAAAACTAGAAAAAGGGAAAATGTCGTAACTGTCTATTATCACAGAAGTAAAGCTATAAAATAAGAACATGTAACTGTCCATCATTGCAGAAGTAAAACTATAAAATGAGAAAATGTCGTAACTGTCCATCATCACAGAAGTAAAACAAAAACTTCCCAACTGTACATCTTTGCGGAAATAAAATGAGGAAATATCACACGACAATCACCAAAGTAAAATCAGAAAATCGTCACATAAAACGAAAATCATAACTCCATAATCGCAGAAATGAAGCTAAAAAACAAGAAAATGTCATAAGTGTCCATAATCGCAGAAGTTACAATTTGTAACAGAAATAAAATGGAAAGAATGTCGTACGATTGTCACAGGAATAAACGGAAAATGAGAAAATGTCGTGACTGGCGATCTTGTTCAAGGAAAATGCAAAGCTATTGTACGATCATCATCAAATTAAAACAGGAAAATACGCCCCTTTTTCGCATAAGTTCAATTTAAAAACTAGAAAATGTCTTATGAACATCACAGAATTAAAATGGAAAAAAGAGAAAATGGCGTACAATCCTCACAAAAATAAACAGAAAATGAGAAAATGTCATAACTGCTCATCTTCAAATGAGAAGATATTGTATGATCATAAATGAATTAAAACAAGAAAATACACCCCTTTTTCGCATGAGTTCAATTTAAAAACAAGAAAATGTCTTATGAACATCGCAGAATTCCTGTAAAATGGAAAAATGAGAAAAGGCCGTAAAATCATCACAGAAGTTAAATGGGAAAATATTGCAAGTGTCTATCGTCACAGATATAAAACGAGAATGTCATTACTGTCCCTCACCAAGGAAGCAAAATAGGACGTAATGTATTTCATTATTAATTACGTAATAATATATAATGATGAAATCATAATTTTGTATCTGCATTAAAAAAAAAAAAAAAAAAAAAAGAGAGAGAGAGAGAAAATGGTTTGGGGGTAGTTAAAGTGTTAATAAATGTCTGTTCCAGGAACATAATATTTCCTATTCCTGTTATGTCCCATAGGAAACAACTTTAATTAGAAATTAGCAAACA
The DNA here is from genome assembly GCF_024500275.1 of Phycodurus eques. NCBI lineage: Eukaryota > Metazoa > Chordata > Actinopteri > Syngnathiformes > Syngnathidae > Phycodurus > Phycodurus eques. The sequence continues at coordinate 26,217,967 of NC_084531.1, forward strand.
AGTCAAGTCGCCCTCCTGGACACCAACATGCTTGACATTGACGTTGAACAGCCCCAGTTTCCACATGGAGCCAGGCGGTGTTCTCTACGTCCATTATGCGTTGATTGTAAATGACGTTCCGAGTCCGGTGGCAAGATGTCGACGTGCTGACGGACGCTGCTGAGCTCATCTTCAATGACGAACACGAACATGATGAGCTCATTTGCTCTGGAGCCACACTTTGTTTGTACCCTGCGGCTGTTTGTGTGGATCCCCTGCAGCTTCGCCGCAGCCAGCCACCAGCCGCATAACCCGCAAATATACATATTATATATCTTATTATATATGCATGGAGCAGCTCTGAGTTTATCTTTTTTTCATATTTTTTGTTGACTGAGCGGCTTCAAGATACAAATAGAAATAAAAGCAATGTTACAGCACAGTACATGAATGTAAATGTTATTTCATGCTCATTATTATGTATTATGCTGTTTCCCGCCCCATCCCCCCCCATCCTATTGAGACCAAAATGTTTGCGTTAATGAAAATATTTGTATGTTTAATTGTATGTTCATTCATCTTCATTACTAACATTATTAACCCTTGAACCATTTTAAAAATATACATTTGGGAATTTGAGGAAGCATAAGTATAAAGTTATAATGCTATTTTTCAAGTTGATAATTTTAGTTTTAATTGTAACAAAATCCTTCAATATTATTATTATGATTATTAAAAACTGTGGACAAACAACAACAACACTACTGCGACTGAATGCCACTTTAACGTCATATTTCTCCCCCCCCCCCCCCCCCCCCCCCCCCCAAACATTTAGCATGGCCCCTCGGAGGCTTTTTTCTTGCAGATGCAACATTCTTGTCTCAAGGCGCGCGGCCGCCACACACTTTCCACTTCAAACAAAACTTCCGACAATAACAACAACAAAGCTCGTGTATCAGGTTTCACTTTCGACACCTCTTGCTACTCGCTCGCTTGACTCATAAACGTTTTCATTTTATGAGGAAAACATGTAACATGTAACTACAATTTGTACAATGTCCTTTTATTATTATTTTTTGAAACCATGTAAATCTAGTCAATTGATTGAACGCAGTGGGAGGCTGAATGGCAAGCGAAGCCGAGCCGAGCGGAATATTTAGCAGGTTATAAATAAAGATCAACAAGTTGGTGGGAAAAGTAATCAGCAAAGACGTTAAAGGTCGCCGCCAAATAAAATGACTGCTAGCATCCTCAAGGAGGCATAAATAAACATCACTCTTGGCCCTCCCACATTAAATTATGCAAATATGTACCTGGCTTTGATTGCCAGAGTAGAGCAGAAATTTAAAAAAAAACAACAACAACATCACATAAGTAGTACAATACTTGACAATGACTGTTGTGCTCGGAAAGGAGCAAAAGCCAGCCGTGTCGGTTTATTAAAAACATTTTTGGGTCACATTGAAGTTACACTTTTTAAGGCAGTGCAGTTTCGTAGCAACATAAACGTATTCATTAATGGACAATAGCAAGCAAATTAGGCTGTGTGGGAAGGCGAAAATGTTTGCAACAGATCTCCGTAGCTCGCGACAATAACAAACATATTGTTAATTTAATATCAAAACGGATTACTTTTACCCTTGTAAAGGCTTTTTTTTGGAGGGTGGGGTGAGGGGGCTTTTTCTGTGACTTATTGGGGCTTTTGTGATGTCAACTCAAACAGCACAAAAAAAACAACCAAAATAAAAAAAATAAAAAGGTGTGGCAACTTTGTTTTGTTCGGCATCCACATCAATAGATTTCTTAATTTTATATTATAATATTATTTAAATATAGAAATAATAATTCATTCTCATTTTTAAATTGGATTAATTAATTAATACAGTTAACATTAATAAAAAACATTTTTTATGAATCAAATAAAACAACAATTACCATTGTTTTAATAATTGATTTAATTTAAAAATTACTTACGTGTATATACATTTACATACAAACATACATTGTCTATTTATTTAATATATTAAAATATTATTTTTTTCATATAACATAATCCTCCATTCACATTTTCTAAATAAAAAATGCTTTCTAGTTAAACTGTATTTATTTATATTGTTTACATATGTACATATAAAGTACAAAATATTTTATTATGTAATTTTTAAATTACCTTGTTATTTTTAATAACTAATTTACTAAAATAAACATAGTGATACATTTTAATTGTTTATATTTTTATATATTCATATTATTCTACACTTATTTCAAATATTAATTTTATTAAATGAAATATTTCCTTTTCATTTTTAATTGTATTTTTACAACTCCAAATTCACAATTAGATAATAAAATATAAATACTAATAAAGTGTACTAAAATGGTTTTATTCATTTATAATATGCATACATCTATTTCATCTATATATTTTTGTTGTTTATATGTTAATATATTACATTATTTTATTAAATAAAATAATATGTCACTTTCATTTTTAGATGTTATTTATGTTTGAGCAACAACAAATCAATTAACCTAATTTCCATGAGATAAATGAAGACAAATTAAAACCAGATATGAATAAATACTTTTTTTAAATTATTTATTTTCATTATAAAGCAATGTTAGCGGAAAGAACCTCAAAACGGATGCAAAACATTATTACAATAAGACGGGACTCAAAGAACCGAGCGGGCCATACTTTGCCCACCCCCGTTCTAAATCGGTGTGAAAGCTCGTTTGTCTATACTGAACAGTATATGCCCTGCAATTGACTGGCGGCCTGTCCAGGTTTTACCTCGCCCCGCCTGCGGACCAAAGTCAGCCGGTGTAGTCTCCAGTTTGCCGCCGCTAACCCAAGCGCGACAGAAAATGAACGGACGTGTTTCATTGTCTGTTTGTACACTGAGTGGACGTTCAAACATTCACTTCCTGCCGTCCTCTGGGAATGATGCAGCTGGCTGCAGTGAGTCCGCAGTGTTAGAGAGTGTTGGAGCGCTTCCTGCAATTTGCTGGAGCCTATCCCAGCTGTCAGGGCGGAGTACACCCTGAACTGGTTGCCAGCCAATCGCAGGGCACATACAAACAAACAACCATACACACTCACATTCACATTCACACCTACGGGTAATTTAGAGTCTCCAGTTAATGCATGTTTTTGGGATGTGGGAGGAAACCGGTGTGCCCGGAGAAAACCCACACAGGCACGGGGAGAACATGCAAACTCCACACAGGCGGGATCGGGGATTGAACCCGGGTCCTCAGAACTGTGAGGTTGACGCTCTAACCAGTCGTCCACCGTACCGCCCCAATTAAGTTTCATCAATGCCAAAAGACATTCAAGCTAATCAGAAGCCAGAAAAAAGTCACTTCCTGGGAAAAGTCACAGCCACATTGCATAATTTTTTATTTAAAAAAGTGTGTATTTCCTTGGAAGAAAATAGCCTGTATAATGATAATAATATGATCTTATTGCGTACTATATATTTTGTGTAATTACCGTTTTTCCAAAAGATGTAATAATATATGTACTTATCATCATAATTTTTTTAAAACGATATTGATTTAATGAGTAATTTAAATTATTCAAATATTTACCTTTATTTAAATGTATACAAATTATAACCTTAATAAAAACAGAAATAAATGCATACTAAAAACAAAGTCAATTTAGCTCAAATACTGCGAAGTAAAATCAACTGCAATTTTATATTGAATTTATCAAATTAAATGTTATGTTTACATATTAAATAATTATTTTTACAAAATATGCGCTTACTAAAACATTAATAATCACCTGAGGATTATTAGAATTTAAAATATGAATTATTTAATGATTAAATCCAATTTCTTTTGAAGTTAATAAAAAAATGCATCATTTATATAGCTTTATAAATCAAATCATAACATTACAATTAAAATAATGAAAATTAGCTGAACTCGATCAAATATCACAAATTAAACTAAATAAAAATTTATAAATAATTATGTAAAGATTCAAAATAGTGCATAAGAAGCCTTTGTAAAAAAGACACCAGTAAAAAAAAAAAAAAAAAACTAAAAAGGGGCACACAGAAAATATATCCATGTTTATTTAATGAATAATGTTTAAACAGCCCATATTCACACGGTTTTATAAAATCTTAATCCCATTTAAACGAGCGTGTGAAGCACGACGACGATCGTCGCTATTGTCGCATTCGATCGACGCAAACATTCAAGTTCGCACGTGTGACTCTTAATCGTTGGGCAATCCGTTTTATTTTTACACCAATTAAATCACAAATCAATATGTAATCATAGCTGCGGCAACGTGTGATTAAAATAACTCCACGTGCGCGCGCCCTGTGCATTGTTTAGGAAATTCCCTCGAAGGCACAAGCTCGAAAACACGGTACTTCACATTCACTGCGCCGTCAATGATTTGTTTACAAATAAGTAATGTAAAGCTAGTCATAAATCAATCACATTTACTGCACGCCATTTCCAAATTGTATTACCAGTTTTCTTTGGCGCAAAACTGAAAGTACTCATTGACTGCCAGTCCTCCGTGTTACCATGGATATTTGAATTGAACAGCCGTCAATGGCAGTGAATGAGCTTTAACAGCACATCATTATCATAGCAAGAGGTTGTTGTTGTTGTTTTTGTTTGTTGTCTAAATTCAGTGAGACCTTTTTTTCTTTACAGACCTCACGCCTTTCAAGTCTCATGTCGTCTTATGTCATGAGCATTTTGCACACTGGTTATTGTAATATCTATATTTATACCGCTCAATTTGCACTCTTTGTCATTATGTGACAGTAGAATGCGATGATATATGATTAACACATTTACATTTCATTATTTAAATGTCTTTGTTCTAGTTTTACTGTCCAATTAAAAATTAAAAACTGATTTTTGCGAGGGGAAGCAAAAATAAAACTGAAATGATGTGGTTGCATAAGTCTGCCCACCCTCTAACTGGGACGTGGCTCTGTTGAGAATTACCCAATCCCATTCAAACGCATCTAAAATGGGAGTCAGCACACACCTGCCACCATTCAAAGTGCCCCTGATTAACCCCAAATACAGTTCATCTGTTCTAGTAGTCTTTTCCTCTTATTTTGTTATGCTTTCTAGCAGAGGCCTGATGATTTAGTGCTAGCATTGACTGCTAATTGGAACGGTTCATAATTCCTTTCATTTTGACTAAGGCCCCAGGTCCATCAGGTCCAAAAAAACAAAAAAACAAAACTAAAAAACAGCTTTTGAAGCTTAAGACTGCCACCGCCATGCTTCTCTGTAGATCAGTTGTTCTTTTGGTGATGAGCAGTGTTGTGTTTGCGCCAGACTTGCCCTATGGCCAAAACATTCAACCTTGGTTTCATCGGAGTCATTTTTCCGAAAGTGTGTTATTGCAAAATGTCGCTTTCTTTGTAAGATTAAAGGCTTTCGTCTTGTCAGCTGACCCCAAAGTTTTTTGATAAGAAAAATAGCCCTCTACAGTATTGTACTAAAACATACAGTGATTACAAAAATAAATAGAATGTAAAGAATTAAACAGTGCTGTTGAATTCATTGTGTGGATCCTTCAGGTGTGCACGCCTTGGCTAGCAGCAGGCAGTGTAATCCAAACATATGGATATACACCTAGAAGACGGTCACAACTGGTCAGTAAGCTGCAGTGGTAGTCGTCGTTTTTGGTAGAGGATAAATAATATATGCCTATGAGTATTGTTATATTGTCCGTTTGTGTTAAAATACCCTTTGCTTAAAGAGTTATAACACTGTAACATTGATGCTATTTGCGTTAGCCCCTTTATGGTGTTTTGCATTGTGTGTTAGCATTAAGCTAATAGACTATTGTCTAAGAAACATTTGCGTGTTTGTTTTCAATACACAGCATGTAATTCTCTTTGTTTTATGTTTGGATTGAAAGTAAACTTCAACTTGGAGTGGCAATAAATTGTTGTTTTTTAAAAAAAAAAAGATTGCCAAACTGCTGTTTGTTGTGAAATTTGCTGTCATCACTCATATCTTAAGTTTCAATACAACTAATCGTCCCAGCGACATCTTGTATAAAAAAAATAAAAATAAAAATAAATGTGTAAATTGGGTCAATTGTAATAATATTTTCATGAAATAGCTAAAAATATGCTAAACCTTTCCTCTAATAGGTGCCAGTATCATCTCCAGGTAAATAAATGAATGTAATACTATTTTCAGGAAAGCCGTTAATCACTGCAAGTGCAGAAGAATTAGGACCATATGTGTACAATTAAAGAAGTTTATTCTTGAATAAATTCAAAGTAATGTCAGTCTTTTAAATCGTGTGAGTAAAATGACTGCCGACCAGAAGTTGTCAACGTGTTTCATGCTAATATTCCTAAAACATGAAGTTAGTTATTAGTTAGTGTCTGCAGGTGTTCTTTTATCACATTTCAAAGTGAAGTATGCGCGCCAGACCCAACTGATAATCTGAGAAATGTCAGTGAGACTCCTCGCAGCTAATTAAACGTGTGTGAGATTTGCTTAATTGTGCATCACCGCAAACGCGAGTGCTGAGGATCCTCGTTCTCTTATCGAAATCCCACCTGCTCTTTGAAATATGACGATGAAAGTATGTTTTTTTTTGTTTTTTTTGCTCATCATAAACACGCATCCTGCACCTTTCCATTGAATATTTTGACAGTCATCATGTGTTGACAGCTTTAAGGGACTCTTTAAAAATTTTACCATGTCCTCCAGGACTTGTATACTGTAACCACTGTCCAATAGAAATATGCAGTGGTGCCTTGAGATACAAATGAAACGATTTATGAGATTTTCAAGATACAGCGTTCAGACGATTTTTTAAAAAAAAAATCTTTTTTTTTTTTTGCTTTGACTCGCCAGGGCAAACTTGAGACATGAGCGCTGTGGGGTGGCAGTGACGGACAGAATTTGTAAAAAAAAAAAAAAAAAAAAAAAGAAGTTGCAAGCTGTTTGTTGACACACTGCGTTTACTGTCAAACTAAACATAAAACCAAAGATTGTGTATTTAAAACACTTTTAGCTTAAGGCTAATGATTAGTACATGTATGGCTGTGTTATAACCCTTTAAGTAATGGCTATTTGAATGCAATGCGAATCCTACTTGAGTTCGAGGCAGGACGAGCCCCCGCTGCAATATGACTGGCTGCTGCATCTAGGCAGAAAAGTAAGTGTGGCGTAAGTATGAATTGAATTATCATAGTTATCATCTGCCTCACCCTCCAAAACCGAAGACATATTGTTTTGTCTCACAGCAAAGTGATAAAATAAATATCAAAGAGCAACGGGAAAAAGGTCTGCTTTTTTTAATCCTTGCACTAAAAAAAGGCTATATGAGGTTATAATTCAAATAGAATAGTTTTTATTCATGCACAGGCATATATTTTTCCAACATTGGATCACTTAAGGGAACTTTTAGAGTGAAAGAAAATCATATAGGGTAGTCTTTATTGCTGACAAATGTCAAAACGCGTCAAATTTGATCCCCGAGTAGTTCGTATTGTCAAAGACTACTGGAACACGAATCGTAATGATTAAAAAAAACAAAAACAAAAAACAGTGCTTGCGACAGGCCGTAAGTGGGCCTGCACATTTCCATTGATCAGAAAGACAGTTTATGTGCCTTGGTAGGTGCTGCTGCTTTGGTTAGCAATAGAAGTCTAACGGGGCAATAGAAGTCTAACGGGGCACAGGCAGTTAATTGTGAACAATAGCGGAAAAATAACAATTTACTAGTCATCGTGTGTAAATAAAATGGTTGGTGTGTATATAGTGGACCATAAAAATGAGGCAAATTACACACACATTTACACACCAAGAGCATTGACGTATTTAGGTTTACCCGAGATAATTTGTCAAATCATCGCCAATCTATTCCAATTAAACATCAGGAGGGGTGGGGCGTGGGGGGTGGGGGGTGCTAGGCGACACCGCAACCAATCGATACGCGCCACACGTGTTACACAAACGCAAACAAAGGCGGGAAACAATCTGCCTAATGGGAAAGAAATTGGAAAGTTAATTGGAAATGAAGACAACAGCCGTAGAATTGAAATGTTATAAAAGAATAAAGTTGGGCCCTTTGTAACTTTTTTTTTTTTTTTTTTTTTTTTAAACTAGAAGAGCAAAAGCTTTCTTTGTTAAATGAAAAGCATTTGTACAGCTCATCGATTGGCGAGCACTTTCCATTTCTCAGCAGGTTGATTCATTCATTCGTGCTGTCGATGATTGCTGACCAAATGCCGACTCGCATTTGAGCCTCGCATTCACCACAACTGGAAGAAAACTCTGTGACCTGCCAGCAGAAGAATATTATTTTATGCATATGGTTTTGTTGACTAAATTATGTGTTATTATTGTAATTTTTGTCAAGGGCTCCCCGATGTCACAAAGTTTGTCCAATGATTTTTGGGAAAAATAGGCCTCGACAGCCCACATCTTAATGTAATATTAATGCAGATATTTATGTTCTGAATATTATGACGTTTTTATTCTAAAAAAAAAAAAAAATATATTTTATTCTGATAAAATTCATATTTACTGTATATACGCTATGTATATGATGTTTTTTTTACCCCAATAAAATACAACTTTATTCTTGTATGATTATGACTACCTGGTGAAAATCTCTTTTTTTCTCCCAGAATTCAGTTTTTGGTCTCACTTAAAAGGACTTTATTCTGGTAAAATGACATTTTGTTTTCTCCCAAAATGTTTTTTTATTGACATAAGATTATGCCTTTTTTTTTTATATCTTAAACGCGGCTTCATTCTCATAACATTCTTTTCCCTAAAAATTTATTTTATGTCCATTGGATTACTGGATGACTTGATTCTTTTAAGATTACAACTTTTGTCTCAAAAAATGACTTTTTGTTGACATTTTTCCTCCATAAAATACGACTTTGATCATACAACATTTTCCCTGTAGAAAATGTCTTTATTCCCCCCTAAAATTCTGATTATTTCTCCATAATAAAAAAGGACTTTATTCATGTGAAATGAGCATTTTATTCTCAGAAATTGTACCTTTATTGTCATAAGATTACTCTTTTTTTCCCTCTAAAATGTTAATTTATTCTCATAAGAATATGACTTCATTTAAAACTTCAATTAAAATCACTAATTTGAAATTGTTTACAAACAAATACTTTGTTTGAGTGCCTGCCCTGGTCCATGACACAAAAATAATAAAATAAAAATAAAAAAACACACACCACTACATCCAGTGAAATCTCAAAAAGATAATTTATATAAGGGTAAATAAAAACATATTTTACTAACAACTTAAATATAACAGAACTCTACTTAAATACTGTAATGGGGGGCGGAAATAAAAAATGAAGGCAGTTTAACATTAAGCACATTTAATTCTGTTTTGCACACTTTGGGAACTGGAATGGTCCAGTAAACTACAGTATGTAATCAAGGGGTTGCCATGACAACAAGTTGCTACTCTACTTGTTACAAGACAGTCTCATCATTTTGAAGGTTATTCCCAATCAAACACTTTCACATTGTTACTTTCAACCTGTGGATTGAATCTCCAAAAGTTGTTTTCCTTGAACATGTCTATAAAAATGAATAATGGATAATGAGTGAGTAAAGGCGCCTCTATTGATTTGTTCACGCGAGTACACTTGACAGTGATAAGCTACCGTTGCCAATTTTGGCGCCCCAATCAGTGTTTATTTAAGCGAGCCGACGCGGCCGATGAAAGTCGCACGGGGGCTAATGGAAGAAATTCAAATCAATGCCATTCACGAGAGAAGTGTAAAGAAAACTCATTAGCTCTTGGCGCCGCGTTACGACGCCCTGACTCAACTTATTAGCGCCGTTAAACCGGAGTATGAAACGCTAAAAAAACAAAAACAAAAAAACAATCATCAGATCTTTTTTTTTTTCCTCTTCACTGCCTTTAATACATTTCTGGGGAGAAGATTTTCCAAGGACCTCCACATAATTGGAGTGCCAATTAAACGTAATTACCACGTGTACACCTGAATGCCACAGCAATTAAAAAGTTGCCTATTTTCGACATAGAAGTCATAATGTTACGATGACAAATTCATGTTGCGGAGAGAATAAAGCTTATTCACGAGGATCATTTTGTCACTTTTGACAATTTATATTTATATACGAAGACAATTGTATTTAAAAAAATAACTAAATACAATTTGTTCAGGTCATTTTTGTTCTTAAATATTTTCAGAGTCAATTATGAGAAGCATTGATTTCCCTAATCTTTCCCCTCCCCCTTAATTTCATCATTTTATTTTTAAAAATGCATCCATTTGTGTGGACATTGCCGATCTTTTATGTTTTAAATGTAATAATAGTTTTATAATTTAAGATACTGTACTTAAAAAAAATCCTTCAATAACACAAGTAGTTTTAGTTATTTTTTTTCTTTCATGAGCACTTATTATGATGCCAAATCATAATTTCTTTCTTGTAATCCAAATTTGTATTAAACAACTTTTACTTTATTCCCTTAGTCAATCTAATCTTTATTTTTTTTTTTAATGTAATATATTTTCTTTAAACACGCTCATTTGTCTGAATATTGTTGACTTTTGTAGAAATGTTTGTGCTTAAAAAGACCCCCACCCCCCCAAAAAAAAAAAAAAAAAAAAATGCAGGAGGAAGCAGGATGGCGGTGCATGCTAAAAGCTAAGCTAAGTCTTCCTGCTGTGCTATCAAAGGACTCTTTTTAAGCAAATGGACGGCGGCAGCTGCAAAGGCTTCTCCCACTCTTTCACTCCACTTGGCTCGTCATTAAAGTACCGATAGCAACTTGTGATTTTGGCGCGGAATCAATAGAAGCAGAGCGACACCCTCCTTCATGAATTGCATACTTGCTTTAATAAGCACGTGCTGGGATTCTTCACATTGATTTATGAGATGCGTCGAGACGGGGGTCTCATTGAACACATTTATAAAAGTACTTTGGAGTATTTTGGAGGAGCATATTCTCGCTGTCCAATTAAACAGCTTATACCAAAAAAAAATAATAATAAATACACCAGTAATATTTGTGTCAACACAAATTGAAAAATATTTAGAGATGTTACATCTAGATTCAAGTGGCACGGTGGGCGACTGGTTAGTGCGTCAGCCTCACAGTTCTGAGGACCCGGGTTCAATCCCCGGTCCCGCCTGTGTGGAGTTTGCATGTTCTCCCCGTGCCTGTGTGGGTTTTCTCCGGGCACTCTGTAAATACACTCATCTGTAAATACACTAATTTGTGTGGATATTAAAATCGGTTTTGTGCTTAAAACATCATTTCATAGTTGATGACAAAAAGCATTGCTCTCCAAATTTGTATTAAACCCAAAAAAAGCTTGTCTATTTTTATTCCTACTTCATTTAATGTATGTATTTATTTTTTTTTTTTTTTAAATACACTCATTTGTGTGGACTTTGGACACATTTTTATAAAAATATTTGGGCTAAAAAAAAAAAAATCTGAGCAATTTGGAGATACAGTCCATGCTGTTCATTTAATCGCAACAATATGAATGTGCAAAAGTATCCATCAATATGTTGTCGAATTATCAATGTCGCACTTTCCTAATGAGACGGAAAACTATCGCTATTGCTCTTTCCTATGTTGCTATTCACTGTAAAAAAAAACATCACAATGTGAAACCCAGGCTTCTAATTGGCTCAGACTGCAGATTTTCCAATACTATTGTGAAGGAATGTCGATTTTGGACTTTTTTAGGAGAATGTGCGGGGGGGAGATTTACGTTTTTCAGTGTGGACTCTGGCAACTGTGCTTGCGTTGCAAGGCCAGTCATAGTCGATTTACATCATGTCGTGTGTGCGTGTGTTCGTGTTTGTGTGCGAGGTTGCATGCTGGGAAAGAGAGGTTGCATCAAGAGAACCCTGCAGACACTTTATAGCAGTGAAGAATGTTGGATGGTCCCTCTGCATTAGTTACTGCATGCTTCAATGTTTGGCTTCGCTCAACCACATAAAGACTGCAGGTGTACATTTGCGTATTATCTGCGGTGGGGTTTGCATCATCGCGCTAACCGGGTGGTCGGGTTTAGAGTTTGGGAAGTGTCTTTTGATATGTGCGTCGGCGCGGCAAACGGCGTGACATCATAGCGTGGCGACACAAGCGCAAGGCGCCGTTAAATTCACCGAGGCCGCGTAGTACACAACAATGGATATGTTCTTCTTGACATTTGTGATGAGGAAAAAGACAAGTGTTTGATTTTGGTCTTTTCCCCCCCATTCAGGAAGCCATCATTCTCTTCCCACCCGTCAACACATTGCAGCGAGTTTTGCTTCGCCCACTTTAGGTACCCCAACACTGCAAATGGCGCCCTCATGCAGTGTTGCACAACCTTTATTGAGCCGAGGCAAATATTTTGCATTAGAAAAAGCTCAATCTCTAAAAGGAAGTCCAACAATTGACGTTACACATTCCTAAAAAGAAGTCAAAATCACTTTTTGCACTTATATTCCTAAAAGAAGTCAAAGTAATGATGTTGCACTTTCCTAAAAATAAAAATATTTTAATTTTTAAATATTCATTTTGATCTTATTTATTTTAAATGCCATTTTAAATGGGTTCTGGTTTAAGTTAAGCATTTTGTTGCGTTATTGTGATTTTTGCCGTACCGTTACACTGCTACTAATGTAATGGCAAGTGCATAGCGGTCCCAATCACGCAACAAATTGCTCGCACCACAACAAGACTCACACACCGGTTTGACTATTGAACTCATTTAATGCTTAAAACAAATACAAGTTACTTCACTGGGTCATCACAATTTTGAACAAGTGATTTTTTTTTTTTCCATATTTGTAACACAATCAGAATTATACATTCACATGGCTGCAGACAGATCATTTCTCTCCACCCCCTCAACCACCACCACCGATATCCCAGAACGTAACACGGACATTAAAAGCGATTGCGTCGACTGGCGCCCCCTAGTGGTAAAGTGAGAAACCCGAGTATGAGGGGCTGCGGGGCTCGAGGCTTGATTTGAAGTCTCGCGGGCTGCAGTCCCCTTTTATTTTAAACCCTAACACGCACGCACACACGGTGGACCTACACTCTCAACTTTATGTACACTATTTACAGCACGACGAATACAAAAAAAGTAGGATGGAATGAAGTTGCAGTCATAATTGTTATTACAAAATGGTAAGACAATGTAAAAAAAAAAAAAAAAAAGACGTCAACCAGCGTCCATGGCGGGACGTTTATTACTTTGTGCTTGGACAGCGTTTCAATCGTTTGTAATCTCGTTCACAGGGTTGTTGTGCTTACATATGCGGATAAGATTAAGACTTTGTTTTTTTTTTTGTTTTGTTTTTTTAGCACTTTTTAAAAAAAACATGTCTCATGACGTGAACATCACGGCTCTGATAGGCACTGAATGCACCGGGAGATTAGACAATAACATGGGAAAAAACAAAACAACAACAAAAAAAAAACATGCTTTCTTATGTGAATAAAGCAAAAACGGACGTCAAAGGAGGAAAAGAAGTTGGTGGGTATTTAACTCGAAAAGGTCTTAAAAAAATAAGAATGACACCAAAGCAAAACACGACACCCTCGGCTTTGTTACATTTTGAAAACTTTGACATGCTTATCGTAAAAAAAATAAAATAAAACATACTGTAAAACATTCACCACCTAGATACTCCCTCCCCCCTCTCTTATTTATTCTATTTATATATTTATATCGATGTCATACTAAAATGTACTAGAGTTGCTTTTTGGGCCCGGCAACTCTTGACTGCAAATGAGGACAGACAAACACACACATACACACAAACATGCATACAGAGGAGAAAATAATGACTTGATCCCCTGCTGGATTTGCAAGACTGTTAAATCTCAAATGTTATAGATTATGGTAATAGACATAATACCACAAAATGCATAAGAACACCCAGTATAAAAGTTATTTACAATAAAACGTGCATTTTATTGGGTGAAAATAAATATTTGATCCCCTACAACTCAACCAGATTGGCTGGTGCCCATCAAGCAATTTTCCAACACTCCCTATCTCGACTGGTCATGTGTATGAAGACACCTGTTCTAGGAATCAGTTTCAAGACTAAAAGAGCTGTCAGGGATAGTATTGTAGACTTGGGTCACAAAACCATCAGCAAAAGGCTGGGAGAAAGAATTGACCATCTGTTGCCCCTGGTCCGGAGCTTTGTGGAAGATCTTGCCTGGCGGAGTGCGGGTGACCATGACAAAAGTAAAACAGCAGCCTCGAAGTACACGGCGGGGGCGTGTTCATGAGCTGAAGGCCTTAAGTATGCCAGTGAACATCGGAAAGACTCAAAGAAGGCTCGGAGGGGGAAAGTGTTGCATTCAATTGAGTTATTTGCCATCAACTCGAAGCGCCGTGTTTGGAGGATGAAAAGATGCGAGTAGAACACCATCCCCGCTTTCACACATGGAGGTGGAAACAATGTTTTGGGGGTGCAGTGCAACTTTGCCTCATTAAGGGCAAGGGGGCAGTGAACAGAGCCACGTGCTGTCAAATCTTGGATGAAAGCGGAAAGTCGAAGGATTGAGTGCACCGAAAGCCTTTCGGGGCTGTGTGCAAACCTGGTGACTACAAGAAACAAGGGTTTCTTCACTAAGTGCTAACTTATGTTTTGCTCGGGAATCAAAACTATTGTGAATTTATATTTTCGATTGTTGCATTTTCGACCGATATTTTCCCTATTGGGCAACGCGCTGTCCTAGCGGTGAGCACATCTGCCTCACAGTTCAAGGGTGGGAATCTTGGATCCCAGCTTACTTTAGGCGAGAGGCAGAAACGTGCATGTTAGCTTCATTGAAGACTAAATTGTTGTGAATGTGAATAGTCGCTTTATGGCCTCTGACTGACTAGCGACTAATCGTCTCGTCCAAAGCCAGACGGGACAGGCTCCAACTCCAAATGCGGACGAGCAATATAGAATATGAATGGATGCATGGTATCGGTCTATTACCATAATCAATGAACAATTACACACATTTGAAAAGTCTTTCTAAGTTGAGCAAACTTACAATTCCAGCAGGGTATTAAATCATCCCCCCTCCCCCCCACCACCACTGTAACATGAGGCATAATTCACTTTCTATATTTTTCCAAGCAATTATTAACAGTGATTCTTTTTTATCTTGGAAAAAAAAAGACTAACAAGCATTCATTACTCTTGGGAAAAAATTAAAATAAAATCTCAACAAACATGAAAGCAGCAGGCGGCCTGAACCTTCTCCGAAATGGCCGCCGTCGTGTTCCCTTTGATTGGTCAGAGGCTCCGCTGCCGTCCGTGTGCAATAAACAGACGCTTAGTGCGAGACCTCAATAGCGGCGCGCGCTCGAGTGTTGTCGCTGACATTTCCCACCCCCTTAAGCGCTGTCTCGTAAATGTCAGGACACGTTGGACAGGGGGGGCTCCATTCCGCCTCCGTGTAGACAGGGGTTAAAATCCAAACAATAGCTGCTGTTTTTTTTTTTTGATCGCAACATTACAAACCACGTGTAAGACATACGTTTGAAAAAAGATTTTTTTAAAAAGCCACAATTAATCCAGTGTCAGACTTCTTTTTTTTTTTTTTTTCCCCCTTACATATGTGCCCGAAAAACCCCTCCACCAGCGAGTGGTCAACACGATAAGACATTTACAACATGAGGATCCAATAGATCGAAGACACCGATGAACCAGTTAGCTCTCGCCTACCAGAAAGGGTCAAAGTTTGCGTCCCTATGGGGGCTCCAGACAAAAACGGTGATAAATAGAAGTGATCCTCGACTAGCGATGATGGGTGTCCAGCAAGGGGGGTGGGGTTAGTGAGGAAGGGATGGGCAGTTTGATCACTGTGGGCTGGTGATGGACATCACGATGAAAAAAAGCCACAATGTCTCCAATGTCGGACTTTGCTTGACCGGCGGAGAGAAAAAAAAAAAAAAAAAAAAAAAAAAAAAAAAAAAAAAAAACACCGGCGAGTGGTCTACATGTTAAGACATTTACATGGTGATGCAGATTCTCAGTCAACCAGCTCAGCGGCAAACGTTGAAGGAAGGCGACTCGACTCATCTTGGTCGTTAAAGGTAGTTCACCACAAATCCAAAAGGCTTCTTCAGTTCTAAAATTACAAGTGTTGAGTGCCAATCCTCTACAACAACAACAACAACCCTCATGTGCCACCCCCTAGGGGACACACCCACCAGGGACATACAATACTCACAAACAGTTCAGGATATTCTGCTTTAGGGTGAAATTTCAGGATGAACCTAAAATGTGCTATAAACTATACAGGTGAACTTAATTTCACCTTCTCGAAACTTTGGATTCACTTGTCCAACTGTTCAGTATCTCAGTACGTTTTGCAAAACTTTCTCTTACGAGGAGCTGAACAGCGAAATTCACAACAACCGTTTGATCCATAAAAATTGCCCAAAATATTCACTTCTCTGTCTTTTTCTGGCTCTATCAGTCGCTTTCATTTCATAAGACTTACTGTAGATGGCAATTGATCAACAGTCCCTCACCATTGTGAGGATTCAAGCAGGAAGTGGCCAATGAGCTTGGAGTGTCATCATCAGGTTGCAACAGAGAAGCAGAGCGACTGGAAGAGTCACAGAAAGGCATAGAGGTGGACAGCCTTGGAAATTGTAAAACACTGGTTGAGAATTTTGACGTTTATCTCTTGTTTAGTGAACAGTTGTGTAAAAAGTACTAAGAACACATAACAGTTGGAAACGCATTCAAAAGTTTCGAGAGGGTCAAATTGTATTCACCTGTGAAGGTTATAGTGCATTTTATGTTCATCCTGAAACTTTTTGTGAAAAAGTATATATTGCAGGACTCCACACCTAAAACTTTAGAACTGAAGAAGCCTTTGGGATTAAAGGTGAAAAGTCTCCAACAACCAAAAAGAATCCAGTTGCCTCGATTAAATGTTTGTGCAGTGGTGAAGGAGCTGAAGTGGTGGGTGGCGGCTCTCGTGGTTGGGGTCTCCCACCGCAGCACACACCCACGCATCTCCCCGCACGTTTGCCCGTTGAAAAACCGAACACCAGCGAGTGGCCTACACGTTAAGACATTTACAACATGATGTTCCAACACACTAATGAAGCAATCAGCTCTCAGCACCGGGTCAAACTTTGCGTCCCAATGGGGCTCCAGACAAAAACGGCAAATACAATTGATCTCAGGGGGCCGGCAAGGGGAGTGGGGTTAGTGAGGGAGGGATGGGGGTGGGGGGTCTCCGAGGGGGTGCAGTTTGACCAGTGTGGGTTGGTGATGGAGGTGAAGGGGTCGGGGGTGCGCCTCCGCAGGGCTGTTTGGCTTCCCGGGGGGCGTGGCGCCCGCTACACGTACCACTCCTTCTTGGAGATGACCGAGCCGTCGGTTTGGGAGATCATGTCGTCGGTTATCTCGGGTTCGGCGTCGTACTGGAAGGCCAGAGTCCGCTCGTCGTAGTCGCGGCTCTCGCCCTCGTCCACCGTGAAGTAGGGCCTCTTCAGGTCCTCGGCCTCTCCGTCAAAGTCGCGCTCACCTCCCGTCTGTGTCGGTTTCTTCTCGTCGTCCGAGTCGTCCGGGTACTGCAGGTTCTTGGGCATGGGGGGGTGCGCGGGGAGAGCGGCCCCGCCACCCGCCTTGCTGTAGCCGTTGCCGAACACGTGCTTCTTGGTGCTGTAGTCGCCCTTGAAGGTGCGCTGGCGGCGGCGCAGGAACACGAAGAGCAGTATGGCGGCGGCCCCCAAAAGGGCCACGCCCCCTACCGCCACCCCGATGGCCACACTTGCACTGTGCTGCTCCGGCAGGATCACATCGCCCCCGGATGGGTTGTTAGGGATTTCTGGGTAGGAAAAGACAGATGGAAGGGAGTGTGTCAGTGCTCTGGTGGGAGGAGGTGCGACTGTGCAGATGGAAGGACGGGAAAGACGAGGACGGGAAAGCAAAGGGGAAAGGGAGGACCCCCCCCAACCCGAACTTTAAGGCGGACCCCCAGAACTTCCAACCCAAATGAGGCGGCATGCAAATTCAGACTGTACAAAAACAGAACCCCAGACATGACAACAAAAATAATTTGTGGCCACAATACACGAAATTGTGACGTGAAATAGGTACTGCACAAAATACTAATTTCTGGGTTTAGTATCATTTTGATGAACAACTTGGATGGCAAGCTATTCATATGAATTAGTGTTTTGTGTGCACAAAATAGAAATTTGTGTGCACGTTATATCTATATTAATATTGCCACAATTTATTCCCCCACTACCAGGTCATGTCTGGGACTCCATACAACTGTGAAAAGTGATTTAAAAAATTCATGCATCAAGCTGGAATTGTTCGGAATTCCACGCAGTCCCGATTGGCAAGCAACAAACATGGCGGCGTTCAATCAAGGATCATCATCAGCTTGGAGGCAATGACAGCGCACAGCCAGAGAGCATACAAAGCAGCCATCATAAAAGCCAACAGGAACTTCCCAAATTACACAAAGAGGAGACAAATGTGTTCCGTGGTGCGGAACAAGTCTATCAACGCTGCAAACACCGGGAAAAAAAAAAAAAAAAAAAAACCTGCCTGCTGTAAAATTTCGTTTTGACAGGTCAAACAAAGGAAAACTTAGCGTGGGACACACACACACACACACACACACACACACACAAACACACGCACGAAAAGACAAACTGTGCTCTCAAGTCACAGCCTGCACAACCATGACATCATCCACTTCCTCAGGCCAGGATAAAACCACACCCGAATAACAGCCCTTCTAAGTCAATGAACGCCACGCTTTCTTCACCGTGCATTCCTTTTTGTAGTGCGTCTCTGTAGTGTATTACAAGGAAAGAAGCTGCAAAAAAAATTCCCATTTCATTTACCGCAACAGCCTGTCTCGGTGGGCCAAATTTTATTTCATCCCTAATGTTTCCTTGATGTCTTAAAAATATTTGACACGACATAAGTGTCCAAAAGTTTAACAATTAAAATGTATAAATAGATACGTTGGCCGTTGCTATTCAGTTCTAAAAACGCTCCACTTTATTTGATCATCACTTGAAAGGAGCAACTCCTTTACTTTTTTAGTCACTTCATGCATTTGTCACAGCCAGGTAAGTCAATAATACTTTGAATTTAGTTTTTTTTTCGCAGCACGCCAGAATAAATTACATCCACTTTCCGTCCCTGATGTCATCATTTGAAAGCAGCTACTCCATCTTTGACTTCAGATTCATTTCTTGTATTTGTCCCCGATAATTTCCGTTTCCTTTCCTCACTAGCCCGTCTAGTTGGGCCTGAACAAATGACCACCATTATGGTTATGTGCTGTCATTTTTCATTTCCTGTTGGTGTAATGACCATGTCTTATGTTTGCAACAAACTTCTTTCCAGTTTTTCACAGCAGCCCGCCGAGGCAGGCCCGAACAAATGACGTCCATTATTCCTCTGTGACGTCTGCAACCCAACCTAAATTTGTCGACATCCCAGATTTTAGTGATTAAAATGTATGACTAGATGCATTTGCCACTGCTAGCCAGGATGAAAGGAGTGTGAATGAATGACCTCCAATTTTCCCCTCTGCGATGTCTCAGAGACTTACAGCACAGCATAACTTTGTACAATAACATATCATTGTATTATATATACAACTGTAATGCATAAATGAATGCAATGGCGAGTATCACTTGGCGGGATGCTCAATTTTGTCCCTTTCTTTGGTCAACATTTAAAAGCAGTTAAGGTAAAACATGCTTCCAACAACTCATTATTTCCTTCCATATTGACTTCCAGCCAGGTGTCTCAATACCTCTGCACATCCATCCTATCAATTTCATCATGAAAATGTTTGCGGGCTATAAATCTTCCACCTGATCGCGTCGGATGCGAAAACGCTATGTTGAATGGACTTCTACAGGGTACGGCGGAGTTGGAGTGTTAAAAAAATAAAAAAATAAATAAAAAAGAGGATACAGAAAAAACATCGGCAGTATTTCATGTTATTCATTGCCTGTATAAATCTATCACGCCCCTGCATTGAATTATTGCCTTTCACGGCGCATCTTGGTACCTATTAATCTCAATGGTACGTTTTAGTGCTTCCAAGCCAAGGTTAAGGCGCTATCGGAACAGTTTCTCGGCGTGTCGCTAATAGAGGCTGCCTTGTGTTGCTGGGAACAGGATCAGGGCTGTTTTATCAGTCTGTTGGCAGGTGTTGCCGCTAGCGACGATGTGTTGGTGGAACGCCGGCTCCCTTCCGCGCGCTGTCAGAGAGAATTCCACACCCAGTACGTCACTTCCAATGTGCGTTATTAACAATGTTTAAAAAACGACGTCTCGAGAAAAGCGACGGTGCCGAGCTTTGGGAATTTTTTGTCTGAACTTTATCTCTTGTAGGGCAGGGAGGGGAAACGTTTTCCGCTGAGGGTCACGTACAAAAAACTAAGGAGGAAGATGTTGGCCCACTTCACGTTGTGTTTATAAAACATGCAAAAAAACAAACAAAAAAAGACTTACTGTATGCTGTAAGCCTCGGGTGTCAAACTCATTTTTGCCACGGGCCACATTGAAGTTATGGTTTCCCTCATGAAAATCATATAAATGTATAATAACCTCATCATATCATGACATATACACAATTGGCCATCAATATTTCTAATACCAAATGCTAAGCCCTACTAACACAGTACAGATGATATGCTCCAACACTACAGTGATAAAGAATAACAATGAACTGTTGTGTACATTTCAAGTTAGCGTGGACACATTGCGTAATTTCAATGTAGACATCGTAAAAAAAAAAAACGTCATCTTTTATTTGTCCTTCCACCTTCCTGTCTGCACGTCGCCCTTGTAATTTCCTCCTTTCTCCTCCTTTTCATCCTTACTTAGTCACATTACCATCCCTTGTGTTTCAATTTACACGCCTCCACCCCCGCCTTCGTCCATGTTCTCCCAGGAATGGGAATGTCTCGTTGGTACGTGTGCCAACATGCAAGTGGAAAGACGAGCGGCTGCAGATCGCCGTTTTGACACTCTTTTTCTTTACAGCCGTGCTTCCTTCTTGCATCTCTGCTGGCGCTGTGTTTACTTTTGTGGTGCGCGCGTACAAAAACGTGCTGTGGTTTGTCCAGGCTTTCCATCAAGGATTGGACTAGACCCCATTGAATCTTGATTCCTTATATTAGCAACACATTAGATTTAGTTGATGTTGCGCTTACTGGCCAAACACAGCATGGGACATGGGTCAGTTTCTATTGTTTTTTTGTTTTTTTTAACATTTTAGATTTTTGTTGTTGTTGCTTTCATTGAGTGGAGATCAGTCCAGGATTTAGATGATGAATGGATGGATATATTTCTTTCCTTGTAAAAGTCCTTGTAAAAAATCATTTTAAAACTTAAAATGAACTTAAATAAAGCTATGCAGTATGCTGTTTTTTGTTTTGTTTAGTTTTTTAGCTCAAAATGCTAATGTTATGCTTGCAACATGAGGACAACAGTAAATTTTTTGGTAAACGCGTGATTGTTTTTTCCATGTTGGTGTGCCAGCTGGACTATAATTAAGTTGACTTGGCAGAAGTTTACTTGCTGCGGTATCATGGCTATGCTATCTTACATTTCTTCAAACAACAACAAACCCAGATTATGCTATGTGGCTTGGATAAAAGCTATGAGGTTGTTCGCATAGTCAGTTGTGTCCCTCACAAATCAACAGAAAATGCTTGTTGAGTTCTTTATATTTGCTAGTTGTGGGATATAGGTTACGCTAGCTTCCATTTCTATAACTCAAAACGAACTCAGATAAAGCTATGCGGTCATATGTAAATCCTACAAAGAAAATAAAACAAAAAAGCACACATTGTCCGCGCCAATGTGAGCAATGTACTTGTATCATATGTAAACAGTAGGCCTACATTGTTGTTAGCTTGACATGCTAACATTATGCTACATAGGTGTAGCCTAGCTACCATGTGTGTCTCTTCTGTTTAACACATTCACCGCCATTGACGGCTTTAGCAGTCAAATATCCATGTTAACTGGGAAGGCTGGCAGTGAATGAGTTAAACACGTGGAGAATCCAAAATAATTGCCAACCCATCTTCTTGGAGACCCCCCACTTGTTCTTTTCTTAATCCCGATGGCACTATCTCACTAAATCCAAAAACCGAGTCTCCAATATCAGCTCAGGTTTTAAAGTGACCGCCTAATGGGATTATGGATACACAGGCCTTCATTACACACATGAATAAGAGGTCACCCTCCCCAAGAACACATTCTCCCACCCCGTCAAAAGCGGGATAAATATGGGCAAAACCTTTCCCATAATCCTCGGCCTTCGATTAAGGGGCGCATCGCCGATGTCGTCATTGGAACCTAATTAGCCTGGACAAGATGGATGACATGAAAGACCTCCCGCTGCTCCATTCACATAAAGAATCAGGTGACGCCACACCTGCCTTGGAAATATTGCCAAAGTCAAGGCAGGAGAACAGGCGGGCATTCAGTCATGAAAAAAAAAAAAGCCGTTAAACGGGGAGGTATTTTTGCAAGTTCCCAAACAAGAATTATTAGCATCATCATCTCTCGAGGGGAAAGATCACAGATCTTTCCGTAAAGCAGTTGGTCCGGATTGTCCAGAAATTGAAAGCAAACACTAACCTGATTTCAACCCCACAACATTTTTCATTACACTATTCGTTGACACTTTTACTGAATAGCGTACTAGCGCCTTTCTTATTGCTTTATCAATGTTGTGTAAATCAAGCCCAGTCCACTGTTGTAGCTGAATGTGTTTCCTTTAGAGATTAAAAACCGTACAAAGGTAGAGACATGTCATGCGGACAATACAATCATGTAAACAACACAGAGCTGCAATGAGTTCATAAACGGTATTCAGAAAGTCACTTTAAACTTTTTTTCATTAATAGACATAGTTCAATATAGAATACATAGTTACCTCCTGTAATCTATAGTGGAACATGTCTTGTCAGTAAAAATATAAATGCACAGTGACTTTGCAATCACACACCATAAACATGTCCCTTGGAGTCGCGGGGTCAGCTCTGGAGTGGGCAGCCTTCCACACAGCTCTGGTTCACCTGTCACACTTACTAAAACTCCAAGAAGCGGCTCAAAAGAGGCAAATATGTGTCATAACATGGGTAAGAACAACAACTTTCTCTTTAAAAGCCAAAAGCATGTCAAATATCCCCCTGACAGAGCCTCAGGGTACATGCCGGACGAGATAACATTGAAATACGCGGATCAAAACACCGCTGACGTCATCGGCGGCGGATGCTATGGGGACATGCTGGGACTCGGAGGATGCTTCTTGTCGTAAGAAGCCAGAATGTTATTTGTTTTTGTTTTTTTATCTCACAGGAGCAGCAGTGGCGGGACTTGGGCCGGTGCGTAGTCATGTACTTGTAATGACCACTGTGTTGTGCTGGTTTCGAGAACAGGAATACAGGAACATGAAGCGGCCGGAAAATGCAATACACTGTGACACACCTCTGTTATGAAATATGATGGTTTTGTGAAAAAAATCCAATATTTCAGTTGCTGAGGCAACTATTTGGTTATTATTATTATTATCATCATCATGATCATCCTCATCATTATTATTATATTATTATTATTATTATTATTCTTTAGTGAATATGATTCTTACATATACATTGCTATTTTATTTTTTTGCAATTTTATTATTATTATTTTCTATTATGACCTTTCATTTAATATTTTGGTTTATATTTTATTTCCTCAATTTTTGTATTATTATTCATAATCCTAATTTTATCCATATAGGCAGACCATTTTATACAATTTGTATTAATATTCAATAGTATATGTAATTTACTATATGTTTAGTCATTTTATTGATTTATTATTATTACGATTACTATTACTATTGTTTTTTAATGTAAAGGCAGACGTCATACGATTATTATTATTCAGTTAATACTATTTTTATTAACTGTATGTAGAATTATTTAAAACATTTTTGGGCTTTTCTTTCCCATTCGTAAAGGTATACATTCTGATGCGATTTTCATTATTGTTAATTTAATATATATTTTTAATTGATGTATGATTATTTTTTATTTTTCTTCATATTATTTTTCATCTATGTATTATTTTATTCATTTGTTGATTTTTTGAACCTATGTTTGATTTATATATATTGTTTAGTTTTTGTAAAGGTAGATATTTTAATGTTAGTTTGTGTATTATTTAATATAATTTTTACATATGTATTTATTTTTTTATGTTTAATATTCCTATTAATATTACATTCAATATGAATTTAATGTATTTATCATTGCATTCATTTGTTTTGTTTTTAATATACTGTTTGCGTTTTAAATAATGATTTGTTTTTTTTTACATTTTGATGAACGGTTCCTTAATGCGCCTTCATGGAGCAACCGGCATCTGTTTAAACAACTCGTCTGGCCTCCCTAATGCAATTTTTGCCTGCGAGAGGCTGCAGTGCAGAGTGGACGTGACGTAAGGATGAGTTATTAGGTCAGCGAGCATTACGGCACACAAATGTGCAGGCTCGTGCTCTTTTTAAGCAGGCGGCGATCGGGCAGCAGCGGTGGCTTGTTTTACCATCCTACTTCTCCTCTTGCTGCTTTTATTTGTTTTTCCAAATCACCACTTGATTTAAAAAAATAATAATAATTTTAACAGGACCCCAGGACGGCGTCTAACCTACACGGCGGCGCTCTCGGGGAGGCGTGACATCGGGATCGAGGACGGAGGACGCTCGGGCAGATGCATCTCTGTCCCGTCCCGTCCCGTGCTGTGCTTGTATCCTCCGAAGAAGCCAAACGAGTGGAGCTCGCAGGAAAAAAAAATGTGTTGATGATAAATCGTGCTTGCTTGTCATGTGCACTCCCCTGGTGACATTTTACTCTTCCACAACAACAAGATGGAGGAGAATCCCCCACTGCCCGCAAGCCCCTTCTCGATCTTGTGATGCCGATGTCAATTCGCTTACATCCATCCATTTTCTGAGCCGCTTATCCTCACAAGGGTCGCGGGAGTGCTGGAGCCTAAATTGGCTTACATTAAACATTAAAAAATAAAATAAAATAGTGTGTCCGAGTTACACGAAATTCAGCACACATTCAATAAAACGGGCTGCATGGAAATCCATATGGTTCATACGTGAATTTTGAAAGCTCAAATTTGTTTCTGATGTTGACAAAATGTCCACTCAGTACTACATGGTCTTCTTTTTTATTATTATTATTTTATTTATTTTTTTGTCCTGTTCGGCTGTTGGGTCAGGCAGAATGGAAGATATGTCTCCCTTTTATGCCAGAACAGTTTTACTGTGTAACAGTGGAGTTTTTAAGCTTAATTTTCTTTGATGTTTCCGAAAATGGCAAAGTTGGTTCCATTTGTGACTAAATTGTCGTTGATATTTACAAATACAAATTTTGGGGCCAATTTCAAGGGTGGCACTTTAATTACCATTATCTTAAGAGCAAGCTAAACCGTGCACATACACATGTTCTTTAAGCGCGTTGATGCTAATGTCTCATTTGGATAATGAGGGCTGATCTTGGCTGAGGCAGGCCCTCCTGCAGCGAGGACGCGTCGCTCCGCCGCTGGCCCGTGGGCTCCTAACCCGTTTGTGCAACCTACAGCGTCGGTCGAAGAGCATTTCGGCGCGCAACAAGGCAGAGACGAGTCAACCAGCCCGGCAGCGTGCGCCCTACGCTCCACAGTGGTGTGTAATCATACGCAACGTCGGTCCCCCAACCTTTTTTGCACGATGGGATTGGTTTCTTAAAAGGCGATATTTTGACAGGCTGCAATAAAGGCAAAATTTTCCTTGATGCTTACGAAAATGAACACCTTTTTAGACTCAAAATGGTTTTGATATTTATGAAAATGTGTTACGGTAAACTTCAAAATGACATTTTCTATTTTTACGTTAGGTTCATTTCAGTGCTAGCACAGTAAGAAAAACTTGACTCGACATTGTAGAACCATTGGTTTAATGTGGATGTTCTCAGAAAAGTTAATCCGCGGTCTATTTTTCATCAAAATATATGTATATTTTGTATTTTTGTCAATGTCTTCCATCGCAATGTGGGAATCTATATGGACGCATTGGATTATTCACCCATCCTCCAAAAAGTAAGGCATACACTTTCGTTGAGTTTGTTAAGTAAGTGAAGTTTCTTTTGGCCTTCAATCCTTTCCAGTATCCACTTTCATCATATGCCTGAGCCATCTCATTTTACCCTTTTTTCCTGCTGCAGAGTTGTATCCATGAGCACGTTAACTTTCCTCCTGTTCTAGATGGATCCGGTTTAACAAAAAGCTTTGTGCACCTCGACTTGGATAAAAAAGAAGCTTCAGATAGAAAAATCTCCGGAAGGTTCGCCTGCTGGATGAATCTTAACTTATCCGATATCATCTCCCACAGTTGATCCCAATAATACAGGGATATCAAACTTGTTTTCGTCACGGCCCACATCGTAGTTATGATTGCCGTCAGTGGGCCGGTTATAACAGTGAAACCACAAAAATGTATGATTGCTTTGGGTGCAACGGAACACCAAAACCATGGTTTGGTACGTACCTTAGTTTTAAGTTCATGGTTCGGTCGACATTCGGTTCAGTAAGTGAACAAAAACTGCTTATTTGTTAACTGGGACATACTGTACGTTCGCCTGATGCCGTTTCAAGTTAAGTGTTCTTCCACATATTCACTACTCGGGCATTCACCTATTCTCAGATTTCTTTTTTTTAATTTCCTGAAGATTTGCTGTTTTTGTGCTCAGGCCAAAGATTTGTCCAATATTAAAACACTGCTTTGGCACCATCTTGTAGCATATTGGTGCAAAGGAACTATGTTGAGGTGAATTGAAGAAATTCATGGAGTGCCTTGCTGCCATCTTGTGGCTGCGATTGGCCAATTATAAACCTATTAGCAGTTATACTTATAGTCCCTTACCTAATTCCGGATGTGGGAACCCTAATAATCACCACATCATATTACATAATTGCTGCATTTTCATGGGTAGTTTTGAATGTAAGTCAAGGAAAAATTGTGCAAGCTTTCAGGCCGCAAAAAAACACCTATGTGATGAAATGTCTTTGTGCGGTGTAGTTTTCCCGAGGGTCAAGTCACGATGAGGGAAAAGAAATGTTCCCACAGTTGTCAGTACAGTGAAAACAAAAGACAATAACTACAATAGAGCGGCCGATTATGGCGTAATTGCGAGGCCTTTTCGGACAGAGAGGCCATTCATCACCACTTATTATGCTGGGAAGAAAATGAAGACGGCAGCATCAATTTGTCCGGTGTGCAAAAACAGAGCATGCTTGTTTCGGAAGGTGATTAGCGTAATGAAAGGGCCGATTTCCTTCTCTTAAACGGCCACAGGCGGCGCGGCGGTGGACGAGTGGTTTGCACTGCGGCCTTTCAACAATAAGTGGTCAATATGGCTTTTCTGTGTGGAGTTTGTATGTGAAGTTCATTTCACTCAGTTGTCTCCGTTTACAAAAACACAAATGTTTGGTTAGTTTGAAGTCTCTACATTGTCTTTGATGTGTATGAAAATGCATATAATGTTCATTGGAGACTCTAAATTACCTTTTGATCTTTCCAAAATTTAGGTTTGTTGAGGACTCTGAATTGTCTTTGGTGTTTACAAAACAACATTAGGTTCACTGACTATCAATAACTTTTGATGTTTACGAAAATGTACGTTAGGTTTGTTGAAGACTCAATTTTGATGATTATACTGTATAAACATAACATACGCTAGGTTTGTTGAAGACTTGCTTTTGGTGTTTAAGAAAATATATACAGTATGAGGGTCATTGAAGACTACGTGGTCTTTCATGTTTACACAAATGTACATTTGATTAACTAAGAATGAGTCTTTGATGTTTAAAAAAATATATGTTAGCTTCATTGAAGACTTATCTTTGCCGGTAAATGCAAATGTACACTAGGTTCACTGAAGACTGTATTGTCTTGAGTATTTTAGATTTTTTGATCTTTTTTGATGTTCACAAAAACAAGCATGTTAGATTAATTGACGAGTAAACAGTCATCAATGTCCAAAGTTTATAAAACTACGGGTGTTCAGTTGGTTGAAGACTATATTGTCATTGATGCTTACAAAAAATATATGGAGGGTTCAACGTAAGCATCTCTATCGCTGCTATAAGGAAACTGGGAAGAAATAAATATCGAATTCTGCATTGTTAGCAGGAACTCTGACTTTGAATGTCATTCCATTGCATTTTTCTTGAAATTTCTTATTTCTCAGTTCTTGGAATATACTGTAGCATGTGTCCGCTCCGTGATTGACAGGTATGGCAGACTTCATCCTCTCTATGACTGTGACCAGGATAAGCGGGAAAATAAAACGATGGGTAGATTGATGGAAGTTAGCCATAACTATTCCACGCTGTTGTCAAGATGATGCACACATAGTATTCCCAGGAAAATCCATGGATGAATTTGGTTGATAAAAGGTAAGTAACGTCACTAGTCGGTTGTGGGCACAATTTAATTTCAGTCGCCATAGGTTGCTGCCAAGATAGGCTGTATGAGAAGTCAGCACATCCTCACAACTTTGGTATGACCTATGGGGATTTGGTCAATCTGATTCTAGATTTGACTTGAAACTATGAAGGCATAACGGCAGAATTCAGTTAACCCATGCAATACCCTTCGCTAACTAGCTAATTAATCGATTGGAAAACTTGTCCGTTTTGGCCCCAAAGAAGTGGGAGTTGTATTGGGATTTCTTTTACATAAAAACAGGTCCGAATGTGGTATGTGCGGTCAGACTTTGTCTGATCAAACGAAAAATTCCAAAGCAAAATTACAATCTCCCCGTACTTATTTCCAAACCAGATAGAAGGGCCCGACCGATATATCGTTCACCAATATTTGCCCTTTTCAAAATAATTATAATCAGCCATAGTTTTGCTGATTAAACGCCGATATATTTTTACTTTCTCATGAAACAGTAAATGCTGATCAGTATTTTAGTCACTCAGAATTATGTCCTTGTGCTGCGTGTCACTAAATAGAGCTCCCAGTTATCGCGTGGACATGCGCAAACACGGCCCTAATTTTAAAAATCAATGGCAGATTACCGGGTTTCTTTAGTGCAGCAGAAGTATGCATAGTATGCATAATAATGCTTTAATGGCAGGATCTTCTGCTACTCAACATCAGCAACAAGTGGAAATGGAGAACCGTATATTACATATGTTCTTAAACCTGCTCAAACTAGCTGATTAATCAGATGGCAAATTTTTCAGCTTCTCCTCTGTAGAGTTGGAAGCTAGACGGGAATAGGCCATTTGCTTTGGTAAAGCCAGGCCTGTTTTTCTTCTGTTTCTCCATCTTATGGGAGGAGTGATTAAAAGACGAGGGTGCTTCATTAGATTGCAACAAGCGACACGCGTCCTTGGAGGAAGCGCTCCCAGCCCATGTGACTCGTGGCGGTTTGACGCCCTCCTTCCAAAACTAATTGAAACAAGGCGCTCCTTGGCCGCTGCTATCTGCTGAGCGCTGACAAATGGCAGCGCGAAGAGCGAGGAGCTTGATTAAAATGTGCCTCTCTTAAGTGCTCCATCAGTGTTGCTTCCCGGCGCAGAGAAAACAGATTCCCTCGGATACACAACAGCATGTCTCGGACGTTTTATCTCTGTGAAAACTGGAAGCAGAGATGTTTTTCCTGGCAGGCGTATATTGCTGTGTCAGTCCACCCTCATGCATAATGCCATTGTACGTGGCGCATTCAGTTAACGTCCCAATGTTGAAAGACGCCACACATCTTATATTTTTCGTCAGCGCCTCGGATAGAGTTTGGAGCCGGCTGGAAAAGGCCAAGCCATGAATGAGTTATTGACTAAATATGAAATGATTACATCTCTGCCCTTTAAAGCAGCCCGATGGTGTGGTTGTACTTGTAAAATAGACGATTGGAAATCAAATGTAAAAGCAGGTAAATAAACTTGTCTGGGAGGCAAGAAACAAGAATTCACTGGAAGCTAATCCCAAAAAAACAAGTTACTGGACCACTGTTACTGTTTTCAAGACCGCAACATCACATTGCTCTGGACATTCGCGGTAAGTCAGCGCTCAGCTTGCTCCTAGCATTAAAATCAAACGTACAGCCAGTGAACTAACCGGTCAGGCACGCAAGAAACAAGAATTCACCAGAAACTAATGCCAAAAGCCAAGTTACAGGATGACAAAGGAAGTCAAAAGAGTCTTTGCAGCTAATCACACAGCTAAGTGCTAGCAGTACATATTGTTAATGTTAATCCCTTTGCGAGCTACATATTCCCACTATCTGCTCATATTTGAGTGAATCAAGCTGTTAGCATTTTAGAGAGTGAAATCAAATTTTTAGAGAGTGAAATTAAATTGGGCGGCACGGTGGCCGACTGGTTAGAGCGTCAGCCTCACAGTTCTGAGGACCCGGGTTCAATCCCCGGCCCCGCCTGTGTGGAGTTTGCATGTTCTCCCCTTGCCTGTGTGGGTTTTCTCCGGGCACTCCGGTTTCCTCCCACATCCCAAAAACATGCATTAATTGGAGACTCTAAATTGCCCATAGGCGTGAATGTGAGTGCGAATGGTTGTTTGTTTGTATGTGCCCTGCGATTGGCTGGCAACCAGTTCAGGGTGTACCCCGCCTCCTGCCCGATGACAGCTGGGATAGGCTCCAGCACGCCCGCGACCCTAGTGAGGAGAAGTGGCTCAGAAAATGGATGCATGGATGGAAATCAAATTGTTTTGAACTAATGCTACCTGCTAGCAACTATACACTGTAAACTGCCGGTATGTTAGCTCTAAGCTTGTTCCTAAAATTAGCATTTTGTCGCTCTTTCTTTCAGTCAGTAGGGCTCTACACATTAGCTAACATCCAATGAAAAGCCCGTATTGCCCGTTTTTATCGGATACACTTTAAAATAGTCGACTAGAATTCAAACAGGTAAACAGGTAAAAAAAAAAACAAAAAAAAAACAGGAGGTAAAAAATTCACTTGGAAGGTGACAAAAACGTAGTCGCTAGCTCTGCGTATCATGAGCAATGTTAATCACTTTGTAAAATAGGTCATTTAGATATTTGGATTAAGTATTCAAAGAAAAAAACATTCCCTAGATATATTGGTGCTCACATAGTAGTTATATTTAATTAGTGATAAGAATATGACTGGGTCCTTAGGAAAACAAAATTCTGTTGGACCCAAAGAGTTGACAACCCGTGACCTTGACACCATGACTGTGTCATGTATAAGATGCTTTTACGAAAGCGCTCAAGAGAACCACCAAGGAAATGGAATTCAACACTATGAAGACAAGTCCTGACCTGCATGGGACCAGGTTACAGTTTCATTTCCTTGCCATGTAGCACCTGAAAGCGAGGGGCGCGAGGGCAGGTTCCGACACACTCCCGCATTCCTCGCCACATCAAACGGCAACCAACCCTGTGTTTGATAGTCATCTGTTGCCCTGCAATTTGACAGGCCGTCATCTCGGAACTCCCAGCTGCTGTGTTGGGACAGACTGAGAGCTGTTAACGCAAACGTCTGAAAAACACAGTATCAACCTTTAGGAATGTGCCCAAAACAGGACTTTGGTTGATCAAACGTTCATATACAGTAAACAATATAAAGATGTTAAATTATCTTTTAATCCACACAACTTTAGTTTTGAGCGTTGAAATTTGTACCTACCAAATTTGGTCAGTTAAATGTTTGTAATTTCCCCAGGCAGGTGTTCATTTTGCCCAACTCGTGTGCTCCCTTGATAGGCAGCCCAAGAAATCCAAGTTCGTACAGAAATAGCTGTGAAGCTGCAAAGATTTGGTTTTATTGCTGAGCATTAATCGATCAAACGTTTGGAAATTCCCCAGCGAGCTGTGTGTACAAATTAATTTTAGCCCAACTAGTTTGCTGCCGAGACAGGCTGCAGGGTGAATTGAAGTTAGCACCACAACAGCTCTATCGTCACACAAATTTGGTATCGATCGATCGAGCAAACTTTTATCATTTCACCAACAACCTGGGGGCACAAGTAAATTCTGCCCTTAGTAGTTGATAACCTAGATAGGCTACAGCTCCATTGTTCTGCATCTACTCATACTAGAACTCTGTGTGAGCTGCAAAACAATGCGGGAAAACCAGCCTGTATTCAAATGGGGTATGCAAACATCAAGCAGCTGAATATGTTTAAATGAAGTATCCGCTCTCTAGAGTCACTCAACACAAAGACACAGATGCCGGCAAAAGAACAAAGGCTGCTCATTTACAATAAATATAGAAAATTACTTCAGTGTCTTTCCCTTTTTGTCTTTGCGAGGTATTGTGTCGCATTAATGGGCCCTTGGTGAGAGCTGATTGCTTCCTTGCTTTCCTGTCTGGTGACTAACGGCCGCCTCTCACACCTGAATGATCACACAATATACCACCATCACCCCTATCAGGAAAGAATAGCAAAAAAAAAAAAAAGAAAAAAAAGACACTGTATGTCAGCTGTTCCCAGAGACGGGATGTGAGTCAGCAGGAAGCACGGGTAGTCAGAACGCCACCACCCCCGCCTAGAAGGAACGCAAAATAAAACATACATTGAAGTGTGATGTTCCACCGCCCACCGTACGGTGGATGAATCCTCCATCCCGTCAATAAACCCGCTACCTGTTTTCTTGATGTTATTCTAGGTAGCACGCCGTTGCATTTCGCAACCTCAGTTCATATAACGCAACCAGATAGCATTTGGATACAGTTAGCAACTTCCGTGGCTTAGTAAGTGCTAAGCTAGTACTTAGCAACCGCCACGTTCCTACTCATTCACTCACTCACACACTCAACAGCTAGCTGTTGGCAACAGCATAGCATTGGAGACGGCTCATAGCTTTGTTAGTAGCTTTTTCGCTGTTGTTAGTTATGAAGCCATGCCAGGCAGAGCGAAAAGAGCGAGGTAGAGCCGTGGGACATCCGCCTACCTGTGATGTTGACGTCCACGATCCCGGTGCGCGTGCCGATGCCGTTGGTGGCGTCACACACGTACGTGCCGGCCAGGTCGTAGGTGACGGGGCCTTTGAAGAACAGGCTGTTGTTCTTGATCTCAACATTGCTTGGCAGCGAGCCATTCAGACTGCAAGGTACGGAAGGAAAAAGTGTCAGGTCGGTCGGCAGAAAAATGGGGGAAAATAATGAAACACATATACATGTATAATATTAGACGATGCATGGATCGCAACCATCATCTATCGCTCTAAATTACAAGGTAATCCCAGCACGACCCAACAGGAAAACTGCAGCCCAAATGTAGGAAATATATATGAAATATAAAAAGAAAAGAGAAAATCTAAATTAAATCTAGAAGTGAAAAAGGGAATACTAAAGGATTACAATGAATATGAACCATTTCTAAAAAACATCTAAAATAAAAAAATAAAATAAAATACATAAAATATATAGCGTGGGCCAAACATAGGCTTAGTAATACTGGTTCAGAATTATGATTTGGATAATTACGTCGACCTCCCAACCCAACTGAACGTAAATACACACACTTAAGTCATTCACTGCCAACCCTCACAGTTACAATGCATATTTGGCATATGGGAAGTATATATACATTTCAATTAGTTTTTATTTTTTTTACTTATCTTAATTCAAATGTTAGGCTTGTAATTCTTTTGGTTTTTATTCATTCCTATTTTATTTATTGTTTTTTCTATCATTTGAATGTAATGTAATTTTTTACTTAATGCCTTTTTTTTTTAAATACATTTAGCTTCCAACTGTAACTCATTTGTATAACTGCATTTTAATAATAATAATAATAATAATAATACATTAACATATTATATATTACAATACAAATATAAATTAAAATCCATCAATACATCAAAAGGTTGGAAAGGGGAAAAAAAAGAGCATTCAGGAGGCAGAAAATGGGGTAAAATAAGCGTGCAAGTGTATGCAGGTGATGTATCTCAACCGTAATCCATCAAACTAAATTAGGAGGGACCAGGTCCCAACAGGTAAATTGCAGCCCGAGGAGGGATGTTAAAAAGGTATGCATGTCGGGGGGGGGGGGTTAGCTTTTGTTTTTAGGGGGGGGGTGTCCTTAGTCCCCCAAGACGACCAACTGCTTGAATGATAAAGTGTGAATGAGAGGTCGCCTCAGGTGTTTGCCGTCACGCTGACGCTTCCGCTTGCCTGCGTTTGATCAGGTCATGCATTGGGTTGCATCTATTCTTTTATCTTTTATAATGGGGTGGGGTGGGGGCAGTGGGGGGCGTTGTGAAAGGTATTGACTTACAACGATAAATTGCCCATTTTCTGTGTTGGCCTCGTTGCCTATGAATAGAGGAGAGTGTCGGACCTCAGCACAAAAAATAGACGCAAGGCTTTGTTGGCTTGACGGATTGCGTTATTGTTTCAACATTTTGAATGTGAACAGTTGTGAACTTCCTTTTACATCTGTATGAGTGTCTCATTGTTTTGATGTTTTAATATGAACAGGGATTAACTTCTTTTTACACTTGTATGATGAGTGTGCTCTTATTTTGAGATTTTAATATTAGCTGGTTAATTTTAACACTCGTGTGAGTAATTGTTTTGATGTTTGATATTAACAGTTAACTTCTTTTCACACTTGTACAAGCACGTTATTGTTTTGACGTTTGACAGTGGTTAACCTCTGTTTACACTAGTGAGTTATTGTTTTGACATTTTTAATATTATCAGGAGTTAGCTTCTTTTTACACTTGTACTACTGTTAATTTTTGGGGGGAAGTTTTCATTATTAGTAATGCTTAATGTCTAGAAGAAGAATATAATAATACATTTTATTTGTCGAGCACAAAAAAAACGTAACAGGAAAAAAATCGAGTTAAACAAACATTCATGAAAATAAAAATATAAAAAATTAGAGAAAAAAATAAATGAGTAAGAAGGGGAGTGACAAAATGTCGATGTGATGAAAGTGGAGCGGAAAAGGTGGGCTTTGAGGAGCGATTTAAACGACGGGAGGTTGGCGCAGTCTCGTATGTGTTGCCGTGGAAGATGATAAAAAGTGAGGGGACGGTGAGCGAGTGGAGTTGGCAATGGAGAAGTGGAAGTCATTGGCTGTGTGAGTAAGATAATTTGGACCTACTTTAATTTGGTTTGATGCCCGTACTGTATTCCTGTTTTGTCAAAGTAAGGTTACAAAAAAACATACATTTTGTGAGGTGAGGCATTTGATGCATGGCGGCAGTTTCCTCCTGAAACAGAGGCTTTGCATTTAAATCCATTCCTTTATATAAAAAAAAAAAAAAAAAAAAAAAAAAAAAACAGAAATATGATGTTCTGCTGATGGCCTATGAATGTCACTCGGCTCTGCTCTGCTACATGCTAACTGCATGTGTGTGTGTTTTGTTGAGAGTGACGCAACCC
Source organism: Phycodurus eques (assembly GCF_024500275.1). Lineage (NCBI taxonomy): Eukaryota > Metazoa > Chordata > Actinopteri > Syngnathiformes > Syngnathidae > Phycodurus > Phycodurus eques. The sequence goes on from NC_084531.1 coordinate 26,253,405, forward strand.
CCGGACCAGCTTGTTCCGGATGCTTCCGTCACAGCCTTGCGCTGACCTCCACCGTCGAGCCCAGGGGAGCCTTCACAACAAATCTGGCGTCTCGCTTTCAGCACGGCAATGGCCGTCCCCTCCGATCTGTCAGCGCCGCGCCCTCGTCTTCCTAGATCACATCTCTCCTCTCTGCAGCCTTTATCTCCCCCCCGCATCATCCTTTTAGTTCTTCATCTAAGCTTCTCTTACTGAAAACTATATATATATATATATATATATATATATATATATATATATATATAGATATATATAGATATATATAGATATATATAGATATATTTATATATGCATGCATAAAGGCGCCTCATTAGATGCTAACTGGAAGGAGGCTTGTGGCGTGGCTACAATGATCTATTAATCCACGTCCACTCTGCTGGCGTGACTTATTCCTTCACCTTGCCTCTGCTGAGCAATTACCGCATAAATTGCCACATTTATCTTTGTGCACTTGTGTTCGACGCTCGCATTTAAAAAAAAAATAAAAAAAAAAAAAAAAAAAAAAAAGGCCCCAAAGTGTCCACGTAACAGACTTTACGATAGGGTCGAGAACACAAATTAATGCATCATTTAAAGACATCGTGTAAAACATTTTCTCGCTTTCTTAACTCCGGCTACCTTGCCATAAATTAGCATAATAACTGTAGCATGTTAATATTTAATTAAATGTTATTATTAATACTGTAATTCAGATTTTTGTCATTCAAATCTCACTCATTCTCAACTCAGGTTGCTATCTTGCCATATGTTAGTGTAGCAGCTGCTAGCATCTTAGCATTTTCTCAGTTCTCATTAGAAGTAGCATCTGAATTTGCCCTTTAACAATTCAAGTTATTACAGTATAATGGCACTGTACTCTTACTCTGTTTTTTGTTTTCTTTTCTTAAGTTTCACATTATCAACCCAGGTTACAATCTTGCTACATGTTAGTATAGCAAGTGCAAACATTTTAGCATCTTATCTCTGCTCTATTTCATCAATTTTCCTAAAATTAGTACTGTAATTCATTCTTCCATCCATCCATTTTCAATAGAGATTGCACTCATTTGGGTTGGGGATGAATTGGAGCCTATCCTAGCTGACGTTTGTGGAAAGGAGCAGGGTACCAAGTGAATTGGTTGCCAGTCAATTGCAGGGCACAGTTAGAAAAACATTACATTCACACCTATGGACAATTTATAGACTTGAACGAGCCTAACATGCATGTTTCTAGAACGTAGAAAGGAAGCCGGAGAAGAAAACACATGCAACGCACAGGGAGAACATGCAAACTCCACACAGGAGGGCCAAGATTGGAACCCTAAACCTCGGCAGACCTGCGATCTAACCACTGCGCTACCCGCTATGCTTATCACTTAAAATCATGTCATTATCCCTTAATGTCATTCAAAGTCAGTAAGGTTCTCGCCAAAAATCAATCCTGATTGTTTGACAGCTCCTCCATTAACTTCATCCATTATTACTACTACCTCCACGTCACCAAACTTCAAAGCCAGACCCCAAATAAAATCTGTTTGGCATCATTACCCTAATAGAGCCACTGTGCTCCGCCTCGGGTCGGCTTCTTATCTCCATCACATCAAACGAACAACCAGAGATAAGGAGCACGGCAAGAACAGTGGAGATATCCTTGCTGTGTGTACACAACTCCAAGAAGTGTCATGGATTAGACACTAAATAAAAAGATGAACACGAGAATGTAATTTCTGTAGAAATTGCAACTGAATGCTGAAGAGATGACAAAAAACTGAAATGCTCTGCAATTAATTAAGATGGGAAATTTTTTGAAATGTATGACTGAAAAAAGCTTGATTAAAATGATAGGGGGGATTTTGGTGTTTTTATTAATTCGGGTATTTTGTCATGGAAAATGTGAATACCTGAAAAACATGGAAATGTGAAAAATACTCATCAAGATGTCCTGAATGAGATGAATTGCTTAAAGTTGGAATAGTTCAAATTTATTGAGAAATGTGGGAGGAGGTAAATGTGCAAAATGTCTCATTTGTCTCATTCCCAAGATGTCCCACATTTTTTTGAATCTATTGAATGAGACGAATGCTGCGATTGGCTGACGACCAGTTCAGGGTGAACCCCGCCTCTCGCCTGAAGATAGCTGGGGTAGGCTCCAGCACCCCCGCGACCCTTGTGAGGATAAGCGATACAGAAAATGGATGGATGGATGGAAGGAATGTGAAAGGATGAGCTAATTTGTAAAATGTCTCTTTTCAATGGAATTTATTTTCATGAAAATGTTTTTCAGCATTCACATATGTATAACTAGTGACTATGATAGAAAAAAAATCCAAGTTTTATTCCTCAGTGTAATTGCACCTGAAGTATTTTATAGAGTTAAGAATGCTTTACGTGTTTACCATGAGGGCTCACTGTTATCCTGTGTACAATGTGCATCGATTTTGTTATGCAAGGAGGACGCGGTATCACCATTTTAAAAATGCTTCACCACATGGAGACCAAGCTGAACGCGCCCACTCATTCTGTTAAGTTGTGTTGATTATGCGCTTTTATTATGCTTATAAAACCTATTATTAAAAATGTCGAGAAAATGGGTTAAAAACAACAAAAAAATTATTTGGATTGGGGGAAAAATGAAGGAGAACACCCCCAAAAGATTGGTTAAAAAACAAATAAATTTTGATTAAAAAACAAAGCATTTGTTATAAAATCTGTAAAAAAAAAAAAAAAAAAAAAAAAAAAGAAAAAGCTGACGAAATTAAGTTGGGTATAATAAAGTTAAATAAAACTATAATTTTGATTAAAAAAATAACAAACTAGCAACAAAAGATTGGGTAAAATAAATAAATAAATAAATGTGGGTTAACACCCCCACACCAAAAAGCATTTGGGTACAAAAAAGTGGGTTAAAAATAAAGCTGGGGAAAAATGTTGTTGGGTCGAAAAAAAAATGACAAAAATAATTTCAGTAAAGAAACGACCACAAAAAATGGGTGAGTTTTTAAAAAGGCTACATTTTAAAACCCACACGTTTGTGAGCGCTGTAAAAGTTAGAAACTCACAGTTTCCACTGGTAGATGGTGACAGGGGGGTTGGCGTCTGCCCGGCAGGTCAGCTGCACGTTCTGGCGGTTCAGGTACCAGTTGGCGTCGAAGCCTTCGATCTTCACCTCGGGTTCGTCTGTGGAGGGCGCACACAAGGGGGTGGGGGGGTGGGGGGGTGGATGGGGGGTTGATTTGTCAGACAAATGCACTTCTGCAGAATCTCCAGATAGAAAAAAATGGCAGGAATTTGCTTCCAATCAAAACAGACGTGTTGCATTCTGTCCTCGCTGCCTGGCTTCATACCTAAGTTCATACGGCGGTCTACTCGTCACAGTCTTATTTCAATTTGTCAACAACCGACACATTCAATTGATGCAATTGAATGTTGTCAGTTGCTATGTGCTCGTTTAACATGAAATGCACTTTGGTTTGTTTACTGAGAGCGAGAATAGAAATGTCAATGGTTTTTCGTTTTATCAAACATCAACATCATAAAATGAATGCCTTATGTGTATTTATGTTATGCAACTTGACTGTATGTTGCTTTGCCCAGACCAAAAATAAATAAAAAAATCGCAAAAAAATATATAAATTGTATCCTACCAAAATAAATACATCTATATAAAAATGACATTGTCCCCCCCAAACACCAACAAAATCTAATTTATATCTCCACGAAAACTCCCAAAAATGTTATATCCATTAAATCTCAACAAAATATCCACAATTTTAACCCCCCCCCCCCCCCCCCCCCAAACCCCAATGAAAATGCTTCTCATTCATTTTTGTGTATCAATAAAACTGAGCAACATGATTTTAATTAGATAGCAATTATTGCTTGATTTTGAGCTCAGGCATCTTGGCCATCAAGAGTCAGATATCCTTTAAAGTCTACAGTATTCTTGCTATGATATTGAAAAATTGTGCTGATATTTAGAACAACTCTTGTGAACAAAGTATTGTTTTCTACTGTACAGTGTAAAAGTAAGTAAATTCAATTAAATCCTACAAATGCTGAAACTGCTTTTTTTTCCATTACCTAGTACTATATATTCAAGCATTTATTGAATTCGTTCAAAATGCAGGTCTTATTGTAAAAAGTTTCAATGCAGCGGTGCAAAATTATTTTGTTCAGATTAAGAGGCTTTTGGCTCAGCATGTTTATTTAGTAGGAAGGGCGAGAGGGCAGCATATTCAGCTGCTCATTTGTGTCTCTGTTTGTTTGCGGAGGCGTCGCTGAGTTTACTTTCGTTGACTGTAAACTGAAGCCGGTGGGTCGCCTGACAACACAGCCAACGAGCATAGGCCTCCAAGCACACCAATTTGCTTCTGTTTGCTATGTGACAAACGGTACCAAAATGACTGATAAACTACTGTACCACCTTTGACTACCAATTAGGGCATGGTAAGTGATTAATTGCAATCTACTATGGAGAGCACTCCTTAGCTGTAACTAACATGGGCTTTGTTGACACAATTTGTGGTCAAAAGACGAACAACATGACGTTAGCTATGGGAAGTTAAGCTACTACATCCATCAGAACTTCCGTTATGCGCAGCCTTATTCTGCTCAATATCCACATTTTTATGGGAAAAGGAGCACAGAATTGTCAGGATTTTTGCGATGATACAGACAAATCATGCGTGAAAGTTTGAAGGAGATTGATGGACAACATTTGGCTGTCCGCTAAAACATTGCATCACCATCCAGCCATCCATCTTGTATACTATTTATCGTGTTCCAGGTTGACTGTACTTTTGTAAACGAGCCACTCTGTTTGCAGCCATATTGCTTGCGGAAGCAGTTCAGCTAAATATTGAATTTAATTGTACTGAATTCAGTTAGGTACCTTTCAATTAAACAGGTAATGAATAGTTAGATTGAAATGTAAAAAAAATGGCATTTAGGGGTGTACATGGTAGTAATGTTTAATTGGTGTGAGGAGTATGAACCCCCTATATAACCTACTGGCTTCTCTCTCTAACATGGTAAAATTGCGCCGATATCCCATGTACAGTATTTCCAGGGACTATAAAACCAAGTGGATGCTTACACTGCACATTGAGCACCACGCTGTCGGCGAACCTCTCGTTGCGGTACGTGACGATGCACGTCAGTTTCTGCTTGTGCGTCTCCCGGCCGGGCACGATCACGTAGTTGCTGCGCACCGTCACCGTTCCGTTCTGGTTGCGCGTCTCCTGGAAGGTGGCCTCGCCCTTTAGCCTGGTGTCCCACCTGATCACGCTGGGCGGCTTGCCGTTGGCCGACATGCACGTGGCCACCGTCATCTTGCGGCGCTGAGAGCGGGCCACGATGGTGGGCGTGGTCAAGGTCATGCGAGTCATGGGGCGAGCTGCGGAGACAAGGTATCGGGGGCACAGAAGGCATTGACGTGTTAATGAAATCAGGCGTAGCGTTTCAAAGGGGTGGAGCATTTCTGGTAAATTTACGGAACGTTTACGGTACATTTCCATGAGAAGTTAAGATGGGGAATTTTGGGGGGACATAAGACATCCAAGTTATACGATCAAAAAGTATGACATTTCAACAGATTTATTTGTAAGTAGAACATCTAGTTTTAAATATTTTATTGAACAATCAATGGGCTGATGATCCAAGACGTACTTCCGATCAGAGATACTTTGTTTCCCGTTAACTTCCTGCACCATTCACAACAGCGTGAAGCGTAACAGAATGAAAAATCTGAGCGCATTAACTGCTAGAAAAATTTGTTAATATAAAGTGAGGTAAACCTTTAAATTCCATCAAATGGAGGGTGGCTAAAATGAGCATTGCTGTGTGCCACTTTGCACCGTATCGAGTCGTTAAAATAGCAAAATTAGCTTCCCTCCGTTTCCCTAAAGACCCCCCCCCCCCCCAACCCCCCTACCCCGGTTGATACACGGAATACAAAGGAGGGTGTTTGTTACTCAGCATATAAAGGTATGTAGCAGACATTTCAGCAAGGAATTCATTGTACTGCTAAGGGTAGACGGGTTTTAGCCATGAACACCGCACTCCTGCATTTCTTGCCCTTCAGATACTTTTAACGCATAACTGACTTGAAGCTTAGTTAATGTTTGACCAGCTATCAGTGAACTAAACTGTTAAATTAAGGTAGCTTATCTGTCTTTATGGGGTTTTATAGTGACGGATGAATTTAGATTTCGTAGTTGATTTGTCTGTTTATCTTTGAGTTGAAAACCTTGCACTTTTATTCTTTTATTTTTTTCAAGAGCATGGTCATTGAATTCAAATTTAATAAGCTTTGGATTATCCTCCATGAAACTTCCTTCATGAGTTTGCACTCACTACAAAAACACAACTTGTCTTTAAAAAAAAACAACAGGATTGCACTAGTCAAGACTTGTCAAGTCATCTAGTTCAAGTTCAAGACAAGTTGAGTGTCTTGCATACCACATCAAAGTCAAGTCTAAATTCGAGTCAGGCAAGTCCCAAGTCTTAACATTGGTCAAGTCTGACTCGCGTGAAGTCATGTGACTCGAGTCCCCCGCCTCTGGTAATTTAAACTCATTAAAAAAAAAGAGCGAGTATATGAAGTGCGTTACCTCCCAGTGGGGCGTGCTATCTAAGTCAGTAAAGCAGCTCTAATAAGGCAAAATTGTGCTGCTTCCTCAAAGCTAAAAAGCAAGTCCCGCAGATGGAGAAGCGATTCGGCCGGCCCAACATGCACACTCATCTTATTTGAATCCTTTGTGAGGTGCCAATTAGCAATCTACTCTTACGGCATCAAAAGGCAGGCTTGATCTGAACGAAATGCAAATAGGGAACACGCTTGCAGAGCTGCAAAAGCTCACCAAGCTCAAAAAAAAAAAAAGAAAGCGCTGAGAGTTCTTGGACTCAAAACGAACATTTAAGAGTTGTCTGGGAAAAGGGAGCACTTTAGCTAAGTGCTTATTTCTTTCAAAGGAAAACACATCAACCCTTACTGATTTGGCTGATGTGATCTGTAATCAAAGACGCCCACTTCTTTGTTTTTTTTTTTTCTTCTGTGAACAGATTGTTCAAGTGTAAGTGAGCCTGAAGTGGTCTTAAAGATTTCAGCCTCACCAGCCAATTTTATTGACCAAGGATAGTGGTGCACCAATTGTGTTGGGTTAATGAAACGGGTGCGTGGCTTAAAGAATTATGGAAAGCTAAGATGTAAAAGATGTGAAATCAAAGAAGGATGTTTTTTATTTTTTTATTTGCTGCTCTATGATGTGGAAAGGCGGCACTGCGGCCGACTGGTTAGAGCGTCAGCCTCACAGTTCTGAGGACCCGGGTTCAATCCCCGGCCCCGCCTGTGTGGAGTTTGCATGTTCTCCCCGTGCCTGCGTGGGTTTTTTTCCGGGCACTCCGGTTTCCTCCCACATCCCAAAAACATGTATTAATTGGAGACTCTAAATTGCCCGTAGGTGTGACTGTGCGTGCGAATGGTTGTTTGTTTGTATGTGCCCTGCGATTGGCTGGAAACCAGTTCAGGGTGTACCCCGCCTCCTGCCCGATGACAACTGGGATAGGCTCCAGCACGCCCGCTACCCTAGTGAGGAGAAGCGGCTCAGAAAATGGATGGATGGATGGATGATGTGGAAAGCCATGTAGCTATACTGTAAAGGTTTGTTTCATTCATTTATTTTTGGAGGGATTGTGGGTTGTGCTGCGAGGGATAGGGGTGCACATATTCAGTGTTGGAAGGGGACGCGTGGCTTAAAAAGTTTGAGAATGGCATGTTCAATGACATAAAATCCAACTAAAAATATAATCTAAATGGAGCTGGTTTGGATTTATTTGGGGCAATTGTGTCGGGGAGCACTGTTAGAATTTTTAAAGTAGGGTGTGTGGCTTAAAAGAATGGGTATATATAATGTAGCTATTTAGATTCCAGCAGGAATCTGTCCAAAAAAGGAACGCATATTTGCGGTCTGTTAAAACTATGCATCTACATTTTCAAAACAAAATAAGATTTTTTTGTTTTTGTATCTGTAAAATGTTACATTCATTCATTCAGCTTCCGTTCCGCTTCACCTCACTAGGGTCGCGGGTGTGCTGGAGCCTATCCCAGCTATCTTCAGGCGAGAGGCGGGGTACACCCTGAACTGGTCGCCAGCCAATCGCAGGGCACATATAAACAAACAACCATCCGCACTCATATTCGCACCTACGGGAAATTTTTAGTATTCAATTAACCTACCCTTCATGTTTTTAGGATGAAAACCGGAGTGCCCGGAGAAAACCCACGCAGGCACTGGGAGAACATGCAAACTCCACACAGGCGGGTCCGAGATTTGAACCCCAGTCCTCAGAACTGTGAGGCAGATGTCCTAACCAGTCGCCCACCATGCCTAAAAAGTTACATTATCTTCAAATTGTGTATACCACCCAAATCTCAAAATATCAACATTTGTTTTTTCAACAAGAAAAAAATAATAATTTCAAACGATGGAAAAAAAAATATGATACATGCCAATGATTGGGGCGTGGTAATTGGATGTGGTAAGGGGATCCATTGCTGAAAAAGTTTAGAAATGGTTACAACGGAAACCTAACGTAATTATATACTGAAGCTTGCAGCTTCACTCTAGCCGTTTCTTGTTTAAAAAGAAAAAAAAAAAAAGTGGTTTGAGGCATTCAAAGGGGGTGGCGTCACCCCAATAATCGCACTCCACCCGTGGCGGAGTCATTGGCGGCTGACACCAAGGTTGCGCTAACACAAACTGTGAAAAGTCTCTTGATACAAAATGCTTCAGAGCGGAGAAAGCAAGGCGATTCGCTGGAGGCGTTCAAAGGCAGTTTGGCCTCACATGATCACCGAGCCCACAATGCGGCGACCATTCTTTAAACGCTTCACTGAATTGGAAGCTGTACCTTTGACCGCGCTTTATCTGACTCCGACAAAATAAATTCCAGCAAAAAGAAGACTAATTCGACAAAGAAACCTTTGACCATAATTGCTGCTATTAAAAGAATGTTTCAGTAGCACAACATTTGCTGACAGTAAAACAAAGAAAAGGTTTATGAAACAAGCCTGTCGCTTGTGTTGAGGCTCGTGGTAAATATTTTCATAATGGGAAAGAGAATTTGTTCTCCTTTGGGAAAAATCAACGTAATTTGAAACCCTAACCCAAACTTGAAACACTATGTTGAAACCCTAACTCATTTTAACACCCTAAATTGAAACTGTAACCCTGGTTTGAAACTCAAATTTTTGGGTAAACCAGCTTCCTCTCACATTCCATAAAAAACATGTGTGTTAGCTTTACCGAAGACTCTAAATAGTCTATTGGTGTGAATGTTAGTGCCCCAGCCGAACCTCCAATGGAAATTTATAGGAAACGTTCAGAAAAGTTACGTGAAATGTATATATTATTCACATCACTCTTTAAAACATTTACGCTAACGTTAGTATAATAATACAATGCTGTCTTGAAATGAACATTTGAAACCAGCTGTGAGATTTAGCATGTCTACACTAAGGAAAATAAATACTACCGACTCGTTACCAAGGCAGATAGCTAGCATGGCTAGCATCCGCCCATTTCCACTCTGACGTTACTTCACAAAGCGAAAAAGAGCAGAGAAGTAGCTATTCATTTTCTGAGAAGTACTTTAAATGTTGTGCTACATTTTGATTCAATTGCGAAAAAAGTAAAACAGCTGTTCATTTTCTTTTTACGAATGTAACAGTTTTTGTAACAAGTTTTTATTTTTTATTTTTTTACCCAAACACTTCAAAACACCATATTTTAGAGTTGGAATTTTAATACTGTGATACCGTAAAACGTCAATATTTTTGCTCACGGTTATAATACCATCAAAATCTGATACTCACGCTCCCTGTACCATTACTACTGTCAGTTTTTGTCTCCAGGGCTAAAAACACATTATCATAGTCTGTCTACCTCCTGTAAATCCCTCTGGGATGTTCTTACCAAAGACGGTGAGGTTGACCATATTCTCGCGGTTGCCCGCCGGGAAGGTGGTGTACTCGCAGATGTACGCCGCCTCGTCGTACAGCTGCAGGTTGGAGAAGACGATGGTGGTGTCCTCCAGCGAGGGCGTGCGGTGGCGCACGGCCGCTTGCTTGAAGCTGACGCGTTCCTTGAAGGGCGCTAGCACGGAAACGCCCAGGGCCGGGTTGGCGATGGCCACGTTCTGCTTGGTGCCGTTGAGCAGCTTCTGCCAGGTCACCTGCGAGATCTTCACCGGCGGGTTGCTGTTGATGAAAATGCAGCGCAGCTCCACTTGGGAGCCCACGAAGCCCGACTTGCTCGAGTCCATCTGGACCATCTGACCTTTGGGGAAAAACAGGGAGAATCATGAGGAACAGCGCTGAACTTCTTGTGACGTCAAGTCGAAAGCTTCCAAAGGATTAAATTTGAAATTTGAAACCTTAACCCAGGCTTGAAATCCCACTTGAAAACCCTACACAAGGCTTGAAACAGTAACCCATGCTTCAATACTATTATGTTAACATCCTAATAATACGACAATCTTGGCCAAATGTGACTTCATCCGTGTAAGATTCTGACTTTCCTTTTTTTTTTTTTCTTGTCAAGATTGAAAAAGTACAACTTTATTCTCATAACATGAATGTGAAATATTAATCTGTTAACATTCGAACCTTGTTTTCTTTAAAACAGTCAACTTTTTAATTCCTATTTCATTTAGGGGTACTGATTGTTGTTATGTTTAATTGGCATTAGGATTATGAGAGGGGCCTTTGAAAAATGTCTCAAAACAAGTTTGAGAGCCCCCTGCTGTAGACTTAATGAGGATGTCACAATGACAAAAAGCGTGACCCTGGGATTCCCATTTAGCTCATTTAGCACTCCCACATCCCAAAAGTTAGAGAATGGTCTCAGCCTCCCGGGTAGGGACATGCATACACAGCAGCACGTTTAAAATGTAGGCCCATGCTAGTCGGGCACTAAAAGCCGAGGGAGGGTAGGTAGTAGTTGGTTGTGTGTGCGTGTGCATGTGTATGTGTGTGTGGGGGGGGGCTTCCTCCACTCAACCTCATTCGAGTCCACTGGGGGTGCCGCTCCTGATGAGATGGGAGGTTCCCGGCGAGAAGTAATGCATGGCTAATGGACGGAGTCGACATCCAGAGCCGAGTCGGTGTGTCGGCGCGCACCCACCCCCCACCTCCATCTTCCTCGTCCAGCGCCAAGGCTATTGCGCTTTTAATTACCTTTTACTTTCTCCCATGAACTGCCTGCTGCCGCTATTGACGCCACTGAGGCTTTTAATAAACACGACGGGAACATGCACGTTGTATGGAAAAGAGAGCTATACCAGGTTAGTCCCATGTCTCTGGGCCCTTCTGGAGTTTAGTTGTATTAAAAAAAAAGGAAAACAATGATAATAAAAACCGTGTTTTTCTTCTGCCATACAAAAGAAGTTAATTAAGTCTCTATTTACTCAAGTGCAGATGGGGGGGGGATCCACGAGGGGTTGGCCTTTATTTGTATGCATTTTCAAAATAATATTACCCGGTTATTATTATTGTGTTAAGTGAAAATGGGGTTTCAAAGGAGCACGATAAATAGTATACAAGATGGAAACACGGACAACATTGTGGAGCGACCTCACGCCGATAGCTAATGAGAAACCAAACCCTGATTTGAAACCATATCGCTGGCTTTAAACCCAAACACTTGAATCCCTAACCTTTGTTTGATACCCTGCCCCAAGCTTGAAAAATGTATTTAAAACACAAACCCAGGTTTGAAATCGTACTTTAAAACCTCAACCCAAGTTTGAAAACCCAACCCTAATCCTGATTTAAAAAACCTAAGCCTTGTTTGAAACCCTAACCCTGTTTTAAAAGACGAATTTAAAAATTCTGAAACTGATTTCAAACCCTAACCCTTGTGTGAAACCTTAACCCTGGCTTGAAACCCTTTTTTTTTTTTTTTTTAAATCCCAACATTTGTTATAGTTACAACCTACACTTGAACCACTAATTTGAAACCTTAACTTGAAACCCTACATTGAAACGCTAACCCAGTCTTAAAACCCAGACTTGAAAACCTAACCCTTGTTTGATACCCTAACACAGGCTTGAAACCCTAATTTGAAACCCTAGCCTTTATTAGTTAATTATCCTTACCCATAGTAGTGAAACTGCTCTGTATGGACAATTGTGTGAATTAACGACATTCTTTGTTGCATCAATGTTTCTTTATGGGGATGTTGCAAGCAAACTGCTGGCCTGGCTTGCATATTACAGCACGCCATCAAGTAATTGCACGTACGTACCCTTGCTACGACGACAGCTTACTTCATCCCACATCTTTCTTTGTTACCCCCCGCCCTTGATTTACGTTCACTTGCAGGTTAAGTCTGATGATGTCCCATTTCCTGAACCACCCCCCCCACGAATCCCCCCTGCGAGGTTTCGGATTTACAACCAGCTGTAATCAGCCAGAAGGTGCGGGCCATGACTAGCTGCAAGGGGAAAGTCCTGAGTTAACGACTCATAAAGCCACTGGTGAGTCATGTCGTAAAACCTGAAACAAAATATGTTGTGGTACCAAGCTCCACTTGCAAAATTTAAACCCTAACCAAGACTTAAAACCCCAATTTAAAACCCTTACCAGGGCTAAAACTTGAAACACTAATTTGAAACTCAAACCAGACCCGAATTTGAAACCTTAATTTAAACCTGAAACCCAGGCTTAAAACCTTAATTTGAAACTCTAACCCAGTCTTGAGACTCTAATTTGAAACCTTAACCCAGTCCTGAAAACTTAATTTGGCATCATACACCTTGAAACCCTAATTTAAAACCCTAACCCAGGTTTAACACCCTAACTTGAAACCCGGACAAAGTCCTGAATACTTCAATTTTAAATCATAAACCTTGAAATACTCATTTGAAACCTTAGTCCACTCTTGAAACCCTAATTCGAAACCCTAACTCAGGCTTGAAACCCCAACTTGAAACCCGAACCCAGTCCTGAAAATTTAATTTGAAACCATAAACCTTGAAATCTGAATTTGAAACCCAAGCCCAGTCTTTAAACCCTGGATTTGTAACCCTAATTTGAACCTCAAGCCTAGGCTTGAAACCCTACTCCAGGATCGAAACCCTTTTTCACATTTTAAACCTTATGTTAAAAGCAGCAAACCAAATTAGGGTTTCAAATCTTGGTTTAACCAATACAAGGGTAAGGCTTTTATATAAGGGTTCAAAACCCAGGGCGGTTGTATTAAATTAGGGTTTCAAGCCTGGGTTGTGCTTTCAAGCCAGGGAGGTTTGAAACCATCATTTGAAAACATAACACTGGCTGGAAACCCTAATTTGAAACCCTGACCCAGGCATGTCTATATTGAAACCACAACCCTACCTCTAAACCGTAATTTGAAGCATTAACTTCACTATCGATCAATAAGATAGATAACCAAGATATATATATAGGTGTCATGTCACCATATGTGTGCCAAAATCACAGCGGCTTGATGGGAGGGGTGGTGTGTAATGTTCCAACTGGGACATATTGATGTTGTTATACAGTAATACCTGATGTGTTGTGAAGCACTTGCAAACATCAAGCTCGTGGCAAACTTCGCTGTCAAACCCGTCATAGCCGTAGTAAATAAGCGGGAGTGCATTCTATCTCCGACACTGTTACGATGAACGCACTTCATTCTCAGGCGGAACGACATGAAAAAAAGACCAATTCCACGCATTGTTATGACTTTCGCTCAAGCACGGCCACCGCCGAAGAGACTTAAGTGACAACCTTTAGAAGTTAGCGAGCGCAACATCATCTTTCATTTCCCCCGCACCACGTCTGCGGAGATTTGGACCCGCGTTGCCCACCAGATGACAGATTGATTCGCTAACGCGCTTTGACAGCAAGCACTAGCAACCTTGTCATGTGTACCTTGAGGAACACCTGTGTCCTTGCGCACCTCTGCTCTGCTTTATCACCGCTTGCATTAACGGGCCACCGCTGCCGGCCGTATGATATTTTATAAGACGGCAAAAGCAATTTACCGCGTGACAGCGCTGTTTAAAGTTGGCTCTCTAGCTACTTTCACAATGCCCGCTGACTTTTTCTCTTTTTTGTTTTGTCATGTGTAGATCTAAGTAGATTCTCAGTCATCCAGGTCAGGGTAATCCACAAAAGTTGAAAAGAGGAAACTGGATTCTTCTTGGTTGATGAATAGATTTTGCCTTTAATCCAAAAGGCTTCTTCAGTACTAAATCTTAGGTTCTAAATTTTAGGTGTATAAACATACTGTAAATCGGGGCGGATTCAACACCGTGAATTCAGAACCGAAGAAGACTTTTGGATTAAAGGTGAAACAAATTCACCAACCAAGAAGAGTTCCAGTTGTCTCCATTCAATTTATGCGGATTCTGTGTGAAAGATAGCAACTCAGAATACTGGTAGAATAAATCAAACCGAAAATTCCTGGGTTTCTCAGGTATTAGCAGAGGCAGGATGAAGGCTGCATGAAAGGCAATGACGAAAAGCCGGGACCGGGGTGTCAAGTTTAGCAACAGAAAGATACTTATCCCACCAATGTCGTGTTAAAAGTTCAGTATTTAGGGGAACGCATACCCTCTCGCACACTGGTCACCAAAGCTGTCATTTTCCTGTGTTGCTGTAGTGTTTGAAAGTTATTGACGGCATGGGAGAGGGTTGAAGTCGACTGTTTGAAAATAGTCTACAGAATGGGAGGGGGTTGAAGTCAACCTGTGAATTTCCCAACTTCCGAGGTCATATCAGAGTGAGGAGGAAGGCTGTGTAAAAGGCAAGAGTGGAAAACCGTGACCGACCAGGTTGTAAAGTTTTAACACCTAAGATTCTCTTCTGCCACCCTATTATGTGGAATACAATTGGCAGATAGCTGGCTATGTTAAAGGCAAAGGTGTGAAATCTAACACCTGAACACTCAAACTTGATTTGCTGGGTTTTGTTTGAGAGAGACAGGCTGATAAATTACATCTCTGATATGCTAATTTGGAGGAAACTCTTACCCCTTTCACATTGCCCGTCAAAGGCGTCGTACCCTCTTGTTGCCGTTGGAACATAATCTTGAAGCTGACCCACAAATCCGGGGCAGTTTGTGAGGTGGGATAAAATCTGTGTAAATGGGATTAGCCGAAAGCCAGGACCAGTAAATTCAGCACCAAACACTTCTCCAGTTGTTGCGTTGAAAGCAATTTTCTTTTTCACTACCAGTCCAAGCTGCCCCCCCACCCCACAATTTCTTCCTCCGTGTCCCTGCTCTGTGTGAAAGGTCCTGACAATGAATAGGGGGTTGAAGATAAACCATGAACTTTCCAGTTACTGTGGTAGCATGGGAGAGACGGCTATGTGAAACGGAATAGCAAGAGACTAGGGTGTGAAATTAACATTTCACACACTTTCTGAGACACTTTCTTCGCTAGGTTCTATGTGCAAGACCCAAGCTACTCTGTTTTGCAGAACCTCTGTGCGAAAGGGACCTTTTTGGGTCCTGTGCCTTAAAAACATAAACCTGGCCAGACCCATAAAGACTGGCATAAGGATTTCTGGTGTGAAATGCTGCAGCGCCTGCCATCATCGTTGCTGCCCTTCCTCCTTTTTTACAGACTGAAGCAAATAAACAGGCCCTCGCACAAATGGAAACTAGAAGACTATGCATAATTATGCAGCCACAGAGCCCAAATCCCTGTTGTCGGAGAGCCAGGGGCACCAACGGGGACTTGAGAACTGGAAGAGTCCTTGCCTGACACGGTGGAGCTATAATTAGAGCGTTACATGGAAAGGTAGACTTTGGGAAGAGCCCTGAGAGAAAGGCGGGGTTTGAGGGAGATTTATCGGCACACTGTTGGTTTGAGGCCGGATGGTAGAGCAGAGGAAGCGAGGAGAGGTGGACAAACAGAACGTAAAGTATGAAACGCTTTCAGGTGAGCTCATTTGGATACAAAAAGAGGTGGTGTGGTTGGAGGGGAGTCATTAAAACAGCTGCACAGCCGTCTGGCCCGCCGCTGATAGCAACGCTCCCGAGGCCTCGCACCCAAGCATTCAGGACCAGTCGGACCCAGCGAGCATGGGCTTTATGTTGTCTGGTAAAACCCAGCCGTCTGTCAAAACCACTTTCCCGAGTTCTGATAAGAGTCGTCACTTTTACGACAAACATAGGGGAACGGCTCCATGCCGTTCTATCATGTGGGGGAGGGATGTTTGCTTTTTCATCTCGGCTGCTGGGAGAGAACGTTCGGCCAATCGTGTCGTTCTGTTCACGCGTCAGCGGAACAATACTGCGGTGCCTTCAAATGTGACCACAAACCAAACTGTCGCCATCACAAAATTATATTTAACTGTACAATTGTGAAATGTTTTAAGTCACATGTTAACATTCTTAATTATCTTAAGTAAAATCAACCGATCGTTAGCGACTCGCAGAAATTTTTTGCCATTTGCATATTTTTGTGCACTTTCTGTAACGCCCTAATATGCCACCATGGCCCTGGGTAATAGAAAATAAGTAATTAGCGTCAAGACTGATTGAAGTATATTGAAGGAATACATCTCGACTGAGAGTATAAAATATTTGTATTTACGAGTTAAGTTTAGCCTATGGTTATTCGTGGAAGTTACGGAAAGTTAAAGTTCACTGCGTGCACTTTTTAAAAAATAATCTAAGACATTTATTTTTAAGGGTAATGTTATAAGATGAGTTTGAGTTGATAAAGTGTTTTGGGGTCATAATTTGTGTTATTCTGCTATTCTCACACAACACTTTACATTGAGAATGAGGGCACCCGTCCCCCTTAAAGCCTCGCTTTTTTTCCATTAAAAAAGAGCTCCCTGGCAGATATGCACTGCCCAGCTGGCCGGCTCCCAGCCAGCTTTTCAAAAGACAATTATTGGCTTGTTTGCCACCGCACTCATCCCAGAAGAAACTCATTTGTGCCAGAGTCGAGGCATAATTCGCGAGGCCAAAACGATGGAGGACCCGATGCATATTTCAGAGGAGACACTCATTGAAGTCGTCTATTTAAAGCCACGCCAGGGAGCTTTGGCGGAGAAATGGCGTCCCCGGAACGCTAGCGAGACGTCGCCGTTTTTTGAAGGGTGACGCGGACTTTACGCTACGTTTAAAGCAGTGATGACAACACCTCCAGATGGGCGCAGCTGGTGAACTCTACCGTAAACGTTTTGGTTAGTGGGACACAGAGGGATCAAACACGATGCGACCTACTCGGGATAATGAGCGTTTAATGCGGTCGCTGTACCCAGTGCGACCATGCCCAGGCCGTCCTCATTGGCTTAGCGGCCACACATGCGGCCGTTTAGGGAGCAATGTTCTGGGCCACGTGAAAAATTGTTGAGGAAAAAAAAAATTAAGCACCAGCTTTGATGGCAAACTCTCGAAATTGTGATCGCGTACATGTCATTCTCCACCCACATTAGATGGCGTAGGCAAAAAATATATTACCAATTTAGGAATAACCATCTGTCTAGGATAGCTGCTTCCAATTAGGGATCATTTGGAGAAATTCCCTAGTCGGGTTTGGTCTAAGTACAAGCTCAGGAATTTGACACAATACGACTGCTTCAAACCTAAATGGCTGACTTCCTGTTTAATTTCCAGCATTCATCCTTGAGACTTTTTCGTGCCACCTTTTGATGATAGACGTCCACTCAATTCTGTGAGGATTGGGGAAGCCAGTGATCGGGGCTGATATTTTCTAACTTTTCAGGCCCCATGTTCAGCATCATCAAAATTTGATGTTCATGCTCTGCCTCCCATTCGATGGAATATAAGTAAAAAAAAAAAAAAAACAACAACAAACAAACGTGAACGTCATCCATTTAGGATACCTTCTGATTGAGGATCATTTGGGTGAATATGTAAAAGCCCTACAATTTGCCCGAAATAGCTGTTTCAAACCAAAATGTCTGACTTCCTGTTCAATTTCAGGCATGCGTCCTTGAAACCCTTCCATGCATGCTTTAATGATAGACATGTCCAGCAAATTTCATGTTGATCGATCGAACTAGTGTCTGGGGTTGACGTTTCTAATGTTCCAGGGGGTACTAACGAGTGAGGTTTGTGGGGTAGTGTTCGGGACCCCTAAAGTAGACACCCTTCAACAGGTTTTACACACATGCCAAAATTGCCACGTTTTCAGGCATGCTCAAGCCTCCTCCCAATAGATGATTATTATGTCGGAATAGTAGTAATAGTAGTCAGAACAGCCATTACAAGATGGCCTTCAAGATGGTGTGTTTCATTTAAAAATATAAACAACTAATTTACATCACAGGTCAGTTGCTATCTTTCATTTGTCCGGAAAAAGACAAATCCATCCAACAGGCATGTGAGTTTGACACTATACTGTATATAACCTATATAAACAGGAATACACATGTCTACTATACTATACTACTATATTAGACAATATATGCTATGGTGACACATTTAGGCTATCTAACGCAATGTTATGATTTCAAAAGAAATGCAAATCTATTCTGTGGTTCATCAAGTGGAAGACAAAATACAAATTCACCATTTGACATTCAACATCACAAATCAGACATCTTTTTTTTTTTTCCCAACAACTTTCAAACTGACAATTTGCTTTCCCACAGATGTATTCTGAATCCCCCCGTCCTGCTTGTTTATCGCCACTGCCAATTAGCGTGCTCCTGCTGCTTTGTCAGTATTTCTCCAGAACTGTGACAGTTGTCGAGGGATGGCAGCAATTTTATTTTTTATGCGACATTTGCGGCAAAAACGAATTCACAGCCGATGAGTTTTGGATGCATAAATTAGACGTTCAGCAAAATGTGCTTTTAGGGCAGGGCATTTAAACCATGATTAATTGATGACAAAACATGATTTTGTTATGGCAGAAAGTATATAAGAGTCTATTTTTAACTACTAGGAAAATTAGACAATTCTCTTGATAAAAAAATAAAATAAAAGCCTTGTGTCAACAAAAGAAAGTGAAAAATAAGCAGTTATGACAGACAAACAAGTTCACAAGGTAGCGAAGTTACTGATACGCTAATTTGACCAGTCTGGGGAACCTCACTCCATTTACTATACGTCGGTCTGAGTTGCAGCTATATACACTCTGATTGAGTTCCCATCAACTATCACTTTCACCCAAAGACAGCTTTGTGGTTTTCATGTTGGTTGTAACTCTAACCAGTATAAATGTTGTCTTCACAGCCAAAATCTAGCTGTGTGTTTATGGTCCTGTGACTTTTAGTCAGAACTCACCGAATCGGGATATTTCGCTTGTTCAGAGAGACACTGAGGCATTTTACATGTTGACTTCCACCTTTCACATTTTGTGACCGAATCAAAAGATGCCAACCTTAAACTGTTCAGCTCATTCAGGACACCTGCAGAACGATTTTTTAACATTCCCCAAATCTCCGCATTTTCACAGTACAATTCACAAAATTACAAATTTACGTACCTCCGCCTTCCACATTTCTTGACCAATTCATTCCAACTTCAAAATGTTCAGCTCATTCAGAAAATGATACGGAACTATTTTCAACATTCCCAAAACCCTCACATTTTCACAGTAAATTTCACCTAAAGAAGAAATATTTTCATTGTTTACCTCCCACGTCCACATTTCTTGACCGATTCAAATAATTTTAACTTTAAAATCAACATGAGCCCATCAAATGTTCAGCTGCTCATTCAGGACCTTTTCAGTATTCCACCTTTTCCAAAACAAAATTCTCAAATAATGCTGATTTTAACTCATTCACTGCCAGCCTTCCCAGTTAACATGGATATTTGACTTCTAAAGCCGTCAATGGCAGTGAATGTTAAACATATTCTTGTGAACTATTTGAATAATTCCCACTTTTTCAGAAATTCACTTTTTTTTTTTTTTTTTTTTAACACGACAACAAAAACTGTTCTAACTTCATGCTGTTCAGCTCATTTAGGATTTTTTTTCCCCCACTCTTGGGTGACTATTTTGGTATATGTTAGCAAACCTACTGTTAGCATTTGAGCAATTCTCATTCCAAACAGTACATTTCAGGGCAAGATCTAAAGTCCTAATTTTTCTCACTGATTTTAGTAATTCACAGTTTTTACATTTCCCCATGTTCACATTTCACCTAATTCTACTGCATTTCTGTTCACCAACAGGTCTTTAGCCACTTGCCCCAGTTAGATAATTAAATGTGGGCTGACGCCAACACGACAGCAACAACCGTGTTCAACAACAACAAAAATGTTGTTTCCAATCATCCAGATATCTGCTTCTTATTTTCGGTCTGCAACCCGCCGAGAACAATGTAGCATCTGCTGTCGTGCTGTAAATGTTAATGATTATCGACAGTATTTACGGCCTTAGGGCAATGTCCCGGACCGACTTCTATCTGCGGCGAACGGCTGTTTGTTTTGGGTGACGGCGGAATGGCAGCGTGCTATGATCCGATGGACTCTCAGGTTCAGAATCAGAATCCTCTGAGGTCACTGTAAAATTTCAAATCTAACCAAGATTAAATATCTCAAATCAAGGTTATTCTTTGTTAAGATATTTCTTCTTACCAGGCAGCTCTTGTTGTAAGACCATTTCACTTACATTAAGATTTTTCTCCAGGTATGAGAACATTTTATTGAGATTTTATTGTTGTTTGTTTAGGGTTAATAGTTGTGGTATATTTATGGTTTCAGCTATTACTATAGGCAATTTAGAGAGGAAAAAAATGGTGCGGCATTAATTAGTCGCAGTTTTTTGCTATTCACATCCTTTTCCTAGTAGTCGCCCAGTTTTTTTTTTTCAGTGCTTCACCTGGCCTGGGCGATTCTCACTTAATGTAGCTGTGCTCGTGGTTACCATAGCAACCCCACTTTTCTGAATACATGCACACAAACAAAAATGCCCTGAGCAGCTTTAAGGCATTCCCATATGACAAGGGGATGCATCAGTCGGGCAAATTTTCATCGTAGTTCAACGGAATAATAATTCACCCCTGCAAGGGAACGCTACAAACTACAGCAACTCCATTTTGTCATGTTGACCTTTTTTAATGTAAATACGCACCCAATCCTCATAGTTTTTCTGCACCGAAAATCGCGCATTTGTCATGATTCCACATTTTCCATGTCAACATTGCCAAATGAATGCAGATATTTTACATGTTGACCTCCTCCTTCCTCATTCCTCAACCAATTGAAATCATTTGATTAACCAATTTGCTTTTGCTTTTTGCTATATGTCACCATACCTACTATGAGCATGGTAGCATTATATATAGTACAAAAATACAGGGCAAGATGTAAAATCCTCAATTGTAACTGATTTTATCAATTCAGTATTTTCACATGCACAAATTTATTCCATTTACCTCAGTTATGCGGCCTTTCACTTTAGCGTCACCTCTTTAGCATTCAGATGCGATTTCTTCACATCTTTGAACTTTAAAGAATGCTTTTGCTCATATTTGACCACAATGACAAACAAAAAGCGGCTTTAGGCTGCCCAAGTGAGAATAAACATTGAACCCCCCCCCCCACACCCCCTTTCTATCTCTCTCCTCCCCTGGAGCTTAACTAAACAAGGCCACAACCGGTTTCGATGCGACAACACAAAATAAACAGCGGTGACGCAAGCTGACCAAATGGTGGGATGACATCACCCACTGATACCAGATACTCTGCGAACGTCTGCAAACAAGAGTGGACTTGGGGAGAGAGGACGGGGTGGGGGGGTCCTGTGTATTGGGGTCCATCCACCTGGTGAACAAATTACTGTCGGCTCTTCAGCTGTTCTCTCTTGGACACAAAAGTGATCCAGAAGCAGCTGGGAAAGGTGGCCAACGCATTATGGAGCCTGCGGGGAGGGAGGTCTACTGACAGCGCACTGCCCGACGGAGGAGGAAGTGAGGCTACTGTTGCTGAGCTTCAGTGTTTCACTGTTTGTTAAATAGTACCGTATTCATTTCATTATCAGTAGAACCATTCAAAAAGCCAGTACTGCAACCAGGGGGATTTATCTTGTTAAATCAAAAAATAAATAAGATGAAATATAAAATAATAATAAAAGAGAAACTAATACAGTGCAATTATTCTTAATAATAATAATAATAATAATAATGATACAATCATACAAAATAATGACAAATATTAAAAAGAATTCTGCAATAATAAAAAAGTAATAATAATAATAAAAATAATAAAACTACAGTATTACAAATAATAATAATATACAAATACAATTTATAAAAACAATAATAATAATAAAATAATGATAACAATAATAATTATTATTATTATGTACTGCGTATATTGATTGCAGAGTTGATATCAGTACTGATCATAAAATATGGGTGTGCAGATTGAATATAGTAGTTTTTACACAATATTAGCCTCAGTTTCACACGACTCATCCAACAGCCTGAATATAAAATGAAATTTGGATGACCGATACATAAGATAAAACATAATCCTTCCCTAAATATTCTGATAATCGAATCCTTCTGTTTGAGTTAAACCAAGCATCATAAAAATGAATTGAAAATAAAAATCTAAGCAGCATTTATTGACTGAAGAAAAGATGCGATACGATGCTTTCACATACACAAACACAGCAAATCCATATACCCCGTGCCAGTTGACCTTTAGAAATACTCAACGATCCAGTTTATAGTTTTTATTTTTATTTTTTGCATCCGACCTGCACCCGCCATTTCTTCTGTTTTTCCTCAACAAAAGGCAAGCTTGATGTCTCCAAGATGCGAGCAAGGCTGAGAGTAAATATGTACACATGCAGAAGACATTGCTCCATATGCCCAGTGGCTTTATTCACGTAGGAAAAGAGCGCATAGCCTCCAATCAATATTTGATAAGAGAAGAGTTTCTGCTGTCGCAGAAAGACTGGTCGGTATCATAAATTTTTAAAGATATGTGAGATGAAACAAAACACAAAAAAAAAGAACAGTCATCCAACTGCATGCCTAATGTGCGGTTGGAACCTAAGCAAGTCATGCTCTTCCTCAGCTCCATTAACTCCTCCTCTTCCTCCAGCTGGCGCTTCCGTCTGCTTTCAATTAGCGGATGGCGCATCACGTCTGGATACGCGACACCGTAACCTGCACACGTCGCATCTGCGCACGTGTCGGGAGGAATTAAACGCAAATCGACGCGATTATGAATATGGCCCCCGCGGGTTACGTCGTTTAGGTACGGATTAGCGTCCCCGACTTTAGCTTAAGACGATTCACTTAAGATGCGTTAGACTTATCTTAGCACAGAACATGTTTTTCTCCTCATTGAAATCAGTTCTTCACACACCGAGGATGAGCGTAAGTCCTAATCAGTGTTCCTTCATCCAGTAACCAAGTAGCGGTAGTCCAGTTCAGCTGACTATGAAAGTGTTTCTCAATGTTTATTGAACCAAGGCACATAAAACTTGACATGCCACACAAAAAGGTGACGGAAAAATCACTTTTTTTCTTTTAGACATAGCTATGGCTTAATGAGATGAAGCTCCTCCCCTCACGCCAACACAGTTGCTGTCAAAACCACAGATTCCACAAGATGTTGCCAAAGCAACATTTTTATATTGGACATGTCTCTGACCTGAGCACAAATAAGCAAATAGGTTATAGGAGTTTTTCAGCGAAAAACGGAGGCTAAGTTCCCCCCCAAAAAATCTGTGTTCGGGCAAACTGTTGGATCCCCAACAGCGAATATGTCCGGGTATACTGCACCAATTAATTGTCAATTATTTTGCGAACGCGAAAGCTGAACCCCGCTTTGAGAAGCACTGTTTTGGAAGCTTAGAAGTGTAAGGTTTCAGGCCTATCCAGTCGCAGTACTCACTAAAGTCTCACTAACCTCATCTTACAAACCGCAGTCAGTTCGCAATGCAAACAAAAAACACAACCTCAGCGCTAGCACATGGCGGCGGTGGCGGCTAGCACGGGAACACGCAGAGGTTTTCAGCGTAGCGCCTCGGTTGCCAAACTTCGCTGTTTTCATGTGTGTTTTTGATCGCAAATCCCGGCGGTTGTCGCCAGCTCTCCGAGGCCGGGGGCTGAAGCGTTTCCTAAACCACGACCGCAGCCTGGCGAGGCGAGGCGAGTGCGGCTCCGTGTTCCACATACATATGAGCATTGGAATGCTCACCGCGTCGCACCGCCGCATTCGTGCCGCGCCGCATGTGCTCTCCAGCTGGGAGTCCTTCTCAGCCCTGCCGTCATTCCCGAATGTACTCCTGACATGCAGTAAATCAAACCTCTGCGGGTCGTGTTGAAATCACGTCTCTTTGAGACAATGCAGCTCACTGATAAAACCGTGACATTTTTGGCAAAACTCTTAAGAATAGCGGTTTTCAAACTAGGGTTCCGGACCCGTGAGGGTCTTCGACTCGTAGTTTGGGTGTCAGAAAAATTATTTGCAATGGTTAAGGCGTAAATGGTTATGTCATATCATTTAAAAAAAAAAAGAAAAAAAAAAAAAAAAAGTGCAAACCTACATATGGCGACTTGCAGGCCATTAAAACAAAAATACTAAACCAATTACTCCTCCGTACTTTGGCTTTGGGCCAATTAAAAGCTCTGATATGATTGTGACGTACCATAACATACATCTGACGTACCTGTATGAATTTTAAAAATAATAATCATAAATAAGGACAAAAGATCTACTACTACAGGAAAAAAAAAATCTAATTTTTTTCAAGAACAAAAGGTAGGTATTTTTCGTCTGATATTTTTAGAGAATAAAGCTGTCTTCTCCAAAACAGAAAAAAATACATAAAATTACAAGAATAACATATTTTTGAAATTCATTTCAATATCATTTGGACTGTAGTATAATAATACTTTGTCTATCCTTAAAATTACTGCGTTATTGTCCTAAGATTGACTTTTCATCCTGACAAAATTTCTCTTTAAGGTAAAGACAAATTTTTTATAGAAAAAAATAAATAAATCAAAATTTATTCTCATAACTTTTTTACAAAAAAATATGAATTTGTTTTTGTAACATTCACTTTTTTTTTTACCTCAAAAATAGTCAGCTTTTAAATTGTTATTTCATTTTGTTAATTTAGGCGTACAATTGGTAGTTATATAAATATATATATATATTTTTTTTTTCTTACAACTTTTAGGCATACACACTGTTAATTGGTGTTAGGATAATGAGGGGGACCTTGGAAAAATATCGCCCCTGGACCCCAAAAGTTTCAAAATCCCTGCTTGAGAAAATAAGCTTTCAATGAGAAGGCCCGGTAGCCACAATGCCACAGCATGGGGGCGGGGGTGGGGGAGCACAGCCTGAAAGCCGAGTGGCGCGGCAGGTTTGAGTTACTCGCGTCTCCGCCGCTTGTTAGATGTCTGACAATGAGTAGCGGCATGCAGCAACCTGGGCCGCCGAGTCGTGCGCCGGATTCTAAGCGATCTTGTGCTGTGAGAAAAACAACAAGGCTCGAGGAAAGGGATGGCATCTGAGCTCTATCACTGGGCGTCCGGATTGCTAAGCGAGTCCGGGGTGTCGAGGGTTTGTGCAGCGCCATGGTGGGTGGGCTGCGGGCTGGAGGCACGGAGAAAGGCAATGAACTCATGGCTTCACCCCCCCTCCTGCTGCCAAAAAAATTGAGGAGTGGGATACGCTTAGCGCCAGAGAAGGGAACCATAATTGCAAGCAGGGCAGCTCATATGTGGTGGGGAGGGGGAATGTTGTGACTCAAAGTGACCCATTTTAAATCGTAAACAAATATTTGGATACAACCACTTTAGATGACCTTTTGATGGTTCTTTTCAAATAATAATTATTTTCTGTATTTTTTAAGTGTATTTATGTGTATATATATATATATATATATATATATATATATATATATATATATATATATATATATATATATATATATATATATATATTTATATCTTTTTTGCGCTAGGTAAGTTGCGGGTCAGATTGCCCTGCATTATTGTTACTGTGTTGCGGCTCAAATTAATCATGTTTAAAGTTTTAAAAATAAAGAAATACATTTTTACATTTTTTTTAAAAAAAAAGCTAAAATATATATTTTTTTAAAATTATTTTTGAAATTAGAATTTGCATCCTCCCTTCCCCACTGCTGACATTTTACGGGTCAAATAGACGGTGTTGAAATCGAGAAAATATATTTTCAAATTAACAATAAAATGGGGGAAACATCTTGTGCTGGCCTTACTTTCGTTATTTTTCACCATTCATGATATATTTCTAAAATATATTCATTCGTTCATTCATTTTGCAAACAGTTCCAACTACATTTTTTATATGGTCTTTCTATATAGTGGGTAGGTCTGGCTGCACAATTATGGCCAAAAAGATAATCAAAGTTTTTGCTCAATATTGTAATCACGATTATTAATCAAGATTACTCCTCATGTTCAGGAAAATATCTATAATTTTAATGCACTCATTTTCAACAAATATGTGAACAGTTCTCAGTGCAAAATGAAACTTTAAATAATAATAAATGATCGCGAAGAAAATTTTAATTTACCACAAAAGTTCAATAATAAATGCTATGACAGAGTGCAATCACAAAGTGCAACTCAGTGGAAGCAAATATAGTTTATAAATCAAAGGCAAATTATAACATTAGGCTGCAAGCACCGACAAGCATCGTCGAATATAGTGAATTGTTAAGGACGGGTACAGCTCCATTGTTCTGCTTGACCGTAGATCAGTTGTGGTCGCAAACTGCAAAAAAAAACTCAACAGTTGTGACTTGCGGGGCCGACAACTCTGCTGCATTTTTTACATACGACTGCTTGCTTCCAATATCCATGTTAACATCTCCCGCGGCAGTGCCCGCATTTTAAATGTAAAAATCGCCGACAATCGGGTTAATTTTATTGTGACACAAAATTGTGACACGATTAAAATTCAATTAATTGTGCAGCCCTACTCACACCGTTTTCCCCCCAATTAAACAAACACAAAGTTTAGAAAAGTGACAGGAAGGTTAAATTGAGCAGCTTTGAGGTAACAGCGCACTGAGCGGGGGTAATTGTGCATGTCATGCATTTCGAGCGCAGCCAAATTGTAAGCGTTTGACAGGCCACCTTTTGTGCGCTATCAGCGGCAATAAAGCCTAAACCCGAATTACCCGGGAAGACTTTGCGTAGTTAAAGGCCCTCGCCGGCCTCGATGAGAGGAACTGAATGGGCTGCGACTCGCCAAGTGCTTTGATGAAACAAAGGGAAAAGCATCGCTGACACATCCTGATAGTGTCGTCCTATTGATCACAAAGCGGCGGAGTGAAGCGGGCGAGATCCAACAACTCAATTAGGCCGTGTTGAAATCGCTGTCACTCACGCAGGGTGAGCCAGTGATGTTGAAGTGCTAATTTTCTTCCTTTTTCAGTTGGGAAGGAACAGTCTCATTAGAATTCTCAAAGCACATGAGAGGTTAGCGCTGTTGTCTCACAGAGGGAAGGTTTGTGGATCGAACTAGCTTTGGGCTCTGTGGCCTTTTGGTGTAGGACAGGATGTTCTTCTCAAACTCGAACGTCCTCCATCGACATGAAAATAAGGTCATGACGACTCAAAATCAGTGGTTCTCAAACTGGGGTCACCGGAGCACCGGGGGATCAGCGGGCACTAGCTTGGGCGGCTAGCAAGAGACTGCTTGTGGATCATAATTTGTAATAATTAATTAATTTGTAAATAATTACTATGTTGTAGCATTTAAAAAGGAGGAGCCATCCATCCATTTTCCGAGCCGCTTCTCCTCACTAGGATCGCGGACGTGCTGGAGCCTATCCCAGCTGTCATCGGGCAGGAGGCGGGGTACACCCTGGACTGGTTGCCAGCCAATCACAGGGCACATAGAAACAAACAACCATTCGCACTCACAGTCATGCCTACGGGCAATTTAGAGTCTCCAATTCATGCATGTTTTTGGGATGTGGGAGGAAACCGGAGTGCCCGGAGAAAACCCACGCAGGCACGGGGAGAACATGCAAACTCCACACAGGCGGAGCCGGGGATTGAACCCGGGTCCTCAGAACTGCGAGGCTGACGCTCTAACCAGTCGGCCACCGTGCCGCCTCCCCTTTACATTTTTCAAATATTTGTTTTCTCAGTTTTTAAACTTCCACACGGGTCCAACTGACCCGCAATATAACAGGAGCGGGGAGCAAAGTATTGCAAATTCAAAAATAGATTTGAAAAATACATAATAAAAAGAAGGAACAAAAGTAAAGCCAGCAGACAAGTTTTAATCTTTTTTTTTTTTTTCTTGATCAATTTGACTGATGAGGCTCTCGCAAATCTCAAAATTATTTTACAAAAACAAAATGGAAAAAAAAGAAGCTGTTACTAGCAGTTATTATTGTAAAACTAATTTTGACTTTTATATGCTCTTTTCTCCTCCCCCAGCCTTTAAGGACACGCAGAATGTGATCTCAATTTCCTCCTTTTTTACATACTGATAAAAATAACTTTCCAGTCCCAGGCTGCCTGCTGCGGGATTATAGATCATGAAAAAGATCCTCGGCTCTAGTTCACTTGAAACCTCTTCGATTAAGTTCCTCCACCGAGTGCGGGTCCGAAACGGGCCAGTCATGCTGTCCGGTGGTCATAATCCACAAACGGACATTTCAATTTACTCGGGATGATGGGGAATTATGATAAGAGCTCCAGTGGAGAGCAATGCCCTTGCTTTCTGTTAGGATTTTTTGGGGCCCTGATAGACGAAGAAAATAGAAGGTGGACATTTGTATCTGGTCATAATCTACAAAATGAAAGCTCAGGATTTTTTTTTTTTTTTAAAGACACACCACCTTTAATTATCGCAACGCTAAGGTGGGGAGGGGTAATTGGTTTTGTATTTTTGTTCCATTGGCTCCTCCTTGGCGGCACGGTGGACGACTGGTTAGAGCGTCAGCCTCACAGTTCTGAGGACCCGGGTTCAATCCCCGGCCCCGCCTGTGTGGAGTTTGCATGTTCTCCCTGTG
Source organism: Phycodurus eques (assembly GCF_024500275.1). NCBI lineage: Eukaryota > Metazoa > Chordata > Actinopteri > Syngnathiformes > Syngnathidae > Phycodurus > Phycodurus eques. The sequence continues at coordinate 26,282,425 of NC_084531.1, forward strand.
TCTGCGTGGGTTTTCTCCGGGCACTCCGGTTTCCTCCCACATCCCAAAAACATGCATTAATTGAAGACTCTAAATTGCCCGTAGGTGTGACTGTGCATGCTTGTTGTTTGTTTGTATGTGCCCTGCGATTGGCTGGCAACCAGTCCAGGGTGTACCCCGCCTCCTGCCCGATGACAGCTGGGATAGGCTCCAGCACGCCCGCGATTCTAGTGAGGAGAAGCGGCTCAGAAAATGGATGGATGGATGGATGTAAAGGGGAAAAAAAAGCTAAAACCTTTGAGGAATTTGAAGGGAAGTAACCTGTTTTGAGATTATAGTTTGTGGTATATTTACTTTTTAAGATATTAATATAGACAATACAGTGGTACCTTGACATTACACGGGTAGGTGGCCACATTTAATGTCACAACATCAGGGCACCATCAGTTCTCATTGGTGACCTCAAAGTGAAAGTACATATAGCCCTTTTGTTGCGTGCTCACTTTTTTTTTCATTTTATTTTTTTTGGGTGCAGGTATTTTGCCAAATTGGGTCCCAAAAAATTAGTGTTGAGAAGAAGCGGAGGAGTTTAAAGCATGAAATCATGCAAATATATGAGGTGCAATGAAGGCAAACCAATATTCCAGAAGATTAAGTTCAGTGAAAGTGGGGTGAATTTATTAATACATTTTTTGGGGGGGTAAAAACTGATTCTTTACATCATATTGTATAATGTTACTACTGTATGTTTTATAAAGTACAATACTGTGGAGAGCTGATTGCACGTTCAAATTTTTTTTTTTTTTCCAGGGGTCTGGAACAGAAGGTCATTTCCATTCATTTCAATTGGGAAAGTTGATTTGAGATACAAGTAATTTAATTTACACATGTGGTCAGGAGGTCAAGTCAAGGTATAAAACTTTTTGGGGAGGCGTGAATTGCTGTCAAATTATTGGCATCGGGGCTCGGTCCGTATTCCCCGCAAATCGTGGGGGAATCCTGTACTCTAGAAAATAGCAGAAAATGATGAAATAAGATCTGATGTTGGATGTCCTTTTCCCACGACTTAAAGACTGGCGGCTGGGGGGAGGGGTGGGCTTCATGTTGATAAAAGCACTTTGACACGCAGCAACCGCATGCAGGGGTTGTTTGTGCTCCCAAAAAATAGAAAAAGGCCGTCATCGATCTCGGGCAAGCAAGTGGGGGACCTGCTCGGTGTGTAGAGACAGGTGTTGTTCGATATCCGTCCCACTTTCTTTGACCTTAAAGCTTTTAATCAGCTCGGCCAGGGAGCTCGTCAATCCTGTCAAACAATGCGCAGGCCGCAAGACGGGGGAGGCTAGCGCCCAGGCCAAGAGCTGCAAATAATGCTTCCGTGGCCACTTAGGACAAAGACACTCCGTGGCGCTTCCGGCTGTTTTTCTCAGCTAGCCTGTCGGAACTGGTCAAAAAGTATCGGTCAGTCAACAACTGAACGGGAGAGATAGACAACGAATGACAGCCACGAACATTTTCCAGTATTTATGGACCTCACAAATGTTTTTGTAAACAGTTGAATATAACTTTAAGCAAAGTCTTATTCAACTTTCCCCTTGCAAGTGAGAAATTTTTCCATCGCCAATTAAACGTAACTAACGTATAGCTCTAAATGCCATTGGATTAAAAAGTTATTTTCAAGAAAAAAAAGTTCTAAAGTTACAATAACAAGTCATATTTTTTTTTAGAGAAAAATAAATTCTAAAGTTAGGACAAGACTAATACTACACTGTATTCATGCAGAATACGTACTTAGCCCAGCTGAGAATTGCTTGAGTAATTGACGCCCCACCTAAAAGGTTTGTAATTCCTTATAGATGTCACTGAATGGTCGCAAAGCACTATTTATGTCTAACTGAAACTCCTCAACTCACTTCAACATATTTCCTTGACACCAAGATGCCATCATATGGCACCTAAGCAACACTGTTATCGCTTTGGCCCGTGCACAAAACACACAAAAAGGTGAGGTTTTCAACAAATAATGGAGGATAGGTTACAAAAACAATTATACGAATTTGCAAATATGCGGGACTCACAAAAAAAAAATAAAGTCATAATCTTTACAAGAACAAAGATGTGTTTTGTTGGGATAACTAGTCATATTCTTAAGAGAACAAAGTTGTATTTTCTTTTCAAAATAAAGTCTGAATATTAAAGTCAAAGCTGAACAGGGAAAATAGTCATATTTTAACAAGTGAATTGAAAAAGAAATATTCTCATGATATTACGCGTTTTATTCATTCAAAGACACTTTTATCCAAAAAAAAAAGAAAAAAAGGATATTCTCCAAAAATATATATGCCATTTATTCTTGAAAAAAATAGGAACGGCAGTTTGTGTGCTATATTGCTTTTTGGTCGTAGAACACTCTTTACCAAACATTTTAACCCATGCACCCTGAACCTGTCTGATCACATGGCTTCTACAATGGTATTTTCCATGAGGCTTTTTATCCATTAAAAAATAAAAACATTACAAGGGTTGTGATATGTTTTAGGCGCATGCAAAGAGTCGATTTAGGCTCAGCGGGAGAGATCAATGTGAGAATATGAACGCTGAGCTTAATTCACATACGTCTAATGTCAAAACAATGAAATAGAACAAATGGGAAAAGAGGAGGCCTTGTCGGGGCTAATGCAATAGAGTGGACTCCCGCCTATGTGCAGCTATTCACAAATTCACCCATTCCAGTTGTTTTTCTGTGGATATTCTCCTCAGCTATTAGCTGAAAAACTCATATTCCATTTTTGTGCTCCTTCTATAATGTTCTAAGATGCCCCAAGATGGTCCTAAAGCCCCGTCTAAATGGGAATTGGTCTCAAGGATGTATGTTGAAGTAAGACATCTCAACTGTATGGCTAACATCTTTTTATGTTGGGGAGGAGCCAAGTTTAGCCTGAGTAAATGGAAATCAAATCGTCAGTAATCCATTTATTTTTAATGTTGATTTTGTAAGACGAGTTTGAAATTATGTTACAGTGTTTTGGGATCATAGTTTGTTGTGCAGTCACTGCTTAAACTATTACTATAGACAATTATAAACATTTTTAGGGTAGGCGGTCAATTACTCAGGGCATGGCTCGACCCCTTTGCGCCGAGGATAACCAAGGTTCACTAAACAGTGAACCCTCGCATGTTCGCGGTTTAGCATTCGCATATTTGCATTTATTGGCAGTCCTTGAATGCACCTTATGCACCGTCAAAATTAAAAGAAAAAAAATTTCTGCTTCACTCCAAGTGCAGCTACTAATAATAACCGGTGTAGTTTACTTTGCTGTTACAATTTGCATTTGTATTCCCAAACGTTTATTATTGTGTGAATATCCCAAAAGCGGAGTTTAATGACTTAATACCGTTTGTGTAAAGTGCTAGTGCATATATTTGTTTGCCCATCTGTGATGTCAGTTTGTGCCAGGCTAGTATGCTAGCTGATACTATTGGTGAGACGAATGTGAAGGTGGTTTCTTTGTATGGAATAATTGAACTACTTAATAGAGTTGTTTATGTAACATGGGTTCATGATTGTGTACATTCTAGTTGCATGGTGTTGGTGCTTTATGAGCCTCTTTTTGCCACTATCTTGTGGTATCTATACACAGTTACGATCCCTTTTTAGGTGGGGGCGTCAATTATTTAAAGATTTTCACTATTTACAGCAGGGGTTGTGCCCTATTCCCGTTAATAATGCAGGTTAACTGTATTGCAATCTTAAAGCTCAGTCCTATTTCCTAGTGATATGATTTAAATCTTCAACATTTTGAGCTA